>NW_026640978.1:0-635266 GCF_028554395.1 Pezoporus wallicus
GGGCCCAGACCGGCGGCGAGCGGCTATGGCGGGGGCGGGAGCGAGCGGCTGCCGCGGCGGGGCCGGGGGGCTCCAGCCGCTCCGCGCCACGGTCCCCTTCCAGCTGCAGCAGCGCCGCGGCGACGGGGGCCGAGCAGGTAACGGCGGGGCCCGGGGTTTGGCTCCGGAACAGCACCGGGAGCCGGTTCGCGTCGCGGCTGCTCCTGGTGCGACTCGCGGGCGGGGTGTGAGGGGAGGAGGGCGAGGATGAACTGGCTCGATCGCAGCACCCGGGGCCCGATGCGATTAGTACGGCGTGCGCGGGGTTGGTGCTGTACGGAGAGAAGTGAAAGCTGGGAGAACAGGGAGCGGGGCACGCACCGGAGCGGGGGGGTTCGACGCTAGGGCCGGTGAGCGAAGGGAGTCCTCGCGGGCAGGACGTGTCGGTGCTTGCAGGCGACCGCGAGTTGCCTGTTTGGATGTCGTTCCCCCCCTAAGAAAAGCACCCAAGTCCTGCGTGTGATGCTGCTGACCCGGCTTGACAAAGAACAGCAATTGGTTGTGCGCTGATGGCAGTGGGTCCCTAATTGCAGTACTGAGAGTTTTCTGACCGCTGCAGGGATGCCCATTGAAATGCAACTGTTGGGTGACCTAATCACAGTCTTTGCCTTTTCTTCCTGTGTGTGACTTGTGGCTGTTGGTGGGAGGGATGCTGGGTTCGTGCTTGGCTGTTTGCTCTCTCCAGAAGTATTAAAATAATAGTGAAACACATTTTGGGGCTTAAATACAAGATTAAGCAGACTCATGGGGCCAGAGGGGACAGTCAGTCCACCTTTGGCCAGCTGATCTTTGTGGCATTCAGAGTGCTCGTCTCTTGCTTAAAGCAGCAGGTCTTTAATCTGCTTTGCAGAGGCCAGACCTCATCCTGCAATGAGAATTGATGGCCCTGAAGTGTCCTGTGTTTCCCTACTTGAGACTTGGAGTCATTCCTGCCCCTGGCAGGGTTTGTATTGATCAGAGGAGCTATTAAAAAGCATTTGGCTCCATTTCCATTTGAAACAAGTTAATGAAATACATTTTTTGGAGTGCTGGTGAATCCTTTCCTCAGCACTGCTGAGCTGGAGGTGAAGCTGCACTTAATGGGGCAATTACTCAGTAGCTTCTGATGTTATAAAGAAAAGAGAGGAAATCTCAAAGCCTGCGGGCTCCTGCTTGCGTTGGAGCCCTGCAGTTTACCTGCAGCTTTCTGAGGGCAGAGCAGCTGGAGCTCTGCTGCCACGAGCCAGAATTGCTGCTCTTCATTTCTTCCTGGCTCTGTGCCTCCTGTTCAGGCTCGAGGAGCAGGATTTCTCCTCAATCACAGTCATTTCATCCAGAGTTTTGGAAGTGTTCACATTTCCATTGCCTTCTCGCTCTTTGTAAGCTCCACTTTGCTGCCTGCCTGTGTGGGAGCTGGAGCAGTAAACTGGCAGTGTTTAACCAAAACCTGGTGTCCTGGTGAGTCATCATCTGACACTTTTCCTCCTACCTTTTGGGAGCCCAGCATGGAAATCTATTGCTTTAGCACCTCTTTCTTCACTTGACTGCTGATTTTCCGGATTGCTCTGGAGCTCTGTGCTGCTGGAGTGGGCTTTTGGAAGAAGAGGTGCAGAGTGAGCTGGGTCTGATCCTGCAGCTGCTCTGATCATAGAGGATCCCATTGAGATGAGGAGCAGCTGCTGGGGCTCTCAAAGGGCTTCTGTTCCAAGGAAGAGCTGGGGGATGCCAGGAAGGAGGCCTAAGAATACTTTAAGACTTGCTGTTTAGTGATCCAGGCTGGCAGGACTTGTGGTGATGGTTGTCACTGGGGTCAGCGTCTGGGGTTCTTTTCATTCCTTCTCTCTTTAGTGATGCAGCCTTAGGTGGTGAAGCAGGTAATGTGTTTGTGTTTGAACCTCTTCAGGTGCAGGCCAGGCCCATCCCTGTTTCATTCATCATTCTGCCAGCTTAGGTGGCTGCAGGCAGCTGCTGGGGTAGCTGGAGCCCTGTGCCTGCTCTAACACTACTGAGGTTCCATGTTCTCTGGGCTGGGATGAGCTTTGTGGGGTAATAGCAGTGCTTGTGCTGTTTGCAGCCAGTTTGAGCTGTCCCTGGCATGGCAGAATGCTCCAGAGGAACCAGGAAGCCGCCAGGTAATTTACCCTGGGTAGGTTTTTATTTCATAGAATCCTGGACTGGTTTGGGTTGGAAGGGACCTTAAAGCTCATCCACCAAAGCAGCTTGTTCCAAGCCCCATCCAACCTGGCCTTGAACACTTTGTGACCCTTTCTTTCAGCTGGGGTTGCCCAATGCAGCTGCATGGACCAGAGCAAAGGTTTCCCCATGATGGGGAGTGGAGAACTGGAGGAACCCACTTGTGCAGATAAGTGGTTCTGTTCCAGGTGTAGTGAGCCCTACACTGCCTGACTGCTCACTGGGAAACCAACCCGCAGTGCTTGGCCTAGCCCTGGCAGAGGAGTGATGTTGAGCACCACAGTGCAATGAGCTCTCTGTGTGCGGAGCTTGGATGGTGAAATCCTGGGTAAGTGGCAGCGCTGGCTGCACTGAGCTGATCTTGGCACTTCCCTTGTGGCTCCTGCAGCTGAAGGTGAGAGCCCTGGGTTAGTGGGATTCCCAGTTGGACAAGAAAGGTTTCCAAGAAAGACCAATAAATTTCCTCTTGGAATTTGTGTTAAACAGGCTTTTTTTGCATTAAAAATGAAACTTGTGGTGCTGCCATTGAAACCACCTGATGATGTGGGCTTGGCTCTCCAGGAAATGAGGGCAATCTCAAAGGAGATTGTGTGGTTGGTAAATAACGGGAGAGAATGGTTTCCATGCTTGCCTGAAACCTGCTGCATGACTCTGGGCAAGCTGTTGCTCCTCCCTGTGCCTCAGTTTCTCCTCCTTTCAGGCTGGAAGCATTCAGGAACAGCAGTAATGGAGTTTGTACGGTTCCTGCCATACTTGAGCCTGAGGCTGCTCTGTGAAACTCTTGCATGCATAATGCTGTTGTGCTTACACTCTTTAGGCTAGTTGTAACACTGAGCTTCTGTTAGCTTTGGTGTCCTGCTCCCCAGTTAGAAGAGGCAGCGGGAAGGTGAGCAGAAGGTCTATCACATGTGATGCTTCTCTTGCTGTTGTTTCAGGAGCTTCTTATGGGCACTGGCTCCAGGCAGATGGCTTTACTGCAACCAGCCAGGAAGAGAACTGGGAGGAGTGCTTGTCATCCAGTGTTAATGTGATTTATATAGCTCTGTCTGTGTGAGGGACAGGAAACCTTCATTTTCCTTGTTTCCCACCTTTGTAACTGTAGAAATACCAAAGAGGTCTTATTCAGTTTTCATTTGACTTTGTCTTATCTCTACTGGAAGATTTCCAAGGCCTTGACAATCAAAGGTTTCTAATTCTCAGAGTGAGAGCCCTGCCTTCTGCAGTCATCCCGATGCCCAGATGCTGATTTAAGCAGGGTTAACAAAAAAGGGGGAAAA
The DNA here is from genome assembly GCF_028554395.1 of Pezoporus wallicus. NCBI lineage: Eukaryota > Metazoa > Chordata > Aves > Psittaciformes > Psittacidae > Pezoporus > Pezoporus wallicus. The sequence goes on from NW_026640978.1 coordinate 3,489, forward strand.
AACCCAACCCACAGCTCCACATTCATTGCTTGGGTTTCACTCTTCTGATAGAGGTGGCATGGATGAGCCTGGCAGCGACTTAGTCATCTGTGTGCTCCAGGAGCAGAGTGAGCAAGTCCTAAAGATCTAATGTGAACAAGTTTTTGCTTGTTTCTAGACCAGTCTCTTGCTCATGAGAAGCTGCTGCCCATCTGCTTGCTTTTTCCTAGTTCTTACTTCAATGTCATTGTGCAAACCAGTCCAGAAGCACGCCCAGCCCGTCAGTGGGTGAGAGATGGGCTTGAAGGTCCCACCAAAGCAGTGTCTTGCATCAGGCTTGCTTGAGGAGCTGTGCACTTCAACCTCAGGCCTTGAGGATGTTGAAATTCCTCAGATGATTTTCTCATTTGAAAAACAAACTTTGAAAGCCTGAAGTTAAAGGTGAAGAGTTCAGCTCTTTTCCTCCATCACTTCAGGCTTGGAGCTGTATTGGAGGGATATGCTCTTCAACAGCGACTGCATCCAAAACCTCAAAAGACAGCTTGAACTGCTGGTGTCCCCTCAGTTCCCTTCAATGCTATCTGCAGATGCTGTGGCCTTTGGGCAGCTCTTTCCAGCTGGACTCAACACAGCCTGGAACCAGGGGAGTGATTACAAAGCCTGGAATTGCTTCCTTTGTGCTCCAGGGCCAGTTGTGAAGCCCTTGGGGCTGGTTCAGCAAAGCTCATGGGGCAGGTTCCTGCTGGGTTGAATCAGAAGGGGCTCCAGCTCCAAAACCTGCTGTAGGACCCTCTTTGCCCCTGGGGTGTCCCGCTCGGTGGGGGGCTCCTTTCTGTGCCAGTCAAGAGCTGAAGCAGAGAAAGGTTCTCATGGGGTTTCTTAGAGGACTGTACTTGGGAAGAGCAGGTACTTTCTGGGGCAGTTTGGGCTCTGGGTGTGTGTGGTTTGGGCAAGAGGCAGGAGGGGCAGACCCTGTGGTTCAACCACAGCTTCTGCCTCTCCACCGGAAGGTGCAGTGGATTTCAGCATGCTGAGGGCCTTGTTTCTGTGGTACAGTTGACTCAAAGCAGCAAAGAGCTGTGAAATCCCATCCTGGCGTGGGTGGGAGTTTCCTTTCAGTTGTAAATCTGCTTTAAGAGCAAAGGGTTTGTGAGTTTAAAATATGGAGAGGGAGAGAGGTGTCGAATGTGTCCCTTGCAGAGAGCTGGAGCTTGGAGCAGCCTGGTCTGGTTGAGGTGTCGCTGCCTTTGGTGGGGCTTTTGTGCAGACCCCTTAGTGCCTTGTTTGTCCTTTGGTGCCTCGAGTAAGCACGTTCTGCAGGCTACTGATCTCCTCATTGCTGGTTAAAGCTTGAGCTCTCCCCCTTGCCTCCTCTCCTTACAAAGATCTGCCTGTAGCTGGCTCTGTGGATCTTTTCCTCTCCAGCTTCTGTGACCTTCCCTCCCAGCACCCTTCCAGCTCTTGATCTTGCCTTTGTTTCTCTCTTGGGAGTTAGCTCTGACCATGCCATGAATTCCTGTGAAATGCTTCTCTGTTTTCCAGAGCATCTGCAGATTCCTGCAGTGTTCAAACCAGGATTTAACATTTCATTAAGAACAAGGAAAGCAGCCCCTTCTTCTCTTTCAGGGGCTTTCTGGGATTCCCAGAGGAAAAGCTTTTATTTCTTGCCTAATCCTGCCTTGCTTTCAGGTGATGTGATAGGTAAGGTCCTCTTCGGGAATGAAGGAGCAGCAGTGCTTTGGTGTGCCACCAGGAAGTGCCTGGGGTGACTGCAGTGGATGGGTTCCCCCATCTTCACATTCCCTTTTAGCGTGGAGAGAGGCACAATGCTGGGAAAGGCAATTCTTTCCCTGTGAAGACTGACAGTCTTTGCTCTGGTAAAGATCAAAACTGCTCAACTGCAGGGAAACTGCAGCAAGGTTTAAATGAGTTCTAATGGTGGAGCTTCAGTTCTGATCTTGGTTTCACTCCCACTTCTGCTGCTTGGGAACGCCTGGGTGAAGTGGGTTTGGGCCTCAGAAGAGAGGTTTGCTGATCAGGTACCCTTGTGCAGGGTGAGGTGAGGTGGGATTCTCTGTTAACATCCTCTGCAGGTCCTGCCTGTGTCTGCTCCAGTTACATCTGAAGACCAGGAGAGGAGAAGGGAAGCTGCTGGATTTCTTGCTGTGGCTCATCCTCACCTCCTGCTCTGCCTGCTCAGATGCTGTGGTCAAGACCTGCTCTACTCCCGAGCTGTGGGTTTGAGCCATGACTCAGGGAGCAGAACAGTTCTGAAGATGTACATAGGGTGCTTTTAGTGCTCTGCCATGGTAGGAAGGATTTCCTTTCCACTGATGGAGCTGCTGCCCTGGTGACCACCACAGCAATGCCAACATTTCTTGTGCCACCTGAACTGTGTCTGAGTGGCTGCTATGCAACAAGAAAGTGCTTTGTACAGAGATCTGCAGGCAGGTAGTGCGGGAGGATGTGGCAGATGCAGGGAGCGGTGCTGGGGTGCAGTGGGGGACACTGACACCCACCTAGCTGCCTGGTTTGATGGAGATACTTTATCTAAAAGTAAAGTTGCTGGCACAAGGTCCTGCTGTGATCGTAAAAATTAAACTTAGGCCTTTGTTATCTCACAGCACCCAAAACTGGGGGCATCGTCTGAGTAAGATGTGTTAGAGCAAGAGAAGACGAGGCTTTAGACTGGGGAAGCTGACGCTTACGTGAAAGTACTAACATAGTAATCTCTGTTCCACTGGGGTGGCAGATACTCACACAAGTTACTGACAGAGCTGCTTTGCTTCCATCCTGGCATGGCTCTCCCTGCCACATCCAATAACCCAAACCCTACATGCAAACCCATTTGGTACACCTGGATATTGCAGAATGCAGGGCAAGCTTCCCTCTGTGGCAAGGCTCTGCCCCTTGCTCTCTGGTTAACTGGGAAGCTGCTGATATTTAAACATAGACTGTTTTTGTGCTTCCTCACTTGAAGATAGAGCTTTGCAGGGATGTACTCCAGAACTATCAGGCTCGGAACAACGTGTCCCTGAGTTTCTGACATTGAAGGTTCTGTTTCCCCAGGGTGAAATCTGCAGAAGGAAGGAAGAGCATTTTACAACTCCAAGTAGTAAGGGGAACTTTAGTTTTGCTTGCCGTCATTGTCTGGTCCAGCTGTCAGTATTCCTTAGTGAAAAGTGACCCTAGGAGTTGCATTATGTTTACTGCAGACTCCTGTTTTCTCCTAGATGCAGAGATTGGCTCTAGAGAGACTGAGGCATCTCTGAGCTCACTGCTGCTGTGGCTGGGACAGACCAGGGACACTGCACATCTGAAGACTTCCTACTTTGCACCAGCCTAACTTGTGCCTGTACAAAAGCCCCGTGCAGTGTTTGGAGGCAGCCAAATGGCTCCGGGGGATAGGGCTGTTATCTGCAGCAGCTTCACTGTCACAGGGGAAGGAACAGCTCCACAACCTGACACTTCTCAGCTGTGGAGCTGGCCTGGACCAATTCCAGAGCTTGTGGCTAGGTGGCAGCTCTGCAGGCTCGGTGCACAGGGATGATAATAGCACAGGGACTGTAAACAGGACACTCCACCCTGCCTCAGTGCCCCAGGCCCTGTGCAGGCAGCCTCTGCACCCAGCAGCACCCTGCCCTTCCCTGGGCTGTTCAGTGGCAGAGCTCTGTGGAAAGGAGCAGCAGTTGCTGCTGTTCATGCATCAATAGATTTAGATGGTGGTCAGCCATCACACAGTTGTCACTGTAGGAGGCCATGTCTCCTCTGCTCTCAGCCATAGAATCAGCTATGCTGGAAAAGGCCCTCAAGATGAAGTCCACCACTAAACCATATCAGTTGTCTGTTCTTGAGACCTTTCAGGCTGGTTTTGCCCACATTGCCCATGTTGGAGGCTTGGAGTACAAAGGTGACCCCAGTCACTCGGGATGTTCTGGTTATATCAGAGAGCTTTTGGGGGCCATGGACTGTCAGAGCAGCGTGGGATGAGGCTGCCCTGCTGGAGGAGGGTTCAGTTCCCCTGAGCAGCAAGAGAGGAAGAGACAGATGCAGTCACATGTAATGGAGGTGCAAGTGACTTTGCATGTGTGGGCAATGAGGCATTGAAGAGGAAGCCACAGATACTCATGGGTTTCTAAACTGGAGCTCGTGGCACTTGCTGTTAACTGTTGGGAACAGGGAGCATGCCTGGAACTGCACAATGAGCCTTTAATCCAGCATAGCCCTTGCGAGGTGTGGCTGTGCAGGGCCTGATGCTTCTCTTGCTCTTCCATGTGGCTTTTTGTTCCTGCCCTTTTCTCACCTAGAGCTCGAATTCCACTGCTCAAAAATGTGATTTTTAGCTGATGAAAAAGATATATTCACCAGACCATGTCCCTGGAACAGCCTCAGCTGGGGGCTGCAGCACCTTTGTATACAGAGGTATTTGGCAAACACAACAGAGTGTTTTAACAGTTTCAAGGCTGAGTTTAATGTGGTTTAACTCCCTCCCTGCCTGTTCTGCCTGAAGGGACAGGCCAAGGGGAATGGCTTTAACCTGCCAGAGGGGAGACTGAGATGAGCTCTTAGGCAGAAGCTCTTCCCTGTGAGGGTGCTGAGGCGCTGGCACAGGGTGCCCAGAGAAGCTGTGGCTGCCCCATCCCTGGCAATGTTCAAGGCCAGGTTGGACACAGGGGCTTGGAGCAAGCTGCTCTAGTGGAAGGTGTCCCTGCCTGTGGCAGGGGTTGGAGCTGGAGGAGCTTTAAGGTCCGTTCTGACCCAAACCAGGCTGGGATTCGCCAGGCTGTATGGGCCAGTTCCCTTGTGATCATTGTAATGGATGTGGGCCTGTTAATTGTGACACTGCTGGTGCTGAGCCTTGGCTTTGGAAGTCTCATGTTCTTTCCTTTCCCCCTGTGCAGCCAGCGTTCCCTGTGCTGCTGCTGTGGAGAAGAGCTGCCGTCCCCAGCAGCCCCGTGTGCGGCGCACCTCCTCACTGGACACCATAGTAGGCTCCTACCTGCTGGGACAGTGGCCTCGGGATGCTGAAGGAGCTTCCACCTCATGCATGAATGACAAAGCTACCCAGGTAAAAACACCAGACTGCCCTTGAGGTCTGTGGCTCAGGAGAGGGTTGCAGGACTGCAGTGAGCTGTAAACGGGGGTGAACGGGGAAGACACTAAACTTCCACCCATCCAGCTGCAGCTTTCTAGGAAGGCTTTTTCCCCCCTTTTGCTTCCCAACTTCACTTGATCCCACTTTGATGCAGAGTTAGCATTTCCTTGGCCTTGTTTGGAGGCAGATGGCCTCTGGCTCCCTTCTCCAGCACTGGCTCGATGCTACTTTAGTGTTTCCTGGCTTGCTGTCCTGGGCCAAGTCCTTATATAAACCTCTTGGGCTGTGTGCCACACACCGCAAGGAGTCAGGGGTGCTCCCAGCACAGGCTCGCTGGCACAGGAAGCTCTGCTGGAGGATGGAAGAGCTCCAGTCCTCGAGGAACTCTTAGCAACCTGTAAATATTACTGTATGGCAGCAAATAGTGCCATATCTGCAGAGGTGGAGGAATTCGGGAGGATAAGGGCATCCGTTTGCTCAACGAGTGGTTTATTCAGCACATTGAGCCTCTGTGAACTCCCTGTTTGAGCTTTGCTAGTCAACAATGTATTGCTGGGCTGTTTGCAGGAAATTCTCCCTTGGATTCCAACTTCCATTGTCCCTTTCCAAAGTATTTGTGCCTGCTTTTGTTCCAGTTCTAGTGCCCAGGAGCTCTGCTGAGGGCAGAGGCCATGCTGGAAAGGAAGGGAAAGAATTTGCCTGTTGATTCCTAGGCAGGGAAGCACACTCTGCCTTTCTGGCCTTATCACATGCTGGGAACACTTAACCCCAGTGCTTTGGGGCTAATGAGTTTGTCTTGCACATAGCCATGGTTTGGGGAATAGGTTGGAGAAGAGGGACACCTTCTTCTTCCTGGAATGGAAGCCATTACTATGTTAATTCCTATGTGAGCATGGAGCTGAGCACTCCTGGCAGTGAATAGGTGCTGCAGCCTTTCAGCATTATCTGCAGGAGGCTTGCAAATGGCAGTTTCACGTTGCACAATGCCTGTGAAATGAGCACTGATCTCCAGTGCTTCACACACAAACCCCAATGTGTGGCAAAGGACTTGGCTGGTGATAGCTGGGAATGAAGTCCTGGGTCCGGCCTGCCCTGCACCTCCTCCTCATAACCCTGGCACTTTGCTGCTCCTGCCCTGTTCTGAGGCTCAGGAGTTCCCAAACCTGGGACTGTCATCAGCACACGTTCGTCTCCTTACAGCTCCTGATGAGCTCTTCTGCAGTGCTCTGTCCGGTTGCTGTCATGGGGTGGGTGAGAGGTGCAGATGCTCAATGTGGGGCTGAGGGTGCCAGCACTGCACAGGGTCAGAGCCCACGGCTTTCTGGTGCTGTGCAAAGCGCTTTGTTCTCTCTCCTGTCTCTGAGGAAGCGGTTTTGTCACAGTGCAAAAGGTTCTGTAATTTCCTTCTGCCCTGACAGGGCCTGCAGAGGTGGGACGTGTCTGCCCCCTCCGCTCTCAGGCCTTTCTCTTGCAAGCAGCAGGTTTTTTCCTTTTTAGGCCTGAGTTTTCTTGTGAGCCCCAGTGCTCGGGTGTCCCAGCCATAGGCTGCAGTAAGTGACAAGCAGGGCTCAGGAGGCTTCTGTTGACTTGAGGGCAGTTTCTGTCCCGTCCTGCAAGGCAGGGCTGTGCCTGGCAGCTGGAGTTCAGCTTCCCACACACTTGCTTCTTGCAGTGACATGGGACAGGGCTGTGGTCTCGTCCCTTAGACCTGTGCCTCTCGTCCTTATGTGTGTGATCCCCTGGGACACACAGTGACACAATGCTTTGGGATAACGGCCCATGGTGTTTGAGTTGTTTAGGGGAGTGTTTGAGGTAGGAAATGAGCTGATGTGCCATGTGCAAGGCTGGTCCTTGCCATAGGATTTCCTATCCCGTTGGGCTGCTCCTTAGCTCAATCTGGCGCAGGTCTGGGTGGCTGTGAGTGCTCAGAGCAGTGGTTCAGGCTCTTTTCTTCTCTCCAACCAAACTGGAGTTGAATTGCGCTGTGCTGTGCTGTCTGCTGCTCACAGGCATTGCAAAATGGAGATGTAGGCAACAGGGAACACAGTGCTGCTTACAGTGCTGTGTGTAAGAAGGGGCTTCATTCAGAGCCTGTGTTTTCTGCCTAGAAATCACCTGTATCCTTCTCCAGAAGGGAAGGCTGGTGCCTCTGTGGGTAACTTGCCTTGTTCCTTTGGTTTAAACAGACTTTCAAGCCCTTTTTGAGAGCAGCAGCTTCTGTCATCCCCTGGATTCAAGAGGCTTGTTTAAAGCAGCTGCTGTTCCTGCAGTAGCCTCTGGGGAGACCAGCTCAGCTGCTCCGAGAGGAGCTGTTCTCAGGCCCTTGCACCTCCTGAGCCTGGAGGAGGGAAATATTATCCAAAGCCTCCCACAGAAATAGCAGTGACACGGGGGGAGCATGTGGAGAGGCACTGAAATGGGATGTTGGGGAGGAAAAAGTGATGGTTGGTCTCAAACGCTGTGCCTGTGGGACTGCTGGGATGGTGCTGAGTTCAGGGGGAGGAAGTTCACACCCTTTGCTGATCACATTAACAGTGCTTTCTGATTTCCACTGATACTCAAACCGTGGCTGGTGCTTGGCCAGCAGCTTGGGAACGTGGTGCTGAGGCTGCTCTGCATGAGGAGGTGCTTGAGACCTGCAGCCCTGCAGATGGAGGCCCATGAGCTGCAGAGGCACCAGAGCTCCTCCAGCCCCTCTGCAGCCAACCTCTGGTTCTGGTTGCGCTTTTGAACCCTGGGCTGGGAGGCTGAGGTCTCAGGAGCACTTTGTGTGCTCTCACCCTTGGGTGAGGCTTTTCCTCTTGGTGATGCTGCTTCATACAATGAGTGCCTCGAACATGAAACACTGCAGCACAGCAGCATGGGGCTGCTGCAGTTCCTTCTCCAGGATGATGCTCTTTATCTCGCAGTCATAGTCAGGGTTGGAAAGGAGCTTAAGATCATCTAAGGCACTTGTGGTGATTGTCCACCAGCGATAGGACAAGGGGTGATGGGTTCAAACTGACATGGGAGATTGAGATGAGCTCTTAGGCAGAAGCTCTTCCCTGTGAGGGTGCTGAGGCGCTGGCACAGGGTGCCCAGAGAAGCTGTGGCTGCCCCATCCCTGGCAGTGTTCAAGGCCAGGTTGGACACAGGGGCTTGGAACAAGCTGCTCTAGTGGAAGGGGTCCCTGCCCGTGCAGGGGTTGGAGCTTCAAGGTCCCTTCCAACCCAAACCAGGCTGGGACTGATTCTGTGATTATTACATTAATGGGGGAGGTGAGAACAGGCCAGTGAATGGGCAGAAGTGATCACTTGTTCTTAGGACTCCAGCACAGTCTCTAAAGCAGTAAATGTGATTATTCTCAGCCATGTTTCTCATCGCTCCAGACTCCAGTGTCCTGGCATGATGTGGAAGTGGGGAAAGCCAACTCCAGTGCTCACAAGCGTTCTGCTTCTTGGGGTAGCACAGACCACCGCAGAGAGGTAAACTACACCCCTCCCAACGCTTGAGCAAGGTCTGTGCTAGTTCCTAATGTACAGGAGGCTGCTGCTGGCACGGGAGCGGAGTGGGAGGCCAGGAGACTACTGAAGATGAGACCTTAGCCCTTATTCTCATCCCTAACGCTCTGTGATCCAACTAAAGACTGATCTTGGTGGCTTCTTCTAGCAGGCACCTATTGTAAAGCAGCTCCACTGCAGCTCAGTGCATTGCTGGTCAGTGTAGTGGTGTCTGTGGGTTCCAGGTGGTTCCCAGCTTGCTGTAGGTGGAGGAAAATCCAGATCCTCTGGAGGAATGGTGCTGGGCATGCTGCAGCAGGGCAGGCTGTGATGAGGCCTTTTGGGGGGTTCTGCTCCATCCTTCTTGAGGAGGCCAAAGCTGCTCCTAGTGATTGAAGCCATCTCAATCCTTGTGGGTTGGAAGAGAGGGGGAGGAGAGAGACTGGGCCTGATCCTGTTGGGGGGGGGCTGTTGGCTTGCCTGGTTCTAGCTCAAGCTCTGTTTGCCAGATTGCCAAACTGAAGCAGCAGCTCCAGAGAACAAAGCTCCACAGCAGAAGTGGCAGAGAAAAGGAGAAGAGCTCCCCCGTACAGGGGGACCACGCTGTCCTCCCATCCCTCCGGGTATGTTCCTGCCTCCCCTATCTGCCATCACCACATGTCCCAGGGCAGGTGTCCAAGCTGTTCCTGTGCCTCAGGGGACCCCGTTTCTTTGCTCGTCTCTCCCACCTCACCGTGTGCCTGTGCTTTGATCTGCAGTTACTGACATGTCTTGACTCTGCCATCAGGCTTCTGTCAGCCTGAGCCTTGGGAACTGCTGTGGGAGCAGGATGAGGTTGTGCAGATACAGCGGTGAACTCCTTTGTCTCTGGGCTGTGTTACAGGACTCTCCTTCAGGCTTCCCTTCTCCATCTCCCATTTTGAGGCTCAGCCCCTGCTTGCACAGGAGCCTGGAAGGCCTAAACCAGGAACTGGAGGAGGCGTTTGTGAAGGAGCAGGGAGAGGAGGAGCTGCTGCGAGTAAGTGAAGCTCCCAGGGCTGCCCTGGGCCCTCTGGGTGCTCTTGGAAATCCCTTCCTCTAAAGGCACCTCCTGTATCTGCAGCTTGGCCACGGGGACAGTCTCTGTGCCTGGTTTCAGTCTGTCCTAGGCATGTAACGGTCTAAATTGGGTCAAGTGACTGCTCCTTCCCTCCTTAAACCTCGCTGGTGCTGTGAGATCAGCCAGTAGCAATCTCAGGGTGGCTGATGCCTCACCGACAGCTTTAAGACACTCAGACTGGTGTCCAGAGGCTCCTCTGCACTGGGCAGATGTGGGAGAAGTGACTCCAGATGGCTTGGAACTGAAGTGTGTTACAGGATCCAGAAGGACCCATGTCCTTGGAGCAGAGGCTCTGCCTGTAGCTGGATCCAGCACCCCAAGCAGCTGCTCTCTGTAGCTGAAGCTGCTCTTAAACCCCTTCCCTGGTGCCAAGGGGCTTTCTTCCTCCTCTGAGACTTTGCTTCCTCCCTAGATCCTGGATGTCCCAGATGGGCACAGGGCACCAGTGCCTGCCCAGAGAGGCTCTGGAGCTGCGTCCCTGGTGCTGGAGCCTGGCAGTGGCAGCTGGAGCAGCCTCTCCCCTTCCCCTTCTGTGCCTCTGCACCTCTCCCCACGCCCCCCAGGGAGGCTGACAATGGAAGAGCCCTCCTGTGCAGTGGATGAGGTGCAGCCAGAGCCCAAAGAGAAAGGTAAGAACCTGGAGCAGAGGGGTTGGGAGCTCGGGGGACCGAGGGGGGCAGTGTCTCATCCCTGTCTGTGTGCTGGCTTGGAGGCTGCAGCAGGGATGGGAGAGAGGGTCTCGGTCATGGCTAAGTTGTGATGGGTGGCTTCCAGCAGTAGATGGAGGACGTGAGCTGGGAATGACACAGGAAAGGTTGGGGATTTGAGCACTGCAGCCTCCAGCCCCGGGTCTGAAGGAACGCGGTGAGGTTGGAGCACTGTTGGTTTCTTTTAAACATTGCTCCAAATGTGCCTTTTTTTCCCCATCAGAGGAGGGCAGCCGCTCCCCGGTGCTGGCCTTCACATCCTCCCCTCGCCCCAACCACAGCTACGTGTTCAAACGGGAGCCTCCGGAGGGATGTGAGAGGATCCGGGCCTTTGAAGAAGCTTCGTAAGTACCAAGAGGCTGCTGGGATGGGGGAGCTGAGGGTCTGCTGCTACAATCACCCCCCCTCAAAGCAGGGAGCAGCCACTGGGGAAGCATTCCTGAGCAAACTGGGGCTGCTCCGGGCCTGGTGTGGAGCAGGAAGCTGGAATGCTGACCCTCAGAAGGGTCTGGTGGTCCCATCCCTTCCCAGGCAGTGGGTGTTGGTCAGCAGAGCCCTTGCGGAGCGGCAGCAGTTGTAGAAGTCAGCCCTCAACAGACCATGCTCCTCGTGCTGCTCTGTACCTGAGGGGGCTCGGCTCCCACTCAGGCCCTCTGAAGGGTGCTGCCGCTCCAGGTGTTCTCGCTGTGGCTGCTCCATGCTCCTGGGAGCAGCCATCCCCAGTGCCATCCCCTCTGTCTCTCTCCAGCTCCCCCAGCCCTGAGCAGCCTTTCCAGCCCTCCTGCCCAGACAAGAACAAGGTGCATTTCAACCCCACCGGCTCTGCCTTCTGCCCTGTCAGCCTGGTGAAGCCGCTCTTCCCAAACGTGGGCTTCCTCTTCAGGAGCTTCCCAGCTTCCTCCGTCCCCGTCCCGGGCACGTTGACATCCTGCCAGCCCCCGGCCCCGTTCCTCGGGGTGCGGAAGGACGCTGTGGGCGGCAGCTTCAGCGACGTGGCCACGGCTCCTGCCCTGAGCTATGAACCCTGGAAGCGTGGTCAGGCCGAGGAGAGCGTCGTCTTCCACAGCTCCCTGGTGGTGTGAATCCTCTGGGAGCGCAGCTCTTCCAGCTTCTGGAGATTGGTGCCTTGAGGGTGGGATGTGACAGCCACGAGGCAGCCCTGGGACTGCGCCCCACAGCAGGGTGATAGAACTGTGAAGCACGGAGTGCCATGGGATTCCTGGCTGCTGGAGAGGCTCCTTTCCCTGAGCCTTCCCTCTTCAGAGCACTTTCCTGTGCTCAGTTGTCCTTGTTTCCTGTGTGATTGTGCTGGTGCAGAGGAGCAGAGGCGAAGTTGGGCTCTGAGAGGATTCGGGTGGGGATTGCTGAGCCCTGGGGGGAAGAAGGGGCCTGTGGGCCCCTGCTCTCGGCTGCATCTCGTCTCCCCCAGCACCGGCTCCCTCGATACCTTGGACCCCCCAGACAAGCCGGAAGCTTCGGCAGCTTTTTGTCTGTGCTCCGCGAGCTGGTGTGAGCCAGTGGAAGGAGCCAGCTGGGGCTGTTGGGTTTCCCTGCGCCTGAGCAAAGGTTTTCCAGGTGCCTTGGCAGGAAGAGGGGATGGAGGCAGAAAAGTTCCCTGCTCCAGGGGTGCCGCTGCTGGGGGGTGGCCCATGGCAGCAGGGCTGCACAGACCCTTTGGAACCACGCGTGTGGGCGCTGGGGATGAGCGGGGCCGCCTCTGCCTGTATCTCATGTCAGACGTTTCCAAAGACACTATTTTTGCAGCTCCTTGAAGTCTATTTCGGGTTTGTGTTTGTAGAGCTTAACGGCGGGGGCAGAGATCGAAATAAACACTTGAGGCATTAAAACCCCTCTGTGCCGCTTCCCTCCGTTACCAGCGGAGCCCGGGGCCGCCGGGTAGGGCGGGCATTAGGACCGCGGAGGAAGAGGCAGCAACCCTCGTTGCGCATGCGTACGCTCTGTCAGAGTCGCACCGCCCGCAACGGCTCCGTTAGTTCCGCCCACTGGCTCACAGCCAATCCCCGCGCGCCACATCGTGTTACGTCACGCGAGGGCCGCACTCAGAGAAGGCCCCAAGCCCGGGGCTGTCCCCGGCGCCGCCTGCCCCGAGCGGTGCCCGGCGGAGGGGTGCGCGGCCGAGCCGCGGTCCCGGGCAGGCCCCGGCAGGCCCCGGCCCGTCCCTTCCGCGCGGCCCCGGCGCCGCCCGCTCCCCTCTCTGCCCCGCGGCGGGCCCGGCAGTGCTGCGGGCAGGCGCGGGCGGGTCCTGCGGCGCGGGCGGGCGCGGGCCGGGCGTATGAGGCCGGCGGCTCCGGGCGGGCTGCGCGATGCGGTCCTGGACGTGGCGCCGGCGCTGAGCGGCCCCGCGGCGGAGATGGGCGCGGGAGCGGCCCTGGCCCTGCCGGAGCGGCTCCGCCTCCCCGTCTGCTGCCTCGGCGTCTTCGCCTGCTACTTCTACTACGGCATCCTGCAGGAGAGCATGTGAGCGGGGAGGGGGCCGGGGCTGCGCCCGGCCCGGCGCCGCCTGACGCCTGTTCCGCTCTTGCAGCACGCGCGGCCGGTACGGGGAGGGCGCGAAGCAGGAGAGGTTCCGGTTCGCGCTGACGCTCGTGTTCATCCAGTGCGTGGTGAACGCGGCCTTCGCCAAGCTCCGTGAGTGGGGCCCGGGGGTGCTCGTAACGGGTGAGGGGCCGCTCATGGGGGCCTGCGGGGACGGGGCAAGGGGAACGGCTCCAGCCGGATACAGGGGAGGCTGAGCTGAGCTCTCAGGCAGAAGCTCTTCCCTGTGAGGGTGCTGAGGCGCTGGCACAGGGTGCCCAGAGAAGCTGTGGCTGCCCCATCCCTGGCAGTGTTCAAGGCCAGGTTGGACACAGGGGCTTGGAGCAAGCTGCTCCAGTGGAAGGGGTCCCTGCCAGTGGCAGGGGTTGGAGCTGGAAGAGCTTTGAGGTCCCTTCAACCCAAACCAGTCCGGGGTTCCCTGAGGTGTTTCCTGGTGTTTCTCTCACCCCCCCTCTCCGCCCCCCCGCAGTGATCTATGTATTCGACGCTGTCAAAGTGGATCGCACCCGCAGCTGGCTCTACGCCGCCTGCTCCCTCTCCTACCTGGGCGCAATGGTGTCCAGCAACTCGGCTCTGCAGTTCGTCAGTTACCCCACACAGGTGCGGCGCGGGGCCATCGGGGGGTTCTGGGCCGGGCTCGCTGTGTTTCAGTCAGCAGAGACCTGGAGAGCTCAGACAGGGAAAGCAGCCCCTGGAAACGGTGGGAATTTGCTGCTGGAGGGCTCGAGGTGGTGCCTGGCACCGCTCATGCAGCAGTGGCTCCGTGGGGAGGGGGGGGGGGGGTGATGCCTCTTTGAAGCACCTTGTGTGTTCTGTAGGGGTGCATCCTGTGCAGTCACCTTCCTGCTGCCCCGATCTCCAGAGGATGCTCTGCGGGTGTTTGACCCTGTCCTTCTTTCACAGGTCCTTGGCAAATCTTGTAAGCCCATTCCAGGTAAAGAAGCTTCACATTTCAATTTGTACACTCGGGGGCAGGGGGGGGGGGGGCTCTGGTACCCTTATGGTACCCTTAACCAGGACCTCACCCACCAAAACAGCTCCTCCCTTCCTCATAGCTCCAGCACGGGCAGAGCAGACCCTGCTTTAGCTGTGGGTTGGGCTCCCCTGCGAGGGCTGGGCAGCACCTTGTGACCTCTCCTCTTTCCAGTCATGCTTTTAGGAGTGACTTTGCTGCGGAAGAGGTACCCCCCAGCCAAGTACTTCTGCGTCCTCCTGATTGTGGCCGGCGTCGCCCTCTTCCTGTACAAGCCAAAGAGGGTGGCTGGGAGCGAGGAGCACGTCTTTGGCTACGGAGAGCTCCTCCTGGTGAGTCCACAGCAGGGCTGAGAAGGAGCAGGCACAGCACAGATAAGGCCGTGTCCTTTGGACCTCGAGCACGTCCATGAGGTGATGTGGAAACGCGTCTGCAGGAGGACACTGGGGTTGAGGGGAGTGCTCCAGAGCCATGGAATGAGATCAGGGCGAGAGCATTTGCACCCCTCCTGGCCCCTGGTTTGAGGCCACGCGTTGCTGTTCAGTGGGTGATTGGGATGTAAAAGCTGGGCAATGGTCAAGGTTTTCCTCCTGGAGAAGGGATAAAGAGGGAGGGTTCCTTCGCTGCCTCTTATCTTCCCTCAGCTGCTGTCACTGACCCTGGACGGGCTCACTGGAGTGTCTCAGGACCACATGAGAGCTCACTACCAGACGGGTTCCAACCACATGATGCTGAACGTTAACCTCTGGTCTACCTTGTTCCTGGGGGCTGGTAAGGAGCGCGCTGTAGAATCCTCCTCGCCCAGAGCCTGCCCAGCGGCAGCGGCCGAGCTCCAGCAGCGGGGCTGCAACCCCCTTTACGAAGCCCTTCACGAAGCACTTGGGGTTGGTTGGGTTGGCTGCGGAGCCTGGGCTGTTCCGTGCAGCTCTGCTCATAGCCACCAGAGGGCATCGCCCCCTGCAGAGCGCAGCGGTCCAGCGCTGGCTCCACCTCGGTTCCTACCCCATTGCCGAGCAGAGAAGCGGCATCAGTGCAGCTTCCAGCCCCACACAGGGAGGAGCAGCTCCTGGGGGCACTGCTGGAGCTGCTCTGGGAGAGCTGAATGTGCGCTTCAGTGACGGCTTCATTCAGGAGCCAAGGATGTGGTGGCTTTTTCTTCACTGTGTTGGGATTTAGTCCTCACCATCAGTAGCTCCTGTTGTGCACCACGGGGGCCGTGGCTCCTGGGGCTGCCTCTGGGCTCAGGATTCTGGCTTCTCAGGTTGGATCTTTGTTCCAGGCATTCTGTTCACTGGGGAGCTCTGGGAGTTCCTGAGCTTCACAGAGCGATTTCCCAGCGTCATTTACAACATCCTGCTCTTTGGCCTCACCAGTGCTCTGGGTCAGGTAAATTCACCTCCCTTGGGCCCCAGGCTTCATGGGGATGGAACCCCCCTGTGTGCTGGGCTGCACCCCCAGAGCCTGAGCAGCAGGTGAGGGAGGGGATCCTGCCCCTCTGCTGCGCAGGGCTTGGGGCTGGATGAGCTTTAAGGTCCCTTCCAACCCAAGCCAGGCTGGGATTCTCTGTGTTTGCCCAGCTGGGAGATGGGCAGGAAGGGCTGCCTCCCGTTCGGATGCTGTAGGTAGTGCTCGTGTTCTGTCCTGGCTCCTTCAGTGTGAAACCAGTTTGAGTTTGTACCCAAATAATCAAGATTTGAAATAAGACTCAGCTCTGGCTCAGTGGTTCTCACCTGAAAGCATGATCTCTGTTGTACTTTCCCTGCTCCCATTGACAACAGGCATCTCTCTGCCTCTTACAGAGCTTCATTTTCATGACCGTGGTGTACTTCGGCCCTCTGACATGTTCCATCATCACCACAACCCGCAAGTTCTTCACCATCTTAGCATCCGTCATCCTCTTTGCCAACCCCATCAGCTCCATGCAGTGGGTGGGGACGGTCCTCGTGTTCTTGGGTAAGTCTGGAGAGCAAAGCCCTGACCTGAGCTGAAAGCGATGGGGTGCAGTGAGGGCAGAGCCAACAGAGGACGCTGGTCTAAAGCAGAGCTGGGTGTATGAGAAGCCGCTTGGTGGAGGGTCCGTGGGACCTACAGGGATGCTGGGGAGGGACTTTCATCAGGGACTGCAGCGACAGCACAAGGGGTAATGAACCAGGGGAAGTTCAGGTTAGATCTAAGGCAGAAGCTCTTCCCTGTGAGGGTGCTGAGGCGCTGGCACAGGGTGCCCAGAGAAGCTGTGGCTGCCCCATCCCTGGCAGTGCTCAAGGCCAGTTTGGACACAGGGGCTTGGAGCAAGCTGCTCCAGTGGAAGGGGTCCCTGCCTGTGGCAGGGGTTGGAGCTGGAGGATCTCAAGGTCCTTGCATCCCAAACCATTCCATGGTTCAGGGGTTGTTTTCTCTTCTTTGCAGGCCTCGGGCTTGATGCCAGGTTTGGGAAGGGAGTGAAGAAGACGTCGCATTGAGGAGAGGGCGATCTCTGCCCTTGGGGTGGACTTTTAATTTATTGTCTTGTACCTCAGAGTCGGTTCTGCCCCGGGCTCAGGACGGGAGCCAGGAGGAGCTTGGCTCTGGCTCCTGTTCGGGTTCGTGATTCAGAATTGTCCTCCGAGTGTAACAGTTCCGTTCTGGTTGTGGTTGAGCTGCCTTTGTTCTGTCTCTGTAATCGAAGCTGCGCCCCCAGCTCCCCGCAGCAGGATGCAGTCCTTGCCTTAACAGGGAAAACCCCGCCTCCATATCTTTATTAAAGAAAAAGAGACCGTGGCCACCTCTCCCGAGCCTTGATTCCAGGATTCTGGCAGCTCCCAGAGCCCTCATAGCTTCTTGGTGTGGTCTGGAAGGGTGCCTGCATTAAAGGCCTGTGTTGAAGACAGCCCCCTCTTCTGATGGATTGGGTGATGGTTCTGGTGTGGAGCTGCTGGAGCAGCTGCTGGGTGTTCTTCCATGAAGCACAGCCACGGAGATGCATTAAATCCTTCACTGAGCCCTTCTGGAGCAGAAGCAGCTCTTGGTGTATGTAGAAGTTAACAGGAACCCAGTTTAACCAGTGGGGCCCCCCACTGCTGGGGGACAGAACCCTCTGCTGCTTATCCCCATGCCCAGGGGGTTTGACAACAGCTTCTAGATCTGGAGAGGGCCCTTGCTAATGAAGCACCATCCGGATGAGTGCGGTGTGGGGAGGAGCTGTCCCAGCCATGCCTTTAGAGCAGGATCCTCCGCAGAGCACTTGACACCTTCCTCACAGCTGCCACTTGGGCTCCATCTGCTCGGTGGCTTTGGCCCCTTGCCCCTCCAGATGGGATCCTGAGCTCCCTGCTGTTGTCTCTGTCTCTCCACCCCCTGCTCCCCCCACCTCTCCAGTTTCTTTTGGCCTCCAGTTTGGTTTTCACTGAATCTCTTCTAGCCAAACTGCTCGCTCCCGGCAGGATTAAACCCCAGGTTATGGAGGGTTTCCCTCTGCCACCTTCCCCTCTTTGCTGGCTGACCTTGTCCTAAAGATCAAGCGATCAGCAGCAAACAAACACGTTCTCAGTGGTGAGAAGCCTGCAGGGGCAGACCCGGCTCCCCGGCCCTGTGCACATAGAGCACAGAGACTGCTCTTCCTGGTGCAGCTCGAGCAGAAACCACATCTGTAACCAAAACCAACCAAAGCCCAGACCAAGACTTTGTGATTCCTTGTGAAGCACCCCCCCCCCCTTTCTGCAGAGCTCCTGCTCGCAGGCTCAGGTCTGTGCCCTTCCCCATGCTGCAGCTGGGAGCTTCCCTGGGTGTTTTCTAAGCCGAGGTCTGTCTTTTCCGACACCCTCGCCCTGTCTGCATTCAGAGCACAGATTTGCAGCTCCTCTGCCAGGAACAAGGAAAAGAAAGGAGATTTTCTCTCTCCCGACTGCTGCAGGCTCCCTTGACCCACTTTAGCTCCGAAGCCCGTTCCTGGTGTTGCTTCAGCTCGGTTCTTGCCCCACCTCTGACTTGGTCAATGAGGATTTCTGCAACCAAAGCCAGCGCCTGTACCCGGAGCCGGGAGCCTGGGGCTGTGCTTGGCCAGCACTGCCTTCCCTGCACACCTCAGGTACTGCGGGGCCGGGGGGCTCCAGGAGCGAGGCAGGGACCTCTTGTCCCATCAGCGCCGGCTTTCCCTGCCCACAGTGAGGAGCTGCCACAGAGCAGAGCCCCAGCTCGGAGCTGCCACGGAGCAGAGCCCCAGCTCGGAGCTGCCACAGAGCAGGGCCCCAGCTCGGAGCTGCCACAGAGCAGAGCCCCAGCTCGGAGCTGCCACAGAGCAGAGCCCCAGCTCGGAGCTGCCACGGAGCAGAGCCCCAGCTCGGAGCTGCCACAGAGCAGAGCCCCAGCTCGGAGCTGCCAGGAGCCTGCGGCAGCGCCTCTGCCCCTGACAGCCTGGGTACCGCATGCCCGGTGCCTTCTGGCGCATGCCGGAGCTGGAGGCAGGTAAAGGCCAGGGGAGCTGGGTGAGGATGCGGTCCAGGCTTCGTCCTCTGAGTTACTTCCTCCTGTTGGGAATGGAAGCTCCTCTTCTACGCACCTTTTGCAGAGGAATGAGGATGTTTGATGGCACAAGGGTCTTCAGAAGCAGTGCTTGAACTGGGGGGAGTGTCAGGGAAGGTTCTGTCCTCGAGTAAGAGACGAGCAACGTACAGAGTGTTGGCAGAACTTCCCCTCGTTCATGTAGATGCTGCCTCACCTCCAGGCTGTGCAAAGGATCCTCAGCTCCTGCTGCCAGCTCTGACTTTGTTTATTCAAAGGAGGAAGAGTCCTAGAGGGGTATGTGCAGCATCAGCAGCTTAGAGCCCGCAGGGGATGCGAGCAGTGCCCAGGCTCTCCCGCAGCAGGTGGGGCTTCAGCCCTTCTGCTGTCACTTGCTTTGTGTCTCTGCTGGGTTCAGACATTCTCCACTTAATCGGAAGGGTGCAAAGGTGGTCACCAACACAAAGGGACTTAAATCAGGGTTTATTTTGCTCCTTTTAGTGCTGGGGGCTCGACCTCTCCGTTCCTGCAGCTCCAAGCAGGAGGTTTGGGTGCTAATGATGGAATCTGCCCACCAGACAGGTTTTGTACGGGGTCAAACGTTGCCCTTTGCAGCCGAGGTGGAGCTGGTGGCCGCTTTGAGCGCTCCCTGTGTCATGTGCTGGGCTTGGGCTGCCTTGCCAAGGAGCTATCAAAGGGAGTGCTCGTGGTTTGCTCCTTCCGTGGCAGATGTGAGCGAGCTTTCTGTGAGCAGAGGACGGAGGGCAAGCAGCTGAGTCACAGATTA
Organism: Pezoporus wallicus; assembly: GCF_028554395.1. NCBI lineage: Eukaryota > Metazoa > Chordata > Aves > Psittaciformes > Psittacidae > Pezoporus > Pezoporus wallicus. The sequence continues at coordinate 22,640 of NW_026640978.1, forward strand.
ATGTCCAAGTGTCTTAGACAAAGCCCTGCGAGTGCGCGGCACAGAGGTCAGGCTGAGAAGCTATAAAGAGTTTCCAGCTTCCTTCTGCTTTCTGCTGGCTGCAGAGTCCCAGCCCCGAGCCCGGCCATGACTCAGGCAGTTACCAGCAGGGGGAAGCCTGATTTCAATCCTCTTCAAGACAGGCAAGGAGAAAACCAGCAAACAAAGCAGCTCCTCTCCAATCAGTGCCCTCCCTGTCCCTGCAGGGCCTCTGAGGTACAGCAAAAGCATCACCTGGAAAGCATCACCTGGTTTTATTCTGCTTAATTCTTTCTGGCCATCAGCAGAGACCACGTTGGAGCCAAGTCCCTCGGGGCTTTCGGACAGTCACCAGCTCTTCTGCACAATGGCCTTCATTACAAAGACAATGGTTTGGGTTGGAAGGGACCTGAAAGCTCCTCCAGCTCCAACCCCTGCCACGGGCAGGGACCCCTTCCACTGGAGCAGGGTGCTCTGAGCCCCTGTGTCCAACCTGGCCTTGAGCACTGCCAGGGATGGGGCAGCCACAGCTTCTCCTCTCCAGGCAGAGCAGCCCCAGTGTTCTCAGCCTGGCTCCGCATGGGAGCTGCTCCAGCCCCTGAGCATCCCCGTGGTCTCCTCTGGCCTTTCTCCAGCAGCTCCACGTCCCGATGCTGGGGCCGCCGGCAGAGCACCCAGCTCCAGTAGGCGCAGAGCCGCGGGTCCCCGTGTCCGCAGGTGGCTCGGGCAGGCGGTGCCGCACAGCAGCTCCACTGCCACCACCGCTTGGGGCAGAATCCTCCCGGGAGCCCGGTCAGCTCCCGCCGGCTCCAGGGGCTGGGAAGCGCCAGCACTGAACGCTGTGCTCCTGCCTTGCTGCAGTGCCCGTGCCTGGGGCCCCGCCAGCAGCAGCGCGGCGGCATCAGCTGAGGTGAGGTTTTGTTCCCCAGCTGAGACGTGGCAGCCGGGGGGAGCTGGGCAGCTGCCTTCCTCCTGCTTCCATCTTCCTCGCCTCTGAGCTCCGGCAATGCCATCAGCGGGAGTTAAGACCCCAAATGCTTACAGAGCGCACAGGATGAGGGAGCTGATTGAGCCTTCTGGTGCCTCAAGGGGCTGCAGGAAACCTGGAGAGGGGCTTTGGGCAAGGGCCTGTAGGGACAGGGCAAGGGGAATGGCTTTAACCTGCCAGAGGGGAGACTGAGCTGAGCTCTTAGGCAGAAGCTCTTCCCTGTGAGGGTGCTGAGGCGCTGGCACAGGGTGCCCAGAGAAGCTGTGGCTGCCCCATCCCTGGCAGTGTTCAAGGCCAGGTTGGACACAGGGGCTTGGAGCAAGCTGCTCCAGTGGAAGGGGTCCCTGCCCGTGGCAGAGGGGTTGGAGCTGGAGGAGTTTTAAGGTCCCTTCCAACCCAAACCAGGCTGGGATTCCATGAATGCTTTTAAAACCCTCCTCATCATCACCGTTCAGTCGCTTTGGGAAGTTCACGGCCTCTTCCTGAAGCTTTCAGGAGCAATTCACCTCCTTTAACAGAGAAGACCAGAACTGTTCAGGAGCAGCAGGGATTTCATACCCAGAACCTGCTGAAACGCTGACTCCTTCAGCAGAGTTTGGCCTGCCAGGGTCAGGGAAGCAGGCTCAGGTCCTTTACTGGGTCTGCACTTACTCCAAGAGCAGCACCAATGTGCAGCACTGGGTGTTCCCAAGGACGGCTCTAGTAGCACAGACCAGACACTGAAGAATGAAGCCAGGTCAGCCACAGAAACTTCCATCTCTTGGAATGGGAGTCTTCAGCTTGTTTGAAACTGGGAAATGGGAAAGAAGTGAACTGTTCCAATAGGTGCATGTAATTTGGGGGACAGATTTCCATCATGGTCTTTGCAGACAGTGATTCGGTGCTGTGCAGGTGGGAGCAGCATCCGTGCTTTGTAATCAAATGTTGGCATTTCCCCTTCGTATTTAAAGCCAGCACTAAGGAGTCTCGCAGTGGCCCTGGAACACCAGTAGGGTGAACACCAGACCCATCTGTAATGACAGCAGCAAACTGTCCTCCAAAGGACTGCTTCCCAGCTAAAATTAAACATTACAAGGCAATAAAACCCTCAGCCCTCCCAAGTGCACTCGAACAGCAGGGATCATTGCCTCCAGTTTCTGCAGAGCTGGAGACAGGATCCAGTTGAGTTTATATCCTCTGGAAGCAAAACTGCTTGATATTCATTTGTTAAACTGCTCAAAATCACTTCTTAGAAGCTTGCAAACTGCTTTCGAGGCAAAGGCTGCCTTATTCCTTAGCAGCTTTGAGGGGCTCAGGCTGATTTCAAGCTGAATTTGCAGCCTGCTCTGATTCAGTTCATTCTCAGAGCTGGAGTGTCCCTTCCTGCCAAGGTCGAGAGCTCTCATTCACTCAGCGTTAGCTCTAACTCCTGGTCTAATGAAGTCCTTGTCTCAGGATTGAGGCAGCACCAATCTGGATGAGCAGATTCTGCCCCTGCTCTGGGACCTGCTGGCAAGCCCATAACCTCCGGTGTTCCTCTGGGGTTTCTGTGCGGCTGAGCAGCTACACCGGAGCTGCAGACAGAGTGCTCCCCTGGGGAGCTGTGAAACTGGGCCCTGCACACCCAAAGCACAGCTGAACCACCACCGCGACCAGAGAACGAGGCCCGAGATGCAGCAGGTTGGGCACTGCAGTGCCTGGCTTTGCCGTCAGCCTCGTTCTCCCTGGCGTCTTTCCTCTCCCTCTGCATCGCAGGACCACGTTCGCGTTACGCTCCCCGAGGCACTGGGCAAGAGCTGCAGTGATAGTTGTAAGCAGCAAGACCCCGTTACCTGATAACTGAGGAAACGCCTGGCAGGAAGTGAAGTGTTCCTGCAGCCAGGAAGTATTTGAGGAAGTGCAAGTTACAGAAACCTTGGGAGCCCCCAGGCTGCAACAGCTCCTTGCACGAGCCATAGATTTACCCAGCCACAGAAAGGGCTCACAGATTAATGTGGGACCATCCAGTTCCACCCTGCTGTCATGGAATCGTACAATCCCAGACTGGTTTGTGTTGGAAGGGACCTTAAAGCTCCTCCAGTTCCTACAGTCCCTGAGGAAGAGCCCCTCTCCAGCATCCTTGTAGCCCCCTGCAGACACTGGAAGCTGCTCTGAGGTCTCCACGCAGCTTCTCTTCTCCAGGCTGAACAGCCCCTGTGTTCTCAGTCTGGCTCCATACAGGAGCTGCTCCAGGCCCTTGTACCGTGGGACAGCACAGTCCAGTTAAAGAAGCAGCTCTGTAAACTCTGGAATTCTCAACCAATGATCTTTGAGGCTCCTACTTTTGGTAGGAAAACCCTGCTGAATTAGAAGTTCTGGAGGGATGAGGTAGGGAGCTGGGAGCATGAAACAACGTGAGGAACACTGATTGAAGAGCATATGATCACACACTCAAAGACTACAGGGTGCAGGGCTGAAATACTGCATGGCCAACCCTGCTTTTTTCATGGCTACTGAGTGCTTGGCTTTGGAAACATGGTGTAGAAAACAATTGTCTATGCAACAGCTGAGTGCATCTTCAGTGGAACGAAACACCTGGATACTCATTACTGCCGTTTGGGTTGCAGCAACTTGATGCCATAATGGTCCTTGCAGCACACTGCTAATGAGAAGGCAAACCCAAAGAACTGATGAGCTCCACTTAAGCTCTTCAGTTGTGTAAGGATGTTCTGGAGCAGCAGGATTTAAGGCACAATCCTCACTAGAATTTGAGCAACCAAGAGCATATTGACAGCTAATGTTAACCTTTATCATGGTGTCAAACGTACACATCCCCTTCCACCAGCACTAAAAACCAGACCAAGACCAAGCTGTCACTTGGTCAGGAATTCCACTGCTGAGTAATTGAAAACCTCCTTGTGGATACCTTAAAAATCCTGCCTTTCCCTTTGCTGTTGTTATTCCCTGCAAGGTGCAGACCAACAAATGTGCTTTACATTCTCCCTTTACTACATCGCTTCTCTTCATTGGTCCCTACTTTTTCCTTACTGGATTTGCTTCCTTTTTCTGCCTCTTTTTCTCTTTCTCTTGTTTTTCAGCTGTTGGAGCCCTCTCTGCTCGTTCCTTCTCTCATCTCTGTTGCACAGAGCAAATCTTACCCTCAGTGTTCAAGGCTTCTGTCCAATTATCTCCCTGTACCTGCAGAAGGGGAGAAGAACAGTGATAAAAACCTTTACAGAGGCTTGCCGCCCGTTCCCACGTCTCCCCTAAGGAAGGCTGTTGGGATGACACTGAAGATGAATCCTCGTTTGTGGAGCAGAAGCTGGTTTGGATAAACGGGAGGACTTGTGACAATGTTCTGGGCTCCTCCGCTCTGCAGGTGCTGGCAGAGTTAACAGCATCTTGGAGAAAGGAAAATCATTTCACAGACCATTAGGGCTGGTGGGAAGCAGCAGGATCAGGTTTTAATGAATACAGGATCAAAAGCATCTTAAAGCAAACCAGCCCTGAAAACAAGAGCAGGCTCATCAGGGAAGACAGGAGATGCTTCTAACGAGAAACAAAGCACCAACTCAAAGGCATTAGGGAGTCACTTTCTCATAATAGTGCATTTTAAAGTATAATTTACTCTTCTAAAGCATTAGCTTTGATACTTCTCCAGTGCATGTAAAAATAGTGCTATGAGCAGCTTCCCTGCAATTAAAATCTCCAAGTCAGGGTTCTTCCGAAGGAGGTCAAGATTGGTTGGTTTTCTCACAGCTGAAAGTAGTTTTTAATCACAGCAGCAACGCCTAAGTTATCTTACAGCATCCAGAAGCCAGGACAGCAAATCTGGACAAGAAATGTGCACAGCGGGAAGCTCAGACCTGAAGAAGGTTTGGATGTGGAAAAGGGAACTATCCCTTTTCCAGGCACTTCCTCGGAGAGGTGCTGATCACTATGGCTTTGCACTGAATTTATGCTGTATGGTTGTGGTGGCTGTGCTGGCACAAAGTTCTCCCTTCATGCCTCAAGGGCCGTAGGTGCTGCTGGATCCAAATGCAATGAAGGTGGGAGGGAATTGCTCATTGCAGTGCCTGTTCTGAGGACAGGGAACTCAGGTCAGAAAGGGCAGCAAGTGACCTGTCATTTTACGCGTCTGTTGGAAAAGAACTGGTTCCAGCTGTCGTTTTGAATGGGGATGCTTAAACCCCACCTAATTCCTATGCTTTTCTGGATTCCTGCTTTGAAACGGGAAGCAAAGTTTCCCAAATTTGTCTTTTTTTTACCTATCCGTATATGTGAACCTGCTTAACTTCTCTCCCTCCTTAAGTTTGTAAAGATGGGTAATATTTAACTTCCCCTCCTATTCCATGCAACACTGAAGATTACTGACTTTACAGTGGAGGCAAGCGGGGATGCTGCGCTCAGTCTCTAGCTCAGTACTTGCTGTTCTGCTGCAACAGAAGCAGCTCACAGCTCCCTTTCCCTGGAGGATGCTCAGACTTCCATGGTTCAAAGAAGCTTTTCCTTTCATCACAAACCATAGCAGCACTTCCTGTCCTCCTGCGTGCCCTGCCAGTGCCGAAGCTCTCTTGACAAGGTAAATAACACCGTAGGCTTCGTGCTGGGCTGGGTCAGGGCACTAGGCTTGCAAAAGGATGGAGATTCCCGAGCAGAAGCCAGGCTGGAAGCAGAACCTCTTTGATCCTGGCTCTTTTAATTGGCTAGGACACAAACACTGCTATTTCACAATGAAACCATAAAAGGCTGCAATATAAAGCTTCATTTTCTGAGTTAAACTGAACCCGAACAGGCACCATACCCTCAACCCAAGCAAGGATTCCACTGCAGGTTGTGAGTAGAGCCCAGCATTCTTCCTGCATTACACAGGGCCCATGAGCTCTGTAGGTGTCTCACTGGTGTAAGGAGAGGTGAATCAGGCACCTTGCAGTGTTTGGGTGACTGTTGCATACACAAAAGCCTCATTAAGTCTCTGCGGTGACTGGGGGTGGCTTTGTTTAGAGTGGGTTTGTTTGGTTTTGTACCAAAGATGGCAAATCCAGGAAATCATTAGATAACTGCTTTCATACCCTCCCAATCACCAGGAGCCTCTATGAGCTTTTAATTAGTGCTGCATTTTCAATAACTCTGGAGCCATTCGTGGAGCAGATTCCTTCCTGGATAACAGGGAGATAATGATGAGAATCCTGGTTTTCAATCTCTCACTAAAGGGACGGCTGATCTATTTAATCAGGCTGTAGAAACGCTGGCAGCTTGCTCGGATGCAGCCTCTCTCTAATTACATCGCTAGAGTTTTAGTGAACTGCAAGGGGAAACACAGGAACAAAATAATTAAAACCAAAGTGGGAGTGAATGTTCAAAAGCAGGAGCTGTTTCATGGGCGTCCGTTTCCAAAGCCTCCCATCAAACCCCAGCTTCCAGGGCTGCAGAAGCAGGAGCTCCAAACCTGGATGTGCATTTCTGCTCCTGCAGAGAAACCAGCCTGTCCCGGAGCATTCACGGACCCGAAGGGAAGCTGTTTGAGAAGTGGGTGCTCTCACAAGCACGGTAGAGCCAAACCACGCACACATCAGCATCGCCCCGTGCAGGCTGTCAAGGTTCAAGCAGTGCCTGCCCCGAGGGAAGGTGCAGTCATTCTGTTACAGAGCTGTGTTAAGGACAGAGGGGTCTGCGAGGAGCGAGTGACAGCATCTTCTATCTGCCACCTGGGACACGACAGCATTGACCCTACACAGCTTTACACAGGGAGGAGAGGTGGAAAATCCCAGCTGCGTTTTCACAGATATCCGCGTTCATTGTCCACTTCCTGGGAACCAGGGACCTTCCTCAGGAGAGCATCACAAACGGCACAAGGGGTTGACCTCCCTACAGCCAGCGCTGGACTGAAGCACAGCGACGTGTGCTCTGCCTAGAACCCCTCAGTCTGCAGCCTAAGTGCAGTACAGGAGGGAAGGGGGCAACCTCCCTGTGGTCTCCAGAACTGGTGCTGTGCTTCAAGCCCTAGGAGGATAAAATACATCAGTGAAAACCCCCTTTGTGCGGGGAACAGGAACCCCAGGGCAATGGAAAGGGCATGGAAATGGGATTCCAGGAGGGATCCATAGCCGGAATAGGAAAGCTTCACAAGAGGCGGGCTCATGGCGTTTCCTCCTCGCAGCACAGCAGTGCCTGCTGCTTCGTCACCGTGGGCAGCAGCTTGGAGCTGAAGCAGGCTCCAGGAGCGGGTCAGGACTTGGATGGGATGCTCGCCGGGAGCCCCGGGGTGCTGGGTTAGCAATGGAGCAAGCAGCGGTCCCTGCGTCAGCAGTGGGCAGATGCGGTCCTCGAGCATGGGACCAACCGTGGTGCTTGAGGAGCGGCATTTTTCACCCGAGATAAGGGACAAAAGACACCACATTGTCCATTTAAACAAGCAGAGCTGTGAGGAGCACGGTGCAAGCGGGTTAACGTGGTTATGGGGGCGCAATCCAAGCAATTCACTGCAAGCCGAGGCTGAGACTGGCAGTGAGGAAAGGCTGCTGGTGTGCTTTAAGCGTCGGAGAAGCTTCTCTATGAAACAGCTTCATTTAGGTCATTAAGGCCTAGTAATGATGAAAATTTGGCTTCCTCTGATTGCAAACCATCACAACGAGAAGAGAAGGCCCGTGCGGAGATGGGATCTCAGGGCTGCCGCGCAACTGGGACCTCAGGGCATCATCTGGCCCAGCCTGCTCCGAGCAGGGTCACCTCGGGGGCCCCACAAGGGCCTTGAACACCTTCGATAGAGACCAGAGGATCCCTCTGGGCAAGAAGAGGAGGCTCCGTGGGACCTGACCGCTGCCTACAAGTGCCTGGCAGGAGGCAGGAGAATGGAGCCACGCTCCTGCCTCAGCGCTGGGCATGCGGGGCTGTGGAAACGGAGATCTTTGCCAAATAGAGAGCCACGGCAGCTGAGGGGCTCTTTGCCAAACAGTGAGCTACGGTACCCGAGGGGTCATTTGCCAAATAGTGAGCCACGGCAGCTGAGGGGCTCTTTGCCAAACAGTGAGCTATGGTATCCGAGGGGTCCTTTGCCAAACAGTGAGCTATGGTACCCGAGGGGTCATTTGCCAAATAGTGAGCCACGGCAGCTGAGGGGCTCTTTGCCAAACAGTGAGCTACGCTACCGGAGGGGTGCTTTGCCAAATAGTGAGCTATGGTACCCGAGGGGTTTTTTGCCAAATAGTGAGCTCCGCTACTGGAGGGGCGCTTTGCCAAATAGTGAGCTACCCTACTGGAGGGGCGCTTTGCCAAATAGTGAGCTACCCTACCGGAGGGGTGCTTTGCCAAATAGTGAACTACGCTACCGGAGGGGCGTTTTGCCAATTAGTGAGCTATGGTACCCGAGGGGTTCTTTGCCAAATAGTGAGCTATCGTACCCGAGGGGCTCTTTGCCAAATAGTGAGCTACACTACCGGAGGGGCGCTTTGCCAAATAGTGAGCTATGGTACCCGAGGGGTTCTTTGCCAAATAGTGAGCTAGGGTACCCGAGGGGTTCTTTGCCAAATAGTGAGCTAAGGTACCCGAGGGGTTCTTTGCCAAATAGTGAGCTAAGGTACACGAGGGGTTCTTTGCCAAATAGTGAGCTATCGTACCCGAGGGGCTCTTTGCCAAATAGTGAGCTAGAATACCGGAGGGGCGCTTTGCCAAATAGTGAGCTATTCACTCTGAGCGGACAGGAGGCTGCTGCGGGGACCTGCGGAATAATGAGCCACTGAGTGTGCTGCGGGGGCAAGGGGCCGGGGAAGACATGCTGCCAAATAGTGAGCTCCGGCCGCCGGTGTGCTCGTAGCGGGGCTGGCCGCGGAGTGAGGCGGGGGCGAGAGCTCGCGGCCGCCACCCCCAGCCCGCGCCTCGGCCTGGAGCAGCGCCTCCGCGGCGGGAGGCACCCGCTGGGCCCGAGGTAGGAGCGGCCCCGCCGGGGGAGCGGGGCCTGAGGGAAGGAGGAGGGGAAAGTTGGGAGCGGGCCTGGTGCGGGGCTTGCCGGCGGTCCGCAGGCAGCGGGAGAGGTGTGGTGCCGGGAGCTGAGTGGGAGCACGAGTAAGGAAGGAGCGGAAGAGCTGCGGTGAGGAGCAGCCCGGCCGAGCGAGGATGACAGGTTGTGGCTGTGCCGCGTTCCGGCAGCAGGACGGAGCTTGGGCTTCGGCTCAGTTGGATCTCGGGTGTCTGGGATGAGGACCGGGAGCTCTTGGCTGTGTCTCAGGCCTGTAGGGGTGCTTAAAGGAAGTGGTGCATCATCCTGCAGTCTGGGAAGGCAGGAGAATCCCCTTTCGCAGTTAGATGTGCCACTGGTGCGGGTTGATGGAATGCTCATGCTTGCTAAAAGCGTTATCTTGATGAGTGATAGATGGTGTTATAAAGGTATCGTATTATTCCCGTAGTATTTGTGAGGCTGCCTGTGGAACTTGGCTTTTTGCGACCAGAGTTTTTAGAGGGGAGAAAACCACAGAATAGAACGTTATTTGTTGTCCTTTTCCTCCAGCTCAGCAGTGTTAAACGTGTTTACATCTGTGGTGGTAGAGCAGCATCGTGGCATAATGAAAGGGAATACTAGTTTTGTGATTGCCTTTAGAGTTCTAAGTGGTTATGTTTGGGTTGTTTTAATGTGAAACCCTACGGAATTGTGTAAAAGAATTGCACTTTTATTTATGCTGTATATAACAGAACTTTCTGGTTATTACCCCCCCCCCAAATCAGTTCAGTTAACGTAACTGGCTCACTTCTTTTCCAGTGACGTTTTCTACCCAGATGCCAAGAGTGCTTTGGTTTCCTTGTGTCACTTGTTTTGTTGTGACCCGAAGAAAAAGCACATACTTGTTTTCCTCACGGTAGTTTGTGTTGGATGGCTATGGAGCCCACATGAGAGCAGGAGTGCTTTGCAAGCTGTCAGCCTGTCACTCTCAGTAGAGGACAGTAATACAAAGCTGTACGCACCAGAAGATTGCAGTAACTACTGTCAGATCTGATACCTGGATTCACTTGAGTATGGTTACCACTGCTGTAAAACTAATCGTGTTTCCTCCCCAAAAACCTCGAGGATTTACGTGTAGATACGCATCATGGAGGGTGTTGCAATGGGGTTTGGTGTGGCACGTGGTGAGCAGTATCCTCACTTACTGCACACAGCACAGTGGAGTGCTTAAAAACTACTTCCTGTGTAATGGATCTTCCAATTAGCTGATGTTTTAACATGGAGAAGGTGCCAGCACTGGCGACAGTATTGGCTTGGTTAGGCCTGATAAATGGTCAAAACAGTTCCTCTCACCACTCTGCTCTGTTTCCACTGAACCCGAGCCGGGTGGGGGGAAGTTAGGGTTAATCTCTGAACTGAGACAGGCCCAGTGTTAGGTCTGCACTGTGAACCCGAGTTTGTTGCCCTGCGTGATTTTTCTAGACACCAATCCAGTTTACAATAAGAGGGACTTACCAGCTTTATTCTTGGCACACTCTTGTGTTCAGCATTTAACTCGTGGGGCTTGCCATTGCACTGTGAACTTGAAATCATCTGCTTCATGTCTTCCTGAGCATCATTTCTGCAAGACTGGGCTTAAAAGCTGGGACAGATACCTGTGTTTTGTACACTTAGGAGCTGTTGCTGTGTTAGGGATTGTGTTCATAGTTTCATGCTTGGAAATACCCACTGTAATTTGGGAAAATTCCTTCTCTCCTCCCCAGCTTTGGCTCGATTTTCTGCACGATTGGAGTCTTATGTAAGATCCTGCTGTATTCCTCCAGCCTCTGACTGCTGGTGTTTCCTACTCAGCACAGAGAGGAAATATAACGACAATGTGTTGCTACTTGATTCTCAGTTGATAAGCTGCTGCAGCATTCTGCCTTGTACTTTGTTCTTGGGAGCCCACTTAAATAAAGCATGTGTCCCAAGCTCTAGAATCACGTGAGGGTACAGGAAACTAGTGTGAGATCCAAGTATTGATACCCTCGAGGAAGCAGAGAAGCTGCTGTTTTTCAGAAGCTGTATTAATGTATCAGAACTTCTTTTCTTCCTCTCATGGCCCTTTACTAAACTCTGTAGAAGCATTTTGGAAGGAAGGAGTTGAGTAATTCTGGAAGTCTCTTCCTCTTTGCTGACAATCATAGCTGAGAAGTCAAGAAAATACATAGCCCATGTGAAATGTAATTTGTGGGTGTTTTGGTATGGGCTTTTTTCTCCACAGTTTTAGGACTAAAAGGATGCAGAACCACTGACTGTGTAGCAAATGCCTGGAAAAGACTTGAGAGTTCATTTTTGTAGTGTGAGTAAATTCTTTGGCTGGAGGCAGGAGTTGCACCATCGTGTTCCCTGACCTTACAACTCCACAGATCTCTTTAAGCATCTGTAGAGTTTATAATGTCAGGGCCATGGGAGGGGTTAAACACTCCAACACTGAATTCATAACTGGAATAAGATACTGTTTTAGCCATTGATAGAGTAGAAGGCAGTAGGATACTGGTGACTTCAGACTCACTAGAGGAAAGAGTGTTACCATATCCATAGTGAGACCTCAGTTCAGCTTTTCTTAGCCTGTGTTGTAGGTCTTATTCCATAGGTTATGTTGTATGAGTGTGGACTTGAAAAACGGCTTGCTCTAGCAATGCAGCATGTACGTTATGCATTTTAAATGGGGGCTGATGTAATGCTTGGGCTGTGAATCATACACAGGAGTGTTAATGCTTTTAAAAATTGATCCAACTTCTGGTGACAGAAATAATTGTCTGGCAAAAAAAAAGATGCCTGTGCGCACCTTGGAGAGACTCACCTACAGCAAAACTCAGAATACTGGGTTTAACTGTGCTGTTCTAAAAGTATTTTAAATACTGAGGCATCTCACAAGTACGGTAATATTGCTTCTGAAAACATGCTGGAAGATTTAACTCTGAACACTTAAATTTTGTCCATATTCAGAACCGTTTCATGTCACATCATCTGTAAACTCATAGGCTGTAGGTGGACACGAGGATACTTTAATTGCTGCTTGATAGTTTAAGGTCCTCTTAGTTAGGAGTTAACATTGAGTTCATAGCAGTACAGTTGGAACACATGTGATCCCAGATGTGGCAGTGACATCTACGCAGCATCAATCTGCTATGTGATGTTTAAAAATGGAAACTGCCTTCTGATAGCAAACACAACTTAAAGAATTATATATTTTCGAGCTATGAATGTGCAGGAATGGCCCTTGTAGAGGTCACAGAATGATTTGTGGGATTTAAACAGTGACGTGTAGTTGTTCAGGTTGGTTTTATTTCCTCCTTTCCATTAAGTCTAAGTCCTCATCTTTCCCAGTAAACAGCTATCTCCCAAATGAGTCTAACGTGAATATCTCTGTTTGGGCTGCTTCAAGAACTGATATTTAGCAAAACTTAACTGATCTTGGAGCCAGACAGGGAGTTTGCTGCCAGGACTTAATCAGCTGGAGAAGTCTTTTCACTTTAGAACATGTATATTTTGAAGTATGGCTTTAGTTACTGTTCTGCCCACATTCTTTGCTCGTCACTGCAGAAATTTGTTCATAAATCAGATCATAACTGTATGTAGCAACTTTTCTCAAATAGCACTCATGTACTAGGAGGAGTTTAATTTCTTCTGCTTGGATTTGGAAGCTACTGAGGCCTGAGTTATTTTCTCTTCAAAAGAAATCCTTTTTCATTTTAATTTTTCATTTCAAATCGTGGATTTGTCTTTGTGTCTGAAAGAAGAGCTCAGCTGACAGCCCTGGGTTTAGAGCCATGCTCATAGCAGTGAGACTGGAGTGCAGGTGGAGCCACACAGACCAAGTCCTCTGGAGCTGCTCGATGGCAATGCAGAGAGGCTGCCTGGCTGCCTCCCAAGCGCTGCTGCATAAGAGGCTAGAGCAGACACTGACTACAAAGTTGTCAGTTAACATGGCTAGAACCGTGCTTACAACTGTGTGGACTGTTACAGAATGTTGCCTACCCCTTCTCCTTCCCCAAGGTTCCATTAGTTTATGGTGAAGACATGATACAGCATCCCCTTGGCTGCATGGAAGTCAGGCTCTTGGGTATCCTGCCCTCATAAAGCTGCCATTGTCGTTTCAAAATCCTGTTAAATGGCACCACTATATTGGCGCCTTCATTTCCTGCAGCTGCTTTTTTTGTGTAGAAGTGTGCAGCCTCAACAAGTTGTGCTTAAAAACCACATGTATCAGTTTGCTGAATTTCTTAGAAGCACTTGTGGGCACTAGCTGAAATTTGGAGAACAGTTATTTCACTCTGCATTTGAGAGAGACAAATTGCCTAAGATTTCCTGTTAGATTGTGGGGGATTTGTGCTCATTTGTTGCCCAAAGAGAAGAACAGTGTGCCAGTGGAGGTATTGGAGTCTAGAACTTCTGAAGATTGCCCGTCAGATGTTGTGTTCTGCCTCACTGCCCTCTGCTCTCTAGCAAGTGAAATGGCTGTTCAAATTTGATATAATACAATAATAGCAGGGAGTGCAAAGACAAGCATTACAGTAGATGATATTCAGCTGTATCCTGGGAATGTGCTGCACTATCCTTGCTTTAGGTTGGTGCCGACCTTAACCAAACCTGCAAGTGTGGTAAAAGTCCCAGTATCAGAAAGAGTTATAACTTCTGTGATTTTGAGTTGGCTCTTGGCTAGCAGATAATCAATATTTCTCCAAGGATAATATTGCCCAGTAGCTTATTGAGCTTTACTATTGGTGGGGAAAATAGGAGGAAGAATTGTTCAAGTGGTTTTATAAGAACAGAAGAGGAAGAAGAAAACAAAAGCAACAAGAACTGGCCACACGTCATCTCTAACTGGATTATTTGAAAGCCTAATTCCCAGAAGGATAATGGCAGAAAGTGTGTTTCAGCTCAAGCTGCGCTTGATAATCTCTTAGAAATATTAAGGCAGGATGGCACTGGGAATATGTGATGAGAGGACTGCCAGGTGTTTGAATTAATGGGAAGTTAATTCCCTCTGGAGCCCTTTATTTAGTTTATAGTCTTGGTGGTTTGCTGGAGGTCAGCTCTGCAGTGTGCTGGGCCAGGTCCTTGGGAAGTTCTTTGGGGAAGAGCAGTGTTCATGGCGTTACCTTTCCATTTGGAAGACTTCCATGCTGTGAAAGTGCACATGGTTTACTTGTCTCAAGAAATCTGCTAAAATGGCAACTGAGCTACTTGACAAGTGACAGGTAACAATTTCCCCTACAAGTAGGAACTGGAGCTGTAAAATACTTGTTACGGGTTTGGCTGTGAGGGGGAATCTGAAATGAGAGAGTTCATGGGCAATAACAAGCCCCTTCTCTTCAAAACTAAGCTCAGGTTTCTTACTGAAGACTGAAGTCTGCTCGAGCTCATTGTTTCTGTACTGTGTTCCAGTAACATTTTTCCTTGTGAGAGGAAAGAGATGAGCAGGAATGGACTGGCAAGAATGAAGAGCAAAGAGGTGAAAAGGAGCATTTGGAGAGAAAGGAATGAGAGCTTGCTTGCCTTTGAACGCGCTTCTGACCTGAGTTATCAAATTAGGAGGAAGATTAACTTCTGAGGAGAAAGAGTCTTGAGATTTAAGCTTTAAGCATCTCAGGATGTACCTCAAGAGGATTAAATATAGAAATAGAAAGAGTTAAAGAAGAGGCAAAGCAAACATGTTGTGACCAAAACACAAACAGTGTCTCTAAAACTACAAATCCAGTTTGCTTCTAAGAATGTGATTACTTTTTATATTTACTGGTGTGGGTGTAATTCCAGATACTTTGGGTTATTTCTAGGTAGGGTTGGATGTGATTTAAGGGGGTGCAGGTTTCTACAGGTGTTCAAACACCGGAATGAAGCAGTGTTAGAAGAAGTCCAAAAATCCAGCTGAAGGACTGAAGAGCACGGATTCTCAGTGGAGGTTTTGTTTATAAAAGCAGAAAGTTATTTAGAGGAATTTTGGCTGTTGCTTCCCACAACTTCCTCTCTCTTTCCTTGGGTTAGTTTTAGCTTTTGCTATTTTATCTGGTGATATCTGGGGAGGAGGATGTGCTACAGCTAAAAACTCGTGTTCCTTTTCTTCCACAGTCTATGGCAGACGTGCAGTTCTCCTCACAGCATTGATATTCTGCTGACTCTTGTCCCAGCCCTTCAGAGTTTATACAAATTATTATTTTTGGAAGTGACCAAACCTATTTTTAATATATTTTTTTCCCCCTTGTTTTATAATGGGAAAATTGGCTTAGGAGGAAAAATAAATTAAAACCATTCCAAGAATGGAAAATCATAGAATGGTTTGTGTGGGAAAGGGCCTTAAGATCATCCAGTTCCAACCCCTCTGCCATGGGCAGGGACCCCTTCCACTGGAGCAGCTTGCTCCAAGCCCCTGTGTCCAACCTGGCCTTGAACACTGCCAGGGATGGGGCAGCCACAGCTTCTCTGGGCACCCTGTGCCAGCGCCTCAGCACCCTCACAGGGAAGAGAGCTTGTGCCTTATCTCCAACCTGAACTTCCCCTGTTTCAGTTTAAACCTGTCACCCCTTGTCTTATCACTACAGTCCCTGAGGAAGAGTCCCTCTCCGGCATCCTTGTAGCCCGAAGCTGCTCTGAGGTCTCCACAGCTTCTCTTCTCCAGGCTGAGCAGCCCCAGTGTTCTCAGCTGGAGCTCATCCTCGTGGCTTCCTCTGGACTTGCTCCAACAGCTCCATGTCCTTTTTATGTAGAGGACACCAGAACTGCACACAGTGCTCCATTTGAAGGAGGAACAGGACATGGCAGGTTCGAAAGCACACTTGTAAGGATATATTTCGGTGACCTTTTACTTCCCCTGTTCCTGCGCTTGCTGAGCAAAGCAAGAGGCAAGTTTTTCCTTACTGCTAACTTTTGCAAAGGACACTGCTGGATATTACCTGTTTATTCCCACTATGATTTACTACAGTGGTAAAAGTACCAGTGATGGCATTTGATGGTCAATTGCCATATTGAGCTGGGGGTACCCTGGCATTTAACATCTCTTTTTAACTGTATTTAACTGCCTCACAAAGCATCTGTAGGAAGCTCTGACACACCAGACTAAGTGTCTTTTCCAAAGAGCAGAAAAATCTTTCAAATCTCCAACCTTTGGGCCATTTGAAAAGCATAACTGGCATGGAGCAATTCTATTAGCAGGCTGTCATAACTTTTATTGCCACCTGCCTAGCCAAGCCATCTGGGAGGAAAGGATATGAGAGATAAAAGTGGCAGTTACTCAGAGGACATTATATAGTCCAGTGTGTCTCAAGCTCATACAGTCGCCTTGCCTTTTATACCACAGAAGCTTTCTAGAGCTTCTTTGCATCTGTAAGATGATTTAGCTTAAAATCCTGTTGGATACAGAAAGGAGCTGTTTAAAGTTTCAGTTTGGCCATCACACGATTATCTGTTTCCTTCCCCAGCAGCCTTCTGGAGAGCAGCTCCTTGGGAGACTGGTGAAACACAGGAATCTGGGATTAACTTCTGCCCTCCACCCAGGAAACCCTTCAGCTTCTCAGGGTGTTCCAGCAGGCTTGATGAATGTGCCACTGTAACATACAAAGTCGTTGTTGTCTCCTCTTTGCCTCATCATTAATCCTTCATTTTCATGCCATCAAGGGGAAGTGTTATCACTAAATTTCCCAATTTGTCTTCAAGAAGGCCCCACTGGAGTCTTTCAACTGCGTAATTACGCAGAAGTGTTAAACCACTTCTCTCATCTGTGTGTGGAGACATTTAATTGCTTCGGTTTACTTGGAAGTAGAAGTTCTTCCTCTAGAAGAATGCTTAGTGTTGATAAATACCTTATGTGGGTCTTGGTTCTGGGCAAGAGCAGCCTTGTGACCTCACAGGCACTGGGAAGACGCTGCTTGGGCACTGATTCTCCACACAGGTCTCATCAGAGCTTTGCGGTGTCTTGAAGTGGTGGGCTGTGCCCAGCACCCATGTTGGGAAGAAGACCAAGTAGGTGGTTGTGGCTTGAGGTTTAATTAACTGTGTCCAGCTCTGGGGAGCAACACAAGAGGGACGTGGAGCTGCTGGAGAGAGGCCAGAGGAGGCCATGGGGATGCTGCGAGGGCTGGAGCAGCTCTGCTCTGGAGCCAGGCTGAGGGAGCTGGGCTGGGTCAGCCTGGAGAAGAGAAGGCTCCTGAAGGGGAGACCTGAGAGCAGCTCCAGTGCCTAAAGGGGTTCCAGGAAACCTGGAGAGGGGCTTGGGACAAGGGATGGAGGGGCAGGGCAAGGGGAATGGCTTTAACCTGCCAGAGGGGAGACTGAGATGAAGGATTATTAAAATCTGAAATGACTGAAAGTAACTACAATTGTAGCAACAAACAAAACCTGATTTCACTTTATTCATCGTTCTTTCGTCTGGTCAGACCCTTTAGGCTTGGCACCTTGTTTCTTAGGTTGATGTCAGTGAGGAGTGAGCTTAAGAAACTTCATCCTCTCCCTGGCTACTTGTTCTCCTCTCAGGAGTGTGTGTCCCACGTGTTTGTGCCTGTGCTATAAAACATCACTGGAACAATATAGATTAAAAATAGCTGGGAACAGAACAATGGGACAGCCTGGGGGGAGTTGAGCAGTGCTGCTGTGAACCCCAAGGGGAAGAAAGAAGCCTGGGTCTCTCCTGCTCCTGCCCCTGGGCTAAAACCAGCAATAAGGCAGCATTCCTCCAGCCCTGGAGAGGGGGAAGTGAGTTTTGCTGCTTTTGCTGGAATTCCAGGTTTTATCTGTCCCAGAAGGACCCTGGAGACACTTCCCTGTGACTGGAGACAATGAAGCAGTGATGGTCTTGGAGACAAGACTGAATATTGCCAGTAGAAGGGCCGTTAGCTGAGTATTCAGAAGTGTCTGCCAAGCTCGGCTTAATTTGAATGACAGAGAGTGGAGGAATTGGGGTAATTTTAAGTTTCAGGTAATAAAACCTGCAGCAAGTGCCTGAACTGCAGATTGATGTCCCTGTCTTTTCATCCCCCTCATTTCACTTGCAGAGCACGATCTGCAAATACAAGAAGTTTGGGAAGCAGTTTGATGAGAAAGCTCTCAGTTACCCTCAGTGCTGGGCCTCTGCACGTCACAGTTGCCCAAGTCGTTGTTTGCCCCTGAGCTTTGCTCCAGGAAATACATTTCCATGGAGTTAACTTGCATCTCTGCAGGGTGCTCCACTTCTTTCTTAGCTCCTGATAGCCAGTATCTCTTCTTCAGTATTGACATGAGCTCACTTGGGCTCTTTCAAAGGAAATGAAACCTAATAAACCCTCACTTCTGGTTTTTACAGTTGGCTAATGCGTGTGTGCTGGTATTGCCAGGTGCTTTGGGAAGGTGCGCAGAACTCTAACGCAGCCATAGACTGGTGTGAGCCTTGCTTGGGAGAGGTCTGGTCTGCATCCAGAAGCAGAGAAATAATTCCCAACACATTCCCTAGCAGCCAGGTTTCAGGAGAAGATATAAGCTGTAAGAAATCATTCTGTTGATGTGGAGTCACCGAACCTAGGGCTTTGTTTTGCTGTTGAGCTTAGGTTGCATGTTGCTACTGTGGCTCTTTCAGATTAAGAACTTCAGTTGTCAGATCTGATCTCTGATAGTCTTAGTCTCTCGGAATGAAAACAGGGGGTAAGTAGTGAGCCGGAATGGTGGCCTCAGAGTAAAGTAGTAAATTCCGAGTCAAGTGGGAGTCTTGGACTCCTTAAAGCAAGATGATGTGCTGGGCTTATTCCTGTAAGGAGCTGCGCATTGAAGGAGTGAGTGGAGGTGGTATATCCCCTCTCCAGAAAACATATGGCAACACTTGGAAATGTTTAAATATAACAACACATTTTGATGGGGGGAGGGAGAAAGCAGGATGATGGCTTTAACGTGTGTCCCATGGGATTTACCAGTGCTCCTGAAGGTTGGTCTGGGTTTTTCTTTAGTCTCAATGGTTTTCCTTTTCTTTTCCCTCTTGCTGGGATGGACAGGGTGAAGCTCAGTTCCGGATTCTGCTGAGGGGTGAAATCCTGTTGAATCTTCAAACTGGCGATGTCAAGAGTGCCGAGTCCTCCCCCTCCGGCAGAAATGTCGAGTGGACCTGTAGCAGAAAGCTGGTGCTACACTCAGGTAAGTCCCCACTCTGCTGGGATGCTCTTGACACGACTCGGTTAGAGCCTTGTGGTTAAGAAGTGAATCAAAACAAGTTTCGAGTCTGGAGTTCAGAGTCTGGCAGTGTTCAAGGCTAGCTTGGATGGGGCTTGATGCGGCCTGGTCTAGCTGAAGATGTCCCTGCTCATTGCAAGGGGGTTGGGCTAGGTGAGCTTTGAAGGTCCCTTCCAACCCAGGCTATTCTATGATTCCATGATTCTCCAAGGCAACAGACTGTTGCCCTCTGCACTTGGCAAGGAGAACTTTGGAGGAGGCATTTGGAGAGGTTGGAGTGGTCCAGCTGCCTCTGTGGCTTGTACTTGGGGGTTGTTTGTCATGTAAATGACTAAGAAAACTTGCAGGTTTTGTGGTTTTTGCCCTTAAGATGGATGGGGTGAATGAACGTGTGACCCTAAACCACCTCTTCTCCTCTGTTTTCAGATCAAGGTAGTGAAGTTTTCCTACATGTGGACCATAAACAACTTTAGCTTCTGCCGAGAAGAAATGGGTGAGGTCATCAAAAGCTCAACCTTTTCATCTGGAGCCAATGATAAACTCAAATGGTGAGGAATAGAGTAGAGAGGTTCACCTTCTTCTACAACTGTATGAAAGAACTGTGTGTTTGGGGTTCTAGAACAGAGAAAAATCTATAAAATATAAATACAGAAGAAAATATTTGTAGTGCACAGATGGGCTCTTGCTTCCTTGACTGTACAACGTGTGCACAGAGAAGCTGCTGTTGCTTCAGCATTGTGTTTGGGTGCACAAAACAACTGCTGTTTGCAGTGTTTGCTAATGGAAACCGTCAGCACTAATGGAAACCCATAGCTGGAAGGGAGATCACATCCTGTCTTGAAGCTGAGCCGTGCTGTGGAGGATTAGTAATGTCTTAATTTGGGTTTTTTTTTGACTGAGCTTTACGAGGCAGTGTGAGTCCACAGCCAGTGTGTTCAAGCTCTGTTTCAGTCTCCCACTTTCAGTCCCTAATACCCCATGTTGTTAAAAAGGTAATTTTTGCCTGCACTCTAAATCCTGCAATAGGAGACTGTTGCTACTGTATGACCTTCCTCTTCGTGGCAGCTTTTTGGGGATTTGGAGACTTAACATAGAGGTGATGGAAGTAAGAATGTTCTGTAACTCCTTCTGCCGTGGAGTTTCTGCTTCTTAAAGCTAACATTCTTTTTGCCCTTTTCCCTTTCCTTTAAAACTTTCCTTACCTTCCTTGAGTTCTCCTTGAGTAATTCCCAGTAACAGGAGTAGACTTTGTTCAGAATGTGCATCTACTATGGGTCGTGGCTGACCTGGGAGATCCATGGACACCCAGTACCTTATTTTATCCATTGTTGATGTGAAGTGTGTTAACATTTATCTTTAAACCTCCTTAGGAAAGATTGCAGCAAGTCAGACACTAAATAATAGCGTGTCTGTGATACAGTTTGTGTTCCCTTCCTTTGGGTGGCAGCCCTGTGCTTTCTTTGGGCTGCTCTTTGCTATTACATTACATTACCTTTGCAACCTTTGCAGGGCAGAGCTCAGTCAGTGTCTAGATCTTTCTGCTTTTTTGTCATTATGTCTTTGAGCTGTTAGTCATTTGGCCTAGATCTTGCTTTTGGTAAGATTCTGTGGCAAGTTTGAGGTCATGGAAGTGCTTATGAGTTAAGCCTCTTCCTGCACTTACTACATTTTCTTCACACAGGAGTAGTTTTTTCTTTCTTGCCCTAGTATTACGGTGTTTGAGAAACCACCAGCCTTCCAGATCCCCATTTTTCCTTTCAGTTGCTTCCTGTGGAGTTTTTACCAAGCATTTCTCTGGATTTGTTGCCCTTCCTCAGAGCCATTGCTTCCGTTTGACCATTGCTTTCGCTTTCCTTTTGTGAAAATTGACATCCAGGGTTCTTTTCAGTAATTTAAACCCCTTCCTCTTTTCCCCCTGTGTTTTGTTGCTTTGCTCATAGTTCCTGCCTGTATATTATTATCTGTCGTGGAGATGTAGCATGAGTCTGAGGCAGCGTGCAGTTCCACTCTTATTTACACATCTGTTATTCCAGTGTGGCTCTTAAACAGAACTGATTTGCTGTACATTTGATGGTGAAAACTGCCCTTTTTTTGAAGGCTGGAAAGACCTGCCAGACCTGGCCCTGGCATCTGACTCAGATCCCTGCTTTTACAGGTGTTTACGTGTGAACCCCAAAGGCTTGGATGAAGAAAGTAAAGATTATCTATCCCTCTATCTGCTGCTGGTGAGCTGTCCAAAAAGTGAAGTTCGAGCCAAGTTCAAATTCTCCATCCTGAATGCTAAAGGAGAAGAGACAAAAGCAATGGGTGGGTAAAAACTCATGTCTTGTCTGCTGGGGTCAGGTTGGTGTTAGCTGTTTGATGAGGCGAGGCTCAGCTGGTGTCTGAAGCACCGTCTCTCTTTCAGAGAGCCAGCGAGCGTATCGATTTGTACAAGGCAAGGACTGGGGATTCAAGAAATTCATTAGAAGAGACTTTCTTTTGGATGAGGCCAATGGACTTCTTCCAGATGACAAACTCACTCTCTTCTGTGAGGTAAGTCTTGCTGTGCCGCTGAAAGAGCAGCACTTCCATTAGCTGGAGGTAGATGTGACCTGATTTTTTCACCCTTGCTTTTACAAAGTCAGAGGTGTCAGGAGAAATCCTGCCTGGTTTTATGGCACTTAGGTTTTATTTGGGTATGTGTGTGTGCTTCCGGCGGCTGCTTCTGGGGGTGATTCATGGTGATTCACTCCCATGCATTTGTGTGTTACTTTAGATTTGTCTTTTACCTGGGATGATGATAGGAATGAAGCGTGTTTGATTATCATTTCACTTGTGGTTTAGTGTTATCATCCATCTGTTTCTACTGTTTAAGTTGAAACTCACTTGGGATAATAACCAGCGCTAGCTCTGTGGTGGCAACTGGCCTGCCTATTACTTGCCTGCTGAATAAAGAAATTCTCCCCCTCAGTGTGCCTATAGAGCCAACAACAAGAAAAACAGAAGAAAAAAGAATTTTATAGGAACCACTACTTTCTCTTCATTGTGTCTGTATTTTTCTCTCAACTGCTTACAGAATGATGATTTCGATAGTACTAATTTCAGACAAAGATGCAGTCATTTCTGCAGCTAGGTGTTTTAAGTTTTAAATGAGCAAATTGAAACTCTCCAGGGTCTTCAGAGCTTCTGCTGCTGCCTTCACTTCTATTGTCTTTTTAACTGCAGAATGCCTCCTGTAGCTGTGATTTTTGCCAGAAGACAGGTAGAACGAGTTGTTCTCTCTTTGGGTCTCTTGCAGTGTTGTTTTTTCATGGGAGTCTTTTCTTTGCTGTGTGTTCTGTCAGGAGCGAAGGAAATGCTTCAGAGCTGTTCAACAGTTGGGGTTTTTTGGAGGTTTTTCTACCTTGGGTTTGTTGTTTGGGTTTTATTTTCACTTTTGCTTGGCCACCATAGGCATTCACATATTTAACTTGTAAAGGATCAGTAGCAAAAATAGTTACTGTCATGGAGAAAGCCCTTCCTTTAACACTTGTTCCTGCCCCTTTCCTCTGCTCTCATCAGACCCCACTTACAGCACTGTGTGCAGTTCTGGTGTCCTCAACATAAGAAGGACACGGAGCTGTTGGAGCAAGATCAGAGGAAGCCACGAGGATGCTCAGGAGCTGGAGCAGCTCCCGTATGGAGCCAGGCTGAGAACATTGGGGCTGTTCAGCCTGGGGAAGAGAAGCTGTGTCGAGACCTCAGAGCAGCTTCCAGTGTCTGAAGGGGGCTACAAGGATGCTGGAGAGGGGCTCTTCATCAGGGATTGTAGTGATAGGACATGGGTTGATGGGTTCAAACTGAAACAGGGGAAGTTCAGGTTAGATCTGAGGCAGAAGCTCTTCCCTGTGAGGGTGCTGAGGCGCTGGCACAGGGTGCCCAGAGAAGCTGTGGCTGCCCCATCCCTGGCAGTGTTCAAGGCCAGGCTGGACACAGGGGCTTGGAGCAAGCTGCTCCAGTGGAAGGGGTCCCTGCCTGTGGCAGGGGTTGGAACTGGATGAGCTTTAAGGTCCCTTCAACCCAAACGTTTCTATGATTCTGTGAATATGGGAGGAGGACAGTGTCTTGGCTCCCACCTCTGTAGGTCTGGCAAATGCTCTTTCCTCCATGATGAAAGAGGTAGAAAACTCCCAATTGTGGAGTGAAACTCCAAAATGAATGTCTGAGAAGGGAATTTGCAAGGTTCAGTGCAGCTAAACCTGAGCTCCACCAGTAGTCTTGGCAACTGGGACTAATTCAAGTCACTTCACTCTTTACTGAACTCCTTTGAAAAGCTTCAGCTCAGTGATTTCGTTTGTTCTGGATGAAGAGAGAACTTGCTGCTGCCTTCACTTGGCCTTGACATCTTCTGTTTTCTCTTTCAGTTCATTCTCCACTCGAGCATGTAAGAAATCTGAAGTTTAGTGATATCAGTGGGAAGGTTTTGCTGTCTGGAAACAGTTTGGCAACAGCTTTCACCAGCTTCCTTTTGGGGTTTTATTCCCCCCACTCTTTCTATTTTTTACTTCTCCTTCCTGAGCCTACAAGTCTCCTTGCATGTAAACCAGTGTGCCATATGCTCTCCTAATGCTTCCCGGCTGGCCACAGGTGCCAAGTGATGCTGCTCACATCTGTACTTTCAGCAAGCATGTTTTGCATGTAGAAACTCTCCAAGGAGTTAACAATACTTGATGTTTGTTAGGTGGGTATGTGTTGGGAGTGTTCTGGAGACCAGAAGGTTGTCTCTGCTGCACCTTCTCATTGCATTATTAAAGGAAAAAGGTCTTTTCCTCTCTGCTTATGTCTGGTGCTGAGCACAGATGACATCTTGCTGCAGATGCCGTTAGGGCAGAGAATGATGTGTCTTGTCAAGTGTTTCACATCTGACCTCACTTAGTTGTCAGTTGGGGGATTTCTCAACTGCTGTTTTGCAGGTGGGGTTGACTGTTCACATCCCAACTGCATCACTCTTTGCTCTTTCAGTTCTCTTCTAACATCATAGGCAGATACCCTGGTAAAGCCCCACAAAGAATGGTGTTCCCAAAGTGACAGTAATAGCTCTCTTCTGAGCTCGCTAGCATTGCTGCCCTTGCTGAGATGTTGAAAACACCTTGAGCAAAACCTTCCCTGTTTTTACCCCTAAGGCTGATCACCACTTAGAATCTCTCAACTCCTTATGTAAAAGGCCATGTAATAGATTTTCATGTGAGTAATTGACTTTCTGTCATCTATGGAGAGGTTTATTTGTTGATTTGAGACACAGGTAGCAAGTGGGTTTTTGGCTGGTCTGTAATCAGTACTGGATTCCAGCAAGGGATCTACCGCTTGGAATTCCTTTAAATGAATCTGATCAGTTTTTGGCCATCAAGTCCATGTTGCTGGTCTGGATGGCACAGGGGAAGACCAGAATGTGGCTGTCAAATCCATGAAGAAGAATATTAGTTTCCTCGTATTTGGCAGGGGGTTGGAGCTGGATGATCTTTAAGGTCCCTTCCAACCGAAACCAGTCTGGGATTGTGTGATTCAGCTCTGGCTGACCATTGGTGTCCTTTGGCAAACAGCATCTGATACATGTTTGGGTTTGGGTGTTTAACTGTGGCTGCCCTCAGAAACCCACTGGAGGTTTGTCAGGAGCTGGGGTCTGTGCTGTCAGCAGGCCTCTTTCCTCAGGAGATACTTCTGTCATCTCACTTTGTCATTTCCTCTTTTACATAACTGTGAAGCTTCCTTTGCTGACCCTTGTTCTTCTTTAGCCATTGGTTATTAATAGAAGTGAAATTTAACTTGGTCTTAACAGCAAATCCAGGAAAGAGTCTCACGTAGCTTCCCTGTCAGTCACCTTCTTCCTTTCCTCTTTGTTAGAGTGGGGTAGTGTCGGTCACTCTGATCTCTCCTAACTGGAGTCTGCTGTGGCTTATGATTTACCCTGTGTTTAACCATAATGGTTTAGTGCTGAACTGGCTTTTAACACTTCCCTTTGTGAAGGTTCCTTATCGGCAGCATGGATGGTCCCTGCCTAACCCTGTGTGCTTTAGAGCAGGTGATAAGGAACCTGCCTTCCCCAAACTTCCAGATTACTTGACACAAAGCTGCTTTTCTTTAGCTTACTGTTTCTTCTAAAGTGTATTTGATAATGTGATGGAAGGAATTTAGAACCAGAAGCAGTAAGAGGGGTCAGACACTGCCCTGCATACATGTGTGGATGCAGTGCTTGGTTATAGAAGCTCTGTGTATGCTTCATTTTCATTTGTCCTGCTGTCTGTATTACATTATTGATTGGGGAGGGTTTAAGAGTGTTGATGGAAGGAAAAAACTAGGTCAGGTGTCATGTCTGTAAAGGCAGAAAAATAAGGTTTCACTTCCTTAGGATACCATCTAATAAAGTAAGGATGAAATTGCATAGACGTGCTGGTAGTTTTCACCTGCCCTGGAAACAAAAGCTTCCTGTAGGGAGATCAGTTGTTACAGCGTGTGTTTGAGGTTTGGGGTTGTTTGCTCTCCTTTCCCCTCCAGGTGAGCGTGGTGCAGGACTCGGTCAACATCTCCGGCCAGAACACCATGAACATGGTGAAGGTGCCCGAGTGCCGCCTGGCAGATGAGCTGGGAGGACTCTGGGAGAACTCGCGCTTCACTGACTGCTGCCTGTGCGTGGCAGGCCAGGAGTTCCAGGCTCACAAAGCCATACTGGCAGGTTGGTATTGAACTGAATGGGTCTTTGTGAACTAGGAGACAACGACCTGATGGCAAATGGTTGTATTCCTAAAGCATTTGTAAGGAGCAGTTAGTACGTTTCCAGAGGAAACTCCAGAAACGTTCCTTGCCACCCATGTACCCTTCAGCCTTGGTTGAAAGGACTTCTTACCCAGTCGGAAGCTACATCAGCCACGTCACTGGATGTCAAACCCTGAACTTCTGTACCACTTGTATCTAACTGGGGTTTCTGTTCCTCACCTCTAGCGCGTTCCCCGGTCTTCAGCGCCATGTTTGAACATGAGATGGAAGAGAGTAAAAAGGTGAGTTGAAGGAAGGAGAGCTTCTTTGCCTAGGTGAATAGCTCTGTAGTCAGCTGTTAGCATCGCTGGTCACGTCTGACTTAGGTAGGGTTTGTGACTGTTGTCACCTTTTAACTGGTTTTCTCACATTGAAGCAGAGACCTGCATCTAACTGTCTTCAAGGGAGGAAGAAAGAGATTGAGAGGCAGTTGTTGCCTTTGTGACTCTTGGGGAAAGAGGCTGTGGTGGGATAGGGAGAAGGAGAGAATGTGAAATACAACTTAAAGAGTTTTTCTTACTCCATCCACCTAATTTCCTTCTTCTCTTTCAATTAGTACACATTCTAAATTGTTGGGCATTTCTGAATGCTGAAAGAGCTTGGGTGGAAGGAGGCCTTTTGCTTCTTGCCAGGGTCTTAATAAGCTTCCTTTTCCTGCTACAGAATCGTGTTGAAATCAATGACGTGGAGCCTGAAGTTTTCAAGGAAATGATGTGCTTTATTTACACGGGGAAGGCACCAAATCTGGACAAAATGGCTGATGACTTGCTGGCAGCTGCTGACAAGGTATGGTTGGGACTTAGGGGTGTTCAGAGAACCAGGAATGACACGTGCCTTGCTTTACAGAGTGCTCCTTGGTTGTTGCTTATAGGTGAACCTGGATGTAGTATAAGATCGGCTATATATATGATACCTATAGCTGTATAGATACATATCTTAGCATATAACAATCAGGAATTTCTATCTCTGTTGCTCATTTTTAAGCATTTTCTTGACATTTCAGACGTGTTTGTATTCAGCATGACCTAGCATAAGAGCTGGGGATGAGAAGAAAATGACACTGTGAGACTGGTGGTACCTTTTTAGGGTGATTATTACCAAATCTCCAAAGTAGTGTTCTGTTTTGGCAAACAGGGCGTGCTTCTCCTTCTGCTCTGCCTGGTAGCTGCACCTTCAAGAGATGCTCTAAAGCGATGGATAGCCAAGAGTGGGAAGGTGGTGTTTGTTTTCTTCTTGCAGTGGCAGTCCCTGCTGTTAATGGCAAGAAGGGGTGCACTGGAGGAAGCCCTGCTGCCTAACCCAGCTGTGGTCTTGCAGGGTCCTTGCCAGGGAGGTGTTGGGGATGGTCTGACTGGAAGGCTGCTGGTAGTCCCCATGTGGCAGTGCTGTGGCCTTGCCAGCCAGGCAGCTGCTGCCTCCTTCCCTTGGCAGCCCCAAGGACAGAAGAGTGCTCTGCTGGCCAGTGAGCTGTCTTAACCACTGGAAATTCCTAATATATAACCAAAACTGTATTTCCTTTTTCTTTTTTTTTTTTTCTCTTAAAAGTGAACTTAGTGCTGGTGAAAGATGCCAGTTTGACAGCACTGGAGACTAAAGTCCTGACTTTATCCATGGAACAGGTTCAGCACGGGTAGCAGCAGTGCAAGATTCTCCACACTGCCCTGCCAATGTGCCTCAACTCTGACCTGGAGGGACCACCTCTAGGGGTGAGACCGTAGTTCAGTCTCCATGCTTCTTCAGTCCTTGGATTCTCTTGTGGGTGCCAGTTAGGGTGGTGGATCCTAAGATGTGGATGCATGTAACCTTGTTCCACGCAACCACCACATGGCCATCAAATTCCCTGTCACTGCAGACCTGGGCTTCATCAACAATGCTGATTTGAGAGGTGAAATGCTGCATATGCCATAGTTAGGCCACTGCAACTAGAGTAAAAGTGGGAAGTAATGCAAGGAGATTCTCTGCTTGATTATAATCATTGCCACATATTTTAGTCAATATTTAAAGAGTATTGATTGAGAGCTCACGTCTTTAACTGAGACAAGTGGAAGTCAGAAGCAGTACATTAAGGACAGAGTAGGCTTTAACTTGCAGTTCCTTGGCTTTTAATGTAGGGTGTTGGTTTTTTCCCCTTTTAAACTCATTGGGTGTCTTTTAAAAGCAGAAATAAACCCTCTTTGACGAAAGCACATAAACCATCTCATACTTACTCAGGAGACTGAAACAGCTTCTTCTGAGTTCCTCCTGCCTCTTGAGGAAAAGATGTAATTAGACCAAAACCAAAACAAGGCACATCTCCTCAGCCCAGGAGATACTATTTCAGCCTCTTGGGTAAGCACACTATTAGGTAGGGTGTTCTTTTAAAGTGTAATTAAGAAAGGAGGGAGTTTGGGTACCTGAGAGACCAGAATGGCAACTTCTGCCCAACTGTGTAATTAGAAGCTGAGCTATTTGTAGTGAAAATCGACATAAAAGTTGTACATGCGTGGAGGAGAATATTCGGTTGACAAAAGGAATGCTTTTACCTTTGTTTGCTGCTGGTTTGAGCTACTGACAGACAATAATAGAAACTCATGGCTTGCCCCTCATTTGAAACTGGTTTAGTTATTGAAACAGATGAAGCAAGGAAATTTGATTTGCCTTCTGGGATGTTCTGGGGCGATAAAACTGTCCTGGGTATGAGTGCCATGCCTCAATTGAAGCACTTGTTATCATGGAGTCCTAAGTGGAAAAACTGTTTCTGGCATCTAAATTTAGGCATCTAAATTTAATCCAGATGGGATGAAAATCTCAATCAGAATTTAAAACCACTGTCTAGTAATACCCCTCATCAGAGGGCAGTGCTCCCAGCATCAGGCAAATGAGCTTGGTGCCAGCTCTCTGGTCAGATTGACAGAGCAGTCCTTACAAATCCAGGATCTCTTCCAACTGTGGCTTTGCATCCTGAAGAATGTCACCCCAGAGTCGTCCAGAGAAGCCTCATAAACACTATGAAGGATGCTCTCAAATGCAATTCTCTGTCACATACATAAATCTGAAAGTTTATGATATAGAAACGTCACTCAATTTGAAATCATAACCTGAAGTCTTAACTGTGCTTAATCTTTAGGACAACTTCTGTAGTGCTAATGTCATAACTCATCTAAGAACTGCATTAGAATTGACTACTCTCTCGTGCCTGTGAAATGTAATCATGGGATCTAGACTATTCAGAATTACACAGAAATACTCTAGTTTCTTTCATCCAGAGAGCTGCAAGCCCCAGAATGAGCTCACACATGCCAAGAGTGTCACAAGTTATCTTGCAGTTCCCAGCTATGATATTCCACAAGACTGAGGTTTGGGGCTTGGGTGTGAGTTCTTGATAACAAGTGGCTTAGCAGCTAAGTGCTGCCCTTTTTGAAGGCTGCCCAAGACCACTGTGTTGCTTTTGAAACTCTTGGCGTGTTTTAATCCTGACTGAAGTGCTGCAGCAAGTAGAATGTGGAATTTATTAGGCAGCACTCTTCTTTATTAGGCAGCATATCCTTTGAATTTCCCAAAGCACTGACATGGCCCAACTCTGTGGATCTGAAAAATCTCGAGGCAAGTGCACAATTGGAGGGTAAAAACTCTTAGATGGGGAATGTGAAGTTAGAACAGACTTTTGCCAAGGCATTACAGACAGGCTGTGATGTTTTGCTTCCAGCTGGACAGCTACAAGAAATTAGGGGCGTTTGTTTAACATTGTAGTATTAAACTAGTAGCATGTGCTTGAGCAAGGCTAATCTTAATGTACAGGTCATTAATGGCAAAGAAATTGAGTGAAAAGTGCCTAAACATCCCTGGAACACCTGTGGAGCATTCCCTGTTAGATAGGTCTTCCTGCTGAGCCTGAGTAGCACTGTCATGCAGTGTTAGAGTGAGAGTAAAGACTTGCCTTTAGCGTTCTGTGCCTTGTAGTAACTGAGTTAGTAAGTATTACAAGTGACCTGAAACTCTCATTGCAAAGCATGAACGCAGCACCACTAAGCCTGTAACACAAGGAGGCCGGGCTGAGTTATGGTGGGTATGTTTCCTCTCCATTGCTTTCCTCAGGGTGGGCGCATCATGATTCTGCTCTTTATCTCTTTTTTTCGCTATCACTATTTCTTTGAGTACAGTTCAGATTTATATAGCAAAGCACATTGCTCTGCTCAGCATAATAGTTTGGTACTGAAGGGTGAAGGAGCACAAGTAAAGCTTCACATCAGGCCTGATTAAGTGTGTTCTCCTTTGTAACTGTACCTTGGCTTGTATTTTGCAGTATGCTCTAGAACGTCTGAAGGTGATGTGTGAGGACGCCCTGTGCAGTAACCTGTCTGTGGAAAACGCAGCTGAGATCCTCATTCTAGCTGACCTACATAGTGCTGATCAACTGAAAACTCAAGCTGTGGACTTCATTAACTAGTGAGTTTACTTGTGGTCCAGGATGCAATAAATCTAGAGGAAAGTGTTTATTAGCAATAGGGGTCACAGCCTGGGGACTGTCACATACAGGGGAGATTCTTCTCTATTATTTCTCTTTGATAGTTCCCCATTGTGGTCCTGCATTTATCTGGCATCTCAGAAGTGGCATTGCCCTAAAGGCAAATTAGTCTTGTCCTGCTGGGACTGTTCAGAGTGTGCAGCAGGACTGTTTCTGTGAGTTATTATGGATCTCTTCCTAAGATCACAAGCAGTTTTAGGTAATAGAATATCAGGTAGTTCCTGATGTTGAGGGACTGCTTGCAACTTATAATAGAAAGACCCTTTTCAGTAGGTGTAAAATAGCTACCAACTACTTTGATGTCTGGAAACATTTTTAATCTCATTTGTCAGTTCATGCAGCTTTTCTCAGTGCTTTAAAATACTCCTGTGCTGAGTTGTCGGGGTGGATGAGCATTGTGTTCCTGCTGTCCTCCACCTGGGATCACGTATGTCTGAGCTTTTCATCCTACAGTGGAAGGCCTTTCCAGCACAGCACTGTGCCAGCAGAGCCAAAGCTTACAGTCCTCCACAAAAGCTATCTAACATACACACAGAGTGACTCTAAACCAGTGCCTTAAAAATGGGAGGTTTCTCAGGCAGGCGGAAAGGATCTGTTTAGTGAATGCTTCTTATCCCCAGTTGCTAACTTAGATCTCTTCTCTCTTCTTCCTAGTCATGCTTCTGACGTCATGGAGACCTCAGGCTGGAAGTCTATGGTAGTGTCACATCCCCATTTGGTGGCTGAGGCGTATCGCTCTCTGGCCTCTGCACAGTGTCCCTTTCTGGGACCCCCACGTAAGCGACTGAAGCAATCCTAAAGTCGTCTTTGCCACACCACCCCATGTTTTTCTGGAAGCAGCATCATCCGTTGCTGCTGTAACCTTGACCACCAGGTAGACAGCGAAATTGTGGAGCTTTTACTCTGTTGTTGGGGGGAAGAGACTGCTTCGTGACACCCAGACTTTTTAAAACAGCACCAAGTAACTTGGGGAGAGGGGGGAGGGTGGGCCTGGGGCTCTGGGGCTGTTCAACCTAACGAATCCCTGTCGCTGCATCGTCTGTGTGTTCCCTTCGACTTGGCTGAGTCAATTAAGTCCAGGGTTCGGTTTAGGCACCAACCCAAGTCGGGATAACCCAGCAGAGGTCCTGGGCAAAACAACGTCTCTGCGTCTGGCAGCACAGAACAAGTCGTCAGATGCCTGGAGCAAGAGGACATTTTAGTTTTGGAGAGCATTGGAGGGTCAAAAAGAATTCCCGGGGGGGTTCTGGGAAGGAAAGACCTGATGGGAGCTCCAGTAGTATTTATATCAAAACAAAAGAGAATTTAAGTCCTTCCAGCTGAGCTAAAACCGGGACATTTGTGTAACTCCTTATTGCCATCCAGCAACAAGAAGATCCGTTTCTCTGTTAGTAGCACTTGTATGTTAACTGCAAAAAACAAAACCCAAGAACCCCCCCCTTTATAAAATGACAGGTTGAAGTGCAAGGGGACAGTGAAGGGCTGTGTTCTGGAGGGGTGAGAGCCTGAAGGCAGCCTCTGAGCAAGGCTGGGTTGGAAAGGACTCTAGAAACTCCTGGCTGCGGAGCGTGCTGTCTGACGAGAACAACGGTTCCTGGTTTTAGATATTGTGGGAAATGTTTTTGGCATTTTTCCCTGCTTTATTTCCCCCTCCCCTCCCCCCTTTTTTTTCTACAAAAGACAAAAAAGGAGAAAAAAAAAAAAGGAATTTTATTGTTGATGAACGCTGCGTCAAGAGTCCCTGTCCTGAGTTGCTACATGATTCTTAACAACTGTTTGTACCTGACTTGCTGACTGTATCAGAGCCAGTCCTGTTCCTTTCTATTAGTCACTCTTCTTACAGGGAAGAACTTTCAAAATAGCTGGTAACTTTTTTTGTTTTATTTTTTTTTTCTTTTGGAAAATATAAATAATGACTATTTTGTACTGTGTGGTACCTGTGGTCTCTTCATTGCTGGGGTGGCTCGCTTCTAAAACTGCCCACTCAAGATCCAGCTCCCGAAATGTTCCCTTTCAGTCTGCTGCCATGGACTGATAGTGCCACGCATTGACTGATAGTGCCACACTGCTGCTGGAAGTCAGGTAGGATTCAGGAAGCAATGTTGCACACTGGAGCAAGTCCAGAGGAGTCCATGAGGATGAGCAGGGGCTGGAGCAGCTCCCTTACAAAGACAGGCTGAGACCATTGGGGCTGTTGAACCTGGAGCAGAGAAGCTGCGTGGAGACCTCAGAGCAGCTTCCAGTGTCTGAAAGGGGCTGCAGAGATGCTGGAGAGGGGCTCTTCATCAGGGACTGCAGTGATAGGACACAAGGTGATGGGTTCACACTGAAACAGGGGAAGTTCAGGCTGGAGATAAGGCAGAAGCTCTTCCCTGTGAGGGTGCTGAGGCGCTGGCACAGGGTGCCCAGAGAAGCTGTGGCTGCCCCATCCCTGGCAGTGCTCAAGGCCAGGTTGGACAGAGCCTTGGGTGACAGGGTCTGGTGTGAAGTGTCCCTGCCTATGACAGGGGGTTGGAACTTGATGATCTTAAGGTTCTTTCCAACCCTGACTATTCTGTGACCTGTGGTCCTTCATTCTGCCTGATGTGGGAAGGGAGAATAGTGCAAGCCACCATCTGCTCCATCAGATGGAGGTGCAGTGCAGGATGGCTGTGTAGGATGGACCCATCCACGTGTGTCATCGTGAGCCCCAAACCTCAAAGGACGTTAAACTGAAATACACAGTGGCAAATGGAGCTGATCTGAAGATGCTGCTGTAGGGCACGTAATGGATTACAGGGAATAACTCTTCGTTTTGCCTAGGAAATGGATCAGGTAGCAGTTGGCTCTGATTCTTCTGTTACCATCCTTCCGTTCCTAGCCTCTTGTCCTCTGGGTGAAGCACATATCTGTTCATTCACTCTGAGTTCATCTATTTTTATCAGATGGTGACTCATGAGAGGGTCTCTGCCCCTTTTTGTTCCCCCCCCCCCCCCCCCCGGAGGTGCTCATCACAAACACACAATTCTCTGTACAGTAAATCCTTCCCTTTACGTGCCTCACAAATTCCCATATTGCATCTCCTGCCTGAATGCCACTAATTCCTTTTCTATTGGATTTAACGTGCGTTTCCTTTTAAGTAAGCAAAGCATTTAGTCATAATGAGGTTCTCTGCGCTACCCTGTCACAACTCAAACCAGCATTTCTAGCTTCTAATTGCAGCCAGGCATGAAAAGTTCATTGCCAGGGAATTGCAGAAGTTGGCTCTGTGGCACTGAGATGCCCAATGACGCTGCAGGAGCTGCGCTGTTTACCGAGAGCTTCCAACCTGACCCAGACCTTTGAGCCTCATCACGTCAGCGACCAACTGTTGGAGAAGCAGCCCTGGCTCCTGGGAAGCAGGCAGGGAATGGGGTTCACATTGCCCTTTCTGGGGAGGGATTTAGAGGGAAGTGATGCAGCTTTGGCAGTCTCCTTCCCTGGAGGATGGGGAGATACCTGCAGGAGAATGATCTGTTCTGGGGCTCATCTGTCCCAGCCCCTCCTGCGGAGCCAGGCTGCAGTTTGGGAACACGCTGTCACAGAAGGTCTGAAGGGAAGCAGGCCGCTTGTTCACGTTGTTCCAGTTGCAGTGAATGAGGATTTATTTGTCAGCTTCACCTTCCCTTCTCTACCTTTTGGGTTGTTTGTTTTTTCTTGTAAATGATACAGCTGAAGCCATCTGGTGATAACAACATCAGAGCTAGAGCATACTGTTCATAAACCTCCCACTGACATCCTCCCCTCCCCACATCTGAAATGTAATTCAAGTCAACTCACAAGCTGTGGCATGTGTTGTTACTGCAGAGCTCTCGCTGCCAGTGGAACAGTTGGAGATTGGAATTCCACAAGGAGATGGCAGATTTATCAAAACAACCTTTCAGAGCGCTGCTTTCCCCGGCTCCTGCGAGCCGCAGCCGCCACCGGCCCCGTTCAGGATGCGGGTTCTACCCCGCTCGGGCTTCTGATTCCTCCTCTTCCCCCTCCTCGCAGGGGTCACAGGGAGACGTTTCGTCCCCGGCTGCACTCTTTCATGTGCTGCCTTCTCCCTATTATCTCCTTGCTCCTGCTTCCTCTGCTCCCTTTTGTGCTGACCTGAAGGGTTGCAGCCTTCATCTGGGTGTGGGGAGGAGAGAAGGGAAGGCAAATCTCTGCTGCGCGGCTCCTGCAGCAGGAGGACGTACGTGTGCCCTACAGCAGACGCAGGCGGCTCTCTCCAAACACCAAATATTTCTTCCGGGCCAAAAAGATCTCTTTCTGGCTGCCCCTTGGGCTTTGTTATTACAGACTCGGGTTCTTTTGAGGTGTTTTTCTTATTGTGTGAGTTTTTCCAGATGAAAGGAAACAGCTTGTGTGCTTATGAGCAGAACAAACAGCAGAGCGGGGCGAGCTGCTGTGCTTTGAAACTCTCTCTGCCTTTGTTCTGGTTCTCAAACTGCTGCTAAGGACACACAATACCCGCACGCTCCTTCTTTTTTCCCTCACACTTCCTTGAAGGAGGCAGAGATTTTCTTTTAAACTTCTTTCAGGTTTCTCAACTTCCGTGCAATTTACTTTGCAAAAGGCTTTGCTAAAATCATTATCTGGTTCAGGCAGCTTGGGCCATGCAGTTTTCCTTCCTTTCATGACTACCATTGAACTCGGGTTGCAGAATTCCATCACTCCCTTCTTTCTAATGCCTTTCCTTGGTTAATCCAATCCGAAGCTGTTTAATTAGGGAGGGGTTTGTTCTGGGTGGCTGTTGTTTTCTCCTGACCTGCTGCCCCCCTGGGTCTTTGGCTGCAGTTGCAGACACGTGCTGCAGCAAATATTGCCTGGGCAATTCCAGTTCCTTTTGTGTGTGTTCCAGCTAAAGTTAACTTTCAGTGAGGTGCTGGTGCCGATGGGTGCAGAGCAAGAGGGGGAACAGCAGGTGAGTGCTGGCTTGACCTGCCCAGCAAGAGAACAGGCAAAAGAAACTAGGAGACAGCAGGGGAAAAGCCAACTATCAGCCCATGAAATAGGTGGGGAAAGAACCTGCAGTCACCTGGAGGACTCTTGGAAGATATTGATGCTAGATAAAGCAGGAGAAGTGGACTTTAAACCCGGCTGAAGTTGGGCAGAGCACAGGTGAGAAACTTCAGCCAAGTGCTGCGCTAATTCTGGGTTTGGATTTTGTGTCTTGCTCCTACTTGATGTATTCGACTTTGTCTCTGAGACTGAGTTCTTCGAATCACTTGAGGAAATGTGTTAATTGCTGGGTGAGTCGGGAAGGGATGGAGGGAGGATTGCAGTTATCCCATCAGACCATGGGGGATCCCAGGCAGGAGAGGTGCACGGGGTGGGCTTCTCTTTGAATAATTGAAAAGCATCAAAAGTGGCCCAAAAAAGGCAGTTAAATGAGCTGAGGGATAATAAAGTGGATGGAAATTGGAACTGAAACACTTCCCCCCGCCCTCCAGAAGGCAAACGATGCCCCTGTTACTCCGGAGCATTTAATCCGCATGCAGGGATGTGACTTCGAGCTCTGCCATCGGAAACGGAGCAGGGATTGAAGAGGAAATCGTTGACTCTTGCCGCTGGGGAGCAGTGTTGAGGACAAGAGTCTTCAGCTCTTTGTACCGAGCTGCTAATGAACCTTGCTGAGCCTTGAAGCAGCCGGAAGTGCTCAAACAGGAGTAATGGGGTGAAAACCGTTCCCAAACTGGCGTTGTGCTTCTCCTGGAAGGCTCCCGGTGGGTGTGGAGCTCATCCCTGAGCATTCTGAGGCATTTAAAACCTCCTAGAGAAGGCACTTTGACAAGCAGGGCTCTGGTTCTGGCACGGAGGGAGGTGGGTGTGCTGGTCCTCAGCTGTGACCAGTGTGGCATCCTGGAGAGCAGCATCCTGCAGGGGTGCCTGCAAACCTCTTCCTTGCTGCCGCATCTAGTGTGATAGCTGGAGTGCTCTCTAGCTGCTCGTTTAGGTAAGGTGAGATGAAGCAGGTTAAGTTTTAACCCAGGACAGTTTCATCTCATAATGGAGGTGGGTCCTGATTTCCTACCCACACCTACTTATTTCAGGTCTGTTCCCGTGCTGTTGTGCCCTTTGCAGTGGCTCTGCCGGGTCTGCAGCTACTCCAGCACTTGCAGCCACCATAAAACATCTCAACACAAATGAGCAGGAGATCCTCTGGGCTGTAATAATGACTCTCTCCAGAGGATGTGTAATTAAAATGCCTTTTCTTTCCTCTCCTCTGCCCAGGGTGATGCCACTCCTGCCCCGGGTTCTCCTGCATTATAAAAGCAGACCCCCTCACAGCTTTGGTTTCAGTTGTGCTCTACCCTGAACGGGGTAGCAGGAGCGCTCAGCTGGGGCCTGGAGCCAAAAGCGAGCTAGGAAATGCTCTTTAATGAGTTAGATGTCTTTCTTGGTGCTGAAGCCCCAGAGCAAGGGAAAAAAAAAAAGAGGCATTTCACATACAGTCAGTGTTTAAATAGGCCTTTTCCTGCCTCTCACACCACAGCAACAGCTCCATCCCTTTCCAGGGCTGCTGGGACTTCTAAACCACCTCATTCTGTGAGGTTGTCGTTATTGTGGGTGCTTTAGCGTGGAGCTGGGCTATTGGACATAAGTGGTGGTTTTGTTCCATTGCTTTGGAAGTCTCATCCGCAGGCTCTTTGACATTGTGGTTCTCCCACATTAAATCTAACCAAGGCCTTTTACCCACTGCCCGTGAGGCAGCACTGCTGCTCTTCAGTGCTGCTCTGCTGGCTGGGACGATGCAGGGCAGGATGTGCAGTGTCAGAGGTGAAACACTGTGCATTTACAGCCGTGGCTGGTTTGAATGGTGCCTCCAGTTGTGGTTCCCCTCCTACCCCCAGCACTGGCACCTCGTGCTGCTCAGCACCGTGCTCTTTGCAGTACATAGGGGAAGAGACCATGGAGTTACAGAATGGTTTGGGTTGGAAAGGACCTTAAAGCTCCTCCAGTTCCAACCCAGGGACCCCTTCCACTGGAGCAGCTTGCTCCAAGCCCGTGTCCAACCTGGCCTTGAACACTGCCAGGGATGGGGCAGCCACAGCTCCTCTGGGCACCCTGTGCCAGCGCCTCAGCACCCTCATAGCAAATGATCAAGCTCTCCAGGATGAGGATAGCCAAGAACCCTGCACGGTCGTGCAGGATTTCCAAACCTGGCTATAGGGAAAAGGAGCGGTAGAAAGAAACCGCTGACCAACACTGACTGCTTGTCACCGGGAAGTGCCTGCCGGGATTGATAGCTGCTCAGACAACCTTGCACTTGTGTCCATGTTTTTTATAGCCCTACTATAATAGGTAATCAAAGTATACTAATGGAATTAAGATCCCATCTGTCTGAGTTCAGCAAGCCAACAAGTCCCTTAATTAAGATCTCATGTTTGCTAGAACAGAGGCTGCAAACACAGAGCTGGCCACCAATGGCATAAGCAAATATCTGTCTTTTCCATGACAAAGTGCCAGAGCATCCAGTGGGCTGAGGAGCTCACAATGCCATCTGCAAGGTAAGCAGCACTTGCTTGCGGGCCGACAATAACTGCAAGAATCGCTGTTCCTTCCTCTGATAGCTGAGCAAGACGAGCTGGTTGCAAGCATTTTGAGGCACTGGGAGGCAGGCAGCAGCAGGAGCAGCTAAAAGAGGCCAGGCTGGGGATCTCAGCCTGATAACGTCTCAGCGGGACGGTGTCTGATACTGGAGGCAAGAGAAGAGAAGCGAGTTGAAATCAGTGTCTTCAGGCTGCAATTTCCGGAGGTTTATAAAGCACCAAGTGGATCCTCAACCTGATTTGCAGGCGCAGTGGGCTCCTGGGCTGCTCCACCACGGGCTGTCTGTAGTTACCAATCAGTCCCACGTGCGTGTCGAGTCTGGTGAGGAACCTCCTTTTAGATGCCGTAGGTTCGCCGGTGTGGTTGTTGGGAATGTTGGGGTTGGTGTTTTCTGAGCAAGGCATAAAACTTGAGAGCCCCTGTGCCCAAAATGAAGGGTTTCCTTCTCGTTTGGGATTGTCTTGCTGCTCATAAAGGAATTGCCCTTGATGAGGGGTTCGGGAGGTGGCCAGGAGGTCGTTTGTGTCCCTGTTGGGTGCATGGGGGTGTTCAGGAGGAGCATGTAGCATTGGGGTTCACCCCGTGGTCTTTCCGGTGCACCGGTGGGACCCGGGCGGGATGAGGCTGTTGGTCTTCCAGGAGGATTGGCAGAAGCGGAGGGAAGAGGGGAGCCCCTGGTCCGGGACAAGGTCTTGGGGCCCTGCTGAAGGCGCAGGCGCGCGTCCCTGATGGGCGA
The DNA here is from genome assembly GCF_028554395.1 of Pezoporus wallicus. Taxonomy (NCBI): domain Eukaryota; kingdom Metazoa; phylum Chordata; class Aves; order Psittaciformes; family Psittacidae; genus Pezoporus; species Pezoporus wallicus. Next base: position 61,278 of record NW_026640978.1, read on the forward strand.
GGTGCCGCGAGCGGGCCACAGAAGGTGACTTTTCCTGCCTTTATGGGAAGTACCCCAGTGAGGAGCCTGGATGAAAGCGGTCGCTTCCTGATGCAGCTCGAAAGCAGGGAGACATCTGCCACAGATCAGAAGAGCCCGGCAGGTGGAAAACGCCCCAGCCCCCCTTCTCCCTGCCTTTATCCTGCCTGGAGCACAGCTCTGGTCCCCACCACGCTGCCAGGGGCTCTGCGCCGCCCAGCACCACGAACCAGAGCCTGGGAGGGGTGACACCAACCTCCCCTCCTCAGTCCCAGCCGCCGCTGAAATCCCACGTTGCCGCGGGAGCAGGGAACGCTCCGCAGCTCAGGAGCACACGAGTGAGGCCTGAATTATTCAGCATCCTTTTTAGCGCAGGCAGGTGTGGGGTTTGAAGTGGGTTGAGTTGGGAATTCTCTGCAGAGGAGCGAGGCTCTGGTGGGATTTGAAGGAGCTGGACACGTTTTCTGTTCCTGTCCTCCTCTTGCTGCCTCTTGACAGCTTCCCTCTTCTGCTCTGGGGCCTGGATGCTTGTTCTTGTGCTTTCCATCCCCCGGTAACCTCCCCCTCTCCCTCTATGTCACTGCCTCACCTGATGAGGCGCCTGTGGATGTTGCTGTAGCCAGCGCTGACAGCGGGGTTGCTGTGGTCCCTGGTCCCCAGGGACTTGGCAGCCTCCTGCAGGCACTGACAGCGCACTTCAGACCATCGTGAGCCCCCGGATGCCAGTTCAGCTGGAAACGGAGCTGCCATGGGGAGGGCTGGCTTTGGGGGGGGGGGTAGGGGCTGGGGGGTTGCTTTGTGCCTCGGTGGGGCTTGGTGCATTCAGTCAGGTTTGCTGTAATACGATGATATTGAGAAGGCAGGAGGTGGTTCGTGTGTGAGCACGGGAGCAACGCGCCCTTCATCCCGAAGAGGGGACAGGGATGGACACACAGGTGACTCAGTCTCCGCATCCAAGTGGATTTGGACCAGTGCTGCCCTAAAATCTCTTCCCCACCACCCCTCCACCCACTTTGTTTCAGGCATTTGGGGCTGTGTGGGAGCATCAGACCCTGCTCTCCTCCACGATCTGCTCAGCTCCATCCCGCCCAGGCCTTGGTGACGATGGCTGACCCCTGACTGCCCATGGGGAGTGCTCAGGGTTTGTGACCCCAGCTGGCCCAGCTCTGCCCATCCCTGCACGGGGAAGGGCTCTTGGGCAATGAGCACTGATTCAGAGCTGTGACTGCAGCCACCCTCGCACCCAAATGCTCCGGGATCATTTTGTGCAACCCAAGTAAGTCTGAATTATGTGTTCAGCACGAAAATTGGAATATTTCTGTCTTAAAATCGCTATTCTTGTACTCAGCTTTTCTTGTCTCTTTGTTTGCAATCTAACAAGCCGGGTTGGACGGGGCTTGGAGCAAGCTGCTCCAGTGGAAGATGTCCCTGCCTGTGGCAGGGGGTTGGAACTGGACAAGCTTTAAGGTCCCTTCCAACACAAACCAGGCTGGGATTCTATGAAGACATGAGAGGAAATCCTCACCGTGATCCAGATGGTACCAGACATGCTCCAGGACGGCAAATGGCAAACCAATGAGCAGCCAGCTTGGAGGACTGGAGGAGAAGGGGTTACTGCATCACATCTCCCTCCTACTCTTTGGCCACAAGCCGTTAGGAAACAAGACATTTGGGTAGCAGATGGGTGCTCTGGTAGGTCTGGAAACCTCTCAGGCAAAAGCAAATCCTCCTTTCCACCAGGAGGTTCGGGCCTCGTCCTGCAGAACAGCACGTACGGGCCCAGCTCCCCAGGGGAGCAGATTGCCCTGCTCCTCCAGGCGCTTGGCTGGAAGCCATCCTGCCGCCAGTGCCGGCTGTGCCTAAGCCTCGAGCCCTCCACGGCAGCAGTGTCTGGTGCCCTCGGGTAGGTGAGGGCTGGCAGGGCCGCTTTCCTCCCCCACCAGCAGGGAAAAGGCACCGATGGGCGCGTGGAGGCTGTGCCGTGAGCGTGGCAGCTCCTCGCAGGCAGAGCAGTGGGAAAACAGCGAGGGACCTGCTGCTTTTGGAGGCTGCTGGAAGCACGGGGAGATGGGGACGTGCCGGTGGCTGTGAGCGGCAGCTGGCGCTGGGCTCTGGCGGCGGGAGGAGGGAAGTGGTTCTGTTTGGGTTCTGGGGCTAATTGGCAAAACTGTAATAATTCTTAGCTCAAATACATGATGCATTCAGCCCACTTGCAGCTTTAGTCTTCCGCGTGTAATAACAAGCCGTAACACTGGGGATTTCATGAATAATCATTGCTGCTTGCACCCCCTTCCAGGGGAGGGCTTCCAGAGAGCAGCCTCGCTCCATCCCCAGAAGGCAAATGAATATTATCTTCATAAAGAGAGATAAGGCAGGCGAGACAAAGGCCTGGAATAACTTGGTTAGGTTTATCAGCGAAGCCAATAGCACCATCAGGATTTATGCCCAGGAATTAAGATTCTCAGCCCGCCTGGGGAATGAGATGTCTGCCCTCAGCACAGACAGCCCGGACACTGGCACCACAAACAGGGGCTGTGAGGAGGAGAAACTCTTCCATTAGCAAAGGTGAGACAGAGCCGTGGGGAAGAGGCTTTGAGAGGCCTTGAGAGGTGCAGCAGCTCCGGAGGAAGATGGGGAAGCGTGAGCTGGAGCAGGACCGCGGGCACCAGCACTGCCCCAGCTCCCCTGCTTCACCCATCCCGAGGTCTCTGCCGCAGCTGGAACAGCACAATCGGATCCAAAGCTGCTTTTTGTGCCCCCAGAAGAGCAGAACCAGCGACATTAACGCACCCGGGAGCTTCCTGTGCTGCTGAAGCGGGGCTGGCCGGGCTGGGAGGCTCATGGCGTTTAAATCGGGAGGGGTTTGTGGGAAGAGGAAGGCAGTGTTAACAAACTGCAGAGAGCTGATTGCTGGAGATGGAGAGCAGCCGCTGTCAGAGAGGGCAGCAGGAGGGGGGTCCCATCAAGGCTTTTCCTGCTTTGGAGACAGAGATCAGCCATCCACTGGGTCCTCCAAGATGATGAGGGGCTGCATTTGATAACTGGAGATGGGCTCTGACTGTGACTGCTCCTGCGGCACTTGGCTGAGCCCTGGTGTCACGGAGGGGTTTGGAGCCTGCTTTCCACTCATTGCACGCTGCTTCCTCTATCCCGGAGCCTGCAGCTCCAGGACCTTCCCTGGGATGATCCTTTCGCTCCCCCAGCCCTGAATCTGTGTGATGTCCATGGGCAAAGAAAGGAGAGCCCAGGTCCTTGTGTGACGCTGCAGCTGCGGGGCTCTCACTGCTCTGCCCGAGGAGCAGGAGCAGCCTCCCCTGTGCACAGCACCCCCAGAGCACAGCATCCTCTGCGGGCAGCAGGCACCTGCACCCTGACCGAGCCTCTGCCCAGGGCTTGGTAGGGGATGAGATGGAGCAAGGGCTCTCCCTCGCATCCCCCTGTGGCGGGGGGGAGCAGGGGGTTAAGGGCGAGTGGGTTCGGCTGGGGAGGTGTTTGTGTGTCCCTGGCATGGTTTGGCCTTCAGCTCAGTGAACCCCTCCTTTCCCGAGGGCTGCGGGTGCCTCTGCCAGCAGGAATCCTCCTCTCCCGAGCCCCAATAATGGCCTGTCCTGGTCTCCTAGTAACTGCGCTGCCGCATCACTTTGGACAATGGAGCATCCTTTGTAGCCTGGCTCTCTGCTCCCGCTGCCTGCTCTGTTTCTTCCCGTGGCAATTGTCTGAAATGTCTCCAAATGAGCAACTTCGGGCTGGGCTGCTCCTGTTTGCTTTGTCTGTGCTGGCTTCAATGGGGCTTCTTGTGTCCCTTCCATCGGGCAGTGCGAATCCTCGAGGAACACGCTTTTGGGAGATAGCTCCGGGGGGGGGGGGGTCCCCCTCTCCCCGTACCGGATGTCACGGCTGTTGTTTGCTCAACCCGTGCTCTCAAAGCACTTCACACTTTGTTGTGGGACTGAAGGGGTCTGCTCATGGATTACTGCACTAAAAGGCTTCCTTTGCTCAGTGCAGTTTGGAGCCGACCTCAGCCTCGATGTAAAAGTGCATAGAAAGAAACTTTCCCAGCAGCCAGGCTGTGGAGAAGGGATTGGACTTGGGAAAGGTGGAGCACAAATCCTACCCAGCTGATCCCTGCCTCGGAACCCTGCTGGGGCTGCGAGGGGAGCTTTGGAGCTGCAGTTGTGGGGAGCTTGGGGGGAAAGGAAGGGCTGGGAAAGGGGAAGCTGCTTTTGTGGGTCTTTTCTTCAGGAGGGAATGTGTCCACCTGAACGGGAGCCTGACGTTTGGATGCGTGGGGAAAGAGGAGGTTGGGAATACCCATTGGTGGTGCAGAATGAGCCCATGCACGAGTAACAGAAACCAAGCATCAGTCCCGGCAAAGCCCAAAGCTGGACTCAGTGCCCTGGTACTACAAGTGGTGAGTTCGGATGCATCCGAGCAGAGCTGTATTTGGGCTGTACATGGTGGTGCCTCGTTCCCACCTTCCTGCCCTGCAGCTGCTTTTCCTTCTCCCCAGGAGGAGCTGGAATTCGCCCAGTAACAACGCTTGACCTGCCCAGTGCCACCGCGACAGCTTTATTCCCCCCCAAGGACAGCGTTGGGGTGTTGTTGCCGGGGGTTGTTTCCCCTTCCAAGTGTATTGAACGCTACAGTCAGACCCTGACCCGCCCGTCCGCACCGAGGAGCCCGCTGTGGCTGCGGGAGCTGATGGAGGCAGGAGGAGATGAAGGGGAAGCGCATGAATCACAGCGCGTCAGGGGAGGCTCATGAATCAGCCCCGGCACCGCTCCAGGCTGCTCCCGCTGCAGCCCCCTGCCCGCTGCGAGCCCTGCGGGGTGGGAAGGTCCCTCCTGCGCGCCCGGCTCCCTCCTCCCACCCTGAAGCCCTTTGTGGGGAAGCCCCGCTCCGGCTCCTGCCGCTGCCGAGCCTGGCCGTGTGGACATGACGTGGGTGGCCATGGGTGTCCCACAGCCAGGGAGGGCATCAGCTGAGGTCTTCCTCTGGCTCCAGGCTTGTGTAAACCTGCTCCTGGAGCCCTCTTTGCCTGGTCCCCAGCCTTTTAGAGCCACGTGGCCTAGATCCAGGCGAATCCATTATTGCATTGAGAAACTCAAGTCCAGATCGTGGCTTTATGTCCTGTTTTCCGTATCCTGAAGCCACATCCCAAAGAACACGGATCCAGGCCAGGATTAGCGATGCTGGAACCCCATAGCCTAAAATTCTTCCTCTTGCCATTGGAGCTTGTGGGGGGAAAGGCAAAATCCTCCTCTTCCTTCCTTGTCAGGGAGCTCCACGCACCTGCCCCTGCTTACAAAACCCATTCCCATCCCTCCCTCCCCTCCCCAGCACCCGCTCGTCACCGGGGCATCGGAGCACCTCATCCCGAGGGATAGTAGGGAGCGTCGCTGTGGTAGTTGTAGTCGGGACACACTTTCTGCACCAGCCTGTAGTCTGTGCTGTAGAAAGTGATGTAGACGCAGATGACTTTGAAGGGCTTTGAGCAGACCCAGGAGACGTGGCTCTGGGTGTGCTCATGGTAGCAGGTCTTGGATGGGTCGTAGGTGCAGAGCGTGGTCTTCTTGGCGCGCTCGACCTTCTCGTACTCCACGCGGCAGTTGAACACTTTGGACTCTTTGGCCTCGATGAAGATTTGCTGCTCCAGGTCGAACTCCACGGCCTTGGTGGGGGGCACGAGGCTGACGGAGATGTTCCCCTGCCCGGTGGAGTTGTGCTGGAAGAAGACGTTGACGGTGCCGTTGCCGTGGTCGACGACCTTGCCGGTGATGAGGAGGTTCAGCTTCACCGTCTTGATGTTGGAATAGAAATCGCCCCAGCCAAAAAGCTTCCGAGGCTGGCCCGAGGCTGGCCCCAGGTCCCGCTGGCCCCGGGGCTGCGGAGCCTGGTCCCGCGCGGAGGCGCCATGCGGGATGTGCCAGAGCTGCTGGGAGCTGCTCCCCAGCGCCAGGAGGGTCCCGTTCTGCAGCAGGGCCGCAGGTGCCAGGGAGCCGGGGGGGAGCAGTCCTCGCGCCTCCCGCACCTCGGGGCTGGGTTCACGTCGCTCTGCGCCCTTCCCCGGCTCCTGGCCGCAAAGCGCCTGAACACAGCGATGGGGGAGAGTGAGAAACGAGGGGCGGCTCTGCCCTCCCCCCCCCGGCTCAACCCTCTTCCCCAGCATGACCCAGCCCGTCCTTCCCCCCACCTTCTCTCTCGCCTTCCCTCCCCACTCCTGTCTCCAGCCTGCGCTTCCCTCTGGCAGCGGTTTTCCCGTTCTCATCCTCCCCTCACAGAGGAGATTCCTGTCAGGGAATCACAGAACCCCAGCCTGCTTTGGGCTAAAGGGACCTTAAAGCTCCTCCAGCTCCAACCCCTGCCATGGGCAGGGACCCCTTCCACTGGAGCAGCTTGCTCCAAACCCCTGTGTCCAACCTGGCCTTGAACACTGCCAGGGATGGGGCAGCCACAGCTTCTCTGGGCACCCTGTGCCAGCGCCTCAGCACCCTCACAGGGGTGAAAGGAGCCGGAAGGGGACCCTTTGCTCAGGCTGTAACTCCTGGGGGAGGGTCCCCACCTCACGGCCTTTGCACCCATCCCGCTGCTGACAGCACCTCCCATGGACCCCTCTCCGCACCCCAAACTGCACCATGGTCCGGGGGGAGGCAGGGCAGGAGCTGAGCTCTCACCCCTTCACCTCCGACACCTCCCAGGGGCTCCTGCACCCGCTCTGTGCTGCCTGCAGCCGGCCGGGGCCCCCCAACCGGCACAAATGGGCTCGGGGGGGGGCTGCCAGGCTGTGGGCGCCCAGCGGCTGGGGGTGCCTGGGCAGGAGGCGGGCGCTGCAGCCCCATACCCGGGTGCTGGCTCCCCGCTGTGGTCCCTGTGGGGATCAGGAGGAGCCTCCATCACCCCCTGCCGCCCCCCCCCCCCCCCCAACCGCAGAAGTTTTGGGACGCTCTGGGGTATTCAGGGGCAGATGCGGGGGGATCGATGCGGTTGATGCCGGGGGGTGGCCCCCCCCTTCCCCCCCGCCCCGCGGCTGTGGCACCGCGACCCCCCCGTCCCCTGCAGCCCCCGTTCCCGTTCCCCAGCGCTCACCAGCAGCGAGGCGCTCCCCTGGATGAGGAGGGCGATGCAGCTCCGCGGGAGATGCATTTTGCAGCCGCCGCCTCCACCGGAGCCCCCGCTTCACCCCGGCTCTGGTGCGGCCCCGACACCGCTGCCCGCCCCCCCCCCGCCTTTTCCCTCCCTTCGTTTTTAAGCGAGGGACGTCAGCGGCGGAGCGGGGCTCCCCCGTTAGAAACCGCTTGCAAGGGGCTCCCCCCGGGCCATGGTGGCTCCGGCAGCTCCCTCCCCGTTGTGCCGGACCGGGCGGCGGGAGGCGGCTGCTGTCCCCTGCCTGTCCCCTGCCTGTCCCCTGCCTGCCCTGTGCCTGCCCCTCGCTGCCTCGTCGGAGACTCAAAGAAACTCCGCTCCCTCCATCCCCTCCTCGCTCCCTCCCCTCCAAGCGCTGGGAGCAGAGCGGCACCTCCGCCTGTAACCCCTTGCTGCCCGCAGCCCAGGCAGCCCGGGCCCCGGGGCTCAGCGGGCTCTGCGGGGCCGGTGGGTGCACTGAAGGGTCCTGCACAGGAGACCCCAGAGAGGGGACGGTGGAGACCTGGGAGGGAGGGGGAGAACGGGGGGGACCCACCGGGGTCAATGGCTCTGCCCTTAGGGCCGGATGGAACCGTCCTGGGGAGGGGATCTGGGGGTGTTGGTCCACGAGAAGCTCCCCATGACCTGGCTCCAGTGAGCGCTTGAGCCAGACCCCCCCGTGTGCTGGGTGCACCCCCAAAGTGTGAGCAGCCGCTCAGGGAGGGGATCCTGACCCTCTGCTGAGCTCTGGGGACACCTGAGAGCAGCTCCAGTGCCTGAAGGGGCTGCAGGGAACCTGGAGAGGGGCTTGGGACAAGGGATGTAGGGACAGGCCAAGGGGAATGGCTTGAACCTGCCCGAGGGGAGACTGAGATGAGCTCTGAGGCAGAAGCTCTTCCCTGTGAGGGTGCTGAGGCGCTGGCACAGGGTGCCCAGAGGAGCAAGGAAACGCAGGTCCTGTTCCCCCAAGCGAGCTGGGTTCATTTCCACCCTGGTAAGGGGCTGGCAGAGCTGTGCTTGGGAAGCAGAAGGCGCTGCTTTGCTGTTACAGAAAGCTCTGCTCGCGTGAGTTGTGTCCCACTGAAGTCGTCCTTTTCCCACCTTGCAGCAGCAGAAGTGGCACCACCGAGAGGCCAGGGGCAGGGCTAGAATTAAACCCGGTATTTTCCTCCCCGCTAGGAGACAACTCCTCATTTACCTCCCTTTTCCTTCCTCTCTGTACCCTGTTCTGCCCCCCCTTTCCCTGGGCTGTTTTGGAAAGCAGGATCTCACAGCGGCACTAAAGATGGAACAAACTGCGGGGGCAGAGCAGGTTGTGAGGGGCAGGATGCTCGCACCAAGGCCCTGCTTGCGCTCCCATCTGCACAGCAAAGTGGTCCAGGTCTGACTGTGGCTGCGGTGCTGGGAGCTCACGGGGAGGCTTGGGGACCGGCGGAAGGTGGGTGACGGATCCCTGCGGTGGCTGCAGGTACCTGACAGGAGGATGGAACCAGGAGGGGCTGGGCTCTGCCCAAGGAACAAGGGATGGGACAAGAGGAAACGGCCTCAAGCTGCACCAGGGCAGGTTTAGATGGAGCTGAGGAACAATTCCTTCCCCAGAGGGTGCTCAGGCATTGGAACAGGCTGCCCAGGACTTGCCCGTCCTCGCAAGTGCTCGCACACCTTCAGTGCCATAGGTTGGTGGTGGTCTTGGCAGTGCTGGGCAACGGTTGGACTGGATGTGCTTAAAGATCTTTTCCAACCCAGGTGATTCCATGATTCCAAGGTGCCTTCCTGCAGTGCTGCCCCATTGGCAGCATGATTCCAGGTGGGAATCCCCTGTTAGTGTGATGCCACTGGAATAACCTGGGCTTGAATCACTTCTTACTTGCTATTGAGCAACGTGCTTGGTGCTGGAGTGATGACATCTGGGGGCACAGGAGGACACCCCATTAACACCAATGGAGGGTGAGGAGCCCGATGAGCCCCATTCCCAGGGAAGGGAGCAAAGGAGTGATGAATCCCTCAAAAAAAGCTTCCTGGTAGGCAGGGCTATTAAACTCCAGAACATTCATCCAAAGCAGTGCAGGAAGGACCCTGGAGCCTCCTAAACCAGCCGGAACACAAGGATATACAGCAGCACTGGTGCTGTCCTGGCCCCAGCGCTGTGCTGGCCACCTTCAATAGGCTGCACATCTCTAACTGCTGTGATTTCCATAATGATCCTCCTAAAACTTCCCAAAGCCTGTGCCATGCCCTGCTTGTCAATCACTGCAGGCACTGCATCCTCTGCACAGCCTTCCCAGAGCCATCTGTGCCGCATGGGACCGGCTCCGCAGCAATAGGTGGATGCATCCCACCTATTCCTACCCTGGCTGTGGGTGGTGGGATGCTTTTGGCCCTGGTTCCAGCTTGGCTCCTCAGGCCTCGGAGAGGCTGAGCTGAGGCCAGCACCAGGACAAGGAGGAAGAACAAGGGATAAAAATGATTGAAGGTGACTTTCTGGTGCTGGGAGGGAGCTGGGGACTGGAGTGGCACAAAGCAGGGCTGATTTAGGGGCTGCTGGAGCTCCTCTTGTGCTCTGATGGCTCCCTCCGGAGCTGCTTAAACAGCCTGAGGATGGTGAGCATGGGGCTGGTGCTTCCCTATCGCCCTCATCCAGCCCAGGGATGTGGCCCAGCCCATGGGGGCCTGTTCAGACAAAGCGAGCTTGGGGGTGGAAATAAACCCATGCAGGCAAGCCCCAGGGCAGTTCTCCTTCTAAACAACTGTGAGTGTAATCCTGGTGCTGCCAAACTGGGTGGGATTTGGATGGGAGGAGGTGATGGGGACGGGTGCAGCTTCCCACACCGTTAAAGACAACTCTGGTGCCTCTGCCCTTTCCCCAGGAGGATCCCATAGGTGAGACTGGGGGTGCTGGGGCTCTTCCAGCTCCATTCGTAGAATCACAGGATCCTGGCTTTGAGCATTGCAGGGATGGGGCAGCCACAGCTCCTCTGGGCACCCTGTGCCTGCGCCTCAGCACCCTCACAGGGAAGAGCTTCTGCCTTAGATCTAACCTGAACTTCCCTGTTTGTGTGAACCCATCACCCCTTGTCCTGTCGCTCCAGTCCCTCAATGCAGTGCCTGGCGCAAGGCTCCCGCTGATGCTCCAGGGGCTGCTCCAGAAACACGCCCTGAGATCCTGTGTATTCCTCAAACCCAGCATCCCCCAAGTGCTTCTGGTCCTTTGGGAAACCTCTTTCCTTCGCAGCTCCAGGGGATCCGGCTCCCTTGGAGCAGCAATTCCCCATCCCTGGCAGCGCTCAAGGCCAGGCTGGACACAGGGGTTGGAGCAAGCTGCTCCGGTGGAAGGGGTCCCTGGCTTCACGCTACGTGATCTTTAATGTCCCTTCAACCCAAAGCAGGCTGGGATTCCATGGGTCTGTGTTCGTGCCACTGCAGTGAGTAGGGGCCGCCTTGGCGGTGCCGCCAGGCCCCGGTGCTGCTCAGCCCCGCTCCCTGCCTCCTTTCCTGGGTTTCTATTGCCCTCTAGTGGGACCTTGTGCAGGAAGATGGGCTCAGCCTGGGGGTGCTGGGGAGGGGGATTCAGCTCTTGCATGTACGTACGTACATAGGTATATATAGATGTGATTGAACGTTGCAGTGACCCAAGGTCCAGGTATGTGATGGTGGGGGGAGGCCGGCTGCTGGCAGCATCGCCACGAGTAGCAGCAGGGAAAAGGGGTTTGCCATTATCTGCAGCAGAGCATCTCCCTCCATAGCGCACCCCAAGCACCCACATCCACAGAGGCAGCTTTGGTGACACGGGAGACACGGGGTCCTGGTGGCTTCTGCTGGGAGAGGTGACCTGAAGGGTCCTCGTCAAAGGGAAAGGGTGGAGGAGAGGAAGGAGCCGTGTGACAGGATGGAGGTGCCGATGGGTCTGGCGCCCCCGTAAGCCCCCGAGGTGCAGATAAAGCAGAGCTGTCAGGATCGTGAGTGCCAGGGACCAGCCCTAGGAGGGAGGATGCTCTGGGAGAGACAGCAGAGATCGGGAGGTCAGGGAGAGCTCATCCAGAGCCTCCAAAGCAGCACGGGAGCAAAGCAAGCGTGGAACCCAAGCCTTCAAAAGGCTGCCAGCTGGGAGGGAAGGGAGAGCGTGGATTCAGGTGCTGATCAGAGGGAATCAGAGCCCGAGGTGCGGTGTCCCCTGGCAGAGCCCTTTCCCCCCCCCCCCGTTTTCCCTGGGGAAGCGGTTGCCATCCTGACGTTTGCTGCAGCCCGAGGTTATTTGGCCGCAGCGGTGAGATTCCGGCTCCGCTGAGCTCTGCCTCCCCCCTGGAGCTGCTGGATGCGCCGGGAGCAGGTGGATGCTGTTGGCCCCAGGCACCCATGGGAGGTGGTTGATCCAGGCACACACACACCCAGCCCTTCCTGAGCAGGGACCAGGGGAGCTCTCCAGGCTGGTAAATGCGGTTATTCCCCATGGATTCCAGGTAAGGCAGGTTCCTGGCTGCCAGGAGCTGTTTATGGCTCCATCCTCTGCTGCCTGTGCAACACAAGCAGATCCGCACCCCACCCCACCCCCCAGTTATCCCAGTGTGCTCATGGACATGATGCAGCTCCATTTTCCCTTTATACAAACGCATATGAAAGGGATGTTTGTGCTCTGGGCTCCAGTTCTCCTAAAACCGTCTGGATTCAGAGGAATTTGGGGAGCCGGTGAACCCATCTCCAGCCCTTCTCTGCATGTGGCTGAATCCTCCCAGCCAGGTAGGATCCGTCTGTGTGCGGTAGTAAACTGGCTCCCTCCAAAGTTCAGCTTTGAGTGCATCAGAGTGGATCCTAAACCAGAAATCGTCATTCCAGGGAAAGTCCTCTTTACACCCTGCTCCTTGCACTGCCCCGGCTCCCTGCCCTGTTCCAGCTGGGCACGTGGATCTTTCTCCTCCCTTTCCAGTCAAGAAGAACCATTCCCAAAGAACCTCTTGGCTGAGGCTGCAGGAGCCCGGTTGGGTTTTTAATTGGGAAAACAAATGGAAAGGTTCTCTCCAGCCCAGAGAAGCTGTGGCTGCCCCATCCCTGGCAGTGCTCAAGGCCAGGTCGGACACAGGGGCTTGGAGCAAGCTGCTCCAGTGGAAGGGGTCCCTGCCCGTGGCAGGGGTTGGAGCTGGAGCAGCTCTAAGGTCCCTTCAACCCGAACCGTTCCGTGGGTCTGTGTCCTGGGGGTGATGCGGTGCGGGCTGCAGCCGGTGCGGAGCGGGAGGACGCGCTTGGGGCTGGGCTGGAGCGCACGGGCGGGAGGCAGAGGATGCTGCTTCCGCCGTGCGACTGCAGAGGGAAGCAGGGAGCTGCTGCTCCGGGCACCGCCTGGGTCCGGGGGCACCGGGGCTGCGGGAGCAGCGAACCCGGAGTCCTGCTGGGGCCCGGGAGCAGCGGCTGCTGCCCCAAACCCTCCCACATCGCGGTGCTGTTGATGGCCCAGAGAATGGGATAACGGGGGGGGCGCGTGTCTGCAGCACCCTCCTGCAAGGAAAAACCACCTTTATCCTGGGAATGTCGGGGCCTCAGCAAGGACGAGCGTGTCCCGGGTTGCTGCGCTGTGGGGGTTGGTGCCTTTTCATCCCATCTCCTTTGTTCTGTTGTGGCTCATTAGTCTTTCTCAAGCCGAACAAAGCCATCCCTTGCTTCTGCTCTGGGGGGGGTGGAATCAGGGTCCCCGTTGGTGATGGGAGATCGGGAATGGACCCAAAGGTGCTCAGCTCCAGCCTAAGGGACCCAGTGAGTCCCCGCTGGCCAGGGGCGGGTGGCTCTGAGCTCCCTTCCCACTCTTTGAGCCTGAATTTCATCAAAACTGAAGAGGCAACGGAAGCCTCCCTGGGAAAAGCAATAATCCAGGGAAAACAGAGCTTTGCCAAAGGAGTGCCTGGGAGGAGATGAGGGTCGGAGCCTTGCGCAGCCCTTCCTGTGTTTTGGGTGGAAAGCGCAGGATTTGGCCCTCATTTTACCTGCAGCTCCTCCCATAGCGCAGCAGAGGGGCTGGTACAACCCCAGTGCCTCAAACCCACGGACCTCAGGGGGAAAAGGTCCTTTTTTTCCTGGCTGCTGAGGTGATTCCAGGCGTTCTGCCGCTGAAGCACTGGAGGAGGTGACAGTTCCCATCTCCCACAGTTTCTCCTTGCTCCGGAGCAGGACAGAGATGAAAAGCTCATTTCTGCTGGGCTCAGCAAACAGCAGCGCCAGTGGCTTTCCAGTGACCTGAAGTGATAAATTGGACATGAAAAGGGTTCACATCGCAGGCGCATTTTCCCGGGTCATGTCCCATATTTACATCCTGGAAAGGGTGATAGAAACGCGATGGGATCTGTTGGCACAAGAATTGCAGGGCTTGCAGCCGTCAGGGTTTCTTGCCCAGCTCTTGGAGCACGGCAGGGCTGAATGGAATTAAAACGATCACTAGAAACGCTGTGATGCCTCTAGCCGGGGCTAAGCTGTCTGAATGCCGGTGTGAGGATGGAGGGGAACAGGGAGCATCTCGCACGCAGAACGCTCTGCGCTATTCCAGTCTGGACAAAGGCTGAAATCTTTCCAGTTTGCTGCTCAGGCTGCAAGGAGTGGGGGGGGGAAGCCTCTTGGCAGCAAATCTCAACAGCTCAAAGCTCTGCTTTGGACCCAAAAGAGCAACTGTCTGCAGCTCGGCTGCGTCGGGATGAGCTGCTCCCCCCCCTCGCGCGTCGCCTGGTACCTGCTGGAGCCAAGGGGGCTGTGCTGGATCTCACCCTGTGTTTTAAACGTGCTGCAGACACCTGACGTTGGCAGAGAGAGGGCTGGGAAGGCGAGCGGTGCGTGTCCGAAAGCGCAGGCGGGAGCTGCCCCCGCCGGGCCCCGGGAATTCACACAGCTTTGGTAGGAAAACCTCCACTGCTCAGGCTCGTTTCCTGGTGAGGCCTCACCTGCAGCACCGTGAGCAGGGCTGGGGTCCTCAGCGTAAGGACATGGAGTTGCCGGAGCAAGTGCAGAGGAAGCCACGAGGATGCTCAGGGGCTGGAGCAGCTCCCGTATGGAGCCAGGCTGAGAACATTGGGGCTGTTCAGCCTGGGGAAGAGAAGCTGTGTCGAGACCTCAGAGCAGCTTCCAGTGTCTGAAGGGGGCTGCAAGGATGCTGCAGAGGGACTCTTCATCAGGGACTGCAGGGACAGGCCAAGGGGAATGGCTTTAACCTGCCAGAGGGGAGACTGGGATGAGCTCTTCGGCAGAAGCTCTTCCCTGTGAGGGTGCTGAGGTGCTGGCACAGGGTGCCCAGAGAAGCTGTGGCTGCCCCACAAGCTGGATGAGCTTTAAGGTCCCTTCCAACCTAAACCAACCTCCAGTTCCATGAGAAAGTGAAGCCCAAAGGAAAGAGCAGGGTCTCAGCCACATCTCACCCCATGGGGGGCCCGCATGGGCAGGACTGGGGCTGGCGCTGCTCTGAGTTTTCAGATCACACGGAGCTGTCGGTTAAAACCCCTGCACTTATTGAATGTGCCCCCCCCCCCCCCCTTCAGCTCTGCTCCCCCCCTGCCCCTCCCGCTGCTTTATCCCTGCCAAAGCCCAACGAATCCAGCCCAAAAGCTTCAATCTGCCCCTTGGCACCTGCACTTCGAGCCCGGCCGCGTCCCGGGGGACGGGAGCGGGTGGCGAAGGCGGCGGGTCCCTGGGCAGGCAGTGATTGATGAGAGCCGTTTCCCTGCCCTAGGGGGCCGCGGCGCCGCCGCTTTGCTTGTTCAAGGGCTCTGGGGGAATCGCTGCCTTTCTTTCGGCTTCGCTTTCAAGTTCAGCGGGGTTTGAGCTTCCTGCTCTGCCTGCGCAGGCTGCGAGGTCAATGGCGCTTTTAAGGGCAAAGAGGCTGCGCCCCTGTTCTCAGCGTTGCTTTAGGGGGAACAGACCCCATTTTACCCCCCATTTGCTCTCGCCGAGCCCCTTCCGTGCTGCGTCTGTCGCGGGAGGAGGCAGAGCGCGCTGTGTTGTGTGAGCGTGTGTTGACAAGCTCAGACTCCCCAGGGAATAACCCAGATGGATTTGCTCTAGGAAAACTGTGCTTCGGATAACGATGCGGCTTTCCTAATTACTCCAATGGCCGGATCCCAGACAGAATGGAGCAGCTCGTGGATTAGGGCCAGTGTGAAGCAGCTGAGGCTCTGGGGCCATTGATGCTCTGTCCGATCGCCTCGAGGTCTAGCAGCAGCAAAGGGGGCAATTCATGGGAGCGAGGGAGGAAGGAGGATTTATTAGGTCAGAAACTCTCCCAGTGAATGCAAGATTGTTTTTGTTCCTTCCCAGCTCACTGAAGCCAGAGACGAGCCTCGGTGGGTGCTGGGGGATGCTTGCTTAGGGTGGCATCCCTTGGGAAAAGCACAAAACCGGGGCACAGAGAGGTTGTGGGCACTGTGGGTGCGTCTGCAGGGTGGTTTATGCCTCTTCTCACCTTGGCTGCGACCGTATCTTCGTGCTGGTGGGGGGTTCACGTGTCCCTCACCCGTAGGCAAGTGGCTGGGGTCAGGGCACAGGTCCCCACCGGTGACCACCTCTTCCCAAAAGCTGGAGTTTCTGGCCAGTGGAGCCATAAACCCTGGGAAGAGGGAGCCCGGAGTCCTTCCTCTGCCAGCGCCTGTTTATGCATTTGATCCAATTACTGCTTAATGCAAAATGCATCAGGAGCCCTTGGAGCAGGGACAAGAACCCACGGCTCAGCTTTGCCGTCCTCATCAGCAGAGCTGCCCCCGTAGCACAATTCCCAACATCAGTTCCATGGCTTCATGAGAAGATTTCTCTGTCTTTTTTCTTCCTTTGTTTTAACTTCATTCCAACCGGTCGCTGCTTCTTTTTTGCTCTGATTTAGGAGCAAACCCCATGGCTGGAGGCTGAATTGGCTTCACTGATGCATCCTGCTGCTGCCTCTCAGCTAGGATGCTGCTGCTAGATTAAAAGCTTCGGCACCAGGGAATTGGGGCTGCTTTCAGGCTGACCCACCTCAAACCCCCTAAACCGTGGGGGTGCATAAACCACCACCAGCATCGTGGCTTCCCATCCCTATCCCAGCAGGGTCTGTGCTGACGGCTGTCTCTTGACCTGAGACAGGAAAGAAACCGCTCGTGCAGCCGAGCCTTGTTGTGGCTTCTGAGGTTTTAGCAAGTTAAAGCAACAAATTGTCCATTGAAGTGAAACCCACACTGCAGAGGGGCTCCCAGGGGAGCCCCGCATCCTGAGCCAAAATCAGCGGGAGAGAAATCAATCACTGCGATGGGAAGTGAAACCAGCTTGGAAGCTCCCTTTCCCTTCTTCCCTTGGCAAACCCCGGTTTGGGGGCTCTGATTTTTCCATCCTTGCCTCTCATGTGGACAAATTGCTAGGGATGGGGATGCATTCCCCTGTCCCCACAGCCAGCTTTTCCCCTGAAGGAGAGGCTGAACTGGGACCCTATTATTTCAATAGAGATGCGCCCTGTGAGTGATGAAGCACAGGCCTCCCGCGCGCCAGGCGAGGAATTTCTCCAGCCTAATTGGATTTGCTTTCCCTATTTCTGCAGCCTGTGTGCTCCTTGTGTTGTTATTTATAGGAAACATCTGTCAGTGTCAGCCAGCCCCGAGGTGGGAAATCAGGGCTCGGGGCTCCCTTTGTCCATGAGGCTGCCCAGGGAAATAAGGGGTGACCCCACCAGGTCCTTTGCGGAGGGGTCTCAAGTGAGGAGCTGCCCATGGGAGCCTCCTTGCACCCAACAGCAGGGGAAGGGCTGGGTAAAAACCACGACTGCCTGAAGCCAGCAGGTAAATCCTGGCTGCAGGAAAGCCCTGCTGAATGGGCAGGGAAAAGCCAGGGATTGGTTTTCCAGGTAGAAGCAGACCCATGGGATGGGAGGGTGCTGGAATGCTGACAAAGGCAGTTCCTGCAGCTGAGATTAACCCAGGTAATTCATCTTGGGGATTGAATGTGGTAGAGGTCAACGTTTTCAAAGCTGGGTGGGAGATGTGGATGTGATTGCGTTGGAGATGTTCCTTCTCCTCATCCGCTGCCTGCACCCACTTCTGCTCCTCTTTGATGGGTTTGGGAAGCTGCTTCTCCTCTTTTCTGTTTCCAGGGAGCTGCGGATGAAAGGGTTTTGCTGGAGATGGCAGCACAAGAGACAAACCTTCCCTTTCCATAGCCAGTGGGGCTGGGGCAGGGATCCGGGGCCAGCTGCACACAGCCGATGGGATGACCCAGCTGCAAATCCCTGGATGCAAAATTGCTTTAATGGGTGGGAAAAGCAAGGAACTGAAGCAGGTTAATCGGGTAAGATCACGCAGCTGGAAATCAGATGCATCCTCCCCAGTGCCCCGTTAACCCCAGTGCATCCCTCTTCCTCCCTGGGCACCTTTCTGAAAGCTTTGCCCTGCATGTAACAGAGCAAGGAAGAGCCCAGCTCCCAAACGCCTTTTATCCTGATGCTTTTGGGCCTCAGGAAGTGCTGTAAGTGAACGCAGGGAGGGATGTGTCACCTCTGGGGGGTCTTGGTGCCTTCTTGCGATAGCGTGAAGCAGCACTTCATTCCCAGGCTGTGGAGCCCCACGGTGCTGACACACGATGCTCTCGGGGTGTTTCCATTTGTATGATGGGGCCCTGCTGGCAAAAGGAGCTCTTGGGCTGTGAACACAGGATTGGGTCCTGATAGCAAAGTGATTTACAGGGAGGCTTAGGCCAGCTCCCAGCTCCAGGGGTGCTTTTACGTGACGGCCTGATGGTTATTAATTTGTCTGGAATTTACTGTAATGCCATTAATCCTGATGGGCTTGTTGGGTATTTAATGCAAAGATTTTAAGTGCTTCTGTGGTTTTTTTTTCCCCTGGAACTGCATCTTTGGCTGCACAGTCACAGGGGCTCCTGTTTCAATGGAAATCTCAATGAGTTTCCCCCCTGCTTGCAGCGGGTCTGACTCAGCCGTGCTCTTCCCCATCATCCCCTTGGGAAAGGTTTCCCAGGCTTGTCCAGCATCCCTATCCCGAGGTTTCAAATTCCCCTTCTCTTTTCCAGCTCTGAACATCTTTCCTCTCCCTTCTTTCCGAAAGCCATGGAATTGCCAGTGTCCTGCCTTGCTGCCCATGTCCTGCCTTGCTGCCCATGTCCTGCCTTGCTGTCCGCGCCGGCTCTGCCTTGCCTTCTCCCATGGATCAGCCCTTCCATGTCATCCTTGCTTTGATTCCACACTTTCTGCCTTGTGGCTGGCAAGCGGAGCTGCAGCCATGTGTTTCTGGTTAGGTGGCCTGACAGCTTGAGGTTTCCAGCTTTCTTAGTGGGAAACACAGCTCCAAAAGCCTGGAAACGTGTGAAGGGCTCAATGTGATTCCAGCTGCGTTCCGCTCCCCCTCCTCTCTGTCCCTGCAGGGAGAGCGCAGCTGATGCCAAAGCAGGAGGGGGGGAGCCAAATCCAAACCTCCCAGGGAAGCTGGAAATCTGTGTAGGGCTTTATCCAAAGATCGATCCAATAAATCACAGGCTGGGACTGTGAGAGCAGCAGGTTCCTTGGGACCAGATCCCAGGACCGCGGCTGGAGCAAGCTGGCTGGGCTGTGCACATGGGGGCATGAAAAGGCTCATAGCTAAATGCTGGGGGTGCATGTGCTTCCCATGGGCCCCTCCCAAGGGCTTTAAGCCCCGTGTGGATAAGCAGAGCTGCCTCAAGGCTTCACCACCCCATTGCAGAGCATCCCGGGCTGCACGTGGCTCCTTCCCTGCCATCCCCGGGGCTCGCAGCGTCCCCATGGATGGGGCTGGTGGGAGACAAAGAGCCGTTTGTGGTGCTGGGAGCTGGGAGCCCAGGGCCGGCCCTGCCCCTGGGGCTGCCCCAGTTCATGGCTTTATCCTTTATCTCCTGCTTTTGCCCAGGTGGGAGCTCCTCAGCGGGAAGTGGAGCTGGATGCTGGGGGTTGTGACTGGATGAAGGCTGGATCATGGCCACCCCCATGGAACCCCATGGAGATGTGGGACCTTGTGGGTCAGCCACAGGGGTCCTGTCCCTCGTTCCCTGCGTGTCTGGATGGAGCCGGGGCTTTCAGCATCCCTTGGCTGGAGGAAGGCGAGCGGTGGCCTCTTGTGACCCTCGCACTGAGCCAAGGATCGGGGCTTGGCTCCTGCTCCAGCTGAGCACATGGAGCCATTTCCTTCCCAGCTGAACGAGTCTTTCTGGGAATGAGGGGGAGAGGGGTGCTTCCCACTCTTCCCAGAGCACTTGGGAGGAGATGGGTCTGGAAATACCCCCCAACATGAACGCCCCACATTGCCTACATGCGTGCAGCCCAGTGATGTCGACCACATGGGATGGACCCCTCCACGTCTTCTGCGGTTGCAGCTTCACAGAGCTCCTTAGGGAATGGGGGATCTGGGAGCAGGAAGGTTTGCACGGGGTGTTTGCAGCATCAAACATGGTGCCGCAGCGGGGTAATGGGCACGAGGTTCCTCTTCATAGCATTTGTCAAGGAAAGCGTCCAGCAACAGCGCTGCCTTTTTGCTGGATGATTCCCGACGGGAGTTGGGCATTTGCCAGGGAAAGGGAGGATGGAGAGCACGCGAGTCCTCAGGCTCTGCTGACAGAGCCAAGCCTGTTCCCAGCAGCCTGGCAGTGACCTCTTTAGTCTCATGGTCCCTTTGGAGGGCAATGGGATGAAGGCGAGCACCCAGCCTGCACCCTGGGGTGGTGCTGAGCTGTTCCAAGGGATGGTGGACACTGGGAGATGGGAGACATAGGAGGGATCGTGGTGTTGGAGCAGAGGAAGGGAGAGGGCTCCTGCCGTGGCCCTGCTGATGCAGCCCCTGCCTTTGGCCACGGTGCCTGATGCTTTCAGTGTGTTTGGTTCCCAGGTCTGCTCCTGCCCTGAGCCCCGCTCCCCGCAGGCAGCGCCTTCCCCTCCTGCCCTCCCTGCTGAGGCCAGGAACAACGCACGCTGCCAGCAAACAGCCGGGTCCCCTCTGACCCCTCCAGATCTCCTGACTCGTGAAGGGAGCAGGATGGGAGCCCCAGTGCCTTCGGGAGGTCAGGAGCCAAGAGCAGGGCTGGGGAAGGCACGCGGGAGGCAGGGCTGCTGGAAGGATGCAGCCGGGGTTAGGGAATAATCAAGGATATTTATAGGGCTCCCATCCCTCTGTGCAGCATCACCCCCACAGGCAGAGCCAGCCGGGGCACAGCGAGGGTGAGCGCAGGGCTTCGTGCCTTTCGGTGTCCAAAGAGGGTCGGGGTCCAAAGGAGCCTCTGCAGCGCCGGGGCAGCAGAGCGGCTCTTACACAACCAAACAGCGTGGGTGAGCGGGCTCCCGGCTTTCTGGGGAGGAAGCGGGTGTTTGCAGGAGTGCTTGGCTCTGCAGAAAGGACCCTGGAGGAGAGGCTGGGGCTGAGCTCGGGCTCGCTCCCATCAGGCTGTGGCTCGAGGCTGGGATGTTTCTGTTGGACACGCACGGCGCCGGCTGCTGTGGGGGCAGGCTCAGGACAGGGCAGGCTCTGGAGCTGCGGACTTTGCCCTGGGAATTGGATCTGCTCTGGTGGGAAGTCGTGCCTGGAGGCTGGAGGCGCGTCCCGGCCCATGCCTGGAGGCGCTGGGTGGTCCTCGCCCAAAGCCGGGGCTGTCGGCGCATCAGTGGCGGCAGCTCTGCCAGCGCCTCCTCTGCTCCCGCAGCAGCAGCATTACCGGGACACCCCCTGCGCTGGGAGGATGTCCTTGGTTCCTCCTGCTTATCCTTCCTTTGGAAGTCGTAATCCCCCCCGTCTGACGCTGCAGCCAATGGCTCCCTCCTGCAGGGAGCCCAGAGGACCTCACCCCAGTGCCAAAGCCCTTCCCAGCTGCCCCAGTGATGGGGGAGCCTCAACCATGGCACAGGCATGGAATCGATTGGGCTCGATGCCTCCTCGCTGCGAGGCCGGCAGGAGAGCAGCATCTCCTCATCCTCTCCACTGGAAGCGCTAGCCCAGGGCTGCTTTCCCCTAGGGAATCAGAGCAAACAGCTCCTGCAAGATGCTTTCTCCCCGTTTCCCTTCATTTCATGGGATCTGGAGCTGGGATCCGGAGCAGAGCTCTGCTGTTGGATTTGCTTTGCAAAGGCAACCAAAAGGTGTTAAGTGCTTGTAATCTGAGCATAAACATGCCCCTGCCGTGTGCAGTTGCTGGCTTGTTTAATGCTTTCTGAAGTGCTTTAAGAAAACCACTTCTGCCCAGCGCAGAAAGCCTTTAACATCATTAATCTTCCTGCCTATGATGGGAAGTACCTGATACAAGCCATGATTTTGTTATGAGCTTATCACTCATTTCGCTGTTCTCAGCCTCCTTTTATCCCCTTTTCACCCCTTTTATCCCCTGTTAGAATAAATCTGGCGCATCCCAAGTGCTGGAGCGGGAGCAGAGGCTGGATCCATGGAGGTGTTGGGTTCCCACAGCCCAGCCACCACCGTCCCCGCAGAGGGGATGCTGCAGCATGAGCAACCGACACGATGGAGGCAACCAAAGGCCAGAGGGCAAAGCGGGAAGGGCTGGAGAGGAGCTGGGGCTGGGAGGATGTGGATTTCTTGCCCCATCTCCCAGGGATGTTCGGTTGCTCCATCCCGGAGGGACTCTCATCTCCCCGGGGGTTGCCGTCACCGCAGGGATCCCCGGCTGCTTCTGGTTGTTGTATCCCTGCAGGAGGCTGAAGGGCACGTCCCAGACACGTGTGTGAGCGTGGCTCGCGCCCCGCAGCAATGGGGGCATCTTTCCTTTCCCCGTGCTCATCCGAAGCTGCTTTGCTGTTTGCTTGTTGCTTCCTTTCATCTCTCCCATTGCTCTGCTCCCGCAGATTTGCTGCTGATCCTGGGTTTGTCTAGCCAACATCTGCATTAACTCTTCCCTCAGCCATCCGGAGCGGCGCGGCTGGCCCCAGGCCGGCTCCGGAGCTGCATCCCGTGCTCCTGGAGCGAGCAGGGAGGCGAGCAGCCGATGGCGCAGAGCACTTTGCCATATTGCAGCCCTGGGTGGGACGGCCGTGCCGCTGCCAGGAGGGACGTGCGCTTCCTCAGGATGGACGCGCACGTGCTGTGCTTTACGGATCAGACTTTCCCACGTTGCTGTCCCATCCATCCGGTCCCCCCATTTACCTGCCACCCCCCAGGCTGGGAGCTGTGCCAAGAAGAAAGGCGATATCCGTGTTAGCAGCCGCAGTTGCTGCTGCGAGAGCGCAGATGGATGGAGCAGATCCACTCCGGTTTGGTCTCCAGAAGCTGATGGAGCTGCCGGGGCCAGGCGCTGGGTCAGCATCTCCTGTGGGAGCCCTCATAGAAACCCAGGCTGGTTTGGGTTGGAAAGGACCTTAAAATGGTCCACGGGCAGCAACAGCTTCCATAGAGCAGGGTGCTCCAAGCCCCATCCAACCTGGCCTTGAGCACTGCCAGGGAGGGGGCAGCCACAGCTTCTCTGTGCAGTCCTTGCTGGGAAGAAGAGGGAGGGATCTTTCCCTGTACCCTGCTCTTGGGTGACCGGTGGCATAATTGGGTCTAAATTGATCCCAACCGTTTCCTGTAAGTGTCTCAGGAATCCCTTTCCCAGATCAATGGATGTCACCAGCAGTGGCTGGGAATGCTGCAGCCTTAAGCAGGGCTAGGAGGAGCGTCTCATGGAAGTTGCAATGCCTTCCACTCATCCCAGTTAATCCTGGTTTGAGCAAGGATCCACTTTATTCTTGGGCGCTGATGCTCTGGGCATGGATCTCTGGTGCGAAGGCCAGGCCTTTCCCAAATTAACTGGGACAGGGAGCGAAGCTGAGGAAATATCCCTCCTGGAAAGCAGCTGAATCCCATTGCAGAGCCTGCCCTGCTCAGTGCAAAGCTGCTCCTTCCACAGCTCAGACCCTGGGCTGCAGATTTATTGGCTCTTGGATGCGGCTCTCTCCTGTTATGTGCCTTCCAGGGGCTCTTCTACAATGATTTCTTGCCTTCACCTTCTCACCAGCTCTGGGCATGGTGTTTACTAAGTGTATTTTAATGTATTCACCTTTCACCTCTTGACTAGACACGTATTGATCCAATATAGATCCCTGGGAAATGGGGATGGGCAGCTGCAGCCCACCCCGCGCTGGGGAAAGCGGATGGTGGCAGCTGGGGATGAGCCCAGAGCATAGCTTAGCACACAGAAGATGGGGTTCCTACACCCCAGCCATGCTAGGAAATGGGTTCGGGAGCCTTAAATACAGATAACGGCCATGATGCTGTTGGGGGTGGCAGAAATCGGGGAGAGGAGCTGGGAGCTCAGCACCCACTGTGGCTCTGCAGCATCCACAGGGCATGGCAGGGGCATTTATCCACAACCAGAATCCAATCAGAGCCATTTCTGATCCTACAGGAGCTGGTACCTGGTACAAGCAAGTCCTTTGGGATGCTGTGTTAGCCCAGCTGCATCACCTGGACCCCTTTTCATCTCCCAGGCATAAACGCTTTGGGGAAATGCACCGGGTGGAGCTGGTTCATCCAGGATTTTCCTGGGACAAGCATCAGCGTGTCCCAGTGCCCCGAGGAGCTCCTGGAGCAGTTTTCTTTCTTCCTCTGTCAGATCTTACAGGTGATGCTGGGGCAGTGTTTGTGAATGGGAGCAGCAATGCCCGTGCACGGTGCAGGCAGCAGCCAGTGCACTGGTGCCTGTGCTACCGAGCAAGGAAGGTGTGCAGCCATAAAGCACAGCCTGGGGAAAGGGGCCAGGCCAGGCTCCGACCCGCAATGGGGAGCAATGGGAGGTACGAGGGGAAGGCTGAGCTGTCCCGGCTGCTGCCTTGCTCCTGTCATAGGGAAAAGGGGGTTCTGCAGGGCTGGGATTTGCTGGGTGGGCTCCTTGCTCTGGGGGGCAGGTGGATGGGATGAGATGGGCTTTCCCCAGCAGATCTCTTGCCTCCAGGTCCCCTCCCGGTGTCTGCTGCAGCCTCCACGACCCTTCCCACAGCTCCTTGGGATGGGGGAAACCTCCTGGCTCCTTTCCCAAGCTACCTGAGCCCTTCCAGGGGCTCCCACGGGCTCCTCGCTGCAGGGAGCCAGTGGGGAGCAAGCAGCCTGCACAGCCCAACGCTGCATGGAAAACCCTCTGTACGTAAAGGGGATGCGGGAGCCCAGCAGCGTTGGGAAAGGGAAGTGATGCTCCAGCAGAGACAGGACCCGCAGCCACCCCATGGGTGTCCCTGAGGCTGTTTCCCTGGGGAAATGGGAAGCAATACCCCTGCAGTCCCCAGCCTGTACCCCAGGGAGCAGAGGGATGGGGCTGGAGGGAGGAAAACGTCTCCCAGAGAGCATCCATGCAGGTGAGCATCCGAGCATGAAGCTCCCATGGGATTGCCTGCACCAAGCCCCACATGGGCAGCACCGTTATCCGTAGCTTCCTTGCTCCACATTTTCCCTCTCTCGAGAAGGGGAAGAGGAGGTGGAAAACTGAACGAGGCAGGGCTGGAGGATGGACGTTCCCCTCCGTGTGGTAAACAGGAAGCTGGGTTTCCATTTTCACCCCAAATCTTCCCAGAATGGGGCTGGTTTTGTAGCAGTTTCTGTTTATTTGTTCCTTCCTTTCGTTGGGAAGGGGCGAGTTTGCAGCTGACAGAAAACAGGGGAAGAGTCAGCTGCTAAGAGCTGGAATTCTGACTTTCCCTGAAAGCCTAAAACCTCCTCCCGAGGGGCTGCGAAATGGGATAATGTTTCCTCTCATTCCCACTTGCACCAGTGCTGGGCTTTGTTTGAGAGGAGGTGATGAGTTACCCGCAGCGAGCCCCGCGCCGGGGGCCTGGGGCCTGATTTATGGGGCACTAAAAGTGCTCGGTCTTGTCTTCATCACTGGCTGCGTTTTCTGCTTCTTCTTCCCCCAGAAAAGCTCAGAAACATTCCGCTCCTCCCGGAAAAATTCCCAGCCTGGCACAAAACCCTTCCCAGCTGTTCCAGCCTGCAAAGGGCCATCCTGAGCCCTGCTTCCCCCGCTCCACGCAGCCCCAGCCAGAGCCGTGCTGCCCGTCCCTGCGGATGGGATCCCAGCCTGGGGATGGGGGTCTGGCACCTGCCTCGCGACACCCAGGTGATGGTTAATGAACCGCATCCGGACCTTGACCTGCATCCCCCAGGACTCCTGCATCCATCCCTGCATCCATCCATCCCGGGCTGCTGGGAGGGAAGCAGGTGTAGCCCGAGCTGAACTGATTTGGGAGGTGGGGGGGAGGCTGGAAGGTGAAGGGAATATTTCCTAGGGAAAACGACCCCTTTGGTTTCTTTGGGAAGCTCTGTCTGCGTTCAGGTGGGGGGGAGGGAGGGGTCTGCGAGTCCTCTTCAATTAGGGGTATAATAAAACTGCCCTCCTTCTCCCTGCAGCCTAGGGAAGTGCAGCATTGAGCGTAACGAGTTTAACCTGCTGCTTGTTCAGCTGAGCCTCCTCCCATCCCAAATAGCCCATGAGAGCTTGTGGTGGCAGGAGCAGGATGTGGGAAGCTCCTGGAGCCGCAGGTGGGTGCGGGGCAAGGCAGGGCACTGGTTCACACCTTGGGGTGCTGGCAAAGGGGAGGAAAGTCAAAAGAACCCAGTGCAAACCTTCCCCAACTCTGCAAGCGCAGCAGCATCGGTGGAACGAGGGTACCCTGTGTCCTGGAGCATCCCCGCGTCTGGGCTAAAGCATTCCTGTTGGGGTCCCCTCCCCTTGACCCCGCCGCTGGCCACTGGAGCCATTTCCCAAGGAAGGAGCCGCTTCTCTTCCCAGAGGGCACAGGGAAAGCGGAGCACAGCTCGGGCCCTGCCTGGGGAGGGTTTGCCCCTGCATGCAGGTTGTGCCCTGCGTGCTCGGCGCGCATGCGGCCACCTCGCTCCTGCCTTGTGCTCCGGCTGCTTGCGGCTGGGATGAGGCAGAGGCAGAGATTCCTGCGCCCAGATAAGGAGTTTGAGGTCAGTTTTTCAACCCCCTCTCCGGGGGCTGTGGGAGAAGCCCAGCCCCATGTGAAAGTCGTTGCGGTTTCAGCTCCGTTCCCAGCACGGAACTCGGAGCAGATTCCTGCAAGGAGCCGTGGTGCAGAGCCAGGATCCGGCCCCTTTCCCCCTTTTCTGTTTGCTCCCTGCAAACTCTTTGAACACTGTCTATTTTTGGTGCCTTTCCTTGAGCCAAGGAGCTCAGGGAGTCACCTGATGCTCAAATAGTTCCCTGATAAGCCACGTTTTTCCCCTTGTTTTGCTCCCGAGAGCAGGCAGCTGCTGGTCCTCATCCTTGCTAGAGCCGACCGCTCCACAGCTGGTTCTCACTAGGGCATTCCTCAGAGGTGGATTATTTGGCATTCCCCAGCCTCAGGATAATAATCCCTTAATGCATTTTTGTCAGCCAATGAAGGAACAAAATGCTCCCATGTGTTTTGACAGCAACGGTGATTTCCGGGCACGCAGATGGGGTTCAGGCTCTCCTTGAGGCCTGGCACAACTGAATACAGTGAAGAACGCCCACAGCACCAAGTGTTGAAGCCTTTCAACAGGACGGGATGGGTCAGAAGTGTATTCAAAGCGGTGACTACCGAGAGAGAGATGGAGAAGGGAAGGGAAAAGCGCACGTTTCCGACACGCTGGTGGCCGTGGGGATCTCCTCCTCTCCCCCCCTTCCCCAGCCCCTGCTTCCTGGGAAGCTTGAGGCAACATTTGTGTTGAGCTCTGCTCTGGATCAGAGGCAGCCCCACAGATTGCGGTCCCCTCCGTGCACGCTCGGTGCTGTGCAGGCGCTGGGCTGTGGGCAGATGTTCTCATCCAGATCCAGATGTGCGGCACAGAGCTCTTGCCTTCCCCCCTGCAGCTCCAGGCCTTTGCTGGAGCATCTCTGGGGAACAAAGCCATCCTTGCAGTGGGTTTCTGATGAGGAGGGACCGCTCTGCCATGGTCCCTTCTCTTCCCCTGGGAGGAGTGGTCCAAGCCCGGTGCAGGTTCTGGCAGCAGAAATGGGGCTTTTTGCCCTTTTCCTGTTGTTTCTGCTGTTGCCAGTGCCCTGGAGCCAGGCAGGGGTTGAGGATGAGGGTTTGCCCCATGCCTTGGTGAAGGATGTACCTACAGCTGCCATCACCCCCTAGACGACAACAGCAGCATCCTATAGTTGTAGCCTGGCCAAAAGCCTCCTTGGCAGCCCAGATGCAGCACTGGAGCAGGACGAGCATCTCTCCAGCATCCCTGCCAGCAGCAGGGTCCCGCGGGGACACCGGGTCCTTGGCTGCAGCATCCTTCACTTCAGAGCCAAAACTCAGTGCTTTGTGTGGTTCCCGGAATGGAGGAGCCAGCGGTCAGGAGCTGGAGCGGGATTTGGAAGCCCTACCTCGAGCTCTTGCTCTGTCAGAACATGTGGAAGCCAGTGCTGCACATTGGGGTGGCTTCAGGGAAGGTCCAGGGGTCCAGTGGGGGCTGATGAAGTTGTCCCTGCAACACAAAGCTTCAAATGAGGGGTCACATCCATCAGAGCTGCTGGGAGCTGGAGGCAGCGCTTGAGCTGCGCTGCAAGGAGAGGAAAAAGCTCTTTCCCCGTTCTTGCTTATCCAAACCCTCACAGCCTCAGCTGGGAACGCCGGAGGAGTCAGTGCTTGCAGCAGGCTCGGGCTTGGGTTTGTTTTTTATGGCTTTCTGTCCTCATGGGAAAGGAAAAGTTCTTTGGGAATGCCATGGATGAAACCCAAGGGGTGAGCGGAGCAGCAGCAGGGTGGGCAGGAGTGGTGGGGGCAGCCAGAGGCAATATTTCTGCTACCCGCAGGAGGGATGCTCCGGAGGCTGTTTGCCTTTGATTCCTTCTCCCCACTGCAGGGAAGAGCAGTTCTCCTTTCCATAAAAACCCCTTATCTGAGGGGACTTCCAGGAGCTTCAAAGAGGGGACAGGTTTCTCTTGGGATAAAGTCATCCTTTCAGTGGGTTGCCAGGTCTCTGATGAGCAGCAGCATCTGATGCTCGCTGCTGGACCTCAGCTCCGTCCCCATAGCCCTGCCTTTGCTCAGAGGACACATCCCTGGAGGAAGATGCTTTCTGTGCTGATTCCACACTGCAGGACCCCATCCCCAGACAAGGAGCACTGAAACCCCCTCGCATGGGGCGATGGAGATGCCTACAGCCCCATCTCCCAGGCCTCTGCTGGCGAAGGGGCCTCTGGGGAAAGCACAGAAACCCCGAGCTCTGCAGCTCCCTCATCCCAGACAAATATTGCTTCTCCTGAGGAAAAGGCAGCGCTCCTGGAGCTGAGCCTGACCAAGGCTCGGGATACTGGACTGGGATATGGGACTGAGCAGCGCACGGTTGGATCCACACTGTTTTGTCCTGCCCAAACCCTGCTCTGAGGCTCCAGCTGTGCTAAGAAATAACCTTTCCCCAAAGCCAAGAAGCGCTGCTGTGGCCAGAGGATGCTTTTCCTCCTGCCCTGGCAGAGCACAGGCCCTGGGCTGCTTTCTGGCCATCAGGAGATGCTTCCCAGGCACTATGGGACTATGAGGGGCAGCTGAGACTGGGGTTCGAGGGCAGCAGAGGCATTAACCTGTGGTAAATCACTGCAGCGAGCTCCCTGGGCTGCAGCCTGCTTCCCCTGGGTGCTCCCATTGCCAGGATTGCCCAGGTTTCCGCTGCTTGGCAAAGCCACTGAGCCCATTTCACTGGATGTAACGTGCCAAAGGAGTTCCTGTGTCATTCCCAGCTCCAAAGGGGCAGCAGGGCTTAGGGAAGAGCTGTTCCAGGCCCAAGCGAAGGGGAATGGGTTTTGTTTCACCGGAGACCCCTGAGGCTGTGCAGGAGGAGCTGCAAAGAGCAGAAGGCTCTGGGGGAGCCCCGGGTTCGGTGCTGCAGGGCTGGTCCTTGTCTCCCAGCGGCTCCGCTCTTATCTCGGGGCAGGGGTTATCTCTGCTCTCCCGGCCTGGGGAGGAGATGACAGCGCCAGGGGCCAGGCTGCGTCCCCGTCTGGGCACCGCCAGCCCCCTGTCACCAAAGCCGGGGCGGAGGAAGCGGGAAGGGACGGGGGAGATGGAAGCAATCCCCTAACTCGACCTTCCTGCTCTTCACCCGGACAAAGGGGGTGGTTACAGCTGCCAGGCTGGGAGCGCAGCAGGGAGGTGTGGAAAGGCCGGGACCCCCTCGCCTCCCCTTCCCCGTGATGACACTGAAGGCAACACGCGCTCCCCGGGTGCGGGTGCTCTGCAGCTCTGATTCACTGGTGCCTCGAAGCCAGAACCCCCAACCTCTGCATTCAGCCACTGCTGCTCTCCCGCCTCCAGAGCTTGGTCTCTCTGATGTTCAGAGCCAAGCGCTTTATATTTTCCTAACACCCATTTATCTCCCACATCAGCATCTTCCCTCTCAGCCCATCACTAGGGCTTTGCATTCGCTCTGCAGCAGAGGCTGAGCACAGCAGCCTGGGGGTGATGATCCCCACAGCACCTTCACGGGGGCTGCTGAGCAAAGTAACCCCTGCCTGGGGAGCCCACAGGCACCTGCCCAGCCATCCCGTGGTGGTGGCCCTGCAGCAAACGCTTTCTCCCCGTGTGTCCCATCACCCAACTGGGATTCCCCCGGCTGTGATTTAACTTCTTGCTACTTGTTTTGGCCCAAAAGGCATGGAGGGGATGACTCCGCACCAGGTTTCTGTACCACAGGGTACCCTCCAGCTCCATGTACCCATCTCTCCTGGCTTAAACAGCCTCGAGACCTCCTGTCTGCCCTTCAAAGGGGAGATTCCTGCCCCTTGGCTTTTCCATCCTGCCCTTCTCCAGCACAGGGGGGACCCCAGGACCCGCCTCAGGTTTGCAGCAACCTGAGCTGTACCTGTCCCCAGTTTGGCTGAGCAGCAGGGGAAGGGTCCTGTATCCATCGGGCTGGTGGGGCTGGCAATGGAGCCCAGCCTGGGCAGGAGGTCTGGGACAGGAAGGGAAAGGGGAGAGGGAGGAGGTGGCTGGGTCAGGGGCTGCTGCTGGAGGGGATTAAAGGCTCAATCTTGAGTCAAGAGGAGGAAATTAGAATCAAATCAGCTTCTAGCGCCTGCTGGAAATGGGGCAGGATTTATGGCTGGGGAGCGGCATCCAGGGCTGCCCCTGCAGCTCCTCATGGGCAGTGGAAGGGGTTCTGGTCCCTCATTGCTCCTCTCCTGCTGCTGCAGAGAGTGGGGGGCTGAGAAAGGGCTTGCGCTGGAGGTGACCCCCATCACTGGGGACTAAAGGGGTCCCTGCAGGCTCTGGGCTTTGAAGAGCTATTTTGGCACCAAAATGACCTCAGCAACGTCTGCAGCTGGTGGCAGGGGCAGAAGGTGGTGAAAGAGAGAGGGAGGGAGGGAGGGATGTGGGATGGATTACAGACAGATGGATGATAGATGGATGGATGGATGGATGGATGGATGGATGGATGGATGGATGGATGGATGGATGAAGGGTAGCAGCACTGCTCTGTGCTGGATGTGGCCATCTGTATCCCACTGCATCCTATAGGAGCTGGGTACCACTGCTGGAGAGAAGACAGAGATGCCCTGAGGCAGCACCCATGGGTGATGCAGGGGAGTCTGGTAGGGGCTCAGAGCTGGATCCCAGGGGCTGACCACAGGTAAGAGCTAGGAGACACAGCACATCACCTTTGACATTCACACCTTCCCCTTACCAAGCAGGCAGCTGTGTTTGCAAGCCCAGCACCATGTTCCCTCTCTTCCCCACTCCTTCCCTCCCCAAATCCTGCATTTCCAAACCTCTCCTGACCACGTTCATCACTTCCCCATCCTCTTCCTCCCCCCTCTCCCTTTTCCTTTAGTTTTGTCTGCCTCGAACCTCTCAGCTCAGCATCCCCCGGCGCATCCTCCCCATCACTGCACTGTACCAGCAGCCCAGGGTGTCCTGCAGCTCTGTGCTCCCCCACCACGCTGCCCCCATCCCGCAGCAGGGTGGAAATGAGGAACCTGGCAGGAACTGCCTGGAAAATGAAGGAAGTTAATCCCAGAGCTAATTGAAAGCAGGAGCTGGGGCTGGAGCGATGGGAGGGGGTGGGATGCTGGGGCGGGGGGGGGGGGGCAAGGGCTTTTGGGGTTTGTGTTTTTTAAACCAGAGGACAAATCCACATGGATGCACGTGGGCAGTTCCCAGGAGCTGCAGCCCGGGCTTGATCACAGACATTTCAACGCTGGGGTCCCATCCGTGGCTCAGGTCACAGAACCCCAGCCTGGTTTGGGTTGGAAGGGACCTTAAAGCTCCTCCAGCTCCAACCCCTGCCACGGGCAGGGACCCCTTCCACTGGAGCAGCTTGCTCCAAGCCCTGTGTCCAACCTGCCCTTGAGCACTGCCAGGGATGGGGCAGCCACAGCTTCTCTGGGCACCCTGTGCCAGCGCCTCAGCACCCTCACAGGGAAGAGCCTAAGAGCTCATCTCAGTCTCCCCTCGGGCAGGTTAAAGCCATTCCCCTTGGCCTGTCCCTACAGGCCCTTGCCCAAAGGTTTCCTGTAGCCCCTTTAGGCACAGCCCATGTGTGCAGATACTTCAGGTTCCAGCAGGTTTTAGCCCCCAAAAAGCCATTTTGGTGCCTTTAGCCTCAGGTCACTGGCGTGGCCAAGGGGCAGCGAGGATGCTGGTGCCCTGCGTGGTCCAGGCACTTGGATGCGATGCTGTTTCCCTTGAGCTATTATGGAAACCCCTGGTTTGGGCTTCTTCTGGCTGCTGGTGCTGGTTTATCCCCCCCAGCTCTGGATTTTTGACCCCGCTGCTGTGTGTGCGTCGTTTTGGGTATTTTCCAGGCTTGAGCTGAAGCATCTCTCCAGAAAGCCCTGACCATTCCAGGCTGAGGAGCAGGCCTGCAGCAATTAGAGATGGAACAAACCCCTTCCAGCTACAGCATCACATGAGGGAAATGGGAGAATTTGTGTGGGATGGAGTTTGAGCTTCAAGCCAGGCTGGACCTGCAGCGAGGGAGACTTCCCCCCCTGCTCAGAGGCCTCGGTGGCCGCACATCAGATTGATGGATGTGAGAACTGGGGTTTAGTCACGAGGTGCCCCAAATGCGGCAGCAAAGGGACACGAAGGGATGCAGAGAGCTGGTGGTGGCCCCAAGATCTGCCTCGGGTCTGCCTGCAAAGAGCAGCCCCTTCCCAGGGATCTGTCCAGCGGAGAGGGGATCCGAGGGGTGCCCAGGGGTGGGAAGGGAGCTCATCCATGAGGCTCAGCGCCGGTGCATTGGGGTTGGCCGCTCTTTGCTGCCTTCCCACGACTCGCCTGGCGCCCAGCCCAGCCTCCCGAGCTGGAAAACCGGAGATCTGCGGTTCCAAGCACTTCATCCGGCAGAGCAGAGCCTGGCCTCCGCTCCTGCCCGGTGCTGCTCGCAGCCAGAGGTGCGGAGCCCCAGCGCCCATCAGCCAGGAGCAGAGGCTGCGCTCCCTGCGCTTGCTTCGGTCCCATTGTGCACCCCGTGAAAGCCCTGCCCTGGTTTCCTGCTTTGGTTTGTGCCTGGATCAGAAAGGTTGAAAAAGGAATAAAATATTGGGAAAAGGATAAAATATTGGGTTTAAAATGAGTGATTGAACCAGCCTGGGGCTTGGGTCTGAGGGGGGGTCAGGGGGGGAAACGGAGTCACAACTACTGGCCAAGGGGAGCTGAAAAAGTGGAATGCATTGCCCGGGGGATTTTCACCTTTCAATGCAATTGAAACCTCTTCAGCATCCTCCCAGTCCAGGTCTCAGCCTGGGTTTGGACCCAAGTGGTGCAGTTTTCCCAGGATAGGGCTTGAAGAGGAGCAGGGGACCCTGGAAGCCCCCTGTGAAGCTGCAATGTCCTGGCTGAAGCGCATCTTCAGTGTGCTTGGGAATCACAATCTCCTTCATCTGCTCCATCCTGCCTCGGAAACGGGAGAACGCCAATTCCCCCAGAGCCCTGCAAGGCTTTTTCCTGCTCTTGGTGATTTTGTCTTCAGCTGCTTTTGGAAGGAAACCAACCCGAGCACTTTGAGTCCCTGTAATCCATCCCCCCTTCCCCTTTCATTCTCCAATAAAGGAAATCATTAAAGGACCAGGGAAATGAGCCTTTGGCAGGGTTCCTACAAGGCTGCTCAGCTCGAGGGTGCTGCAATGGGCTTGAAGCCTTTCACAGGAGCAGAGGAGAAACCCAGGGAGCTGCTGTGACGCCTCTGCCAGGGGTTTGGCCACTCCTGTGGCTCTGCTCCCTTCCTGCTGCTCTCAGAGGGAATTTGCTGTCTCTGCCGGAGCAAAGCACAGCCCAATCCCTGCACGGCTTCGGATGAAGCCAGCCTTTGCCATCCGCGGCAGCGGTTACCAGCCTGCAGCAATCCCACCTGAGAGCGATGCTCTGAAGGAAACCAGGCTGCCTCCCCCCAGGTATCCCACATTTATGCATGCATCCCGCAGCTCGCCTGGCTGGGGGTTGCTGTGGGGCTCCCTGGGCAGCTCCCCTGCGCCCTCATTCTTGTGTCGCTGAACTGAAGAGGGTTTTCCCAGCATGATTTGGGCAGCATCTTCTACTCCCTATGCCCCTGTGTTTATGCCCTGTGCACTGAGATGGTTCAACAGGACCCGCACGTACCTGGGGGGATTCACTGCCTTGCCCTGGCCACTCAAGCCCCTCTGACGCTGTCTCCCTTCCTGTCTTCTCCCAGACACATCCATCTGGGGCTGTTTAACCTCTCCCTGCTCCCTCCAGGAAGGCCACATCCATTAAAGTAAAGCCCTATCAGCACCTCTCCTGGTTTGCACCCAGCTGCAGCAAAGCAGAACCATCAGGGGGTGGAATTTGGGCAGAAGAAGAAGGGGAAGGGCAGGGCTTTGCCTTCCCTTTGCTGCCTGTTCTTGCTGGTGGTGGCAGTGCTGTCCCTTTCCCAGGTAAGATGTAAGAGCTCTTTGATGTATTGAATGGGGTGGGGGGGACACCCTGAGATGCAGGGACCTTCCCACCTCCCTGAGCCTGAGGTCAATAGGGATGTGGTGGTGGGTTAAACCAGCACCTTGATTTGGGGCTGGAAAAGCTTCAGGCACAGATCTAGCAGGAGGTTAAGGGAGGAAGGATCCCCCTTTAGCTCCCACCTTGATCCCAGCAGCCGAGCAGCCCCTGCACTCGCAGGGCACGAGCTGTGCCCAGCACCGGCACACAGCCATGGCCGAGGCATTCCCGGCTTTCCCGCCGACCTGCTTCCCATTATCTGGGAATGTGGCTCTCGCCAACATATGGGAGGCAGATTTTTGCCTGGGGGTGCAAAGGGAGGGGCTGGAGCCGCTGATGCTGGCGCTGACCCGTGCGCCCTGCGCAGCGCAGGTACCGCGGGGCTGGTCCTGGGGCAGGGAACGAAGCATCCCCGAAGGCTCTGGGCCGGCTGCAGCCCCGGCTCCGCGCTGAGCTGCTGGGGGAACTCGCTGGGCTTGCTGCTGGCGGCAGGCAGGTGGACGGGGAAGAAATATAGGTGAGATTAGCGCCTGTCAGCTGCAGCTGGGCGCCGTGAGCCCCGCTGGAGCTCAGCTTTCGGTTCCCATCTTTGTCCCTCTGCAAAGGGAAGGTCCCGGTTTCCCGCAGGGGCCCGGAGCTGAACCGAAAGCCTCTTGGTGGGATTTTGCTGCGAGGGTTTCTTCCCGCTGGTGAGGTTCTGTGGGACCAGGGGATGCTGAGTGCGGCGCAGCACAGGGCTCTCTGCTGCGGGTGCTCAGAGCTGGCGTGGACCCAGCACGGGTCCATACGGTGCTGCCCCGGCATCTTCCATCACCCCCCAAGCCAGCCCCAGCCTGGGGGGAGCCCCCCCAGAGCTCCTTACAGCAGATGCGGTATTAAGCAGGGGGCCGGGCTCCCCCTCCACAGGCACCCATAAAGGAGGGTAAGGAGGTTTTCCAGGGCCTTTTCCCCAGCCCTGCTCACCAGCCAGGGCAAACAGCAGGCTCCTTTCCAGGTCTTAGTGCCCTTTCCTTCCCTTTCTTTCCTTCCTTTTCTTTCCCTTTCTTCCCACTCTCCTCCCATCTCCTGCACTAACCATAAATCAGGTTCCTGTCCCCAGGGATCATCGAATGCAGCTGGTCCCGCACATGAAGGCCACCTCAAAAAGCTCCTTCTCTCCCTCTCCCCCCAGCACAGCTTCAGCCAGGGCTGCAGGGAGGGCAATGCAGGGAGGGGATGCTCGTTGCCCCCTCCAGGTCCCGCCTGCTCCAGGCTCCCTTCCCAGGCCTTGCAGGCAGGAATCCTTCAGCTCACTCTCACTGCCCGGCTCTGCTTCTCTTCTCTATTCCAGCCTCTTTCCCAGGGGAGGCTGGGGATTAAGAGGAAACAGATTAAACCTAATGGATTGATTGCAATTATTTTCCCTTGTTTATCTGCAACACCGTGGGGGAGCCTGGAAAAGAAGGAAAGGGAATGCTCCTTATGTGTGTGCAGTCCTGGTCCTCATTATGTTTCCTGCTGGAGAGCAACCGGGGCCAGACAAAAATAAACCCGGCTACAGCTGAGCATCCTATTTCAAGCTCTTAGAAACTGTGATGTGTAAATACTTCTGGGTGCAAACCCACGCACAACCCTGAGCAAAGCAGCTCCAGCACCAGCCCTGCGAGGTTCCAGCTGCCCGTGCCCATGTGTCCCATGTTTCCTGGGGACATGCACCCCCCTATAGGAGCTGTTGGAAGCTCCTTGGAGCAAGAGCCAACCTCTTGTTTGGGGGAATCCCAGACTTAGGGATTTAAGGGACCTTAAAGCTCATCCAGCTCCAACCCTGCCACAGGCAGGGACACCTTCCACTGGAGCAGGGTGCTCCAAGCCCCATCCAACCTGGCCTTGAACATCCTCACCTCAATGAACCTCCCTGGGTCTGGAGGGCATGAGGCTGATCCTGCCCTTTGTGGTGCCAAGGGCATCACTGAGAACAGCACCAGGAACAGAAACAGGTGCCTTGTGCTCAAAGCAGCAATCAAAGTAAGGGACTTGAGCCTTTTAATCCCCTTCTATGAAGCAACTTGGAGGAGGAGGAAGGTTCCCTCTTTTCCTGGGGTTTTCCCCACTGCCCAAGGTCTTTCCTGGATTGGGAGCGGGGCAGAGCACAGCAGTGAGCTGCTCTACAAGGCTGGATGAGTCGCTCCCAATGTTCCTGGCTGAGGTCCGAGTCTCCTCTGTGCGCTCCCAAGAAATCCTCCTCCACGAGATAAGATCCAACTTTACATTCCTGCTGTTTATAAGATTAGAAAGGGAGAATGGGGAAGAAAGAAGGAAAAAATCCCACCACCCTTGAAGGCTTTGGGGCCATTTTAGTGGATTCCCGAACCATGGATTCTCCATCTATCAATTCCCAAACCTCAGTTCTTGAGGAAACCAGGAGGTGGAAAAACCAAGCAGGACACCAATGTAGTGATGCTCTTTATTGGCATCCGACAGATACACAAGGACAGCTACCCCCCGTGCATCACCCCCGTGCATCACCCCCCCATCTCATGCTGCTCACACCCCCCCAACAAACCCCCCCAAAACCCTTCTACAATGGCTATTTCTTCACCAGAAAACTTCCTACTAAATCCAACTGGAATTACACAGGGGTGAGTGGAGAAACACACGTTCTTTGTACAACAGAAGCGTTAGAAAAGGACACACAACGAACCGACGAGCACGAACTTTGGCTTGGGTTTTCCCTCCTTGCTTTTCCTCAATACGCTGATTCCTGCAGCCAGGGACTCAAGGCAGCCCCCGGCTTCTCTTTGGCTGCTGAGTTTGTCTCCGTTTCCTCAGCCCTGAGGAATTCCCTTATGGCAACTGAGACCTGAGACCGTGGCAAGATTGTCCTGAAGGAAAGCAAATTCCAGCTGGCAAAGGTAGGGCCGGGTTTGGCTTCTGAGGCTGAAGCGGGCCCATGGCTTTGCTTTTGATCTGGGCACTTTTATTCCAGTCACCCTTAGCCTGTGTTTGAGTCACTTCCCCAAAACAAGGGACCAATGGAAACAACCTGATGACAACCAGAGCATCCCGAAAGCATCCCTGCGGATGGCTTGGCCCGGTAGGAGCCGGCGCCCCAGCAGCAGGTTTGAAAGCCGGAGGCACCCACTGCAAGTTGGGGGGGGAATTCGGGTTTCCTTGGATTTCAGTGATGGGAGAGGTTCAGGATTTGTACCTGGGACTCGCAGCCCTGCTGGGATCCAAGTGTTTCTAACCAAGGGGTTTGACACGGGCAGCCAGCAGCCAAAGTGTCGCAGGGGTTCATCCAAAGGGATCGTTGCTGTTCATCCAAAGGGATCGTTGCTGTTCATCCAAAGGGATCGTTGCTGTTCATCCAAAGGGATCGTTGCTGTTCATCCAAAGGGATCATTGCTGTTCATCCAAAGGGATCGTTGCTGTTCATCCAAAGGGATCTTTGCTGTTCATCCAAAGGGATCGTTGCTGTTCATCCAAAGGGATCTTTGCTGTTCATCCAAAGGGATCATTGCTGTTCATCCAAAGGGATCGTTGCTGTTCATCCAAAGGGATCTTTGCTGTTCATCCAAAGGGATCATTGCTGTTCATCCAAAGGGATCATTGCTGTTCATCCAAAGGGATCGTTGCTCTTTTGCTGCACGAGAGCAGGAGGTGTCAAATACCTCATCCTGAAGATCCAGATTCAGCCTGTGCTGCTTTAGCATCCAAAGCACAGGCAGAATTCCCAAAAGCTCTGGAAAGATCTGGGCACTCAAATCCTATTGACGCAGGCTCTGATCCCTCTGGAAGCACTGAGCTCTCCCTCCTGACACCCAGCAGCTCCGCTGGGAACAAATCCTTCCACTTTCCCAAGTTCCTCCTGGACCTGCTGCCGTGGGTTCGGGATGTGCAGGTGTTTTCCTGCCTCCCCATTGAGTCTTTAAGGCCAAGAAACAAGGTGGGACTGAAGGCTTGGGCTGTAAAGCGAGAGCTCCGCAGGCTGTGAGGAAGAGGAGGGGCCGGGGCAGGGCCATCACCCCGCATCACACACAAACATCGAGTACATAGTAAAAGGACATGATATTATTTACACATCTTGCTTATCTCCCTAGGGAAGGGGAGGAAAGGCACCTCCTGCCTCCAGGAAAGAGCTTCTGCTGATCCCGGAGGCGAAGGGGGAGTCCATGGATGCAGATGGAGCCAGCACCGGCTCATCCTTCCTCTGCAAAAGGCTCGTGATGCTTCAGGCAAGTGAGAAGCTGCGGTGGGAACATTCCCCAGGACCACAGTGGCAGCACCCATGGGTGCCACGGAGAGGCGGGGGTGCACCGAGGATGGGCAGCACCCGAGTAGAGGCAAAGGGCACCCAGGGGAGCAGGCGGGGGTGTTTCTGAGCCACCCTTCACAGTGCTGGAGGAGAAGGAGCCCTTTCAAGCTGTGTCTGTGGGCGAGAAGGGGCAGTGCAACGGCAGCAGGGGTGGCTTTGCTCCTGGCTTGATGCAGCGAAGGGGTGAGGATGAGCAGAGCCCTTTGTCACGTCCCCGCTGCGGGCAGGCACTTTTTCAGCCCTTCAATGTCCTCCCCATGGAGCTCCAGCTCTGAGGAGAGGTGGTGCTGGCACCTCAGTGTTGGGATGCTGCCGGCTGCTCCTCAAATGGAGCGTGAGTGGAGCTCAATGGCAGCCCCATGGAGCCGTGCCCCCCACATTTCACAGTGTAGGCTGGGCTGCTGGAAGCCAAGTCCTTTCCCCCAGCGCCCCCACCTTGGTGTCACAGGACCAGACCCCTTCCCAAATCCTGGTACAGCAGCTCCAGTTCTCCCTGTGCTCATCCCAGCCCTGTGGTTTGGGAAAGCAGCTGGATTTCAGGGTGCTGGGGAGGAGCAGGGGGTAGCGGTGGGGTGGGACAAGGAGGAAGGGCTGGAGGAAGAGAAGAGCTGGAGCCTCAGGGAGGAAGGGGAAGGGTCTGAAGGGGGCAGAGAAGAGGTTCCCGTGCCTGCGCAGCCTCGCCGGGCTGCAGAGGATGCTCTGGGGGCAGAGGGACTGCGGGCGCTGAGCAGGACTGAGCCCCGCATCCAACCGCTCAGGGGCTGCCGGGGGCAGGCGGCGTCGGGAGGGGGCGATACCGGAAACAGGAGCTCAGTGCATAGAGGGCTGGGAGCTGGGGGGGCCCGGGGAGCCCCCGCTTCCTTCCCACCCTCCCCTCCGGGGCGCCGGGTGCCGGGGAGGGGAGAGGCGCGGGGGGGAAGGGGACCCCGCGGGGCCGCCCCGGGCCGCCCTTCAGACGGGGGAGGTGGCGGTGGAGTCGCTGTGGAGGCTCTCGGCGATGTCCCCGCGCTGGATCTTGCGCAGGGCCGCGAGCAGCGCGTCCAGCGTGGCCGTGTCCCTGGAGGACCAGTGAGCCAGGAGGGCCCGGGCCGGGCACTCCTCCCGCGTGAAGGAGTCTATGAGGTCCTCCCTGTAGCCCAGCTCCGCCGCCAGCTGCCGCCACGTCTCCTCCGCCGAGCTGCCCAGCAGCTTCTCCACCTCCTCCTGCTTGCCGGGGGGGAGGCTGGCGTAGAGGCTCCCGTCTCCCTTGGGCGCTGGGGAGGGCGAGGCACAGCGGGACGGAATGGTTTGGGTTGGAAGGTCCCATCTCAGCCCCCCTTGTCCTGCCCCTCCGTCCCTTGTCCAAAGCCCCTGTAGGCACTGGAGCTGCTCTGAGGTCTCCCCAGAGCGCACGAGGGGAGGAGGATCGCAGAATGGTTTGGGTTGGAAGAGACCTTAAAGGTCCTCTGGTTCCATCTCCTCCCTTTAACTGCTGCTCACGCTCCGGGGTGAGCACGGTGCAGGCTCTGGGCTGTAAGTGCACGTTGCTGGGTCACATTGAGCTTCCCACCAGCCAACACCCCGAGCCCTTCATCCAGTCAGCGCAGCAGCATTAAGCCCGTCCCAGGGGTCCCTCGCCCACCCCGCAGCACCCAGTTCGCCCTACCTGGCCCCTGGGTGCTCTGGCTGGGCGGCTGCTGGTCGTGCAGGCTCTGGCTGTCCACCGAGATCCCGCTGTCGCTGTGCAGCTTCTCCCCCTCGGGCGAAGGCGTCTGGTTCACGGGGCGGTTGTTGGCCCCTTGCTTGTTCTGTTTGCAGTTGTTCCACCTGCAGGAGGGCAGTGGGAGGTGACAGGGGCAGGGCCCACGGCTCGGAGCCCCTTTGCTGGCTCGGCGCAGGGAGAAGCGCTCCTCCCGCAGCTCAGTGGGGCTGGGATCAGTTCAAATCAGTCTGAGGGCGCTGAGCTTTGCAGGGGACCAGGGCAGGGCTCCTTCTGCACGGATCTGCTGCAAGAATGCAGCTGCGCTGCCAGAGCGTGGGGCTGCCTGTGGGACCTTTGGGGTGTCTCCAGCCCCCGGGGAGCCGCTGGACCAGCCCCGGCTTGCCCAGGGATGCGCTGCTGATGCTGATGGGCCATGACGGCCGCCGCAGCGTGCAGGGGCCTGACAGGGGCAGGATGCAATGAGGGCTCCCCTCCCTGCGCCCCCACTCTGCTGCCATCTCCCTCTTTCACCCCTCAACTGCCTGATTGGAAGCCCACCTCCTACCCCCCAGCCTGGTCACCTCCCTCTGCTTTGGCCACATCTCTGGCTGCAGAGGGGGGGCACAGCCCGTTCCCCCCACCTAACTCCTCTGCCAGGGCCCCACGGTGCTGCCTTGCTCATCTACCTTTTGAAAGCGATGTAAGCCACCAGCCCCACCACCACGGCTGCCAGGATGGAGCAGTAGACGGGGATGAGGTTGTCGGCGGTGCCTCGGCTCAGGACAGGCTGTGAGCTGCCCATGATGGTGGTGACAGTGTCTGCCAGGGTGCTGGGCACCACCTCGGTGTTGAAGGGGTCCCTGGTGATGGGCTCAGGGCTGTCGGAGCCTGCTAGGGATGGGGTGTGCGTTGTCCAGCGCGGGTGCAGGTCTGCAGGGAAGAAGAGAGAGGAGAGGAGAGGAGAGGAGAGGAGAGGAGAGGAGAGGAGAGAGAAAAGAGAAGGGAAGAGAAGGGAAGAGAAGAGAAGAGAAGAGAAGAGAAGAGAGAAGAGAGAAGAGATGAGAAGAGAAGAGAAGAGAAGAGAAGAGAAGAGAAGAGAAGAGAAGAGAAGAGAAGAGAAGAGAAGAGAAGAGAAGAGAAGAGAAGAGAAGAGAAGAGAAGAGAAGAGAAGAGAAGAGAAGAGAAGAGAAGAGAAGAGAAGAGAAGAGAAGAGAAGAGAAGAGAAGAGATCAGCCGTGCAGCATGGACCTTCTCCAAAGGCCGTGGGGCTTGTGGAGGTGCCAGCTCTGCCCATCCCCTTGTCCCCAGACATTGTCCCCAGGACAAGTGGAAGCTGTCCCCTGCCCTGAGTGGTGGTGCCTGGTCATGGCCATGGCTTTGTGAGCTCTGCTTCTCCAGCACTGGGTTTGCTCAAGCCCTGCAGCTCTTCCCACCCCATGCAGCCTGCACGTTGAGCCCTGGACTCCCATTGCTGGTACCAAGGCCCCAAGCATCAGCCCCAGCTGCCTCCCCCTCATCTCCCACCTGCACCAGGACTTGTGCAAGGCAACCCAGAAGTTCCAGAGCCCGGATTTGCCCCTTTCCAGCCCCAGCCTGCAGCCCCCCCCCAGTCCCAGCCCCACTTGGGAGTGACCCATTCCCACCGCACCCAGGCAGCGAGTGGACACGTCTCGTCTTGCCCTGGGGAAACCCCTCCCTGGGCGCTGGCTCCTTCCCAAACCCCTCTCCAAGGGCTTGCCCTGCGCGGGATGGAGCGGGTGCCATGGTGGCATCCTGCCCTCCCCGCCGTGGCCCGCAGCCAGGCCCCGCTGCCCTTTGGGAACGGCGCTGCGGTGGCCGGCCCGGCCGCTGCCGCAGGGCCCCGCTGCCAGCTCACAAAGCTGGCCCTGTGCTCCTTGACTTGTGCCTCCATTTACTCGACCCTCCCGAGGGAGCCGCTCCGGCTGCCCCCGCGCTGGGCACCAGCGGCGCCCGGGACAAAGCGCTTTTCAATGCGGCTGGGAACGGCGCTGCGGCTGCCAAGGAGCAGCCCGGGGTGCTGGGGGGATGCTCTGCCCCTTCCTCTGGGCACCGAACCCCTCCCGGGCTGTTCCCGGTTTCCCCAGCGCTTCA
Source organism: Pezoporus wallicus (assembly GCF_028554395.1). NCBI lineage: Eukaryota > Metazoa > Chordata > Aves > Psittaciformes > Psittacidae > Pezoporus > Pezoporus wallicus. The sequence goes on from NW_026640978.1 coordinate 103,347, forward strand.
GGGCAGCTCATTCCCATTGGAAACCCAAGTTCCCTCCTATGAAGGCTCAAGGAGCGCTGAGCACAGCCTCTGGGATTGGCGAACTTCTCGGCCCCATTCACTGCTCCCGGGCACCAAAAGCCGCCCGGCAGAGCGCCTGCACCTGCAGCAGCAGCGTCCTGCCGGGAGCCCAGCCAAGGAATACCCCGGGGAGGGCTGGGCAGACCCTGGGGGTGGGCATTTGCAAGGGAAACGGCTCTGGTAAGCGCTGCCTTGGTAGGAGGGATTGCATCCACGCTGCGATGTCAGAGGGCTGGAATCTCAGCGAGACACTGGGGTCCTCCCTTCGAACCCTATGTCCCCATGGCTGTGGTGCAAAGGGAAACTGAGGCAGAAGCCCCGGTGAGCCCTGCTTTGCCCTCTGCCGTGGGAAAGGCGGTGTTACCTCTGCATTCGGCATCCGAGACGGCCGTGCACTCCTTCACCATCACCTCATTCTCCTCGCAGGTCGTGCAGGGCAGGCAGGGGTCCACGAAGTTGGCTTCACTGGAGAAGGTGCCCTCGGGACACTCCTCGCACACCGTGTCCTGCGAGTCCTTGCAGGGGAACATGAGGCCGAAGCCCACCTCGCACACGCGGCATTCCCGGCAGCTCCCGCTCGCCTCGTCCTGGAAGTAGCCGTAGGCGCAGCGGCACACGGCGTCGTCCGACTCCACGCAGGGCGCGGACATGCTCTGCAGCCCCACGCACTGCGTGCAGGGCTTGCACGGCTCCGTGGCGCTCACCGTGTCCGAGTAGGTGACGCCTGGCAGGGAGAGGAGCGGGAGGTGAGCGCGGGCCCAGCACCGCATCCCCATCCCTGCAGCCACTTCGGTCCTGGCAGTGGCTGCGTCCCATCCCCAGATGGTGCCGGGCCACGGAGATGGGTTTGTGCCTTTTCCTCCTCCTCCAGGCCAGAGGAGAAGAGAAGGCTCCTGAAGGGGAGACCTCAGAGCAGCTCCAGTGCCTCAAGGGGCTGCAGGAAAGCTGGAGAGGGGCTTGGGACAAGGGATGCAGGGACAGGGCAAGGGGAATGGCTTGAACCTGCCAGAGGGGAGACGGAGATGAGCTCTGAGGCAGAAGCTCTTCCCTGTGAGGGTGCTGAGGTGCTGGCACAGGGTGCCCAGAGAAGCTGTGGCTGCCCCATCCCTGGCAGTGTTCAAGGCCAGGTTGGACACAGGGGCTTGGAGCAAGCTGCTCCAGTGGAAGGGGTCCCTGCCTTGGGATGCTCCACCAGCCCCTGCCTCGCTGCCTGCCCCACGGCACAACGGAGCGAGCAGAGCCAGAGCAGCACCAGGACACGCTCTGCTCCCATTAACCTGAGCTCAGCCTTTGCATTACTGTGAATTATTGATAGCACCATTAGAGCAGGGAAGTGGCCAGGAAAGGCCCGGAGCTGAGTGGGCACATTTTCCGTGGCAGCCGAGGTATCTGAGCCGAGCAATTACAGCCGAGATTCCAGCAGGGCCCCCTCGCTCCCTCCCTCCCACCCGCAGCGATGGAGGCTGGCGAAGGCGTCAATAAATCATGAGGCAGCCGTCAGGGCTGGCTGGCAAGGGGAGGGCAGAGACCATCAACTGAAGCAAGTGGCCAGCGGGCTCCTGCAGGGACCGTCCCCTCCGGCCACCCGAGCCTTTGGCTCTGGCAGTGCTTCGGGGATAGCAGGGTTTTGCTCAACTCTTTGGCTGCTGAATTGGAAGGGATCCAGCGGGAGAGCTCGGAGGCAGCCCGAGGTGCGGGCGGGGATGCCCACATTCCTCCCTGGCTCACGCCTGGCAGGCAGGGGAGGCTTTGCCAAGGCAGGGGCCGTCTGCGCCTGCCCAGCGCCCGCAGCATCCAGCACAGCCCCAGGGCCAGGAGACCCCGTCCCCATCCCAGCAGGGACCGATGATGGGGTCCGCAGGTTTCCCCCTCTTCCCACCCCAAAACCCCACTCTCGGCCCAGAGGGGAGCTCGGGGAGCGTTCTCCTTCCTGCAGCACACGCACCCGTGAGTCACCCCATGGGCACCCGCACCCAGCAGCTCCCAGCGCTGGGGATTAATCCACACTGCATTAATAACTCCGGGAGCCTGCAGCTGGGGCAGGGCGGGGGGATAAAGCAGGAGGGTTTGCGGGAGGGGGGGGATAACTCAGCCTGGGGCTTCCCAGCCTCTCTGCTGCTCCCTTTCTCTAAGTGGGTTTGGCTCCCTACTGGGTGCTGTTTCTTTCTAGGGTGATGGAGGCCAGATGCTGCCCCGGGGTGAGCCCCCTCTGCTGTGCAGGTAAGTGAGGGCGATCCCACAGAAGTGCTCCCATGGTGGCAGGGTTGTGGGATGCAGGTGAAGGGGTGTGGGGAAACCGAGGCATGGAGAGGGGGACTGGCAGCTGCCCGCAGCACTCGGCCTTGCTGGTTCAGCAGCAGCAGAGCTAAGCAGGATAATGAAGCCCTGGGCTCTGCTCTCTGTCTGTGTGCGATGCTGGGAGGTCTCACGGCTGCAGTTTGCTCCCATCTGCCCTCCTTCCTGCAGGGATGGAGGGAGGGACCAGAGCCTTTTGTCCTGGTGCTTTCCAGCTCAGCTCCTGACCCAACAGAGCTGCTGCCTGATGTTACCCCCCCTGCAAAAGTGCAAGTGCCTGGCCTGGGGCAACATGGAGCTGGGATGCAAGCCAGAGCAGTGGCACTTGTATCTGCATCCATGGGCTTCCAGATGGCACCCAGGTCATGGTCCTGGTCCATCCATGTCCTCATGGAGGGTAGACATTCCCTTTATCCCCTCAGTTCCCAGAAAGAAACTGGGGAAACAAGCCATGTGCCAGGCTGGAAGTGCTGCTGATGGGAAGTGGGCTCTTTTGAGCATCCCTAGGGATGCAAAGTGACTCCCTGGCTTTCCAGCCCTGACAGGCTTCCTATAGGAAGGGCTCATGGGGATGGACAGCACAGTGGATGGATGGAGGGGTTGGAGCCTGCTGCAGCCCAGGAGGGATCCCACCATGTACCACAGCATTATCCTTGGAGCATCCCGGAGCCTGCGGCCGGTGGGATTCATCCTGCAGCCAGCACAGGGAAGTGAGCTCTGCTCATCGATTGTGCAGGAAAGCAGAGGTATTTTTAGCACTGCCCTGACACTGCTCTGCTTATTCTGCTCCTCCCTGCACTTTGCCTCCTCTTTGCTCTGCCCAAGCCACGCTCTGTCCATTCCCCCTCCCAAATCACATCCCCAGCACAATCTGGGCTTTGCTTTCCCTCCAAATACTTGTCCTTAGGCCTTCAAAGGCTTTGCAGCAGTAAATGTGAAGGGCAGATTGCTTATACCTATCATGGCATTGTTTAAACAGTAATAGCTGGACCACTTCATCTGTAAGCATTTAAGCAGGTCTCCAGCACACATCTCCAACTGACATTTATGAAGCATTTGATACAGGCAATGTGCCTGGAGCTGGCCAGGAGAAAACTGTTCCCTTCTCTCTGGGGGATCTTTGTGATTTGCTGCTTCTCTCTCAAACTTAAATTTAGGTTGCAGCCTTTCAAGGCTTTAAAAGGGGAAATAACACAGGTGGCTCAGTGAGAGGCATCCCATGGATGGATGCGGGACCAGCGCAGAGTGGGGAGGACAACGCAACTTGGGCTGGGAGCCCTCAGGAGGAGAGAGGAGCTGGAAGGGGGATTTGGAAAGGTGCCTGGGACCAACAGGTCCCAAAACGAGGAAAGCTGGGATGAGCAGGGCAGATGCTTTGGGGAAATGCTAGGGGTAAGCCTGGTGCCCGTGTAGAGATGGGAAGTGCAGGGTAGAGCCTCCCTTCCAGGAGGGAAGGCGGGTGCGCTTGGGGAGACCCGAGTAGCCGTGGCCCCGGTGCCGGCCCCCCTGCGGCTCCATGCGGAGGGGAGCAGGTACTCACTGTCCAGGCAGGGCTCGCAGACGGTCTGGTTGACCCCGCAGGGCTGCACCACCCCTTCGCCCAGGTTGCAGGCTCTGCAGCACTCCCCGCTCGCGGTGTACATCTTGGTGAAGCACCTCTCCTTGGAGCCCCAGGCGGGTCCCTGCCGGAGCGAACAGAGCCAGGAGGTGACCTCTGGGTGGGACCTTCCCTGCAGGGGCAGGCGGAGAAGGGGCCCTCATCCAGGCTTTGGGGGATATCCCAAGTGAGGGGCAAAGGGAGCTCCCGTTAAACACAGAAACGACTTCCCTGTGTGGAACCTGCTCAGCTCTGCCCAGCTCTAGCGCCGGAGGGAGCTCAGGAAAGCCCATGCCACCATAGGCAGGTATTTTGGGAGGGGGAATAAGGCCTTTTCTGCATGGCTACAGCATTGTTTGTTCCTCTAAGGCTGCTTTGCCGTCCTGCAGGGCTCAGCCCCTGCCAGCCTGGGGGAAGGCAGGGCACTGCCTACAGCCCCTGCAGCAGTGAAGGGTTTGGAGACCTTGGGCGGCTCTTGCTGCACATAAGGACCAGAACTCAGCCCCCCCGATGGAATGAAGACTTTGAAGGGAGCACCGAGAGCTTCAGCAACGTTACTGTCTAATGGAAGTAAGTGTATCTGCTTCCCAAACCTGCTGTAACATATGGAAGCAATAAATGTGCCACGAGCCATGGGGTCAGGGCCACCCTGCAGATGCCCATTGCAGCCTGGGGAGTGGGGTGCATTTACAGGATGCTTGCCCCCCAGAGCCCCTCTTGGCCATGGCTGTGTGGTGCACGAAGCATCTCTGCCTGAGTGCAGGGCTGCCGAGATGCTCGTGGGTGACCCAGCCTCTGCCAGGGCTCCTTTTGCACCCTCTACTCGCACTTTGTCCAGGCTCGGACCATGCCTTTGGCATCCAACTAAGCCTGATTTGGGGAGTGGGGGAAGAACTGAGCGGGCGCTCGGGGGAGCTCCCCCTCCCCGTGCATCTGGATGCCTCGTCAGCCCTGCACAATGCGGCGTTATGAGCTCGCTGCGCATCATCCGGCAGCATCCGGCCCGGCGGAGACAATGGAGCGCCAATTATAGGCATCTGAATGACAAAGTGCTCCAATTACCCTGCGCTAGAGAGCGTGTGCTCTCCTCCCTGCCCAGCCTGGCAGCCAGCGCTGGCACCGGGCCCCAGCTTGGCAGAGAAGGAGGGCTCGGTGTGCGGGGGGCTTCCGGGCAGCCCGAATGATACCGGGCCATGGGTTTGGGGTGCCGAAGGGGCTGGCTCGCAGCAGGTTGGATGCACCCCTCTGCTGGGGGCCAGCAGAGCTGCTGGAGCTCCTCCCGCTGCTCCAGCCCCGGCTTGTTTGGGCCGCGGTTTGACCCCCACTCCCCCTCCCCGCGGCTGGGGCAGCAGCAGCCGGGGGAGCAGCCGAATGTGCCGGCTATAGATAGGGCTGGGGAAGGCTGGGCCGGCAGCAGCAGCTCTCCCACGCTGCCGGCAGCTGCCGGCAGCTCCATTGCACCCATGGGGATGGGACCTAGCAGCGTTGCTTCCTCTGTGTGACACCCGGGCCCCCATTAGCTGACCCCAGAGACCCCTGTGGCCGCAGGTCCCCTCCCCATGGCGCTGCCAGCGCCTTCCCGCCCCCCAAATGCTCCTAAATGCTGTAGCAAACACAACTTCCAGCCCCAGGTGCTGCATCCCCCCCGCTCTGCCTGCGTTTCCCTTTCAGCTCTCCCTCTTGAGCACTGAAAGCCCCATAAAGATTAACACACTCAGAAGAGGGGCACATGGTCTGCATTAGCCCGCTGAAATGTGCATGTTATTAACACAACTCCCGTTGACAAAGCCGCAGGTATTAACACCATAAAGCATTTTGACAGCTGGACCAAGGAGGGGGGCACGGATGGAAGGTGCAGGCGACACCTCTGTAAGCTTTTAATTGCTTTTGGAGTCGTGTCGGTGGGTTTGTGTGTCCGAACAGGCGCTGCCGGCTGAGGAGGTGGCCTCGGAGGAAGCGAAGCGAGGTGGGAATTGGGCACCGTTCGCTCCAGAGTCATGGCACGGAACAGCGCTTCGCAGGGGAGCAGGGAGGGGATGCTCCAGCTGGAGACGGGCCCAGCGGCAAGCCTGGATCCGAACTGCCCCCGAGCCTGGCAGACGGGCTCTGCCTCTCTTGGCTGAAGCTCCAAACCTGGGAGAGGCCAAACCCCGGCTCCGAGCAAGCCCCAGACTTCGGGCAGCAGCGAAAAGCCACGTCTGAGCCCGGCGGGTCCGGCCAGCCCCGGGCACGGGGGCACTGCGGGGGCTCTGCCTCCCCCAACGAGCACTGGGGTGCCGAGGTTTGGGGCGGCCGCAGCGGCGGGTGCACATCTGGACCTGCCCGGGTGCGGGCTGGGGGGAGCGGCTGGGCTGCTCCCGTGCACCCCCGGCAGCTGTAATGGGGGGGGACGGATCCAGCCCCAAGGAAGCGGGTTCTGACCCGGGGAGGTGGCTGCAGAGAGCCGGGGAACACCAAAGCCAGGGGCTGCCCGAGTTGGGTCATTCCCTGGGGTGGGATCACTTGAATCCACGCGGCTGGGACAGCTCCTGCCTTTCCTGCCCCCCGCCCATCGCCGCTAAATGTCCCTGGGGAGCTGGGCCAGCCCGGTCCCATGCCCGTGCGGGGGCAGGAGCCTCAAACACCACTGCTCTCCTCAGTCTCTGCACGAAACTGCTACAGCCCCGGCTTTAATATCCTGCCCGGAAGGTGTCCGGCTGCCGAACGAGACCTCTGGGACCCCATCAAATCCTTCCCCAACAAAAGCCACCCCCCCCATCCCCCCGGGTACTTGGGTCCATCCTCATGCGCCCACCCGGCTCCGGGCTCTTTCCTCTCTCCTGGCCCCCATGCCCTGAAGTTGTGTCCCCGGCGCTCCCTATGCCCATCCCAGGGGCTCGCCCTTCGCTTTGGGCAGCGAATTTGGAGCTGGGGAAGTCCAGGGGGACTTTGGGGATGCGGGATGGCAGGAGATGAAGGCACCAGGGGGTGGGCGGCTTCCCCCCCCTTGCTGCCTGCCTGCGGGCTCTTACCACCCTTTTTCCCTGTGTGAAAGGGCTGACAGCGCGGTGCAGCGGGACCAGAGGGGCCCGAGCCACCCCTGGGGTCCCCATCGCCGGCTCACTCCGTCCCCGGGCGCTCTCCCTCCGCACCCAGACGCGCTCCGCCCGTTACCCCCGGGACCCCGTGGCCGCGCTCCCTCCCGGCTCTCTCCATCCCGGTACATGTGGGACCCGCGGGGACCCCGCATCCCCCCGGCCCCCGCCCACTCCCCCCGGCCCCGCACTCACCGCCGGGAGCAGCAGCAGCGGCAGCAGCAGGAGCCCGGCCATGGTGGCGGGGCCGGTGACCCCCCCAGAGCCGGTGCTTGGCCCGGCTGCCCTCGCTCTGCCGCCCGCTGCCTCGGCGGCAGCCAGAAAAGCGCTGCAAGTCCCTCCCCCTCCTCCTCCTCCTCCTCATCTCCGCCCCTGGAGCATCGCGGCGAGCGCCCGAGTCAGCAGCGTCCGCCACCGGCACACAAAGACCAGACCCCCCCCAGCCCCGCTGCTCTCCCACGAAGGGATCTGGGGGCTCGGCCTCTGTCCAGCCCCTCAATTATTCACGCCCGTCCATCTGTGTCCATGCCCCCTCCTGTGCTCTGCGCGTCCGGTGATCCATCTGTCCCCATCCCTGCGGGAAACCTGGAGGGGGGCTTTGGACGGGATGGAGGGACAGGCCAAGGGGGATGGCTTGAACCTGCCAGAGGGGAGACTGAGATGAGCTCTTAGGCAGAAGCTCTTCCCTGTGAGGGTGCTGAGGCGCTGGCACAGGGTGCCCAGAGAAGCTGTGGCTGCCCCATCCCTGGCAGTGCTCAAGGCCAGGTTGGACACAGGGGCTTGGAGCAAGCTGCTCTATGGAAGGTGTCCCTGCCCGTGGCAGGGATTGGAGCTGGAGGAGCTTCACCCTGATGTGCCAGCAGCACAATGCTCTTTGTGGGGCTCACTGGAAAGGTGAAGTGGGCTTTCTGGTGGCGCTGGTGAGGGTGAGCAGCTGAAAATGGTCCAGAGGTGCCATCACCGGCCCTTGGGGTGGCTCCTGCAGCTGGGATGGGGGAGAGATACCTTCACTCACCACCTCTGTCCCCTGCCCAGGGGATCTGGCCTCGTGTCCTTCATTTCCTCACCCCTCCGGGCTCTGCAGGTGCTGCTGGCATTCCCCATAGTGATGCTCACGTCCAGGTTTCCCACCACTGCGACCATTGGAACTCCACAGCTCCCGAGAGTTCTGAGCTCCCCCCTTAGGTCACATCCAAGTGCCCGGGACTGTGCAGAGCTCAGCTGGAATTCCTCTTGGAAAGCAAATTATCGACCTCCAGAGGAGCATGAGCTGCTCCTGGCCGGCTCTCACTGCTCCTCCGGGCAGCCTGGAAGGGCTTTAAGGGAAGTCCCTTGTCTGCAGCCTTGTCTTTCAATGGGATTAAACCGAAGCCAGCGCTGCCGTTTGTTCTCCGGCACGGAGACACGGGAACACATGTGGGAGCCACATGGCAATGGGTTTGACAGCCAGAAAGCCGTGCTGGGACCAGGTGGGGACGGAGCAGGATGAGCTGTGGAGCAGGGGATGCCCACCCGCAGCTCGGATGGGCAGGGAGGGAAGCGACAAGCCAAGCATCCCGCTCTCCATTTAACACAGGGATGAATGGAAGCGGAGCAAAGCTGCCTGCAGACATATGGTGGGGCCGGGCACGGCGGGGGGAGCAGCTCGGGTCTCCAGCCGTTCATTTGCCTTTGCAAGTGGCAAACCCAGCTGCTTCCCTTGGCAATCCCTGCAGGGCTTTGGGATGCGGCTCCGCGGGATGCACGTGCTGCGGACGCTGGGCTTGGCGCAAGTGGTCCCTGAGGCTCCATCCCCGAGCATCGTAGCTCGATGGCACCGTGGGAGCCATCCCGGGAAGAACCCGGTCCTGGTGGATGCAGGCAGCTCAGCTGGGCTGCATCTGCACGCGGCTGGGCTGGCGGCCAGGGGAGGCAAGTGGAAACTTCTGCTCCCATCCTAACCCTCTGCGGCTCCTTTGGTGAAGGGACTTGCGAGAGCTTTCCAGTACATTCCCCTTTTCCTGTCCCAGAAAGGTTGCAGCTCTTCCCCGGCTCCACGGGATGACAAAGAGCCTCTTGGAAGTCTGCTGTCACCTCTCGCAATTAAAAGCAAAGGCTCCAGGGCTTTACTTGCTGGGGGAGCATCCCTCAGGCTGCTGCTGGGAGGAGGCAGCGCTCTGCTCTATTGCAGCCCCTAAACTCAACCGAGAGTTCCATCGCCCTGCGATCGGCTCCGTGTGCCCCGGTGTGGCCGCTCACCCTCCTCCTTGGGCCCCTTCCAACCCAAACCAGGCCGGGATTCCATGAAAGCTGGGTCTTGGCATTGCTGCTGGTCCCACTCTGCTGTGCCCGGGTGATGCTGCAGGGGCTGGCACAGCAGCGAGGGGCTCCCGGCGCCCCATCAGCAGCACCGCCTGGGGCAGATACAGCAGCACATTGGCATTTCCTCCCCAAAAAGGGAAGGTTGAGTTAGGAAAAGCTCAATTCCAGCTTGAGGAAGCATTGCAGGAAGCACAGAGCACGCAGCACCCCTGGAGCTCTTCCAAAGGTGATGGAGCAAACCCAGGCGATGCTTTTCCCCTCTCCTCCCATCGGAGCCCCAGCAATGGCACCAGTTGAACACTCAGTGCTCCTGCCCTCAAACTTGGTATTGATGTTACTGAAAAGCGCAGGTAACAAAGCAGTGTCAGCGTAATGGGAAGTTATAAATACCAATGAATAAATAACACATTATCCATGGGAAAGCATCACCCCGGCTCCTCATGGCCGGGCCTGAGAGCAGAAATAAGGAGCTGCAAGGAAAAGCCTGGCGGGAGCAAAAGGGGCACTGTGACCATGGCTGGGACTGGTTTGGGAGCAGGGAATGGGGCCCGATGCCTGGCAGAGCCCGGCTGCTCCAGGGAAAGCAAAGGGGACCTTGCCCTGCCTGTGTTGTGCTGGGAGAAGCTGTTGTGGGACCGCCCCTGGGGCACTGTGAGCAGGGCTGGGGTCCTCAGTGTGAGGACATGGAGCTGCTGGAGCAAGTCCATGAGGATGCTCCGGGGCTGGAGCAGCTCCCGTATGGAGCCAGGCTGAGAACACTGGGGCTGCTCCGCCTGGAGAAGAGAAGCTGCGTGGAGCAAGGGAGCAGCCAGGGCTCTCCTTGGGGTGGCACTCGGGCACCTTTCAGGACATTTCTTGCCTTGCTTCAATGGAAAAGAAGGAGGGAACCATCGACTCGAGCCCTGCACCCCGGGCCCCTTGGCAAGAGCCACATCCAGCGAGCAGGAAGCCGAGGCTCCCGCGGTCCTTGGCCCTCAGGTTCTCCTTACAATCAATGGGATTCAGGCACCGAAAAGCTTTCACGGCTGGAGGCCAAGGTCGGCTCCTGCGCAGCAGGGCACGCTCCTCGCTGCCATCCTCTGCCGGGCTCCTCTGCCAGCTCCAAACCCTCCCCTTTGCGCTCGCAGGGAGGGAAGGGGAGAGCAGCTCCGGCTCAAGCCATCGAGCGAGCGGCTGCGCATCCACCCGCGCCCGAGCTTCCCCGTCCAGGGAGAGCTGCGCCCCGCTTTCAGAGGGCCAGGGAGGGGCCGCTGCTGGTACCTCCCCCTTTGCCCGTGCTCCAGCCTTGCGGCTGCTCAGCCTCCCTGCGCCGTGCTTCGGATGCAGCCTGGGACAGAGGGGGTGCACTGGGAAAGCAGTGTCTGTGTTCTGCGGGGAGTTATTCTCATGGGGATGGGGCTCAGTTGTTCCCATGGGGATGGGGCTCAGTTGTTCCCATGGGGATGGGGCTCAGTTATTCCCATGGGAATGGGGCTCAGTTATTCCCATGGGGATGGGGTTCAGTTATTCCCATGGGGATGGGGTTCAGCTATTCCCATGGGGATGTGGCTCAGTTATTCTCATGGGGATGGGGCTCAGTTGTTCCCATGGGGATGGGGCTCAGTTATTCCCATGGGAATGGGGCTCAGTTATTCCCATGGGGATGGGGCTCAGTTATTCCCATGGGGATGGGGCTCAGTTATTCCCATGGGGATGGGGCTCAGTTATTCCCATGGGGATGGGGCTCAGTTATTCTCATGGGGATGGGGCTCAGTTGTTCCCATGGGGATGGGGCTCAGTTATTCTCATGGGGATGGGGCTCAGTTATTCTCATGGGGATGGGGTTCAGTTGTTCCCATGGGGATGGGGCTCAGTTATTCCCATGGGGATGGGGTTTGGCTTGACCACAGCATCCAAACCAAGCAATGCAGGTGCTGCTCTCCCGGCTGGGGACGGGAGACGACACCGTTCCAGCGCTGGGTCAGGATCAAACCACAGCCCCAGGATGGACGCATCCCGGTGGTGCCAGTGATGCTGGTGCAGGTGGATGAGGGAAGGATGAGCTGTCAGCACTGCAGTGGAGGGGACTGAAGGGCTCTGGGACTCCACGGACTGGGGCCACCCCGGTGCTGTCTGGGGGGTCCTGAGCACAGATTTCGCCTGGGTTTGGCCTCAGGCACCCTCGAGGTGTGGACAGGGCACAAAATCACTGCTGAGCACCTGCCGTGGGGGGACCCGGAGCACCTCAAAGGCACAGCTCGGGGGTAGGAGGGATCCAGCATCCCCAGGGCCAGGCTGGACGGGGTGTGGGGCCTCCTGCTCTAGTGGAGGTGTCCTGTGGAAGGGGTTGGAGCTGGAGGAGCTTTAAGGTCCCTTCAACCGAAACCGTTCCATGATGCTGATTCTGATTCCTGAAACTCCCAACCCCCCTGGTTCCCATAACTGTCCAAGTGTCCCAGTCTGGTTTCAATTACACTCCTTGACATCCATGCCTGTGATTCCTCCATGCCCCCCGCTCCCTTTTTCACTTGCTAATCCCCCGCCCGACGCTCCCGGCTTCCCTCCCTTTCCCTTTTCCTCTCTTTAGCTGTCTTCCCAGCACAATCCATCACCGGGCTGCAGAGGGGGATCCAGGGCAGCGCCCAGAGGAAGCTCTGGCTCCTTATAAGGACCGAGCAAAGGAATCTCCGGCGAGCGGCGACCGCGATGTCCGGGAAACTCAATCCCTGCTCGGGATGGGGCCGTGGCAAAGGCAGCAAAACCAACCCATGGCTTCCCTGAGCAAGGATCCTGTGGTCAGTGAAACAGCACTGAGGGGGCAGGCAAGGAGGGGAGGAAACTGCTCCTTGTGGTACCCACAATAAAGCACATAAATACGTTATCAGTGTGCTCCTGCTTCAGTTATGGGTTGATTCCACATGGCAGGGGCAGGGCTGGGACTTTGAGCAGGGTTCTTCCTGCCCAGGGATGGGTCAGGGGATGCTTTTCCACCCTATGGGGCAAGCAGGGGACCAGTGTAGCTCCTCACTTTCATCAGGGTTTAGTGCTTTTGGGGAGCTGTCTGACCATGTTTCCCATCCATCCATCCATCCATCCATCCATCCATCCATCCATCCACCCATCCACCCACCCATCCATCCATCCACCCATCCATCCTGATGTTCTCCAGCATCCAGTGCTTTCCTCCTGCACCCACCCGATGTTCCCCTGGTGCAGGTGGGATTTGACCCTGTCAGAGCTCCTGAATCACACTCCTGACAGGGATGCCCAACGGGAGAAAAGGGAAGGAGAAGAGGCCGGGATTGCAAATGAATCCCGAGCTGCCACTCTGAGATACTGTCCCTATGGCAACTGCTTCCAGAGCCAGCTGCAGCATCCTCCTCTTTCCATCTCCTCCTCGGTGCATCTGTGCACAGAAGAGGGGCAGGAATCCTCCTGAGAAGGATGGAATGGGGCTGGAGATCAGGCACCATCACAGGGCTGTGAGGAGAGGGGGGAAAACCCCAGAGAGCCGTGGGTTGGGGGTCTCGCAGCAGCCCCATGTGCTGCTATGGGAGACGCTGCATGGCCAGAGCCCAAATCCACCTCCCTCATCCCCAGGAGGCTGCTCTGGGACAGCCCGGGGTTGATGTCACCGGATGGAGGCACCTCCCTTTGCTGTTCCCCACATTTCCCATTTCTCCCCAGTGCTGGGGAGGACACCGGCACCATCCCAGCTGGAGCTGAACCCCGGCCATGGTGAGGCCAGGCTGGAGATGGGTTTGAGCCCACCTGGGTTGCATTAAGGTTCAGGAGGCTTTAAGGTGGATGGGAGGCAGGCGGGGATGTGGTGTCTGTATCATTGCAGCTGATGTAGCCGTGGTGCTTTGCAGTGCTCTTGGGATGCTGCTCTGGAAACCCCAGGAGCTCCTCACTCTGCCTCTGGAATGCGGTGAAGGCTGGAGTAGTCCTTCCGGAAGCTTGGATGCATCAACCAGCAGCGATGTGGTTGGGGGAAGAGCGTTTCCATCCATCTCCCTGCAGGAGAGCGGCTCCAAGCAGCTCCTCGAGGTGAAGCTCCTGGGAGTGCAATGGGGAGAGGGGCTGCTCTGTGCCTCCCATCGGTATTCCCGCAGGGAATCAATCCTCATGGAGAGCTACAGCTCTGTGCTGAGGGAGGAAGGGGGCTGGAAGATGTGGGCAAACATGGGGAGTCCTCTGGGAATGTGCATCCCAGCGGGAGGGTGAAGCGGGAGCTTTGTCCCTTGGGAATCGCCAAACTGGGGCTGGCTCTTGTCCCTTCCCCAGGCAAAGCCTGGGTTCCATCCATCGCGTAGAGAGGAGCTGGAGCTGAAGAGGGCCCGTGCTGGGCTGTGGGAGACAGGGATGGATGTGGTGTGTGGGATGGATGGGGGCTCTCATCCCATGAGGCTGAGCCTGGGTGCTCGGTGCCTCCCTGCCCGTGTCCCCGGAGCTTCTTCCCAGCAGCTGCGATTGCCTCAGACGGGAGCTCATTTCCCAGCCTGATGAGGTAAAGTAATTACTGCCTTCATTCCCTATGCAAATCAGGCAGCACCGGAGCCCAGAGCAGCTGCAGGAGCGGGATGTGCCACCAGCTCGGGTGGGAGCTGCTGGGCTCCATGCTCTGACCTCTGCTAACCCATGGCGGCTGCATCCACCAGTGCCCATCAACACCTTGTCCTGCCCGTTCCCAGCCCAGCTCCTGCCCGTTCCCAGCCCAGCTCCTGCCCATTCCCAGCCCAGCTCCCACCCCTTTAATTCAATCAACTCAATGAGCTGATTCCCAGTGGGTTAGGGCAGGTTAGGGGCTTGTTGCTGCCCATATAGAGCAGAGCCAGGAAAGGAAGGGAAGAGAAGAGCCTGTTGCAAGCATCCTGTGCTCTGGAAATCAGGTGAGAGCTTTCCAAAGGTCAGATGAATGAAGATCAGTTGGATAAGGGTAATGTGATTGGGATGAGCAGCGCTGTCTCCGCAGGGAAGCGGAGCCCTGGGACCTGCTGGAATTCTCCAATGAGTAAACAGCCAGGAGGAGGTTGGTAACGGCAGCTTTAGCCTGGCTTCTGGAAGGGTTTTACTGAGGTCCGTAACGTGACAGCGGCGCAGAGCTGCAGCTGGGGCTGGCAGCAGCGGGATGGGGAGGTGGAAAATCCAGCTGGGAAAAGCAGAGCCTGGTTCTGATGAGCACCCCCTGTGCTCGCTTGGATGTGGTGAGGCCAAGGGCAGCCGGAGCAGGGATGCTTGAAGAGGAGCCAGGACTTGGGATGCTCATGGAGGTGGAGCCCTCTGATCCCTCAAGGTCTGCACCCACCGTGGGATGAGGACACACGGGACCAAGAGGCTTTAAAGCCTTTACAGCCCCCAGGGGGTTTGCTCCAAGAGCAGCACGGCCCCGTCCTGGTGCCAAGGAGGAGCAGGGATGGGATGCCTGGGCCAGGCCATGCTGCAGACTCCCTGGGGACCCATGAGATGCTGAAAGCAAACAAGCCACTGTCTGCTGCTCCTGATGCCAAAAGCACAAACAGCTCCGTGGACCAGCACGTGGAGTGGGAGCCAAGGGCCGGGGCAGGCACTGTCCCCACCACTGCCTGAATTTAGGGATGGGGTTGTATTCCTGCTGGAATCAGCAAAGCCAAGCACGGGAAATGCTCCCGAAGCCATTGGGATGGAGAGGCAGAGGAGGAGGGTGCGATGGCCAGAGCAGGGATGGGAAGTAGATGCAGGGAATGAAACCAAGCCCCCATTCCACCTCTTGTGCTGAGTAGAGGCAGCGTAAGACCAGCTTAGGGTGGCTTTTCCTTCACCCACCTCCCTCCCCATCCCAGTTTTCCGATAGTCACAGAATCCCAGCCTGGTTTGGGTGGAAGGGACCTTCAAGCTCCTCCAGCTCCAACCCCTGCCACGGGCAGGGACCCCTTTCACTGGAGCAGCTTGCTCCAACCTGGGGATGCTGGATGGGGTTTAAGGCTTTGGCCTCTGGTCCTGCCAACAGCCATGGATGGACGTGGATGGATAGCGATGGAAGTGAATGGACGTGGATGGACGTGGCAGCTGAAACCTGAGCAGCAGCCCTGGCAGTGACGGATGGGTTGGGGCCGGCTGCTGCTTTTGAAGCTCTCCCTCGTCTAAAAGCATTGCAGCTCCCTGGCTAATAAAGCGAGGGATTTGCTGAAGCTGCTTGAGGTCCCATTTTCTCTGGAACCCATTTCCATGGCATGAATCACCGAGCGGAATGAACTCAATTAGTTCAGACAGAGGCAGGAGATAAATCAGGGTCCCATTAGGAAAGGCTGAGGTTAATTTATGGCCTCGAGCAGCGCTGTCTCCCTTCTCTCCCCATGTGCAACCTGCTCCAGAGCAAGCCGAGGAGCCGGGTGGGATCCGCGTTATCTCTGCCCACAGTGGAAGATGCTCCGGGGTCACTCAACAGGCGCTTGCCTTGACCGGATGACCCAGATACGGGAAGGGAAGGAGCTTTCCTTGCAGGGAGCCCCATTCACCCCTGTGCTCATTCATCCATCACAGCTTCCCTGCAAAGGGATGCTTGGAGCCTTCCAGCACATAGAATCGTGTTAGAAAGGACCTTAAGATCATCCAGTTCCCCCCCTGCCATGGACATCTGGGCTGGAGTTCCCCTTGCTGTGACCCAGGGCCTGCATGCTGCTTAAATCCACATGGAGGGGATGAGCTCCTCGGTCTGCATCCTGCTTCCCACTGCTTGCTGGGTGGTTGGATCCCCGTTAGCAGCAGGGATGCAGGGAGGAGCTGGGAGAGGGGAATGAACCTGGGTTTGGCTCTCTCCAGGCTTTAGTACGCAGTGAGGCTGCTGCTTGCTCTGTGTGTGCTCTGGAGCTGCATCTCTACCTCAGGCCTCAGGCTGAGATGCTCCTATAAATAATGCAGTCGTTCTGCTCTCCTTCCAGTCAATGGAGAGGGACAGGAACCTTCTGGGGACAATTTATAGCTCAGATGGGCTGAATCATCACCTAGGAAGAAAAAGGCATCTCCATCCCCGGTTGAGGGACCTCACTGCGGGCGGCTGCTCAGGAGGAGGCTTTGTCCTTGTGCACGCACCCAGTTTCACCCGCATCCCTGAGCCGGGCTTTTCCAGGGTACAACGGATGCCAAAAGCTTGCCCTTTTCTGCACAGGCCATGGGAAAACCCTGGGAACAGCCTCTGGCCAGCTTGGCCCCGGAGCTTCTCCACAAGCATCTTCCCCTGGGAGCTTCCTGGGGAAGAGCAGCTCCTTCCACGCTTGCGGAAGGTGTTTGGGTGTCCTGCCAGAGCACCCCTGCCCATGGGCCAGGGCATTCCCAGCCCTTGGAGGCTGCGGGATCAGCTCTCTGCTGCCCCGGAGGTCCCTGGCTCCCAGGGCCATCCGAGCTCGGCAAACTCCGCATGGAGCAGGGTGCTCTCCGCGCTCTGCCTGAGCTAAGGACAGATTCCTGCTGCCCTTTTCCCAGTATCCGTGAGTTAAACTTGCTCCGTGTCCGCAGGGAATGGAGGGAAGCAACTGGCAGCCAATTGAAGTGCTCTGAAACGTGGGTGCGTGGAGAAAGAGGCAGCAAAAAGGCTCCATCTCGGAGAGCTCCCGGTGCCAGGGAATGCAAGCGCTGGGAGACAGCCATGGGGGAAGTAATACCCAGGGAGCAATGGAGACGCATTTGGCAGAGAGAGCCCCCGGCCTTTTAGGAGCTGGAGGAGTTAAGGGGAAGGGCTGGAGGCGATGGGGGTGCCTGCCCCCCAGGGCTGCTGAAGCCGTTGCTGGCTCCGGTTGTGCTGATGGGCTGGGTGGCTCCTGCCCTGACCCCCAGCAAAGGGGCCCTGCGGTTCGGGTTCCCCCCCCCCGGGCTCTGCTGTGGCACAAAGGGCAGCCTGGAGCTGCCTGACCCCGCCGCCGCTTTCCTTCCACAAAGCCGTGGATTGTTCCCCCCCGGCAGCGGGAAGTGGGAATGGGGGGAGGCTTTTGTGCAGGGAGCTGCTCCAGGGGTGGCTCCGGCACTGCCCATCCATAGCCCAGCGTGGCTGGACCCTTGCCGTGAGGATGCGCTGGCTGGTACCGTTCCCCATGGGCTGCACATGGAGCACAGCATCCCCATCCCACCCCTCCTGTGCGATGCTGGGGATGAGCCGAGCTTGGCAGGGACAGGGGAGCTGTGCTAAGGTCACATCATGGGTGAGGGCTGTGAATGTGCACACACATGAGGCACAGCTCAGCGCCGAGAGGAGCCTCAACCTTCCCTGGGATCTGATCGATCCGGCAGCTCGGAATAGCTGGACCAGGCTGGAGAGGCATCCGCCAGGGTCACACGGGCAGCATCCAGCACCTGGGACTGATTGCACTGGATAAACGAGCAATTAAAGACATGACAGGAAGACTAAACCATCCCAGACCTCTCCCTGACCCTCCTGGAATCCTGGCTGTAGGTCTGGGATGCTCAGCCCGGCTCTTCCCAGTGGGATAGGGGCATCGTGGCCCCCCCAGGGTGGAAGGGGTACAGGGCACGGGCAGCTGCAAGGTGGGACTGAGGTGCTATTGTCCCGAGGCGGATGGGCTGCAGTGGGATGCATCCTGGCATGGGATACACCGAGCCCAGCCTCCATTCCCAGGGGGATTTCAGCTCAGGGCTGGGGAGCTGAACTTATACCTATAGAGGGGTATAAGTGATGGTGGAGGGGTGATGGGGATGCTGCAGCAGCAGTGCACAGAGCTCATCTGGGGTCTGTGCAGCTCCTGGTACCCAAAAGCCTTCATCTCTTTCAAGCCTTGCTTGAATTGAAGTCTTAAACCCCCATCATGGGGGGAAAGGAGCAGGGGCTGAGAGAGGAGCAGGTGCTGGGGCTCAAGGCCTCAGGTCAGTGGGGTGCAGGATGGGGTGCATGGGGGGTGCTCCCTCCAGGCTGGGCTTTACGTAGCCCCACACACACACACTTAACGGGCAGGCAATTTGCTGGGAAGGAAATGAAAAGGTTTGCAGTGGAAAGCTGGTGGCCGCAAGGAGAGAGGGGCAGCGGTTCATGTGCTAATGCAGCAGATTTTGTTGTGATTCATTAAGCCATTAAACTCCCTTTTAATTGGAGGCAGCCTTTATGGAGATGTCATTTTATCCATGGAGAGCAAACGGGAGTGGGAGCAAAGGGAGGGTGGCAGAGACCCCCCCTTGCAGCACACTGGGTACCCCCTGTGCTCAGAGGAGCCCCAGACCCTGGGCTTGTGTTGGTGCTGGAGACCAGGACAGCCCAGTTGTGTGAACGTGGTGCAAGGAAGGGGATGGAGAACTGGGAACATCAAGGGGCTGTGGGTTTGGGGGGGGCTGAGGTCCTCTTTGGGGCTGCAGGTCAGCAATTCCCAGC
Organism: Pezoporus wallicus; assembly: GCF_028554395.1. Taxonomy (NCBI): domain Eukaryota; kingdom Metazoa; phylum Chordata; class Aves; order Psittaciformes; family Psittacidae; genus Pezoporus; species Pezoporus wallicus. The sequence goes on from NW_026640978.1 coordinate 122,005, forward strand.
CATTAGAGCCTTCCCAAGAGCAGCACAGGGCTTAATGCAGCTTCCACCCAGGAGAACGCTGCAGAGTGCTGATAACCATGGAGGAGAGCCCAGAACCCCTTTGGTGCTGCTGGCACCGGGATGGCACCAAGCTGGGATGCTCCAGCTCACTGGGCACTGGAGAGCCCATTATGGGTGCCTGCAGCACAGAGCCCGATCCCAGATTATCCCCTGATGGGATTAGAGATAATCCTGGTTTTCTCTAAATGCTCCCAGGACTCCCCATCCCCGGTGCCCACTCCTCTGGGGAGAGGCTTTTGCTGCTGTGGGATGAGTCAGGTGAAGCTGCGTCTGAATGAAAGACAGGCTCGATGTTAAAGCAGATTAATTAAGCTGCATTAGGGGCCTGTGTGGACAGGGTTCAGAATGAAAACAGCCTTAATTCGATTCCTCTGACTTGCAAATCGCGGCGGGGAAGTCAGCTGAGATCACATTAAGGCCGTTTCCACCCCACACCGTGTCCTCGCAGGGCTTTAATGCAGTTTAACTAATTCAATTGAAATGCTTATTGAGGCTAACCGGGTTACATGCTGGTGCGGGGCTGGAGCCGCCGGGCCTCGGGCTGGGATGCCTGTGTAGGGCCAGGAGGGTGGGAATGGGGCAGGAACATCAGCCCCATCCCATTGTGTGGGCCCCAAACCCACGGTTTGGGGTGGAAAATCCTCCTTTCTGCCCCTCAGGTGCTCTGGCAGAGCATCCCTGCGGATCCACGTCTGCCTCCGTCACCGCCACTCGGGCTCTGTGCCCTTGGCATGCTTCACGCCATGGATGTTCCAGGGCTGCACTGGCTGGTGCTGGAGGGCTGGAGAAGAGGAGGCTTTTTGTTCCCCGCTGCAGTGGCTGGAGCTGGGCTCAGGACAATGAGGGACTTCTTGAAGCCGCCGTTCCTTTGCCCCATAGAGGAAATGTGCCCCTGACACCCTCCAGACAGCAGCAGCCCCATGAGAACACCCAAGCAAGGGGTACAAGGACCCCAAGGGCAGGGTTCCATCCTGGTTCTGCTTTGGGTGCTCCTCCATGGCCACTTTGGTTTCATCAACGAGGGCACAGGATGCTCCTGGTGGCTGCAGGGCTGCTCAACCCCTTGCCTGCATCCCACAACTCACCGAGGCTTTGGACCGTGCCCCCCAGCTCACAGAGCCAGGGCCAGGCGCGGTGGGCAGAGGGGGACACGCCGGGTGCCCCCCCAGCACCGAGCAGTGTGTCAGCCCCTGTGGCCGGCGCTGAATCACCCGCCAGCTATTCCCCACACAAAGGATCCATTCTGCCCTGGCTTCGCCGTGCGGGTGTCACCGGCTCCGATGTGGCGGCTCCCGGGGCTTCCAGCCTAAAAGCCGGGCCCTGGCCCAAAACTCCTCATTGCCACGAGCCTTTTTCCTTTCTTTTGGGGTCTGAATGGGAAAGCCTCATTTTACACGGGAAGGGAAAGCGGCTGCACAACCCCAGCCCGACGGCTGCTCTGGAACGCAAAGCATGAGGCAAAGCGGGTGCAAAGCGCCAGCCCCCAGCTCCACAGACCCCAGCTGAGGGTTGAATTGTGCCCTGCGTGAATCCCACATCCAGAGGGAATCAATCTCCCGGTGTTTACAGCCGTGGCTTTGTCACCAATTAGGATGTTGTGATTGGATTAGATGTGAGCGGATTGAAGCCTCCCGGGGCAGAGCCAGCCCTGGGGAAAGCCCGGCGGCTGCGGGGATGCTCCCGGGATGTAGCCCTGGACGCAGCACGCGGCTGAGGGCAGAGCACCCACGCTCGAGCTTCCCCCTTTGCTGCAGCCGGGATCTGAGCTGCGGTGACTGCGCGGTTCCGGAACGATGGTCCCAAGGAGGGCAGCTCCCAGGGGCCGCGGTTCCAGCCGGGCTCCAGGGGCTTCCCGCAGGTCCAGCGCTGCTCAGCACCTTCACCTCACCCTGCCCCTCCTCAGCATCCGCTCCCCAGCGCTGCCGAGGCCCAGCGGAGCTGCTCTGGGCTCTGAAGGAGCGCTGCGAGGCGCAGGACGGGGCTCCCCCAGCGCACCCGTGCGCGCAGCGGTGCGGGGACCCGGGGCTGCCGGGGGGCACCGGGAGAGGCGGTCACGTTCCGAGGCAGGAGCGGCCCCAGCGCAGCCGCCCGTGGGTTTTGGGCCCCGCTCCTGGGGGGGAGGATCCGGGCCGGGGGTTCCATCCCCGCGCTGCTCAGCGGCTCCGTGCCTCAGTTTCCCCGCACGGGGCGCACGAAGGGAACACGGTGCCCCCGGGACCCGCCGGGCCCAGAGCAGCGGCGCCGGCCCCGCTTTCACCCGGAGCCGCGGGCGGGGAGGACGCGGCCCGGTGGAGGGGAGGGGGGGGGGGGAACGGAGCCCCCGGTGCCGCCCGGGGGGAGGCGGCTCCTCTGCGGTCCCCCCCGTTTCGTTTCTCCTCCTCCCGGCTCTCCCGTCCCTCGGCGCTGCCGCAGCCGGCGGAGCGCTGCTTCCCTCTAGCGGCACCGGGGGCTGCTGGGCCGGGGAGCCGCTCGGTAAAGCGGCCAGACCCCGCCGGTGGCTGTGCGGCCCTGACACCGCTCCACCACGGACCCGCCCGCCGGCCCCGGCCCCGCTGCCCCTGCCCGGGCGGTGCCGTGCAAGCGGGGAGCGGGCACAGCCGGGCCCGGGCCCCGCAGGCCTCCAGGACTACAGCTCCCGGCAGGCCCCGGGGCAGCGGGAAGACGAGACCAATAGAAAGCGGCTTTACTCAGCCAGCGTGCCGCCGCCGGGCTCGCCGGGAGTTGTGTGCCGCTCCGCAGCAGGCAGCGCGGCGGTGAACTACATGTCCCAGAACACCGTGGGGAAGGGCAGGCCAATGAGGAGCGTGCGTCTTGGCGCTGCGCGCAGGCGCGCCGGGGCGGGTGGCCGCGGATTCATGTGGAGGTCAGGGGCGCCGCGGGAGGGGAGCGGGACGGGACGGGGCGGTAGGTCCGGGATCGGGAAGCGGGGATGGGAAGCGGCAGCCGGGACCGGCGATGGAGCGGAGAGCGGGGGCCGAGCTGCGGTGGGAGCGGAGCCTCGGCTGTCGGGCGGCTGCCCTGGGGGCGTGAGGCCTGGAAGGGAGGCGGCGGGCCGGGCTCGGAGCGGGTGCGGGGGTGCGCTGCGGGACCTGCTCCGCGGTGAGGGTGCGAGACCCCCGTGGGTTTTGCAGGAGGGAGCTGCTAAAGGAAAGGCCGGACCCGGAGGCGTGAGATGGCCGCGAAGGTGTTTGAGAGCCTGGGGAAGCTCGGCCTGGGGCTGGCCGTTGTAGGAGGAGTGGTGAACTCGGCGCTGTACAACGGTGAGTGCGGGAGGCTGAGAGCTTCCAGGTGGCTTGTACCTTTGGATTTGGTCGGTGTGGGAGGCACCGTGTGCCTTCACTGCTGATGGCAGCAGGGGGACACAGTTGTGGAGCCTTGCTGGGCTGTTTTATGCCCTGTGCATTGCACAAGCGGGATTGCAAGCTGTTGGCTCACTTGGGAGCAGACTGCGAGGCCAGGAGCCATGGCTGCGTCTTCTGGCCTTGTTGCTCCAAACAATGTCATTAATGTCACAGCAGCAAAAGGCTTTGACTCCCCCAACAGACCACTTCCACAAGGGTGGTTTCGGTACCAACGTGGCTCTTGTCTTCTCCAGTTGATGCAGGCCACAGAGCTGTCATCTTCGACCGATTCCGCGGGGTCCAGGACGTGGTGGTAGGAGAAGGCACCCACTTCCTCATCCCCTGGGTGCAGAAACCCATCATCTTCGACTGCCGCTCCCGGCCCCGAAACATTCCCGTGATCACGGGCAGCAAAGGTGAGCGCTTGCTTTGGTTTGTTTTTTCTGGATGTGGAGATCCCAGATCCAGTTGGACACAGTCACGAATGGTTTGAGCTGCGGTTTTAGTTCCAGAACAGACTGGACCATTCCTTTGGTCCTGTCAGTCATCCCTTTAACCATAAAGTCCTTGTCTTTCCAGTAGGGCAGTAGTTCCCTGTGTCGCCAAACTGCAGTTTGAATCTTGTCTGGGATGGGGATTTGGATCCCAGGGTGCAAAGGGCAGTAAAAATAACCTGTTTCTTTCTTGTTTAGTCAACCTGGAGAGGACAAACATCTCCTGTCCCTGTGCTTTGCCACTCACCTCGTGCCTCTCCTCCCACAGACCTTCAGAACGTGAACATCACGTTGCGTATCCTGTTCAGACCAGTGACTGCCCAGTTACCCCGCATCTTCACCAGTATTGGAGAGGACTACGACGAGCGTGTGCTGCCCTCAATCACAACTGAAATCCTCAAGTCTGTTGTGGTAAGGACAGGCTCCGTTGCTCATCTTTCTTCCCTCAGCAGCTGGAGCACAGAATACGTTGTGCTCTGGAATAAGGCTTCTCCTTCCACTCCCAAGGCTCTCAGAGGCCATCCAGAAAAGCTTACACTTAAGCTCCCAGTCATTGAGTCCTTTGCTTCCAATCCATGGGCAGCTCAATGTCTTGGAACTTTGGGAGAGGAGCTCTGCAGCTCATGGTGCAAAGGCAGGCAGGACACAGAGAATCTGTCACTTCTGGGAGCTTCCTTCTCACTGTTCATCCTGATTTCAGGCTCGCTTTGATGCTGGAGAATTGATCACTCAGAGAGAGTTGGTCTCAAGGCAAGTGAGTGAGGACCTCACGGAGAGAGCAGCAACCTTTGGGCTTATTCTGGATGATGTGTCCTTGGTAAGAGTGCTGCCTTTTTGGTTTTTCTCCTTGGAGTCTGCCCAGATAAGAGCAGTGGAGAAAAGAGAGGAGGGGGCTGGGAGTTTGGACACACGGACTATGTCTGTCTGCCTGCAGTTGCATGGGATGTGGTGGTTACAGCTCAAAGCAGTACCTCTGCTTTTGTCACTGGCCTTCTGTGACCTTGAGCAAGCCCTTGAAGGCTCCTCTGTGCTGGCTCATTGTCAGGCTCCACTGCTGCAAGGCTTTTGTAGTTCAAATGAGGAAAAAATGCTTCTGGGGGTGATAGATCAGCTGCTCCCCAAGCACCTTGAGATACAGGGAGGAAGTGCCAGGCTTGAGGAGGTATTGAAAATACCTGCTTCTGATAGTGTCCTTTTCCTACAAAGTATTTGGTTTTCTCCTGACTACTCAAGGGGGGAGCTCTCCCTGTCTCCCTAGAAGCTTTGTAAATGAATCGTGTTCTAATCTGGCTTGTACTTGCCCCTCTCCCTTTCTTCTTGGACCTCTCTCAAAAGCCTGCTTGGAGGACAGGGGTATTATAGGCAGTCTTTGCAGGAAGACTTTGTTTCTCAAAAATGCAAGTTTTGACTCTGAGTTTCTGGTGCTGTCTCCTGAGCACACTCCTGAAGGAGATCCACCTTTCCCCTGTCCCATCCCAGGAGCCTGCAGCTATCCAAACTACCCAGGCTGAGCACAGTGGGGCATAATGGAGCAGGAAAGGGCTCTTTAAAGGCTCCTGGCTCTCCATCCCCATCCCAGTTCCACTGATGCACCCTGGGAGCTGTGTGGGTCGCAGCAGCACTGCTGTATGCTGTCAGCGGTGTGACCTTTGCTTGCTTTGTGCCCTGCAGACTCACCTGACCTTTGGCAAGGAGTTCACAGAGGCTGTGGAGATGAAGCAAGTGGCTCAGCAAGAAGCAGAGAGAGCAAGATTCATTGTGGAAAAGGTACCTTGTCCTTCTGAGAAACTTGCTAAGGGTTCCTGGTATCTCCTTCCCACTCCAGGTTGCAGTGAACATCTGACAGGGCCAGCTGAATGCTGAAATCACTTGGTGCTGTAATGCTGATGTTCTCAGCTCTGGCTTGTGGTTATCGGATAGATAAAGCCTAAGGTTGGGTTTGGGGGTCATCTTTTTCTTCTTACTGGGGTGCTGAACAGAAATGTCTGCATGGAGCCAGGAGGAAATGGCACTCGGGAGGGAGTGTCAGTTAGAAATGGGGTTCAAGGCTGAGATCTGCATCCCACATGATCCCAGTGTTTGGGAATTTTGTGAGGCTAGTCAAAGCCTTGTGTGGTGTTGATATCATTGGCACGGAGGCCCGTGTCCTAGGGGTGTTACTGACCACAGGAGATGCATGAGCACATGATCCCAGATCAACCCAAGATCTCAGTGAGCATCCACAGAAACAATTTGGCGTTCAAGTGTTAAAGTCCCCTGGCCCAACACGTGCCTGTGGGGATTGCAAGAACCTGCAGCCAACACCCCATGCAATAAGATGCATGTAATCTGTCAAGATGATTAAACAGCAGAAGTGTTTATTTGACCTGGGTTTAACTGCACTGGTGAAGTTCTCCAATCTTTCAGAGAGTTTTCCACCAGAAGTGTCCTTTGGTGGGTTAATGTTCCATGAGGTTAAAACTGATAAGGCAATTTCAAGATGATTTTTCAACCTTTTTTTTTCCACAGTAGGCAGAAAAAGAGTCTTAACAGAATACAGCTTTAAAATAACCCCATCTGTCTTGAGGGAAAAGAACAGGAGGGAGGTGAAACAGGAATTCCTATTTTAAACATGGCAGTAGCATCTTCCTTCTCTTTGCTCTTGTTTTCTCTGTTGGTTATTCCCTGTCCTGTCTGATTCCAGGCTGAGCAGCAGAAGAAAGCGGCTGTGATCTCTGCGGAGGGAGACTCCAAAGCAGCTGAGCTCATTGCCAACTCACTGGCCACTGCAGGCGATGGCTTGATCGAGCTGCGCAAGCTGGAGGCCGCTGAGGACATCGCCTACCAGCTCTCACGGTCCCGCAACATCACGTACCTGCCCTCTGGACAGTCTGTGCTCCTCCAGCTGCCACAGTGAGCCCGGGCACCTCTGCCTCCCAGAGTAGCCCTTTCCAAAAGAGTCTCTGCACTTTCCTCACTGGTAGAAAGAGAGGAAATGAAAATTCAACCCATTTTGAATTCTTAATCAAATAAAACCGCCCGCTCTTGAGAACAGACCTGCATTCCTCCCCTCTACGGTCAGAGCAGTGGCTTTGGCCTTTAAGCTAGGTTTGAGAATTGCCCCTTTCCAGGCAGTTTGAGCAACAGGAGCAGAGTTTCATCTATTCACTCCTGGAGCAAAGCAGTAGCCCAGGTGACTCCCTGACCCCAAGAGTGCTCTATCCATCAGGTTTCACAGCGATGCTTCAGTGCCTTCAGGCTGGCTTAGCCGGGGTTGTTACAGACTTGCAGGTCCTGGACTATGGGACAGGGATGCCCAGGGCTCACTCTTCAGTCAAGCCAGTCTGTTTTCAGGTGTCAGCTGAGTGTAAGAGGACATCTCAGCTGTCAGGGCAGTGGCTCTGCCTGTGTGAACCATAGCACTGATAGCTGGAGGCACAGGTAGAGCGGCTTGTGGCTTGGGGTGAGAATAGCAAGAGATTTGCTTTATGTAGTGGATGGATTTCAGGCACAGAGGAGAAGATGCTTCCTCTGCAGGAAATGCTTCTCAGGCACATGCTGGACATCTCCACTTCTCCCCCTGCTGCTGCACTCTGATCTGTTTGCTGCTGCTTGCCCTGTTGTGCAGCATTGGTTCTTTCATCAAGGTCAGTTGGCCTATTGCAAACGGCACCTGGGACAAAGAGGGGATGACTCGGTGCTCTGTGGCTCAGGCAGTCAGAGGTGGGCAGAATTCTCTGTTACATCAATGCTCTTTTTATGTAGGGAACCTGAATTGTGAGGAGGATGTGATGGGTGAGATTGTATAACCAGCCTTCAATAAATGTCACAGTCCCAACTGTAGTTGTGTGTGGTGCTGGGTTTTTTTTGCTGTCACAGAAGAATGAAGGTTGGGTCAGTAGAGCAAGAACCTCGTGCTTGTGCTATTGTGTGGATATGCCACTTAGCACAGGGCAATAGGTCTTGTTCCTGACAACTTAAAGCTTGAAACATGATTCTTAGGCTGAATTCCTGCAGCAAGGCTGAGAGTATCTTGAGGTTATTGCAAGGGCTTTTAACTGTTTTCCATGCACTGTTCAGGCTGTTGTTTACTGCATGTGCATCTTCCAGGGTGCTCTTTTAATGAAACACCATGCTGTTGGAAAGAAAACGGGGGTGTATTGTACCAGATACAGCCTACAGTGCTTCATGTGTGTCAGCAGCTACTCCTATCCTGTAAACAGGGTGCTTGTACAATGCCTGTTATCCCTGAGGAATGGGATCTCTGGTGGGTGTCATCGCTGCCCTGAGGGTAAGCCCTTGGGAAAGCTGCTGGGAATGGTGGGCTTGTTTCCTCATCTTACAGCCACTTGGAGTCCTTGCCCTTGGAGAGACTCCTGTGCTCTTTGTGCTGGGCAGGGTCTGTGCTTGCAGTGATGAGGTGCCTGAGCTTGCAAAATATTTTAAGCAGCTGAGCAGTCAGGTCCGTAACTCCCAAATAACTTCCAGACCTCTCCGCCCTCCAGTGCTCTTGTTCTTTATTCCTCTGGTTTACCACTTCAGACATTTCTAAGGAAGCTTCCACTTTCCTCCCAAGGCTCCTTTTAAAGCCCCCTTAGTGTTTCCTGTGCCAGGTGCTGGGTTCAGAGCAGAATGCCTGAAATCCCTTCTCAGCTTCTGTGGTTCTGCATCCCTTCTCCCTCCAGTCCTTCATTTTCAGTGGAGTGTGGAGTGTTTCCTGCCACTTTTGCTCTTAGCCTCTGGTGGAGGGGCTCCAGCAGTGGTCCCTGGGTCTGATTAATCACCATTTCCTTTGCCTTTGGGTGTAATTCTTTTCACAAATGCTCCCTAGCTGTTAACTGCTCCTTTTACCTTGGCTGTGCCTCACTTAATGCCTAAAGCTGCCATCAACTTCAGACTTCAAAGCTGCTCTTGAACCTGTGGCTGGCTGGGGGTGTGCTCACTGAACCCCTTGTTTATATTGTGTTTACAGCTGCTCTTCAGCCTTGGTGGAGACCATCTCCAGATGGGAGCAGTGACCCTAAAACCAGGATGTGGTTTAGTGCACAGGGATACTGGGTGAGGAAACGGCCACTTGCTGGCTGGATGCTGCTCTGAGTTGTGCAGCAGTGAGCAAGCATTGCCTGGCATCCTCTGCCAGACTCCCTCAGGTGCTGGCAGGCTCCTTGATGTAAGAACAAACCAAGAAGTTGAGCTTGTGCGGCCAGGGCCGGACTGGAGAGTCAAAGGCTGGATCCTGCTTCCTAGAGCAGCAGTTGGGAGGTGTGAGCAGGGTGTGTGCACTCGCTCTCAGCACTCTGCTTGTCAGGGCAATAGACAGAACTTTGGGCTTGGGTAACACGCAGGCAGCTGCCCTGGCTGCTCCCACAAACAGGGTGTTCCCACCCTCGCTGGCGTTTCCAACCTTGTTGCTCTTAACTCAGTACCAAGAAGTTGCTGGTGAAAGTGGAGCACGGCCTGGGGTGGAGAATCGAGAGAGGGTCAAGGCATGCGGCTTTGCACTGGGGGAAGAGAGGTGAGGGATGGAGGCTGCAACTTTGCTGCCAACCGTGACAGACGGCATTAGCGAGCACGGATGCTTGCCAAGAGGTTACCCCTTCAAGAGGCAAGACAAATCCAAGCGGAGGAGCCGCAGGGGCCGCAGCCCGGCTGCTCTCCCACCAGATGGCAGCAGCAATTCTGCTGCTGCACCGGAGAAGCTGCGGGACCAAAGGGTGCCCTCAGCATCCCGGGAGCTGGGGAGTGGGGAGGTCACCCTGCCCCGGGCAGAGGGCGCAAGGAGTGGAGGTGGACGAGGGCTAACACAATAGCACAGTCTCAGGGCGAGGAGGAAACAGCGCAAGCTGGTACAAGAGGGGAAGAGGGCTCAGTCCCTGTGTCAGGCTGTCTTGGTAAACCTCTGCTGCACCTTTCACTGCTGGGTACCTCCAGCCCCAGGTTTTAACTTCCCCCAGCCTAAGGCAGCACACTGAAAGATGCAAACTCTCTTTCTGCGCATGGTCCCGGGTGGCTTGGCTTTGCAGCCTGACTCCCTGCAGCCCTGTTCCTCCTTTCCCCAGGCCATCTTTAATTTATTACTAATTCAGAGTGGATAGGAACAACAGAAATGTCTAGGCGTGACTTCAGAAGTGTAACGTGGTTTAGCTTGATGTTTGAAAACAGCATTGAGTCTTTGGGTCCAGAATGTTAGCATGATGAATTCATACTGGAGCTATGTTGGTAAAAGCTTGGCAATTTTTAATCTGAAGCCCTGTAATTCTGTGGTTCCAGGGTGATTAGAGTATTTCTCTGAATACAGCCCAAAAACTAAGCTACAGGGACCAGGTTTGGGGCAAAGTCTGCTGGTCATGGGCAACATAAACCTGCTGGGGCAATTGAAGGGCTCTGTGTGATGGGGAGTGCAGCCCTCTGTTGCCAGAATGCATCTCTTGCTTGAGACCAAGGAGCAGCAGTTCACTGCCACTTAACAAGGTGGAATGTCCCTGCCCATCGCTCTGCATTGGCTGCAAACCTCCAGAGAGGTCTGAGTTTAGGGTTTTCTTCCTGGGAGACTTTGCCTTACTTCTTCCCTTTGTGCTAGTGGAAGAGCTGAGCTCGGCACCAGCCTGCTGGCCACATTCACACCAGCCAAACAAGCTTTGTTCCTGATAAACAAACAGGAAACTGCCTGATTTCCTCTGTGTGCTTACCCTCTCTTGTGCTCGCTCCCTATTTAATAGATAACCAGCCTACCTGACTTGTGAAGAGGAGACCAAAAGCAGCCACGTGGACAGGAGCAGATGGAATTTGCAGCATGGCTGTTGCACTGAAATGGGCATCTCTGCCCTGACAGTCATGGATGCACAGGAGCTGAAACACTCCAGGCAAGGGAGCACCCCGAGTTTGTGATAATCTGTACCCTGCAGCAAGCTGGCAGCATGGCTGAAAGTGGTTAGAGCCAAGGGATAGGGAGGAGTTTCCTTATTGCTTCCTTTGTGCTGTTTATATCTGAGTGGATCTAGTGCTTCTGTCCTGAAACACAGAGGATGTGGCAGGGTGTGCAGGGGGAAAAGGCACTTGTGGAAGAGGGTAGGAAATGATGTCTTTAACCAGGCTCGAGCTCAGCTCAGCTGGGAGATGGGGAACAATTCATAGGGCCGAATTTGGTCTAATTATTCCTTGCCTGGCACTAGGCAGCACTGGGGCTGATCTATTCCTCATATGCCTGTTTCCCATCAGCAGGACTGAGCTGACTTCAGGCCAGCAAGTCCTGACTTACTTACACTGCTGTAGTTCTCAGAGGTAGGTCAGGTTTACTGAAGGATGATTTGATGCTTTGGGCTTTGGTTTTCTACTTGGTGAAGGGGGAGAAGATTGTCACAGATAGGTATCAGGGGCAATGGTATGGGACACGAAGTCCATCCTAGCTAGTGGATGCAGAACAAACTGTCAAGAGAACGGGATGCATCTGATGTCTTTAGAGAAATGCCCACCCATAGCCAGGCTGGGTTCACTTTGCCCACCCACAGAAAGCTGTAAAATCTACAGGGAAAGGGCCTGGTGGAACAGGCACCCAGTTCTTGCTGAACACAGAAAGAAGGGCTAGAGACACCAGGAAGCTCCCATGGGAGGCCAAGTTCAACTGCTACTGTAACCACAGTGTTTGGGGTTCCTCATACTGGATCCACACATGATGCAGATCTGGACTGAGTCAGAGCCCATCAGTGAATTATCCTTGATCTCTGAGAAGCCAAAGCTGTGCATGAGCATGGGAAACTGTCCTAGATCGAGCTGCAGGAGGGCAGTGCACAAGATGGAGACAGTGGAAGATGCCAGTTGCAAGATGTGTTTGTGCCCCCATGCTGGTAGGGGCAGGAAGGGCAGGAGAAGGCTGGAAAGAGTGTGTGCAGGATGCCTCTGAGCAGCAGGTTAAAAGCACTCAACAGAGGCAAGAACAGGAAGGAAGCAGGGGTTAAGCCTGAACAAGGTGAGTCTATCCCAGAGCCCTTAATTCAAACATGATTTCATGGGTAGAAATCTTGCAGTGCCCCTTCTGCAAAGCTGGTAAATACAGCTCTGTTTCTCTGTTGCTTACAGCATCTTCCTCCTAAGCACAGCTTTTCAAACCCAGAGGGAAGTTTCTACCTAAACAGCTAGGCTGGAAGATTGGGTGTGAACAGCAGGACTCCACTTAAACCAGTTTGCTCCTCACCAGCCAAGGTACATGGACCCTACTCAAACTGCTTTGGTACAGGCTGATGCTGATCACAGCAGAGGTGCTCTAACACAGGAACAGAAATGTTTCTAACAACCTGCTGGGGCAATGCATCCATTTAACAAGTACCTCCCCTCTCCAAACTTTAGAACTTCATGTAGCCAGTCTGCTGGGGAAACCACCTGAGATCACAGTGTAACAAACACCAAAGCTGATTAAACAGACAACAGAAGAGTAAAACCCCAACTCTGCCAGTTTCTCTCCCTTCCAACCTGCCCTTGTTCAGCTGCCATACCCCAGAATCTGTGTCTTCCTTAGGAAAAATAAAAGAGAGGCAGAAAACCAAGGCTACCCAAAGAGAACTCTTTATTATTATTTTGTGGTATGATTTTTATGCAGAGGCCAACAGCTCTGACAGTACAGGTCATGTTACCCTGCCCCCAGTACCCCAAAGCAAGTTAGTAACCAGCAAGTGCATCTGCCAGGCTTTTCTGTGTCACGCAAGGCTGTTAACTGTTGCCCTGCCCAGGCTGAGCTCAAGCCCTGAATGCAGGAAGCCCTGTAAAACCATGTTGAACCCAGCTGGCCATGCTGGCTCCCTGATCTGCCCCTCAGCTTGCAGGGGAGGCAGAGTTAAAGCCACTGGTATTGCAGTTCTGCTTCTCAGGTGCTTACCGCATGTCAACTCTGCCTGTACCCTGCTGCTCCAAAGGTCTAATCCTCCTCACAAGGAGATGCTGGTGGGTGTTAGCTCTATTATTTAGAGGCAGTTTATCTTTAATTGTGGCCTTACACTCAACTAGTAAAGGAGAAGGGAGAATGAGAACAGGAATTTCCTCTGCTTGAACTTCTACTTTTCTCTGATATAGCCCAGCACCTCTGTGCTCAGTGGTGGTGGTTCCCTCAGACAGCACAGGGCTTCCTGTGACAAGAGCTAGCAGGAAAAACGCTTTGTTTTCCTTTTGCTTCCTTTCCCATTGCTTGAGAGGATTCTGAATCCTGCAGGACGTATCTGGATACCTAAAGAGTAAAGCATTAATGTGAGAGTCAACTGGTTGGGTTGCAGCCCTGATCAGCAAAGTGTCAGCACCCTGTCTGTGCCTCAGTTTCTCTTCTCCCCCTTGGCTTGTTTTCTCAGTGGGGCAGGGCCTGGTTTTTGCAGGGTCCCTGAGCAGCACTGAGCTCCAAGGACCTTCCCCCCTTGGGGAAGGAGAAAGAGTCCCAATCCCAACTGCATTCCCAGAAGTGTCAAGTCAGGCCCAGTTCAGGCTGTTTCCAAACCAGAACTGTTAGGATGGAGGCCTTGGCAAAATACCAAGCACATGGAAAAGGGCTAGTGCTGTTCCACTTGGCCCTCCTTAGTTGCAGCCCTGTCACCAGCACCAACGAACCACCAAGAGCCACCTCACCATGAGAGGAAGTAGGTAGGACAGCAGAAAAGCAGCCCATATCCCTGTTGGCTGTGGGAAGAAAGAACTGCCTGCTGAGTTTCCAAAGAAATGATCACAGCAGGAGTGTGGATGAAGTAGAGAAGATTTACCCATGGCTGCCCTGGAAAAGCCAAGAGCTCTCAGAAACTGGGCCCCATCTCTCAGCAGCACAGCTCCCAGGGAACTGCAGGCCCTGGGCTGGGCAGGCAGTGCTCCTACTAGAGGGTTGCAGCCCTAGTTTGATGCCTGAAAGCAATAGGAAATAACCAGAGCAGATAGCTCAGGGATTGCCCAGGAACACGCAGCTTTGCAAACTCAAGAAGCCTGCCCACACCACAGGAAAATTAACAGCTGATAAAAGTAGGAGTTCACCACTGATTTTTCTCCTTCCCACACTGTTCTGCAGCTGCTGCTAGTGGTTATCCCCACCACAGAGCTCACTGCATCTCAACAATACTCTTATTTAAGTTTGCTTTCTCAGCAAGTCTAGAACATCTCGTCCTCTAGGAGAAAAACCCAGCTGGGTAACGCTGCGTTCTGCTGTGTCTGTGGCCCATGGCCTAGCAAGTTCTCATACTTTCATTGTACTTTTCACCCTGAAAGGTCCTAAGCTGCTTAGCAGAAAAAAGCCCTCTTTTCCAGGGAGGGACAATGTCACCTACTGGTGTATTGCTGCTGCTTCTGGAGTGAGCTGCAAAGAGCTGTTTGCTGAGACCCTGCAGCAGTTTAGGGAGGAAATTAAGATCTCTATCACCCGCCCCTGGCACCACATGCAATCAGGAGGACACACGAGGACATTTCCCACACTGGTTATACTCGAGAGAGAAGGGAAATGCCAGAAAGAGGGGGCAGAGGAGCCACAGCACCTCACTGTGCTGGGGATGAGCTGCAGAGAGTTGCCTTTAAAAGTCAGACACCAGTGTGAAGGGAAAGGAGAGATGACAGCAAGGAAATGAGAGGGCTGATAAGGATCTGTGGCTGTGAGGCAGGTGTGTGCTAAGGAGCAGCTCGTGCAAGCAGAGATGTGGAGCTGTTGCTGCATTCTGGTTGTTTCCCTTTACCTGCCTGACATGTCTTTTCATGTCAAAAGCTACATCAAAGAGAGCGATGTAAATAGCTGAACAGGCTTCCTTGTGGGAACAGGGCTGAGTGCCACAGCCAGCCCCTCAGCTGGATCTCTCCCTGGGAGCACCATGAGGAGCTGTCACCTTCCATTAGCTAAGCACCTAGGGAAGAAAGTATATTACATGCGGGAGCCAAACTAAGCAGTGATGCTGGGGAGAGTCACTTGCCTCTGCAGCTCTCTCTTCCCTAGGCCACCACTGATGCTGACGGACACAAGCAGGGCCACAAAAGCAGCACCACATCCCCTGACATCCTCTCTCTATTTTTCTCAAGAAGCTGCATTGCACAAGGGTGCTGGGCTACGCCGGAGCAGTGTCCATGCTCTCAAAGCCCAGGCTCTCCCGTGGTACCCTCTCCCTCTCCAACTACACACAGGTCACAGCAGAGCTCAGGACAGCCCAGAGGCTGCTCTGCACTGGGGCAGCTTGTTACAGCTCCCATAGGACTGGCAGAGTAAAGCACACCCTGCCCTGTGCCCCCACGGCAGGGGCTGGAGCAAGGAAGAAAACTGGCAGCATTGTTCTGATCCCACCATGGGGCTTCCCCAGCCTACTCTGCCCCTTTTATTTGACTGTGAACTTTAACTCTGAAAACCCCAATCCCTGCTCTGCACAAGGAGCTCAAATCTCAGGTTTTATGTTCAATAACCAAGAGTGGGTCAAACACACTGGCATGTAACATTTCAGACATCGGGGTGAGGGTTAGAGATGTTATGCACAACCTCAAATCAAGTGCCCTATGCTAAGGGGGCATTTGCAGCAAACAAAGCAGATAAGGAAAGAGATCACAGGCAGGGAAGAGACTGTAGACTACAGGATTTAAAACTACAGCAGGGACACAAGTCAGAGAGGGGGCAAGAGGAAGCCAAAGCTACAGGGCACAAGAGATTCCTGAAATCCCTGGGAAGCAGCTAACAGTAGCAAAGTGGTGCCCTTCCCCCTTTTCCTGTTTCTGCTACTCTGGCTTATTCTTTTCCTGCAGCCAAACCCAAACCACAGCAGTGCTCTTCCCTCCTACACAGCGCTCAACAGTGGTTTCCAAGGCTATGGATGAGGCTTCGCGGCTTCCTCGGGGAGGTGGTACCACTCGAGATGCTGTGCCAGCCGGAAAACGGCAGCCCCACGTCCTTTTGTGAGCCCCATACCGGCTGCCAACCAGCAAACCCCATTTAGGTTGTATTTGCTTCTTGTCACACCTCCCTCACACACCAGGCCCGGGCCCTGCAGGTGGGTGAGAGCAAGAAACCACAGGCCAGAGTTAAGTAGTTATTAGTGTTTGAAGGGGAGAGGAAGATTGGAACAAGTGGGAGCTGGGGTTTGGCACAACAACAAAAGCAACCGACTCCTCCGGCTACTGTAAACCCGGCAGCGCCTCCGCGATAAGGCTCGTTCGGGTTCTTACCTGCTCCCGCGGGGCAGCTCCGGCAGCCTGCGCGACACCGGCCCTTTCCCCGCGCCTCCCGTCCTGAGGCGCCACGCACGTCCCTCGCTAAGGACGGGAGCGCCGAGCCCGGCGCGGTCGCGGCTCCCACGGCGGCCGGTGCAGGGCTGGGCTCGGAGGCCTCACCGGGACGAGAGGAGGCGCGGGCCGGGCCGGCCGCAGCGCGCTGCAATTAGGGCGGCCCTAATTACCTCAGCGCAGCTAACGGTCGGCGCCTCACCTGAGCCCCGCGCATGCGCACACTCCCCCCCCCGCACACCTCACCTGCGGCCGCGGAGGTGAGCAGCGGGGAGGTGGGAGCGAGGCAAAGCCTGACTGCGCATGCGTCGGCGCGCTCCCCTCAGCCTCTGGGTGCCCCCCCCCCTCCCCGCCCCGCGCGCGCCAACCACCTCCACCCCCCCCCCCGGCGCGCTCCCGGTCCCGCGCGCGTGCGCGCGGCGGAGTCGCGAGACTGACGGCGGCCACGTAGCGCTGCGGCGGCGGCGGCGGCGGCGGAGGAGGAGGAGGAGGAGGAGGAGGAGGAGGAGGAGGAGGAGGGGAGCGGGAGCGGGAGCCGCGGCCCCGGCGGCGGCGGGGCCTGGGCCGGAGCTCGGCGCAGCGACCACTGCGAGCGCCGCGGCGGCGGCTGAGGGGGCCGAGCGGAGGGACCGGGAGGGAGGGCCCGGCCGCCCTCCGCCCTCCCGCCTCGCCTCCTCCGCCACCCTCCCTCCGCCGCCTCGCCCGTGCTCCCCCCTCCCTCCCTCCCTCCCCTCCCCTCCCCTCGCCGCCCGGCATGGAAGGTGGCGGGGGCGGCCCTGCGGGGATCGGCCTGGGTGAGTGCGGGCCGCCCGCTCGCTTCGGGATCCCCTTTCCCTGCTCTCCTCGGGCCTGGCTGCAGCCGCCGAGCAGCGCTAGGCCCAGCCCGGGGGTGGGTGACGGAGGGAGCGGGGTAGAGCCGCCTCCGGCCTGGAAGGACTGGGGGGGGGTGTAAGCGCCGGGCCCGGCCCCCCCGGTGGGAGCAGGGTGCAGCCGGGGGAGCTTCGCGGGAGGAGGGGAGCGGGCGGCGGAGGAATGCTGCCGGGGGCGGCTGGAGCTTCCCGCTGGGAAGGGGCTGTGCCACCTGCCTGCGGAGCGGAGGGAGGGAGGGAAGGTGAGCGGCGCCGAGCGAGCCAGAGGCCGCCCCGCTGCCTTCTGCCCTGGCCTTCAGCCGCCTCCCGGCAGCGGCGCCCGGAGGTGCGGGGACACCCGCAGCCCTCGCCTTCCTCCTTGTCACTGGCCGGGGGTGCAGGCGCGGCCGTGCCCGGGCCGCGGTTGTGGATGCTGCTGGGACGGGGGTTGTCACTGGGTAGGCGAGGGAGCGCTGCGCTGCCCTTAAACTGCTGCAGGTTCGGGGTCTGGGGGTGTGAAGGGGAAAAATCAGACCTAAAACCCTGATGTTTTATCTTAGTCTTTTGAAACCCTGATGTTTTATCTTAGTCTTTTGCTGAGGTGCCTTCCCCTTTGCTCGCAGGACAGATGCAGTGGTGTGTGCGCCCTAGGATTTGGGGTTTGGGTTTGGTTTTAAACTACCTTCTGTGCAACTTTGGCTCCTGTGGGTGTCTCGGTGCAGGTATTGTTAGAATGAGAAGATCTGCTTCAAGATACCGTATCTCTTCCGTCTTAATAGTAATTGTGTGAGTATCTTTAATCACAGCAGAGTTTTGGCACGTTGTGCAGCAGCAGTGATTGAAGTCGAAGCGAGGGAAGCGCCGTAGACATAAAGGATGTGAGGAATGCATTTTTCTCTTTCCAGGGGATGACCTGAGCGGTATTGTTCTGGGAATGGCAACTGGCACATGCTTTGTTGACAGTGGTGTATGCGCGGTGAATCAGGAGAAGGACGGTGCGGGATGTGTGTGTGTGCGCTGAATAAAGGAGGTGCAACGGGGGAGCAGTGATTTGTGAAGCCTGGCCGGGTGCACCTTGGTTTGCCAAGACTGCGGCTTGATTGTGCCCTGCTGGAAGTTGGGGGCTCTTCCTCTGGAGGTGCCTGGTGGGTATGAGCGAAATGGGTCTTGTAGATGCGAGGTTGCGGACGCTGCTTGTGTTAAAAGGGCTGTGGGGTTGCAAAATGTCAGTTTAAAAGGAGCTGGGGTTTGATGGTAACGTCGTTTACGTCCTTTACATGCATCTGGTGTTCTCACCGCTGTCTGTCTGAAGCCCCTTGATCTCTCTTTCTGCCTGCCTGTGAGATGGATTTTTTCCTGCTTTGTAGCGATTAATCAGGCACTTGGAGTGTGGTTGGTTTGCTGAATGAGTGAACAGCCCCATCCGTGTCCCAGGCAGCCAATGCTTGAATTGAGATCTCCATAATCAGCTGCAGGTATAGAGTGAACTCAGTGTAAACGTGTAGTTGAGGGGTAGAAATGTTGCAAGCTGCTTCAGAGTGTGTGAAAGAAAAGAGCAAACTCCTGAAGGCTTTTGATTTCTCTGACTAAGCAGTTGGTGACTGGGATCTATAGAGCCTTCAGATTTAGCTGCAGGAACAGAGATTTCATGTAAATGTTTCATGACTTAGCATTTGTATTCTTTGTAAAAAAAAACCCTTTCAAATATTTACATGATTGAAAGAGAATTTGGCATTTTACCTATTACGAATTTGTTGTAAAGGACTTACATTATGATGTTGTTATCCTTATCGAATACTGACACAGGAAGCCTTTAACTGATGTTTTCTGCAGGGGTTCTGTATCTAGGGGCTAAATTACAGAAGCAGTTTGTCAGGTCCTGGTGCACGTGCAAAGATATTGGGATGATCTGGTTTTATTTTCTCTGCTGGAATTGTAGAACATGGACATTTCAGTCTTGGAGGTGCAATTTCATCTACATGTGAGAAGTCTTTATAGGTACAAGCAGTATAGGTCAAACAGAACTGTTTCTGGTGTCATACCACCCAGAGGTGTCCATGTAAGAATGACTTGGGACCTTTGAGTTGGTCCAACTGCATTAAACAGATACTTTCTTTAAGCAAGATCCTATCTTCCAGTCCTGGATCTCCTGTGTCATATCAGTGCCTAATGAAGAGTGGTTTACCAACAGCATGTTTGAGACAGGCACGGGTATATTTAAGGTGGTTACAAAACCGTGCCATCGGTGACCTATTTCTCTGTGGCACTCTTCTTATCAAAGAATAGATTTCTTTCTCACTCCACACCAAAGAGAGATGTAATTGGAAGGAAGTGCCAACCGATTGAGAAAATGGAGATGTTCTCTAACAACCTCATTCTGTGCTTTATTATTGTATTAGATTATCTTATAGCCATTCTCTTGGTTAAATTCCTACAGCACAGAGCAGCTAATCTCTGAATGTGCCCTGCTGTGATACACCACTCTCCCTACCAGATCTAGAGCCTGGCTGCTGCTTCTTGAAGTTGCAAACTCTTGTTTGAACACCTACCCTTAGAAGTGAGTAAAGTGTGAGTAGATGACACACCAGACCATAGACTATCTTGGGTCTTTGCAGGATCTTCCTTTCCAGTGGTTTGGAAAGTGGGGGGGCTTTGCTTAGAGCTCTCAAGTAGAATCCCTGCAGCTCATAACCAGTGAAATCATAACAGACTTTCCCAGCACAGGTGAAACCTTCGTTACAGCCTGAGCTTTCAGTGTCTCATTTCCACAGTACCTGTGCAAAAGCTTCATTTTCCAAGTGATCTCCAATGGGTGGTTTTGAGGTTGCTCCTCCCTCCTGAAAAACAATTGCATAGGGAGTGAAACTGGCAGTAGCTCTGGTGCCAGCAGCTTAAACTCATTAACACAAGCAGCTTGCATTAGTTTCCTTGACACTTTCAGACACCCTTCCCTGAGGAGGTTTCAGACTGGTAGTTTTCACTCTAGAGAAACATTTAGCTATGCTAAGCAGCTACCAGCACTTTGTGCTGCCTCCCTCTCTGGTGTATTCTGAGTTTTGAAACTTGAGTCTCTCAGTGGAGAAGTGATTTTAGGAATGTAACGTGGAAGAAAAGGCCTGCGTGAAGGTTGCTGCCGTTAGGATCCCTGTCAACATTGAGACAAAAACCTGTGAAGCCAGTTTCATTCTGTCCCAGGTACTGCATACAAGCAAGCAGCGGCTTTTCCAGCTGGAGTTCTGGAGGAGTATTTGTGGTAGCGCTGTGAAGACACACAGCCTGGGAGGATAAAGTAGTAGACTTGTTCTGATTTTACAAGCAGAAAGCCTTAGAGTGGACAGCTTACAGACAAGCATCCATTGATCCACGTCCCTTCTTTTATGGGAATGTTGTACAGGAGCAGTCACAAATATTTGAGTTGGAGCCTGGCTGAACCTTGCAGGTGCAGAAAGCTCGCTAGGACTTGGCTTTTCTGCTGGCTGGTCTGGTGGAAGACAGTACAAATCTGTTCCAAGCACCACAGTTGCTTGCAGGTCATGCTTATTTAAGCCTTTTTAGTGCGTATGTGATGAAAAGGGAATTAAGGAATGTGTCTTAATAGTGTTGTCTGCGGACAAATCACAGCCGGTGACAAGTGTGGATTTTAATGGGAGTAAGTAGGTTCTTTCTAGTGAAAAGCCTCACTGCTGTTAGCATCCACTGCCCCAGCACGGAGCGGGTACTGGGAATTAGCTGTGTCACTGGGATATCTCTGGCCATTTGCCAAGCAGGAGTATTGGTATTTTCCAGCTGATGCAGAGATTTTGGCCACGTATGTTTTAAAGCAGCAGCTCTCCTTCCTGCTTGGATTTCTGTAGGTTTTCTGGTTCTGCCCTCTCCAACACTGTCCCACCCAATGATGGCAGCTCCAGCCTTGACTCCAGTAATTTTCCCTTCTTATTTCTTTTCCGTGCTAGCAAATCTGAGGTGTTTCTCCCAAAAGACGGGCTCAGATGCATTGCCATTCCTCAGTACACTTTGTGTACGTTATCCAAGTTCCCTATTAAGTGCCATGCACTGTGTTTGACTTCCCATGTTTATGATATGGATGTCCCTTGATGAGGGACTCACATTGGTGTTTAATGCACTGTGACTGCAGTAGGCTCAGCAATGGAAATACAAGTTGTGGTCAATAGATGTGACTCCAGAAGCCTTTAGCATGGAAACATATCCTGATAAATCTTCCTGTCATGTCAGGAAGAGAATGGCTGCTGAGCATCTCCAGTTTGCTTTATTGTAGCGTGCATGTCTTGAATCATTCATCTCACACTCACTGGACCAAATCTGCTTGAGGAAATGCCATGCTGACTGCAGTGTGAAGGGCGCAGGCAAATGAGGCCCTGAATGAAATAGCAACCTTTTGCCCAGCAGTTTTGGCTGAGCACACACCTGGCTGCACTTCCCTTCCTCCCCTTGGACCTTTCTAAATTCATTTGGATGCTCCTGGTTTCCTGTTTGGTGTCCCCTCACCTTCCTTACCCTTTCTTACACTGTTTTCTACTGCCTATTTTAGAGTTGTTTCCTAAAACCGTGTGCTTTCTTTTCCCTCTTTTAGACTCATAGCTTTTCTAACCTGCAGGTTTCTTGATGAAGGATCCCACCTTCTACTTAGCCCATTTCTGGTGCTATAAAATCATTTGACATCATCTCTCCTGTGCTTCTGTTATCCCACTCTCCAAGCACTTTGAATTCAGACCGGAAGGTGAAGTGAATTATCCCTGCTGCCAGTGGATGCTCTTTTTCCCTTCTCACCCTCCCTTTGCACAAATAACCCCAGTCTTACTGAGCTGCTATTCCTTGTCTTGCTTAGGAAGTTAAGGAATTGTTGTTCCTTTTTGAAAAGAGGGAATAAAAAAGGTTTGCGTGGGTTTTCTTCAGTCTTGAAGTGTTTTCCCCCTCATTCCTGGCTGCATCTCATTGCTGAGACCTGGAATTCATGTGCCACTGTGTAGGTCCTGGTGTGGTTTCTGTGACGCTACTCAGACCTTTGCCAAGATGCGGATTTGACTTGAAGCCTCTAACACTGATACCACTGCTCTTAAAGAGAAATCGTTGAGTTTGGGTTATAGTATGCTAGTAGTAGTGATGAAATTGCTCCGTGAGCTGGTTCAGAGAGCTGATCCAGCTGAAAAATTATCCCAAGGAATGGTTATTTTCCAGGCAGACTGATTTCCCAAGGCATCTTGCCTCACAATCATAAGAATGCTGGTGTTGGCATATAAACAGGGAAAGTGTACTGCCTCCTTTGGCAGCCACACAGCCTTAGATCAGATTAAAACGAACAAGTAACTTTGGCCTCAACTGATAATTGTCCTCACTTTGCCCAGAAGGAAATTTAAATACAAAGAGAGATAAGATGTCCATAGCTGTGTAATGAATTAGAGAGAAAACTGGGAATAGAGTCTGCTGTATCGGTGGGAAGAGTATTCTATGCTTGAGAATCACAACTGGTAAGACCCGTGGAGGTTGAAAGGAGCTCCTGTTGTGGAACAGTGCCTGTCCTGATCACGCATGGACTTGCTGAGCAGCTTTCCATCTCCACGTCTAACTCTGGTACCTCCAGGGAGAACGCTGACTGTAGTTTCTACTTGCAGAGGGAGGGAATGCGCAGGCAGGAGTTCCACTGAAGTATCCTTACTTGTTCAGTGTTTCTTAGGTAGCTGATGGATTGTGTGTTGCTAAATGTGCTTTGTTAAATTCTGTCAGTATCAGAGCAGGGAGATGCTCGGTTTTCCCCAAAGTGTCCATTGTGCATCTAAAACGAGGTGCGTGTGTGGTGTTTGAGAAGATTCAGGAGCTCAAAGCAAGGATGGTAATCGGTCTTGGGAGATAACGATACCAAACGGTTACACAGGGTTTACAGGAGCATGGTGACATTGTGCAAGAAGAAACACAATAGTAAGGGTTTTGGTATTGGCACATTTAGACTTTGTCAACAGTAGATTACCTAAACCTGTGCTGGTGCTTTGTGCATGCATGAACACACACCTCAACCTCGTACTAACCACAAGGCTGGGCTTCATCCCAGCGCTGCTTGGCAATGCAGTAGTTAAAATGCTGCTGGAAGTTACAAAACAAACTCTGCAGGCCAATGCAGGTGTGTTTTTGTGGGCAGTGTGAGAGGAGGAGGCACTAAGAGAAGCCCAGGGAAGGAAGAGAAGGGGAGGAAGGCTGCTGGTGCTGATTTACCATGGGGAGAGTGGCGCATCCTGCTCCAGCTGGTGCGTCCACCCCTGCGCACAAGGGCAGTGGTGCAGCTTTTTTGTTGCTATGGAGCTTTACCCAAACTTGTTGTTGGTTTCAGAATTAAAATGATCTGCCTGAGAACATGGAGAGGGTTTAAACCTATCCGTAAGCACATTCCAATGATGTGAGAAGAGCAAACTTGAGTTTGGAGAGATCAAATTCACGCTTCCAGAAGCCAAAGGAGATTTTGCTATTTCAAATCTTTTTTTCTTTTGTGCTACATACAACTCTCAGCAAAATCCCCAAATATTTAAGTTGTTTTTTCTTTTCTTTAGGATAAAGTGGTCATCTGGCAATGAATCAAAATGGGCTTTAAAAGCTCCATTGAACTGTGACTGAGGGACTCTGAAGTGTGTGTGTACCATCACGCTCTCGGCTCAGATGTGTAGGTATTTCACTGTGTAGCATACACAGTGTGAAAGTGGAATGCTCCAGGAGCATGCTACATGCTGGGCTGTGTGTGTACTGCAGGCTGGCCAGCACAGCTGTAAGCAAAGAAGTGAACCCGTCTCTGAGTTTTCTCAAGCTGAACCCTAGTGCCGTGGGTTAGTGGTGGACTTGGCAGTGCTGGGTGAAGGTTGGACTTGATGATCCTAAAGGGTTTTTCCAACGTGGTTGATTCTATGATTCTGTATTAAAAATATACAAGACTTGGTTGTTCTCTCCCTTCTACATCCTGCAAAGGTCTCCTTTAGGGCTTGCTAGGAGAGGAGGGAAGGATTCTAGGACCCTGGATGTAAAAGTGCTGCATTAAACAGCAGAAAACCCTCTTCTCCAGGGCAACATCCCAGGTGGAAGTTCTGCCTGGCAGCTTGGCTTTGCAGACAGACCATTTACATTTTGTTTCTCTCAGCTCATCTGCATCTCCATATTCAGAGACTCAGATACACATCGAGGGCCTCTTTCTCCCCTCCTCCTCCCTGAGAAGCCAGATGCTAACTTTGGGGAAACAGAGGTAGAGATCTTGATGATAGTTTTCCTTTCTGCTCCACGGTTAGTGCAGTCATTTATAACCTTAGAGTAAGTTAGTGATGTTTAGTAAGGTCAGTGCTGGTATCTATGAGTATTAATCCTAGTGTGGTTGTTACTGATCTTCAACTATGGGAGCAGATAATGGTGGAAGGAACAGTGTTTAAAGCCAAGGGGAATCTTGCCACTTAGTGAGAAGAAGACTGGGCAATGAAAAGTGATTTGGAACAAGGAGTAGGCTGATGGGTGAAACAATTGCCCTTCAGTATGGTGGCGGTGGGTAGCTTTGAACTTCGGGCACATACTGTGATGCGAGTACAAGTTTGAAGGGACAGATGATGTGTTAATGTGGTCATATAAAGCTTTTTTGTTTCATAGATGTGTCCTTAAATCATCAGTCATACATATGAAAGGTGCATACATGTGAATGACTACTGTTGAGTGCTAACCACCTGCATTTGGTTTAATCTTGCTTTCAGTTTGTTGCATTGAGAGATGAGATGGGAGACAGCAATAGATTTGAATACAAGGAAGTTCCTAGGTCAGTCACAGGAGTTGACTTTTTGTATATCTAAGATAGTAGGAAGGGCTTAGACTCTTAATTTGAGTGTGTATCATTGTGTATGAGAGCTTTTCAAGGTGCTTTTGCTTAGTAAATGTTGAGGCTTATGGTTCTCATAGCTAAAACTAGTTGATAGACAATAGAAAGCCTTTGGCTCATAGCAAAAGCGGAGGGATTCGTATGCTGCGGAATTCCACAATGGCAATGTCCTCAGCTGGAGATAATGCTTGAAAAAAATCCAGGTTCCCAGCTCTGGAAATCCCTGCTTTGAAAGCCTCAAACCAGATCCCTGGATACAGGCAAAGAATTCAGCTGAAGAAATGGAAAAAGCCTGCAAGTTTTTGATCCTGGTCTCTGTTTTAGCTGCAGGATATTCTCCAAGGCTTTTTTTTTTCTGGGATTGGGAATACACTCCGCTTCATTTTCTGTTAGACTGAATCACTGCCATACTTACAGGCAGATAGCCAGCTCCATACAGTGCAGATATGTCGCCTGCTGTGTTAGCAAGATACCTCTCATAGATTATGTTAGGAATGGTCAAAAGCAGTAAGTGGAAGAGGGGACAGTGTAGATGCTGCCCTGCATCTTCAGGCTGTCATGTATCACCTCACCAGACGTGCTTCAGCCCCTGGACAATGGACCAGGATGTGTTCACTCCCCACTCTTTTGTTTCCCTGCCAAGGCTTGCTGCAACACTTGCAGTCCCTGCCGGTGTTGTTGGGCTTTATGATGTGCGTGTCGCTTTGCTTGCTTGGACTGAGGCGAAGCCACTTGAGCCAATGGATGGTGCCCAAGCATGTGGCATCGCTTCAGTTCCACCGGCAGACCAGTGCCATACACCATTGTACGGCTCATCTTTCCTAGGAGTTGATGGGGAAATCAGTTTCCAGAGAATTGGAAAGGAGAGAGTACTCATTTTTGCTTTACAGGGGTTGGGAATGCTGTTTCCCAACAGCCTCTTGCCATGTGGACACCATATTCCCAAGTGTGTGTCAGCCTGGCCTGACACAGCAGCTGGGATTGCTCTTCCCTCCTTTCCTTTGCAGCTCCTCTAAGCGGGAACCTGGTAGAGATCACATCTCCTCGGTGGGTGCTACAAGCTGGCCGGGGTGTCTCGCAGATGGCAGAGCAGATCCTTAGTAGCAGGCAGTGATTTTAGTTTGCATTTACATGGGCAAAGGCAGCCTTGAGTACTGAGCATAGAAATGCAAAACCGGGCAGGATGTGCTGAGTACAGCTCTGTCTGAGAGGAATCTTACCACTTCAGAACAGATTTTCAGGGGTTTTGCATGTAAAGCAGCTGAGATGCACAAGAAAGGAATGATTGTAGCAGGATCTAAATAATTCCCTCTTGTGTTATAGTCCTGATTACTATCCGCTGACATGATGTAACTTGGACCAGATGTGTTTTCCCACTAACTGGAATCGCTGGGCCTGGAATTCTGGTTTGTGCACCTGTTCTTCAAACTGTGCAAGGATATTGAAGCTGCTTTTCTGTGTGCTCTAAACCCACTGCTCGTGTGTTGAGCTGCAGGTGACTGGGCTTAGCCAAGCACGGTGTTGTCACACTGCACCTCTGGTTCTTTCTTGCTGATGCGCTGCTCAGGATTCACATTACCTAGGGACTGTAGTGAGAAAACGTTGATGTTTTGATCTCTTTAGGGGAAACACAGCAGAACTTTGTGTGGGGCAGTATACGTCAAGCTAAATTGTAGCTCTGCAATGAAAATGATCTTTTTCTGAGCTATTTTCCTGTATTTCTGTCCTGTCTGCTGATGGAACTGAGTAATGAGTAAAACTGAAGAATATTAACAGAAGCAAAGTGAAAAATCACACCCTTATCTCTACGTTTATACTCCCCAGAATGATGCTTTCTCTTATCAGCCTTTCAGCATAAACACCTGCCAGCTTATCAGTTGATCAGAGTTCTAATGCTTCTGCATCCAAATAATGTGAGGAGTAGGTGTGAAAGCATTTAACCTAAAAAGATGCTGCTCTTTTGCAGGGGTTGAGCTGCTCTTGCATTCTGAATGCACACAGCCTTTAGCTGTCCTGGGAGTTCCTTCCTGCCGAGTAGAAAGGCAGCAGGGATGCTGGTTGGAAACGGGTGGTAGTCAGGCTGTGATGTGTCCCAGGCTTGGCACAGCGTTGGAGCTCTATTTCATTAGTCCCCCCAACCTGCACCCGCTGCCTTACTCCTGAGTGTAGCTTCTTCAGAGCTACTTGGCTCGTTAGTAACTGGTGCATTATCTTAACTAATGTAGATTGTTGCTGTATGCACATGGGGCTTCACCCCTTTTAAACTGTGGGCAAATCTGGTTGCCCCAGGACATAATGGAGCTGCTGGATTGCAGCTTCCAACCAAAAGGTATTCAGGATCCTTCAGAGCTTCAGGTTGTTCATGCATATGCAGAATGTCATTGCCTTTAACTACAGCAGTTCTAAGGCTTTTCTTTTCCTAACTGTAGTTTTGTTTTATGGAAAAGAGCATTTCAAGATGTTTGGAGCATCTTCAGTCAATCCATGAACTTGTGTTTATGTATAGTGGGCAATGCACCTGCATCACAGAGTGGCAAAATCTGTCCATTCCTTGCAGTGCCTCTCGTATCCATGTAAAAGCTGCTTTAAAGGGAGATTTGGGGGCTCTTAAGAGGGGAAGTCTGGTGTGAAGCTACCGGTCTTGTGTTGTGAAGGAAGCCTCCGATATGTTGGGATGCTTGTGATGGTGTTTCAGCACTGCAGTATTGGCTGTGGCTCAGATCCACACACGCTGTAGCCTTTTGGAGACCTAAGTTTGTCTAGATGCCTTGTGAGGTTTATTAAGGTTGAGAGCACTTCTGACTGTACCAGGATGGGAGCGAAATCTAGTCCAAGAGGCTGGTAAATAGAACCAAACGGTTCTATCCTGTGCCTGGCTTGGAAGGCTCTGTTAGAACAGAGCAGGAAAATAATGGATGGGTCATAAGTTAATGCAGTTTTGGTGTTGGATATTGACTACTGCAGTCTATTCTCTCATAATACTTTTCATGTACGTATGTGAGCTGCAGGAAGGCCCCAAGTTCTTGCCCTTCCTCCTCTCTTTTCCTTATGGTGTGTGTAAAACCCAAGCAAATGCCACTGATGTGTGAACTGAAGCATGGGTGTTTTTGAAGGAATTTTCTGGTGGTTATGGCTATCTGGGAAGAGCAGGAGAACTTCCAGATGTTAACTAAGGAATAAATCCATACAGAGCTGTCTTTGTGTCCGCAGACAGATCACCCTTGTGCCTGCAATGCTTCTGTACTTGCCAACCTACAGCAGAGTGGATTAGACCAGAGTCTGACCATCTTCAGAGCTAATGTTGATAACTTTTGTATAGGCAGCAATTCAGATGGTTTCAGATAAGAAATCAGACATCAGGCCAATGTCCCCAGGTGCTGCTTCTGCCCTTGCATGGAGCCACCAGCACCACCCAGTGAGTGGTTTGGTGACCATGTGTAGGCTATGCTGGGCTCGGTGGCTCACAGGGAGCCTTGGGGTGCAGACATGGCTGTGCAAGCACTCCACTGGGTACCAAAGCGGGGAGAAGCTGCTTTTATCCTGTACATCAGTGTCTGCCTCAGTGTTTACCCAAATCCTCTGGCCTTGGCCCAGGTTAGGTGTAAAGGCCAGGCAGCCAGCCCCTCTCTGGGGGCCAGGTGAGGACATGGAATTCCAAGTCATTAACCTCTGAGTGCATCACACTTGCTGTGTGTGATTTCAGGGCATCTCCTGAGTCAGAGTTGGGGCAGGTAATTGCACTCCGTGCTCTCTGCTACAAATGGGTCTATTTTTAGGACAGATAATGTGAAGAAATGTGGTTTTTCTTTAGAAGCAGCACAAGCATCGCATGCAGTGTTGCTCCCACATATACGTGCTTCCTCCACCTACACATCTGTCTGCAAGTTGGTTGTACTTTTTTCTCTGGGTTGAAGCCTATAATGTTTCATAGGATCCCAGACTGTTTGGGTTGGAAAAGACCTTAAAGCTCCTCCAGTTCTAACCCCTGCCACAGGCAGGGACACCTTCCACTGGAGCAGCTTGCTCCAAGCCCCTGTGTCCAACCTGGCCTTGAACACTGCCAGGGATGGGGCAGCCACAGCTTCTCTGGGCACCCTGTGCCAGCGCCTCAGCACCCTCACAGGGAAGAGCTTCTGCCTTAGATCTAACCTGAACTTCCCCTGGTTCAGTCTGAACCCATCACCCCTTGTCCTGTGGCTCCAGTCCCTCTGCAGCATCCTTGCAGCCCCCTTCAGACACTGGAAGCTGCTCTGAGGTCTCCACGCAGCTTCTCTTCTGCATGCTGAGCAGCCCCAATGTCCTCAGCCTGTAGGCTTGCAGGACTTCCTTGTATGACCTTTGGTTAGCGTTGGGTGTAGCTCACAAGCTCATTCTCTGCCCCTAATACAGTTACTCCTCAGGTTCAGGTCTTAGGTAAGCTTCAAAGAGCGCTTTTAAACGGCGTATCTTTTCCTGTTTTAACCACAACCTGCATTGCTCCCTTTAGTTGTGGGGCTGGAATTCATTGTGTGAGCTCCCGCCATCCAGCAGCTTTGAAAAAGGCAGATTCACCTTTAAAAACCAAGCAGAAATGAAAGCATCCAAATGCTGTGTCTTCCATTTGGGATGAGAAACTGCCCAAAATAACCCATGCCAGTGTTTGGGGCAGAGCTGCCTGGGAACCACCAGCAAATCCATGCGTGCTGCATGTATTCCATGGCTAAGGAGGGCTTTGCTTTACCAGCTGTTAACTCCTGTTGTTTGAAAGCTGCAGGTCCCTTGGGGGTGGCCCGCGGTGCTTTCAGAGTGAAAGTAGGTTACTGGTGCTGCAGAGTGAAGTGGTTTTGAGGCCAAACAGCTTTGATAACTCCGAAGAATCCCTTTTGTTGTTCTCCCTTTGAAGTGGGACCGTGCTTGTGCAGAGGGGTTGGTTACACAGAGTGTTTGTGAGCTGAGCAGGGGTGAAATGATGGCAGGGCACGGGAAGAAGGTATTTTGCCATGGAGGAGACGGGGGTGAAGGTAAAAGTTCCTTTTCATGCCAGTTTTTGTGCTTTTCCTGGCTCTCTGGCAGCAGCCTTTCCTGATTGACTCCTGCAGCTCGAGAGTGATGCTTGATGTGCTGAGGAAATAATCAGGTATCGTTTTCTTCATGGCACAGGGATATTTCTGAGCTGCTGAATAATGCATGGAGTTTTAAGGGGAAGGCTAACCTGGATTTCCTCATGCCCACTGCTTTCCAAGGGCCTTCCTGGCTCGGGGGTTGTTAATGCTGGCTTGCAATCACAACCGGTTTAGTTTATTATTTACTAGTTTTCCCACTGGGATATCACTTGTGATCCCAAGCCAATGGTAACAGCCCATCTCCACGTATTTCCTGGCTCAGCTGGGTCTTGGCTTCTTCCTGCCTCACCTCTGGAGCTCGGAAGCTCCCAAGACCCTGGAGGGAGAGCACAGCAGCGGGAATAGACGCTGCTGTTGTGGTGCTGCCAGTCACTGTCTGGCATCCTCAGGGCCCTTTCTGAGTGCATCTGGGAAGCCTGGAAAGCCATTCCCGAATGTGATGTAGTGAACTTTGAAGCTGCTGATCAGGCGTGCGGACATTGGGCTGCTGCTTTCCCCAGCGTGGCACTTCACAAAGAGCTGGAGGGCACAGTTCAGGCTTTATCATCCAAACCACCAAGACCATTGGTAGGTTCATCTCCTGTTCAGTTGCATTCACTTTAAAGGGGGGAAATGCTGGACTTTCCCCCCTTTAAATATATATAGTTATATGTATATATATATAAAAAAAATTATATATAATTCCCTTAGAATATATAAATTGTATCAAAACATATTTGGATGGAAATTAGGGCATTTGCCCCATGAAGGGTATTTTAACTCAGTATGATGTGGAAGGAGGTTTATCCTAAAAACCCGTATCTGTGAGACTGCTTTATGTTAGTGGCTGTTTATTGTTGCTCCAAGAATAGCAATAATACAAACAGCCCTGTGATTCTGTGCAATCCAAGTGGTTTATACCTGCCTGCTGGGCTTAGCCTCCAGGAATTGATCAGATTCCAGTAGTGAGATTCCAGTTTTGTTTGTATTCAGCTGCTCAATCCATCACTTTCTGTGTTAGGGCCCTTCTCTGCCCTTTAGTCAAGGGGTGTCCCATAGGCTCTGTCCTTGATTCTCCTCTTGTGCATCCTCTAGTCCCAGGTTTAGAGCCCAGAGTGTTTAGGCAGGACTGGCGTTTCTGATCTGAGCAGCACAGCCCGCATCTTGGCTTGCTGCTGCAGCGCTGCGCTCCCAAAGTGCAACTGCCCCGGTGAGAAACAGATGGGAGAGATTGATCACTTGTGGTCAGTGGGCATCACGTGGCGGCCTTCACAAGAGGAAGTAACAGTGTCCTGATCAAATTCCAACTTGGATAACTGCATGTGGAATTTAGATGGGCAAGTGTCATATTGTGTGGCGCCTGCACTGGGGAATAAGTGGCTGGGGGAAGGGAGAAGGAGACAAAAGAATAAGTGCTTTAAATCAAGTGGCTGCATGAGGGATCTCTGAGGTGGAAAGGAGCAGGGGACACGGTGTTCTTCATGTGATTTAGTGCTGTGAGCTGAAAATGGCTCCATTGAAATCCTCCATGCATATCTGCGTTAATGGAATGTTGTTCAGTGGAACGTGTCCTCTGCCTGGGGAAGGATGGGCTCCCTTTGGGAGATACAGCAGGAGAAGAGGTGTTTCTGTGGAGGTGTGCACCTGGCTTGATAGGGAGGCTTGTAGGAGTAGAGTGGGACTGCCTGTGCTCCTGAGGGTCCGGGAGGAGCTCAGATGAGCATCTTGCTTCAGCCTTGAGGCAGGGGGTGGTGCACAACAGTCATTGCCTTGAGTTCCATATCCCAGGAGTACAGCAGCACTTCTGGTCCCCACAAAAGGTGCACTTGTTTGTACCTAAAGCCACCAGGTTTGCTCGAGACAGTGCTATAGGCCAGGCCATCCCCAGCAGGTGCAGCTCACAGATGCTATACCCTGTGTCGTACCCCAGTTTTGCAAGCTCAGAGCAATTAGCTGGTGATTTTAGGGCTGAATTGTTAATTGACTTTGTCTTCTCTGTTGTCTTTTCTAGATACAATGGTCAACGGTTCCTTGGCAACTTTCTCCAGAAGAATAATTACTGCTGCTCTGCTCTTGCCATAATACCAGAATCCTGTGACCTACACATCTGCACTCAACACCAGCAGAGAATCCTATTGTGTTCATTCTGTGTAGATGGAAGAGGCGGCGGTCTCGAGAGTCCATCCTGATTTCAGGCTGCTTCCTTGGTTTTTCTGGGATTAAAGGTGCTCAATGAATCAGGGCCCCCCAAATGAGTCAAACAGCCAATTCATGCCAACAGTTGGTTGAAAACTGTGCGGCGCATGTAGCAGGGATGGCGCAAGAGGACAGTCGCCGTGGTCAGGTGCCACCTCCCTTCTATCATGGTGCCAGCCAGGAACTCGATCTGTCCAACAAAGTGTACAAGAGAGAGTCAGGAAGTCCTTACTCTGTGTTGGTGGACACCAAAATGAGTAAACCACATCTCCATGAAAGAGAGGAGCAGCCATATTTCAGGGAGAACAGAATGGTAGGAGAGGTCCGGGCTGTGAAAGAAGATAGAGAAAACTCTGAGGACTCTGAGGAGGAAGAAGAGGAGGAAGATGAAGTGACTTACAAAAGGGAGCAGATTATAGTAGAGGTAAACCTTAACAACCAAACATTAAATGTATCAAAAGGGGAGAAGGGTGTCCCCTCCCAGTCCAAAGAGACTGCTGTTCTTAAGACCAGCAGTGAGGAAGAGGAGGGTGACAGTGAGGAAGAGGCCACTGAAGACAGTAATGATTATGAGGAAAATGAGAGGCAGAAGAAAAAAGAGAAAAGAGTGGAAAAAGTTAGTGTTGCCCAAAGGAGAACAAGGAGAGCTGCATCTGCTGCAGCAGCCACAACTTCCCCATCACCCAGACCTACAAGGGGTCGTAGAAAGAGTGTGGAGCACCCCAGGCGTAAGAAGAAAGCTGCAAAGGAGCCCAAGGCACCTGTGCAGAAATCAAAGTGTGAAGAGAAGGAGACTTTAACCTGTGAGAAGTGCCCCAGGGTGTTTAACACACGCTGGTACCTGGAGAAGCACATGAACGTCACTCACAGGCGCATGCAGATCTGCGACAAATGTGGGAAGAAATTTGTGCTAGAAAGTGAGCTGTCCCTTCACCAGCAAACAGACTGTGAAAAAAACATCCAGGTAGGTTTGCTCACCTGCTTGCCAGATTTCCAAACCTTCTGTCGTGCCCTGGATACAAGCTAGTGGACACTTCAGAGGGGGAAATCTTTTGCGCAGCCCAGGTTCTGACCGAGACCTTGTCTCTGCGTATCAGCACTTTGGTGTCTTCCAAAGGAAGTAGATGGCAGGGAACAGAGTGTCCAGCTGCCATCTGGTGCAGCAGAGTTACTGTAGTCTTTAACCACAACTTGGGGAAAACACAAAGCTGCTAATGTCAGACTCAAGAAACAAGTGCGTTTGCAGTCAAGTCCTTTGGCAGGATAAACCCTCCTCCTTCAGGTGCTGAGCACCTGCACCTATCGCTAGCTTTAATGTGCACAGTGTTTCAGTATCCTGAAATCAGTCACAGAGCATGGCCAGGTAAGATTTCAAAGGGAGAGTGGAATTCTGGCACATTGCTGGTCTCGGAATTGGAATTGTGTGACATACCTGAGAGGCAAGCAGGTGAGAAAGAACCTGGGGAAGTCGGGATGGGAACTGGTGTTCAAATGAAAATGCTACTGAGCCAGGTGCCCACAGGTAACTGACAGTAGGTGTTCATGTATGCATTTGGCAGTGCATGAATGCTGTGACTCAGTCTGCTAATGGCCTTTTCCCAGTGTAAAAAAGCTCAGTAAATCTCGCTGATAATATAAAGATCTCTGGTCTTTGTCACCCGAAGCTTTGCAGCTTTTAATTGGATACAACAATGGCAGCCTGTGTTGTAAGAGAACCATTTTAAAGTCCTAAGTTGTGGAAAGAGCTCCAGAGTTTCTGATTCATCTGTGGTTTGTGCTTTGCTCACAGGCATCTGTGTTCTCATGTAACTGGGGGCACTGTTGTTGTAGCTGCTGATTCAAACGTGCTTGCTTTGCCTTGTTAAGCTCGGCACAGCATTGCCATCTCCTTCTGAAGTGATCCCACTGCCAGCATGGAGCTCAGCTTTTGTGCAGCTGAAATGCTGAGAGTTCGTAGGGCTTTGGCGAGTTCTTTGTCTGCCCAGTGAGTTTTAGCAGCAAGATTTAAGATTTTGCTTGTTTGTTTAAATGCTGCACTGAATTGGGATTCCAGTCCCACTGTGCGGGAGACGGCTGAAGTGTCTGCCGTGATTTCTCTTTGCTGTAAGACTCAAACACAGCTCTGTGTAACATTGTGCTGTTCTTCCTTATGTTTCAGCTCAGAGGAGGAAGACTGAAGGAAGGAGTAGAATATAAGATACTGAGTCTTGAGCCTAGTTAGCAAAACACATCAACATTGCCGCGTGTCCTTGCAGGTTTTGAGCTGAATACCGCACAAGTTTAGTGCAGAGGACATTGAAATGCAGATTGCAGCAGTGCCCCATCATCCAGGTGGCTCTTTCACAGCATAACACTCTTTAGACATGAAGCAGGAATTCAGGAATATTTGGAACATGGGGCATAGAATGGAGAAGGAGCCTGTAATCCATGCACACACATGCTGCTGAGGGGTTCCGGTCCTGTGCCCCAAAGTGATAGGGAAAGAAGAAATGGTAGCAGTTGTACCCAATACAAGCAGAATCAGTTCTAGAAACCTTCCCAAATACTTCCAGTATCTGGGAATCTGAAGCACTGCTGGTCTTCAAGTTCCCACTGTAGGCGTGTATTCAGCAATTCTTTCTGTCTCTCCTGACATTTGGAATGTGGTTCCCAGCTGCCTGCTCGTTTGGTTTTATCGCACGTGGCAAGAGGAGTAAGGGGATAGGATATGAACATGTTAACGTTAATACAGGGTTTAATGTGTCAAGGGGGATATGGAGCTTTGCCTAGGAGAAAGAAATGGTTTCATTATGGGAGTGGTAATTGAACTGATAAGAACTTGAGTGGCTCCTCTCTGTGTTTTTCACCTAAGTGCGGGGATATATCCATTTTTTCAGGTAATTTCTGGGTTTCATCCTTTTAAAATGAGCACCTTCACAGAATTTCTGTTGTCACCTCAGCCTCTCTCTGTAGTAACTCAGTATTCTACAGTACTTGCTGCTGACCATCAATTAAATGTAGACTGACCAATCCAGGGGTTTGCTTACCTTAAATCAAAGCTTTTTGAGCATTTCTTTACTCTCCAGGGTTTCTTTCCCCCCCTCCAAGGGCTACAGTTTGGTCCTCACATGCCTCCACGTAGGTACTTTCAGATGCAGAGTGTCCCCTTGGTGTCAGCACGGTGAGTGGGGTACCAGGGTTTCCCTGCTGAGATTGAAGCCCTGTAGAAGCAGCGGAACGTGGCTGTGCAGGGAAGCAGCAGCTCGAGATGTCAGAAGGCCCAGCAGTGAGCAGCAGGCAGCTGTCCTTGTCTGGAGGGAAGGAGGGTCAC
Source organism: Pezoporus wallicus (assembly GCF_028554395.1). Lineage (NCBI taxonomy): Eukaryota > Metazoa > Chordata > Aves > Psittaciformes > Psittacidae > Pezoporus > Pezoporus wallicus. The sequence goes on from NW_026640978.1 coordinate 157,373, forward strand.
AGGGAGGCAGAAAACCAGAGATGCACCAAACCCCCCAACACCCAACAGAAAATAACAAGCTGCAGTTCCTTTCTCTTCACGTCAAAGATGAAGATGCCTCCGTGTCCTCACGTGTGTCTGCTGTCAAGCTTTACAGCTCGGGTATGCTGGAGTGCTCAGGCTGCTACAAGGACTTTTTTTGTCAAGTCTTTAGCAAGAACCAGCTATTAGGGGAAAAAGAGACGTGTGAGAGTCCATGGATCCTGCTCATTGCTGACTTTCTGGACATACCACAGAGAAGAGATTCAAGCATTGTTTGCATATTGTCATTTTAGACCTATAGTGCTGCTGATCCGTATAAATGAAGAGTCAGAACACCACAGATGGAGGTGACAACTTGCTTTGTGTCATGCTCTCCACATGGTCAAGAGCTGCAAGAGGGAAGCTGCCTTCTGTCCAGAGCTAAAAGGAGATGAGAGAGCTCTGAGGAGTGTTGAGTGTTGGAGGGGGTCACAGTGCTCCTGTGAAAGACAGAGCTGGACGTGCAGATGGGTTTTAAAGGCCTGGTGGTGGTGGTGGCGGTGGCCTCCTCCATCTCTGTTGGCTTCTCCCCACACCAGGGGTTGGGCTTGCTCCCGAGCCAGCAGCATCAGTGCCTGTGAAGTTGTCTTCTCTGTGTTAGCTCCTTGAGGGCTGATCCAGCTGGATGTGCTGTTGTGCTGGGGAAATAAGCTCGTGCGGTGGCTGTAGTGCTCTGTGTAGTGGCACCACCATGCAGTGTGTTACCTTCCTCTCCAGTCCTGCTCAAGCTGGCTTTTCTTACTGTAATTGTTTCAAGTCTGAAACAATCAATGTAGGCTTAATCTGAGACAGTACACAGCCTTTTGACTTGGTTTGGGCTTCTTTTTATCATGCAAGAGGAAGATCCATGGCTTAACTCCACTGACTTGAATTACTGAATCTAATGGAGAATTCCTTCTATTTATCCCATTCATTCAGTGCGTTTCCTGTAATAAATCATTCAAGAAGCTCTGGTCCCTCCATGAACACATCAAGATTGTCCACGGATATGCAGAAAAGAAATTCTCTTGTGAGATCTGTGAAAAGAAGTTCTACACCATGGCCCACGTGCGGAAACATATGGTTGGTGAGTTATTGATCAGTGCTTCTGCTCGTTCTGCCTCATAAGCATAGAATGGTTTGGGTTGGAAAAGACCTTAAGATCATCCAGTTCCAATCCCTTGCAGTGGGCAGGGACACCTTCCAGTGGGGCAGCTTGCTCCAAGCCCCTGTGTCCAACCTGGCCTTGAGCACTGTCAGGGATGGGGCAGCCACAGCTTCTCTGGGCGCCCTGTGTCAGCGCCTCAGCACCCTCACAGGGAAGAGCTTGTGCCTTATATCCAACCTGAACTTCCCCTCGTTCAGTTTGAACCCATCACTCCTTGTGGTTCTTAACTCCTAATTGCTGTTTTGTGGAGAAATACAGTAACTTCAGTTGTCTGAACTTTATCCTTAGCAAGTTCAAGTCTGTAGTTCTGGGCAGCAGGCAAAACCTGTGTGTGTCTATGTGTATGTAGCTCTAAGCTGTTCAGAAGTTGGAGGAAAACAACTGGTTCGAGAAAAGATTGCATTGGAATGACCCTCTCTAATGTACTGTTGTGTTGCAGCACACACAAAGGACATGCCATTTACATGTGAAACCTGTGGGAAATCATTCAAACGCAGCATGTCTCTCAAAGTACATTCCCTACAGCATTCTGGAGAGAAACCTTTCAGATGTGAGGTGAGGCAGCAACTGGTAATACATGGAGATAACGGTAGCAGGAAGGTGTAAACTTAGTAACCCTGTCAGTAGGTGGAAACTGAATTGCCTTGTAACTGAGGTGTCGTTCCATTAAAATCTGGGCAGACTCTGTGGGGAGCACAGCTCAGATGCAGCCGTTCAATGTGGGGTGCCTGTGGTTTGTTCTAACTGCTGGCTCTCATGTTTTAACTCAATGAGTACCCGCTACAGCAGGATTTGAATCCCACTCTTCCCTCAGTGTTCATAGCAAAGCCTAATGCAAATGCCATTAATCCTTCCTGTCCTGCCTGCTTACTTGAAGCAGATGGCAGTGAAAAACCAAATCACTGCTGGATTTTCACTTGTGGGAAACACTGCAAAGGGTGACCTCGACCTCCTTGGGATCGGGGACTCTGTGAGTTTGCATCTCTTACACCAGGCGTGTGCTGGGATGAGGGAAGGTCTCTCCCGGCTGCACTCACAGACCTTTGCCATTGCCATTTTATGCCTGGCCTGGGGAAGGAGACCCAATGGGGCAGACTAACCCAGTCATGTGTCTGGGGTAGATAATGTCTCAGTCACCTGATGGGGATGCTTGTGGGTAATCACATGGTGGAGGCAGGGGGTGCAGAGCCCTTCCTCTTTCCAGAGCAGGTCTGGTGGCTCACTCTGCCCGTCAGATGAGGCACAGCTCCAGCCAGACACCGAGTACTAGTGGTGGTTGTGCAGCCATGGTAGTCTTGGGAATAAGACTCCTTAGGAATGGACTTCCCTCCTAGCAATAAACAATAGCTGTAAAAGCCAGACCCGTAAAGCTGCTGTTGGCACTGCTGGGTGAGCAGAGTCCTCTAGTGGAGGCTTGCTGTAGTCCAGCAAAACCTCCAAATGACATCTTAAGCCAACAGAAGCACTTTGCTGTTGCCATAACCCTGTCTCTGCTGCCAGCAGCTGTGTCAGCTAAAGGTTGTGACTGTTCCACGCTCCTTGCCAAGGCTCCTGTGCCAGCAGACCTCTTAGCACAGCCCAAACTCTACTGGCTGTGTCATTTAAACCCAGGGTCTCTGTGTGTACTAGTTCAGGTATGCTTGACTCCTTACCGTAGTCAGTTCAAAGTGCTGCCTTGCTTCCTGCTGTGTGATGCCTGAGCATCACGGGTTGCTGTTTTTCTGTTGCAGAACTGTGATGAGAGGTTTCAGTACAAGTACCAGCTGCGTTCGCACATGAGCATCCACATTGGGCACAAACAGTTCATGTGCCAGTGGTGTGGCAAAGACTTCAACATGAAACAGTACTTTGATGAGCACATGAAAACACACACTGGTAAGAACTAATCGAGGAAAAGCACGAGTACCTCCAGGACAGGAACTTGCCTGTACTTCCAGTTGTATTCCCTGGCTTGGAATATGGGACCAAAACTGCTCTCCAACCTAGAAAAACAGAGAGGAGAGGTCCATACATTATCTCACTGTTAGATCTGTAGTCCTGTGATTCAGTGTGGGGGAAAATGAGAGCTTAGGCTTACTTCCTTCTTACTGTGGTCTGAAGGAGCCCCTTGCCAAAGCCTTGTAGAAGATTGTCATGCATCAAAATCTGAATGTGAGAGAGGATTTCATGAAGACCGAGGGCTGCTGTGGAGCAGCTGTGTCTGTTTGCTGAAGGCAGCAGTCACAGTAGCCTTTGTAGGCTGCAGTTTGTTTGCATAGAGGTGCTGAAGTGTAAGGGTTAGCAGATGTTCTGTGCCTCACTGATTGCTGGCTCTGCTTGCAGGAGAGAAGCCCTTTATCTGTGAAATCTGTGGCAAGAGCTTCACCAGCCGCCCAAACATGAAGAGGCACCGCAGGACTCACACAGGGGAGAAGCCCTACCCGTGTGACGTGTGCGGCCAGCGATTTCGCTTCTCCAACATGCTCAAGGCACACAAGGAGAAGTGCTTCCGTGTCACCAGCCCCGTCAACGTGTCAGCTGCTGTCCCGATCCCGCTCTCCACCACTTCTGCCACCACGGTCCCTGCTGTAGTGAACGCGCCCACCGGCCCAGCGCCACCCATCAACCTGAACCCAGTCAGCACGCTGCCTCCGCGCCCCATTCCCCACCCGTATTCACACCTTCACCTACATCCTCATCCTCACCATCCACATCACCTCCCGGTGCCCCCAGTCCCTCATTTACCCCCTCCTCCAGCTCTTTTTAAGAGTGAGCCTTTAAACCACAGAGGCCAGAGTGAGGACAGCTTTCTGCGACACCTGGCAGAAAAGAACAGTTCAGCACAGCACCACTAACGTCTCTGCTCCCTGCCAGCTCTTTCCCATTTATGCACATGGAAACCTGCCCTCCTGGCAGTCCAAGAGGGTTGGTTGGTGAGGATCCTCGTCTTTCCCTTCGCCCCAGCACACGGTCCCGATTCTACCCCTTGAATCAGTTCCCAACCGAGGAAATCCTGTTTCGGATCAGCAGTGCTCCTCTGAACCTGGGACCCAACAGGACTTCAACCCCATTTGCTTGCGTTTTGCTGGTGACTTTTCTACATTTCAGATACTGAGACTTGTGGGATTTTCTAATTTCATATCAGCTGATGAGGTATGCTTGCTTTTATAGCCTGGCCTTCTCCTCAAAGAGGAGACAGGCCTGGTTTTCCTTTGTACTAATCGGAAAGGCTGTGAGATTAATACAGAGCATTAATTGTATCACTGTGTATCGTAATGGATTCTTTTCAGCTTTTGGGGCCGGCTATGGAGTGAGCCAGCCACGTATCACGGTATATTTGAGCATTATAAAGAAAGACACAGAAATGTCTTGTTTGTGTAGCTCTCCTAACACACTCTTTATTTTACTACAGAAATTATTTTAGAGGTTTTTGTATAGACCTATTTAGTAGTCTGTTTCTAAAATGAAATGTATTTCAATAAGCGGTGTAATTTTTTCAGTGTAGCTGGACCTATGTTGTATAATAGATAAATTTTTATAATCATCAAAATGTGATTCTTAAAAAGATGCATAAAGCTTCTAGAGTTAAAGTTATTCTTACAACCATACAACTTAAACGGTGCTGCAGAGAAGAAAGGAGCCCAAGAGGTCTCTGGAAAGGTTGTCTCCGAAGTGATGGTGATTTAAGGACTTTAATTTATTTTAGTAGGGCTTGTTTTATTCCTTTTAAAACCTTATGTTTCCCTTTTCACAGTTTTGGACAAGGACATTGGGATACCACATTCCCACCGCACAGGTTTTCTTGGGAGGTATGGATGGGTTAGAAAAGGAGCCCCTTACACATAGGAACCCGCTGCTTTAGGAATAGAGAGTCACAGGAGAATGGGAGATGGGACAGCAGAGAGGACATCGAGTACCTCAAATCAGCCAAGCATCTTTTCTCTCGAGGAGAGCTGGGTTTAGTGGCTTTTCATGGTATGATTTGAAGTTGGGGATCACATCCAGTGCTGCTCTTCAGATTGCCTCTTGGAATTCCTGGAGTTGTTAGGAGAGGGGAATGAAGGGAGATCATGAAATGGGGTGTTTCTGACTGCTTGACTGTAAGAGAAGAGAAGTTTGAATGAGACGATGGTGTTTCAGTTGCACTGAGGAAATGCTGATAGCGCTGTATGTACCATGGGCAGCTCTATCCCATAAACGTAATGTGCATAAAAAGATGGGATGATTTCTAGGGGTCATAGTCATACTTATGGCAAAGCTAAGTTTTCCAGTTGTAGGATAGGAAACTTGAATTGTAGGCATGTCACTGTTTCATAATCCCAGGAGGCAGTGAGGGGGGAATGGCAGGTTTAGTGCAGGGCTGGTGGGCTGGAATGCCAAATGTCTCTGTTTTAACCAGTGAGTAGCTGTTATTTTTTCAGGTTTGTATTTCTCTTCAACTAAAACTAAATATAGCAGCATTATGCAATCTAGGAACTTGTTGCCACCTTCACTGATGACAGAGGCCCAAGGCAATGTACTGTAAGTCCTCTTTTCCTTAAAATTCCTACTTTTCCGTGCTGCTTTTTGAATTAAATCCCACCAAACTGCATCCAGAGATCCTCATAGGCCAGATGTCTGCTTGCTAATGAAGCGGGGGTTTGTGGCTGATGGGATTCTTCCTGGGGTTACTTCCTCCCAGTTAACACTTTGAAGTGTTTTGAACCACCAGGTCCTCTGTTGAGAATGAGCTCCTTGGGTGATGTTCTGGTCTTCACTGTTTTTTACCACCTTACCCCATTCATGGTGGGGTCTTTCATAACAAGCATAGGGAAGTTTAGGACATAGAAAGGGCAATTTGTGCCCAGAAAACCTCCTCAGTTTTGACTGAGCTGAACCCCCTGAATAATAAAGCAATGGTTTTTTACGTGTTTTCTCTATCATATTTATATGCACCCTCTACCTTCTAAAAGCAAAAGCCAGTTATGGAACTGAATTCCCACTCATGATGATGCTGACTGTTGTAATTGCTGTGGCTGGTCCGCCCCGGAGGTTCTATGCATTCCACGTCACCTTTGCAACCTACGTTTCTGTCGTGCCACTCTTTTCTGGTCAGGCCTGTTATGAACTGATTTTCAAATGCTAAACCAGGAAATAATAATAATAATAACCTCGGTAAATGGATTGTATTCCAGTTTTGCAAAATGATTTTTCTTCTCAATAAATTTCCAGTATTAGGCTGCTATTTGGAATTCCAAAATCTGGGACAGTTTTGTTCTGTTATTTAGTTCGCAGCAGTGATGCACTTTGTATTTCTTTTTCCTTCTGAGACTTCCCAACTTCCTTTCTGTGGAAGAAGGTTAAACTGTTGAGCCCATTTAATAGTCTGTCAGGGTGTGACCTGATGTCAACCGATTCTCCTCAGTATCTAGGACAAGTACCAAGAGCTGGGCTAAAAGCGTTGCAGTGTGATAGCTGAGAAAGTCCATATTCCAGCAGGAAAAGGAAAACGGGCGTTCCAAAAGGCAGAGGAAATTCAAGGATGAGATTTGCTGTGGCTTCTGCTTAGGTGTGCATTGCTCTGCACAGCTCCTGCAGTTTGTGCAGCGCTATGGAGCCTGTTCCGGTGTGTTCATGACTTTCTGCTCCTGCTCACAAACCAAGTGTGATGGTTTGTATCAGCTTGTCCGTATTGAGTAGTTAATGGGGTTGCTTTGTGGTGTTAAAACACTTCCCTCAAGAAGAGCAAAGATGAGTGATGCCAACTGCACCTCTTCAGCAGGGTCTGTAACGACAGGACAAGGGGTGATGGGTTCAAACTCAGACAGGGGAAGTTCAGGTTAGATCTAAGCAGAAGTTTCTCCAAGCCCTGTCCAACCTGGCCTTGACTTGGAGACGTGGCAGAAGAATTAAAACCATCCTTAAATAAAGGCAAGCCTTTGCATCTCCTATGGATGCTAGGAGAAAAGTCCTCTTTTGGCTCCACATGTGTCCTCAGTAAGAATTTTACCCTGGCAGCAACAAGGAAATTTGCAGGTTTTCAGCCTCTGATCTAACTCCGACCAAGGACTGAGAACTGCATGAACTTCATGGCTGCTTTCTGACCCAGCAGGATAGTTTCTGCCTGCCTTAACCTGTTCCAGTTTGTTTTAATGCCTGAGCAGTGGTCGTGGCTCACAGGGGCTCCCTCTGATCTCAGTAATAACCAGTGTGTTTTGTGGCCAAGGCCACGTTCTCTGTTGCATGAGCTGTGGAGTAAAGATCGGGCTGGGCTGTAGTGGTTTGGGGTGGAGGTTTGGGTTGCTTTTAAATTGGCGTGTATGGCCCCTACATTTTATTGACTTTATTTATTCCTTTCTTGCTCTATTCCTGCCTTTACAGATTGGCATTGGCAAATACCTTCTGATGTAATGTCTTGGAATATTGAGAATGGCTGCCTGTGTCCTGAGTCATAGCCTGCATGTATGTGCAGAGTGGATGTGTTTTGCAAGGCAGGGCATCTCTGTACCGCGCGCTCGGGTACACGAGCATGTAGCCAAAGGAGGCTCCCCAAGAACACAGCTGCTCTGGATGTTTGCTAAATACTTCTGTCACCTTTGTCTCCCTGATCCCTCTGAGTCAGCCTGCAGTGGGTGTGTGTGGTACGTGCGTGCATTGGTAACCTTCATTCTCCGTGCTCCCAGGCTCTTTGCTGCGCATCAGAACTTTGTAACGCACGGTTTGGAACCGAGAACTGATGTGGAACTTTCCACCCAAAAGGAAACGCAGCTTTGGGTTGGATTCCTTCTCCTGAAGAGCCTGCCCGGGCCCTGGGCACAGTGTGGAACCAGGCCACAAGGCCCCTGTGGAAGGGCTCTATTAATTATTATCTTCCCCTTGGAGAACTGTGCCCAGGGTCATTCCTGTTTCTTCTAATGGGCCTACACAGCAGCACTAACATCCCTTCAGTTGTTTTGAATCTTGCTTCTGCACAGAGGAGGAATCTGTAATAGCCCTGATGAGTTGATGGCTTTCCATGGGAATACATGGAATTCCTGAATGAGGTGTCCAGTGTCCCAAAGGGCCACTGAAGCCTTGTGACTTCTATGGAGCCAGGCTGAGAGAGCTGGGCTGGGGCAGCCTGGAGAAGAGAAGGCTCCTGAAGGGGAGACCTGAGAGCAGCTCCAGGGCCTGAAGGGGCTGCAGGAAAGCTGGAGAGGGGCTTGGGACAAGGGATATAGGGACAGGCCAAGGGGAATGGCTTGAACCTGCCAGAGGGGAGACTGAGATGAGCTCTTAGGCAGAAGCTCTTCCCTGTGAGGGTGCTGAGGTGCTGGCACAGGGTGCCCAGAGAAGCTGTGGCTGCCCCATCCCTGGCAGTGTTCAAGGCCAGGTTGGACACGGGCTTGGAGCAAGCTGCTCCAGTGGAAGGGGTCCCTGCCCATGGCAGGGGTTGGAGCTGGAGGAGCTTTAAGGTCCCTTCAACCCAAACCAGGCTGGGATTCTGTATATTGACCAGGTAGGGTCTTGCCTTAACAGCTGGTGGGGAAATGCCCCATCCCTTTCAGGGAAGTGGGATTGACTTTTTCTGGTACAGCACTGAACCGATCAGTTGTGGACAGATTGGGGTTTGTGTTTGTTTGGGGCTGTTTTGGTGGGTTGGTTGGTTTGTTGGGTTTGGTCTGTTTAATGCAGCAATAACTCATTAGCGAAGCTTCTTGAGTGCCATGGGGAGGTTGTGAAATGAGTGGTTGCTCCATATGAAAGTCATAACAAGGCTTGTTTCTCAGAAATGCATAGCAAGGATTTCTCCCTACATGAGAAGTTGTGTAACGCATGGGAGGAAGGGGGAAGGATGGGCGCGTAGGGAACTGAAATTGCCTTTCTGAACCCCTCTTAATGCCTTTTGGTTCCTAATGAGAGCTGATATGATAGTAGCAAGAAGTGAAGGGATTTAAAGTCAGGAGGAAGCTGCAGCACAGACCTGCAGCAGCCAAACTGCTGGAAGCCCTCATCACCAGTAACCCTGCACAGAAAAGCCAGTGGGGATCGGTCCCTATTGCTCATTTGACCTGAGCAAAGGTGAGTGTGTTGTGGCCAAGTGCTCTTCCTCTTTACAAGCTCTGGTTGCAGTTTCACCTTTAGCTCTGCCTGCAGTCTGAGAACAATAACCAAGGGGCAGCTGATAGCGGGACCCAACTTTGTCCTCAGCCACTCGTGTGCTGCTGCCATGCGCTGCACGTATGGGAGTTAAAGGCTGTGTGGTGGTGTATTCATTCAGATTGGTGGTGTATTCATTCAGATTGGTGGTGTATTTGTTCAGATTGGTGATGTATTCCTTCAGATTGGTGGTGTATTCATTCAGATTGGTGCTGTATTCGTTCACATTGGTGATGTATTCATTCAGATTGGTGGTGTATTTGTTCACATTGGTGGTGTATTCATTCAGATTGGTGCTGTATTCGTTCACATTGGTGGTGTATTTCTTCAGATTGGTGATGTATTCCTTCAGATCGGTGCTGTATTCCTTCAGATTGGTGGTGTATTCGTTCACACTGGTGGTGTAATCATTCAGATCGGTGCTGTATTCGTTCAGATTGGTGCTGTATTCGTTCACATTGGTGCTGTATTCGTTCACATTGGTGGTGTAATCATTCAGATCAGTGCTGTATTGGTGGTGTATTCGTTCACATTGGTGCTGTATTCGTTCAGATCGGTGGTGTAATCATTCAGATCATCGGTGCTGTATTGTCAGATCAGTGCATTCATTGGTGCTGATCAGATTGGTGCTGTATTCGTTCAGATTGGTGCTGTATTCGTTCAGATCGGTGCTGTATTCGTTCAGATCGATGGTGTAATCATTCAGATCAGTGCTGTATTCGTTCAGATCGGTGCTGTATTCGTTCAGATCGGTGCTGTATTCGTTCAGATTGGTGCTGTATTCGTTCAGATCGGTGCTGTATTCGTTCAGATCGGTGCTGTCGGTGCTGTATTCGTTCAGATCGGTGCTGTATTCGTTCAGATCGGTGCTGTAATCATTCAGATTGGTGCTGTATTCAGATTCATTTGTTCAGATCGGTGGTGATCATTCAGATTGGTGCTGTATTCGTTCACATTGGTGGTGTATTTCTTCAGATTGGTGATGTATTCCTTCAGATCGGTGCTGTATTCCTTCAGATCTGGTGGTGTAATCATTCATTGGTGCTGATTCGGATTGGGCTGTATTCGTTCACATTGGTGCTGTATTCGTTCAGATCGGTGGTGTAATCATTCAGATCAGTGCTGTATTCGTTCAGATCGGTGCTGTATTCGTTCAGATCGGTGCTGTAATCATTCAGATTGGTGCTGTATTCGTTCAGATCGGTGCTGTATTCGTTCAGATCGGTGCTGTATTTGTTCAGATTGGTGCTGTAATCATTCAGATTGGTGCTGTATTCGTTCAGATCGGTGCTGTATTCGTTCAGATCGGTGTTGCATTTGCAGCTGCACGGTACCCCTGCAGCCATGCACCGAGCTGAGAGCTTGCAGCACATTACAGAACCATTTCCAGTTTTGCTTTCCCACCAGGACTCCAGCCTGTTCGAGTTACTTCTTCCCCAAGAGCTCAGTGCAGGCACTGAATTGAAGGGGTGTTTGTGTCCTCGCCCTATAAAATGCTGGTGTGCTTTCATCCGGACCTCGCAGGCTGCGAGAATCGCTTCACACCTTTAGCAGGAAGCCAACTTTCTCAATCAGCTTTGAGTCAGACTGGGAGGAAGGGTTGTAAGGAGACCTTTGCTGCTTGAGGGCTCGCGGTGGTGGTCACTTGAGCAGCCAGGCTGAGTAAATGTAGTGTGTGGCTGTCAGGCGAGTCAATAACCCTGTTGTGCAGATGTGGAACCTGCCTGCCACGATGCCAGTGAGTGACAGTGGGCACCAGTGCTCTGCTTTTTCTGACCCAGGCAACTGTCCCCAGCCCAGGATCACCATTTCCCCTTTCGGTTCTTAGCTCTTCTGCATCATTTCCTCTCTAAGGTTTTTCAGGCATGGATGGTGGCTGTAATCATAAAGGAGATCACAATCGGTTGCCTCTTTGTGGTTGTATTTTGCTTACCTACGGGCAAAAAGCTGGGGACACAATAAAATAACAACGGGGAAGTCTTGCTCAGCTCACAGTGTGTTTGTGATCGCTTGAGCAAAGCAGGGAACAGGACATAAGAGTTTCAGCTGGAGAGGCCTCGGATAATGATCCATAAAATTAGTTCAGACTGAAAAATGATTCCTTCCAAGCAGCCCAAGCATGAAGGTATCAGCTTTCTGTTAAGCCTTAGGTCCCAGTCCAAAGGTCTTGAACGGGACGTAGGCTTTCTTAACTGTGCTCTGGTTCTTAGGCAGCTCCCGTGATCCCAGCAGGATCCCTGCACCTCCCTTCCACAGCACAGCTCCTGCAGGGTGCTGCAAGGAGATGCATCCTATGTGGCCAGCGAGCTTGGATTTGCCTTTAGCTGCCCACTGGCCCAGATCCCAGGGGCAGAAGGAGAGCACCAAGGAGGCACGTTCCCTAACTGTCCATTCTGTGTGGTAATGGAATGTGATTCATCAGCCATCACCAAGGAAACAGGAAGCAGGTCAGAATATGCTGCTTTACCTGGACTCAGGGTTTGGGTTCTTGCAGAAAACGTGTCTTTAGAGTTCTTAATTCATAGGAAAATTCCTGCTTGGCCTGAAAAGTTGGCTGGGGTTCTGTGGGTACTGAAGCTACTACCAGAAAACAACTGGATTTTACTATGCAGTGACTCATGGATTGTAATTAACTCGGTTTAGATGTGTTTTCGCTGCTGACAGTAATCCAGCTATGCCTGCTCTGCCCAAAACTGATGGTAGATTGACAGAAGAGAAATGCAGTTTAGTTTAAACCAGTGTAAGCCGTGGTACCTTGTGGTGCTGCCGGAGCTCTTGGCTTTCCCATCCCGCAGAGAAATCGTTCCCCAGGCAGCTGCAGTTTAATCTGTGTCCTTTCTGTTGAGGAGAGCCCTGCAGAGGAGCCGCGGGAGGAGGAGGAGCCAGGAGATGGCAGTGGAGCTGATCGCTGCCTGCTTCTCCAGGCAGCAAATGAAGTGGATGAAGGAAGGCAGCTTCTGCTCTGCCAGTATCCAGGCTGGGATCCGAAGTAACTCACTGAAGTAGGAAACATCTCCAGCGTGCAGCTTGTTCCTAACTCCTTGCTAATGCCCTGGTCCCTCAGGCGATCACGTTGCTGAAGTGCTTCCCTAATGAGAGCCGCTGAGCACTATGTCCGTGTTGCAGTGACTCCTCATGGCTCTTGCCAGCTCAATTGTCTGAGCTCCTTTAGGAATTGCACTGAGACAGAGCCCAGAGTTTTGTCCTCGAGTGTTTTCTAAACGCACTCAGCAACTGGGGGCTGCGATGAGACGTTTGTCACTCCGGTCAGTCTCTTCAGAACCCGTTGTGCTGATCCGTGTCAGTTATGTTGGGTGACTGGCAGGGAGTCGGAGGCTTTTTAGGCTTGGTTTATGACAAAGCAGGCTGAGATTGGACTTGCTTCCATGGGTGAGAATAGGATTTCCAGCAGGATGAGGGCAGCGTGCTCTAGGAGAGCTGCAGGTACTGAGAGCATCACCTTGCTCTGCTCACCAGCACGGTGGTGAGAGCGTGGCCAGCGTGTCCTGTGTGGAGATGATCAGTGTTACCTGGGCATCTCCTGTGCCAGCTCAGCAGAAGCTCATCCCATCAGATGAAAAGCCCAGTCTTGCTGCCTACATTTCCTGTTTTCTCCATGTTATATAGAACTGAACATATAAAATAGATTGGCTGCTGATGGGCAGTGAGCTAACCACTGCTCTGGTGCGTCCTTATTGGTGACTTTCAATGCTAAATACAAAACCAAAGCCCATGTCAACAGGAGGAACGCAGGGAGGTTCCATGAAGTGAATGGAGCTCGCTGTTGTCTTGCTTGTTAGTTCTTTAAGGTTTTCCTGATATTGACCATATAAATATTATTCAACCACCAAACCTCTGTTGCTATAAAAGACACTTTATTAGAGAACACTGTTGAGACAGCAGGAAGTGACTGGCTGCAATTGATGGTTCCTTTATCCATGTGCCTTGGAGACTGAGCCATAGGGATAGTAAAGGAAAGCTTTGGTTTTACACGGAGCCCATGGGCACAAGGGGGTCTGGCACAGATTCCATGGGTAAGCCATAACCCAGCTTGCTCTGTGCGCTGCAGGATGGAGGTGAAGCAGGGGAGGGATGGGCCACAGGACGTGGATGCTGCGGGCTTTAGCGCTGGTTGATGGGTGCTGATGCAACCTCGGGGGTGAGAAAACGGGACCCGCTCCAAGGGAAACGTGCGCCGGGCGAGGGCCGCCTGCCTGTCCCGGGGCTGCAGGGAGCCGGCTCAGCCCATGCAGCAGGCGCTGTCCTCACTTGCTCTCCACGGTTCTTAACAGTGGAAAATCACTGGGATACGAGGATCGCTCCCCGCCAGGCTCCTCCGTCTGCCATGGGTCGGGAACGATCTTTGCCCCACTGCCCCTCAGGGGGAAGGAGATGGGAGGCAGCAGAGAATTTGCCCTTTTGAGGGCCGCGTACCCACTGCTGCGGTTTGAACACGGCTGCTGGGTTAACAGGGGCTGGCCTAGCTCCAGAGGTGGGGAACACGTAAGGAGGGCAATCATAGCCCACACTGCCGGGGAAGCGGGGTGCGCTCTGCCTCACCCCCGCGAATGCCTCCGGCTCCATGAGGGATAAAGCAGTTCCCTGGTAGCCGGGTTGGTGCTGGGGGAGGCTGCCGCTGTTGGCACATAGCGGAGGGTGTCCTTCAGCAGCAGGGCGAGGCTGAAGGTCTCAGAATAGCAGCGGTTTGGCCGCAGCAGCGCTCGGAGCTCTGACCGGTGCCAGCCGGGGGGCATGGAGAGCTTGGGGCGCTACCGCTGGAGCGCGACGTGGCGGCCCCCGGAGCAGCGGCGGGCACAAAACCGCGGCCTTTTTGCAGAGCTTTGCCCTTTTATTTGCGTCCTTCTATTCTCGACCGTCCCTAATTAAAGGCAGGGCAAAACCCAGCCTCGGACGGGCGCGTCCCCTCCCTGCCGCCGGGCTCGGAACAAGCGCGGCTCTGTGCGGTTACCGGCGCTGTGCGGGCTCCTGCAAAGCCCCCGGTGCCGCGGCACCGCCGCGCTGCAGCCCAGGGCAGGACGTGGGGTGCGGGCGCGCCCGTGCCCCCCCCCCCCCCGCCCGTTTTGGGCATGGCCGGGGGGCTGCTCCCCCCCCCTTGTTTTGGGGCAAAATCCCCCCAGAACGGTTAAATTGTTTCTTAATGATGGTTTTACTGATGCTGGGGGGGGGGGGAGCCCCTTTAGTGAGCGGCCCCGCCCGCGGGAAAAGGGAGTGCCTCCGGCAGGCCCCGCCCCCTGTGTGCGTGCGGGTGCGGCTGCCATTGGCTGAGCGGGCTGTGACGTGTGCGGACGAGGCGGCACCGGGGGCGCTGCCGGTGCCGGGAGGCGCCGACCGGGAGGCGCCGACCTGGCGGTGTGGGCTCCGGGAGGTGCCGGTATCCGCTGCGGCCGGTACCGGGAGGTGCCGATCCTGCGGGGAGCGGGCGGACGGTGCCGGTACCGGAGGGTCCGTGCGCGGGTCGGGACAGCCGGTACCGGGAGGTGCCTCCCGGCAGCGATCGTGCCATGAGTCCCCCCCCGTTGCGGCTGTCACCGGTACCGGAGCGCCCGGGGAGCGGCCGAGCGTGAGCGGGGCCGGAGCGCGCCGGTGCCTGCACCGGAGCAGCCGCCGCTGCCACTCGGGGCTGGCACCGGCTCCGGTGCCCTGGAGGGCGCGAGGCCGCGGGGTGCGAGCTCCCGGCGGCGGCGGCTCCGGCACCGCAGCGGGGGATCCGGTTTCGGACTCCCTCAACCCGGCACCCGCAGCGGTTTTGGGGTGAAACCCGCGTGTTTTGAGGCTGCTGGGGGCAGCGCAGAGGGCGCCGGGGGCTGCGGTGACGCTGCGGGTCGGGAGCAGCCGCCGTAAACCCGGGGTGCCCGGGACCGCGTCCCCGTCCCCGTTCCCTGGGGCTGGGGTGAAGCAGGAGCCGCGGAGCAGGGGAAGGGGTGCGGTGGCACCGGGCAGGGCTGGCTGAGACCCCCCGAGCAGGAGGACTTTATCCTCTTGGTCTGCCCTTAATCCTGGTCTGGGAGGTGGGCACTTGCGTTTGCCAAAGGTCAGTGGTGAAATTAGGGTGAAAAACGTTAAAATCGGGCAAAAGCTGGGTCTGGCGGGTGAGAAAATCCAGCCCCGGGGCTGGGAAATGCCCCCGGGTCCCCTCCGCAGTTCCCGGCTCCGGGAGCGGGCGCTGATCCCCATGCGCACGGCGGAGGGCGGGGGGGCAGCTCCGCACCGCTCCTCTGCGCGCAGCTTGTCCTGCCCTGACCCCTCCCAAGGCTTGAGGCTGCAGCGATAACGGGGGTGGGGAGCACTGCGGGGCCCGCTGGGGACGGGAGGACCCCGGGAAGGCTGGAGGAAAGCTCAGGGGGCTGGGGCTGAGCCCAGCAGCTCCTTGCTGTTACCCAGCGGGTTCCGCTCCTCAGCCTGGGCTCGGTTGGAGCCTTTCCTCTTTGATGGGATTAGGGAGCAAATCCCCCTCTTCTGTTCCAACATCCAGGCTTTGCATCATGGTCGGAAGCGCGGCCGCTTTTCCCTTGGCTTGGAGGGAGTCCCTGTTTTGTGGACGCTGGACGGACGCGTTCCCGGGAAGCAGGCGCCGGGTGAGTCATCTCCGTGCAGAAATAGCTCTGCTGGGAGCAGTGCCACGATCCCCATGGGATTCACTTCTCCCTGCTCCGGGTGGAGCCCATTGCGCCATCCCACGGCGCTACCGGTGTGCCCAGGGCCAGGATTGGAGTCGCGGAGGACTGGGGGCTTCCCTGTCCTGCATGGGGCAGAGCCAGGGGTTGAGGTCCCCCAGCTGGGCTCGTCCTTGGTGAGCACTGGTTTATTAAGTCATTCCCAACGCTGGGATCTCCCTTTTCTGTATCCTAAGGGGAAAACAGCACATACGGAAAGGGCATCGCTTGCCCCACAGCCCCCAGAGGCTGGTGGTAAATCCCATCCCGGGCCTTTATTCCCTAAATAACTCTGGTTTAGGTTTTAATGTCTCCTTTGCATAAAAGCAATGCACCTTTGGATGCAGTGAATTGAGGGCAGAGAGCAGAAGGCAGCTCTTGCAGGAGCATGGTGGGATGCTCTGGTCTCCCGCTGGTGGATGGGAACAGCATTGTCCAAGCAGACTTCATGGATTATCATTTTCCTTAGAAATCCCATAGAAAACAGCCCAGGGGCCTCTTTCCTCCCCACTAACTCCCCAAGGGAAGCTAAACAGCAGGCTCCATGCAGCTGCAAGGACACCAGGGCAAGGAGCCCAATGCAGCAACTGGGAGCAGTTGGATTTATCCCTGCTGGGGCTCACGATGCTTTAGGAAGAGCAAAGGAGCCAGCCCTGGGGAGCTGCAGGGACCTGTGCTGAGGTTGGTGATGGGCTCACCAAGGAGGGAGCCAGGAGAGACCAAACTGGTTTTGCTCCAGCTTCTGATATAGAACCATGGAGCCCCAGCCTGGTTTGGGTTGAAGGGACCTCAGCGCTCATCCAGCTCCAAGCACCGCACGGGCAGGGGCATCTTCCACTGGAGCAAAATGCAAGGACCTTGGGCCAAAAAGAGCTTTCCCAATGCAGGTCCCCGTTGTCCCTTCGTGTGCCCACGGTGGTGCCCACAGGATCAGTGAGCCCATTCCCCGTAGCACAAAGTCTCCTCCTTAAGGCTTCGACCCAAGGTCTTTTCTCACCACTGGCAGCTCTTTAGGGCCTCAAAAGAGACCAAAAGGACAATTCCTCTTTCATGTTTGGTCTTTTTCTGTTTCTCTCCCTTTGGACCTGCAATTTGTGGTGGCTGATCCCACGCCCAGGCTAAATGGAGCATTCCTTGGCTTCAGATGATGCCTGCAAACAGCCCTTGGCTTCTGCTGGGGGCTTCCACAAAGCAATGCCTGGCGTCTGGTTGGGAGGCTCCTCAGGACCCAGGCTTCCAGCTGGGCTCTCATCGCGGCTGTGGTTTGTGCTTCCAGCACAGTCCTGGGTCGCGCTGGTGCCCAAAATAGGTTGGTGCTGGGCTCCCATCCAGCCCAGGCCCCCCCACAGAGCACCTTGGGCTGCGAAACCCCCCCTGCTGCTGCGTGCTGGCGGCCAAATCACTGCAGGCTCCCAGCCCGGCCGAGCTGCGCTGCTGGTGCCCAGTTAAAGTCAGCCCTGTCCCAGGGGGTGATTGCTCTGCCTGCTCCGTGCCGGGAGGAGGCCGCCATTGAAAACCCATCCCAAACTATTCCTACTGGGAAAAACCCAGGGCACCGCTGGAACGGAGCGCGTGCTGCTGGGGTCGATGCGGTCGATGCCCGCTCTCACGTGCAGCAAAGCCCGGGTGCTCGGGGGAATTAAGAGGGTTCACAAGCATTAAAGGGGCTCTGCAGAGGCTCCTTTAATTCCTCCATTCCCGGGACAAAAGGTCCCGAGTTTGGGAATTGGCTGCAGGACCCGGCTGTGCCATTTGGTGCCGGACCCATTAACAACCCCGCTCTGTCCTTGGTGCTTTGCAGGCGGAGGAGCCCTGAGCGCTGCCTTCAGCGAGACGCTGCCCACAGAGTGATGCTCTTACCATGAAAAGGTGCTGTGAGGGCGTGGGGCTGCCATGCCTCTTTAAGGTCAGTGCCGTGCGCACCCGCAGCATCCCCTCTCGGGAGCAGGAATTGGGGTCCCCATCCTGCAGGTCTCCGGTCGGGGTCATGGGAGCAGCGGGAGGTGCTGCAGGGGCCGTGGTGGCTTTAGGAGGGAGGCTCCAGGTCCGCTTTGGGGGTTAGAGCGGGGCGGGAGGAAGCTCCGAGTGACCCCAGGCTTTGTGGTGCCTGCAGAGCCCGACCTGGGGAGGGAGCTGTGCCCGGGTGATGGAGCAAGAATCAGCTTGTAAAGTGTTCTCCTGTTGGGAAGAGCCAGACTGGTCCTGCAGGGACACAAACCCCTTCTGGGGATAAACCCACCCCAAAGTGTCCGGGGGAGGACGGATGCGGAGCTCGCTTGGCCCAGTGACCCCTTGACTGCAGGAACGGGATTAGCGCTGGCAAAATGAGCTCTTTATAGGCAGGATAAAGGCCTTAGGGCCGGGGTGAGGGATGCCAGCAGGGATTAACCCCCGCCCCCCGAGCCTCGCTGGGCCCAGCTGCAGGGGCTGAGTTGGCCAAGGAGCATGGCAGGGCCGGCAGCACCCCGCTGCTGCGGTGCCACCGTGGCTGTGCCAAGCGCCTCGCGCTAACGGCGGGCACGCTCCTGCCCCGCAGGGTGTTGGCATGGCCGGGGCCCGGCCGCCCCGGTTCCTCCTGGTCTTTGACTTCGACGAGACCATCATCAACGAGAACAGCGACGAGTCCATCGTGCGCGCGGCGCCGGGGCAGGCGCTCCCGGACCACATCCGCCAGACCTTCCGCGAGGGCTCCTACAACGAGTACATGCAGCGGGTCCTGGCCTACCTGGGGGACCAGGGCGTCAAGATGGGCGCCTTCAAGAGCGTGTACGAGAGCATCCCGCTGTCCCCCGGTGTGCCAGACCTCTTCCAGTTCCTCTCCAAGCACCACGAGCTCTTCGAGGTCATCCTCATCTCCGACGCCAACATGTTCGGCATCGAATGCGCCCTGAAGGCAGCCGGGTTCTACTCCCTCTTCCGCAAGGTCTTCAGCAACCCGGCCAGCTTCGACAAGAGGGGGTACCTCACCCTGGGGCCCTACCACAGCCACAAGTGCCTTGACTGCCCGGCCAACATGTGCAAGCGCAAGATCCTGACCGAATACCTGGCGGAGAGAGCCCAGGAGGAGCTGGAGTTCGAGAGGGTTTTCTACGTCGGAGATGGTGCCAATGACTTCTGCCCTGCCGCCGCTCTGACCGCCGCGGACGTGGCCTTCCCACGGAAGGGCTTCCCCATGCACCGGCTCACCCAGGAGATGGAGAAGAAGCAGCCGGGAGCCTTCCAGGCCACCGTTGTCCCCTGGGAATCAGCTGCGGAGGTCGCCCGCTACCTGCAGGTGCTCCTCAAGAAGTGCTGATGGCTCGGAGGGGATCTGGGCGCTAGGAGAGGATGGGAGAGGAGATGCTGGGGGGGGTCACCCCGTGGACCCCCCACTCATCGGCACCGCTCGCTTGGCCCCGCTCCTGGGCTCCTTTCCTCTCCAGCTCCTTCCTCCCCGCTGATACAAGCACTTTCTCCAGGTCCCCCTTCCCCTGCCCCATGGAGGTGAAGCCTTCTCTATGCACTCGGTGTTTGCCAACACTAAAGGTGATTTGGGGGGGGGGGGGGGGGGGGGGGGGGGCTTGGTTTTCTTCCCTTCCCCTTTTGACTTCACAAGGGCAGTTCCCAAAGGACCAGGCTGGGTCCTCCCCACGGCTGGGCCCTGCACGTGCTTCCTCGCGCCTCCATCCTCCTCAGCCGCCCGGCCTGGCCATGAGCTGCCTGCTGCTGCCTTCATCCCGATGCCCCGGGGCTCTTTGCCTCTTCACGAGGCCGCTGGAAATGGAACCCAGGGAATCTGAGCTGCCCGAGCTCCCCCTCTGCATCCCAGCCCCGCTCCTGGGCCTGGCGATGGAGCCATCGTCCCTTGGGATTGATTCCCTAACGCCCCTGACACGAGGAGCAGGAAGCCTTTGGGAAGGTGGTGCCTGGGAAAACGCCTCCTCCAGCCCATCCCCGGGGCACTGCAGCTGCGTCCGAAGAGGAGGAGCTGCCCTTGCCTTCCACTGCCATCCTCTGCTTCTGCTTCCAGGGCAGGTTCCTCCTCATCCCGAGCCATCACCGGGCACCTCCCCGTGGCCGCTGGTTCAGACCAGCTCCCCCCGGACCCTGGGGATGAGTTTCCCTCCTGCCCTGGCTGAGAGGTGCGGAGGCTCCCCCGGGAGGTCTGGTGCTGAGCGCTTCCCTGGCACCAGGTCCCCTGGCCCCTGCAGTATTAACGCCCCCTCCGAGCGTGCTGCAGAGGGGACCTTCAGCCTTCACTGCTCTCTGGTGTTGGCTTCTCCCGGATTTCTCCACAGCCTTAATGGCCCCTGAGGGTGGTGGAAACCCCTCCAAAGCATAGGAACCCCAGCACAAACCTGAGCAGTGATAACCAAAGCAGCCCCGAGTTGTTCCTCCTCTTCCTGCATTCCCCCCCCCCGTTCTTCCTCCTCTGGACCCTGTTCAACTGTGTGGAACTTAAAGCCATGGAATTAAAGAAAAGCATATCTATGTACACAGATACAGAGCAGTGTATTGCAGAGACACGAGGTGTTTGTACCCAGGGCATAAACCTGGGTGTGCAACAGCTCCGTGCGCGTTTGTTCCCCTTCCTTGGGCCGGTGAAAGGGGGGAAGGCGATGGAGGGGGAGCTGCAGTGTGGGGCCAGGCTGCAAGCGATGCTCTGCAGGAGGGAGCCCCTTGGGTACCCCTTTGGTGGAGGATTGGGCCCTGGCTCATCCCTTTCTGCATCTCAACAGGCGCGGGCACAGGGTGCCCAGAGAAGCTGTGGCTGCCCCATCCCTGGCAGTGCTCAAGGCCAGGTTGGACACAGGGCTTGGAGCAAGCTGCTCCAGTGGAAGGGGTCCCTGCCCGTGGCAGGGGTTGGAGCTGGAGGAGCTTTAAGGTCCCTCCCAACCCAAACCAATTCTGTGGCTCAAGCTGATGGGGAATGGGCAGCAGGTTCCTGGGGCTGGGAGCATCGCCAGGATCAGCCCATGGGGACCAGCGTTTCCATCCCCAGTACCAGCAGCAACTGATGCCACTGCCAGCAAACACTCAAGGAACACGCAGGGGATGCTCTGGGTACTGAGCAAAGCCAGATTCCGAGGCGAGGTGCAGCAGGAGCTGATCCAGGGGGAGATGATTCCTGGTGGGAATGCAGGGGGCTCACAAGGGCTCCACGTAATTGCCAGGGAAGAATCCCACTTCCTGGCCCATGACACCCTCGCACCAGCCGTCCGAGTGGCGCCGGGTGACGAAGAGGAGGGCACCGGGCTGGAAGGAGAGCTCGTTGTCCTGCTGCTGCGTGTAGGGGTACAGGGCCACCACTGTGAGAGGAGGGAGGGGAGGGCCATGGAGCCTCCACCGGGACAGGAGCAGACCACGGCGCTGCTCCGTGTTCATTCCAGCCCCCGGCAGAGCTGAGCCCTGGGTGCTGTGATTTGGGCTCAACCAAGAGCACCCTGGCAGAGATCAGGGATGGGGGGGATCTGCGGGACCTTTTTCCATGTAGCTCTGCGGGGCCCAGGGGGGGTCCTCTGCAGGGGGGGCTGGCAGTGGGGCCACGTCCTCAAAGTCAGGCAGAGCTGGAGGTGACGGCAGCGGCAGCTCGAGGTCATCGGGGGCTGCAGCATCAATGGGGGATGAGGGGCTCCATGGGGGACGGAGGCCACGCGCGCTCCCCGTGAGCCCCCTGGGACGAGCACCCCCGGGCTCACCTTGGGGCAGGATCTCCAGCGGGAGCAGCTCCGGGTGCCCGGGGAGCGGTGCTGGTGCTGGGATGGCAGCGGCGGGCACGGGGCACGGTCCTGGCAGGGACGGTGGCAGCGGTGGTGGTGGCGGGGGGGGGGTGATGCCTTCACCGGGGGTCCCGCTGGAGCTGGGGGGCAGCAGTGACAGGGTCAGGGTGAGGCCAGGCTGGGGCCAGCTTTGCCCCCTCCTCATTGACCCTCGGCCCACGCAGGGGTGGGTGTCACTCAGTGGGGCAGGGGGTCCTGACGTGGTGCAAACCCCTTCCCCACCCTGTGCCCCAGCCCTCCCCATCAGGATGGGGCTGCTCTAGAGACCAGCCCTGACCCCCCCAGGCCCTCCCTGCAGCACCGGTACCTGATGGAGATGAGCGAGGAGGGGGCCATGGAGATCTTGCCCTCGGGAACCACCGGTGGCCGGACGGGCTCGGGGACGCGGCCGCTCCTCCTGCGGGCAGAGCAGGGGCTGAGCCCCAGCCTGGCTGCTGGGATGGGGCCGGACCCCCAATGCCCCCAGCCCCGCGCCCGTCCCGTCCCCCGTCCCGAGGCTCACCCCAGGGTGCCCGCAGCCTGCGCCGATGACCTGGTCCCCTTGCGAGCCAGGGTTCCGGTGCGGGAGAGCTGGGTGCTGCGGTCCTGCGGGCGAGGGAGGCGCGGGGTGACGGCAGCGGGGCCGTGCCCCCCCGGTGCCCGGGAAGCGGCCCCCCCGGCTCTGCGCTGGGTCCCCCATGGGAGCCGCGGGGCGGAAGGAGCCCAGAGAGGCGCCTGCAGCGTGGGAACCGCAGCCCCAGCGCTGACACTTCCCCCCCAGCCCCGGCCCCACGGCGGCTCCGTGGGGACCGAACCCCCCCCCCCCCCAGCGCCTTCCTGTGCCGGTGGTTTCGGTGCTGGGAAGGGCCCGGGGCCGGTGCGAGCGCGGCTTTGCTGAGCGCTGGGGCCGCGCTTCCCCTGCGCTCCATTGGACTGAGCCCCCCTCGCTGCCTGGGACCCGATGGGATGAATGGGGGGGAACGGGCAGGGTCCCCACTGAGCCGCTGTGAACCCAACGCTGGGAGCAGTGGGGACCGCAGCCCCGGGCTCACCTTCACGCCGTGGCCGATGTCGTCCAGGACGCTGAAGTTGAGGGGTTTCCTGCAGTAGGGCTCCAGGCAGGGGGGGCTGGGGGGGGCCACGACCTTCTGGCACGACGGGAACCTCTTGCTGACGGTCAAAGAGCCGATCTCCCGGCGGGAAACCTTCTCCTTGTGCAGCTCAACGCGCTGCGGAGACGCCGCTGTCACCTCTGCCCCGTCCCGCGTCCTCCCCACCTCCATCCCCAGCCCCGTCTGTCAGGGAGGGACTGGGGGAGCCGAGCCTGAACCCCACAGCCCAGCCACAGCCTCAGGGGCTGATCCTGCCCTGCTCCATCACAGGGGATGCCCTGGGTGCCAGCACAGCAGACCTGGCCCTTCCTAAAGCACGGAACGGGGCAGGCGGAGGTGTGGGCCTCGGGCACCCAAAGCTGTTTTCCTGCTGCTCCCAGTGTGATGCTGGGGTCCCGTCTCCTCCCGTGGCTGGAAAAGCTCCAGGCGACTTCCAAGTGCCAGGAAGAGGGCGGGTGGTGACGGGAATCCACATCGGTGTCCCCAGGCTCCGGGAGGCCAGAGCCAGCCCCCAGCAAGGGCAGAGCCAGGCGGAGGCTGCAAACCCCATCGCTTCACTTCAGTGCTGCCCAGGCAGCTCCCATGGGATCCACTGGGATTTGTGAGTGCCCAGACCAGGAGAACCCCCCAGAGACCAATGACCCAGCCCCAGATGGACTCGTTCCCCCTGACGCATTGGGGGACCACCACGGACATGGTCTCACATCTCCACTGCCAGGTGATGCTGCGGAGGGGGGTGAAGGGCTCCGCATGACTCGGGGGGGTCTTTGTCCCCTCTGAGCTGCCCAAACCCCCCCTTTCCCATAGCTCCCAGCCCCGAGGGGTCCAACCTGGGCCATGCAGCTGATGTCGGCCTCCACCTTGCGCAGCTCGGCCGCCCGCAGGTCCAGCAGCCGCAGGAAAGCGCTGGCCAAGCTGCTCACCTGGTAGCTGACGCTGGCCAGGGACTGCACGCTCAGGGCCATCGTCTCCTCCAGCGCCTGCCGCTGGTCGCTCGCCTGCAACACAAGGGGTGGGGGGCACAGGGGGTGGGACGGGCCCGGGGACCTCCACGTGGAGCCACAGGGTCCCTTCCTTCTGCTTTCCAAATGCATCGAACTTTCCCCGGCCTCCCCGGCACCAGGGACCCGCTGGTGCCTCCCCGCGATGCTGCTGCTGTGGTACCGCTCCCTTGGGGACAGCCCGAGGCGCCACCAGCACCACGGGGATGGCAGCTCAGAAACCCCGGTTAGAATGGGCTGGGATGAAGAGACCTTAAAGCTCCTCCAGCTCCAACCCCTGCCACGGGCAGGGACCCCTTCCACTGGAGCAGCTTGCTCCAAGCCCCTGTGTCCAACCTGGCCTTGAGCACTGCCAGGGATGGGGCAGCCACAGCTCCTCCGGGTCTCATCATGGTTTCCCTTTCAGCTCCACTCCGGTAGCTCCAACCCCTCGGGAGCAGCCTCCGGGTCTGGCTTGAGCCTGTTTCATCCCAAAGGTCCTCATCCGGGACAAGCACCCGGTTCACCTCCGCGCCGCCAAGAGGCACCCCCAGCCCCCTGGGGCCAGCAGGGTTGGTGTCACAGAGGGACCCGCTCTGGGAGCTGAGCACAAAACCCGCTGTGGGGCAAGAGGGGAAACTGAGGCACGAGAGAACCCCCACGCGGCAGCACCATGTGTTGGGTAAGGGCTGCTCAGGCTCCCGTCCGCACCGCTCAGAGACCACCAACCCCTCCAGTGCTGCCGGCAGCACCCCAGGGCTCGCCCCGCCGCTCCCGGCCCCTCACCTGCAGGTAGCTGCTCTCGCAGTACTCGGCCACCCGTTGGAGGTTGCAGTGGTGCTGGCGCAGGGCCTCCCTCCCCGATGGGATGCATCGCTGCAGCTGCTCCTGCTCCTGCTCCGCCATGGTGCGGGCTCTGCGCCCACTTCCTCCCCGGCGCCCTGCTTTGAGGCTCGCGGCCGCGCTGACGCAGGGCCCGAGGGGCGCCCCCCCATCACAGCGAGCTGGGGAGGAAGCCTCAGCCCCACGAGGGACGTGCGGGGCTCACGGCAGCAGCGAAGGATGTGAGTCATGGACCGAAACCCACCCCGAGCCCCGTGTCTGCCACCGGGTCCATGCGCTGCTGCTGCTGCTGCTGCTGGTGCTGGTGCGGGGCTCAGCCAGGCAGGGCCATGCCCCTTCCCTTCGCCTCTACCAGCCAGGCAGGAGATGCAGGCAAAGCCCCGCTCAGCACCACCCGGGCACGCAGGGATGTGCTGCTCACAGCTCACATCCCTCGGGAGAGGCCAGGCAGGAAATTCCCACTTCCCTGGTGCCTGGAAATCCCTCTCCTCCCGCAGGTGCTTCCTCGGGGCCTCCCCTGCTCTGTCCTCAGCCCCAGCGCCTCTGCACCCGCCAGACAGGAGCAAAGCCCACGCCAGGGCTCGGCCCTTCCTGAGCCTGTGGCCCCACCAGCACAGGGACGAGGGAAATGATGGATTTCCTCCGGCTCCTCACACTCTGGAGGACCCAGAGCTGCTCCCGGCCCCCAGCGAGGTCCCCTGGCCCCGGCTCCTCTCCTCTTCCTCCCCTTCTCAACTCAGGGAAAGCTGCTCCCATTCCCTGTGCCCCAGCCAGGGCAGGACACGGGGCAGGAGGCCCCATCCCTGGCAGTGTTCAAGGCCAGGTTGGACACAGGGGCTTGGAGCAAGCTGCTCCAGTGGAAGGGGTCCCTGCCTGTGGCAGGGGTTGGAGCTGGGTGAGCTTCAAGGGCCCTCCCAACCCAAACCAGGCTGGGATGCTGGGATTCTATGGCACAGACACCCATGGCAGGGGGTCAAAGGCTTCCACCCTCACCCTCCCCACAGCCCCACCACTGATTACCCTGGGCTTTGAGGCTAATGCCCAACACCTGACCAGCTTATTCTCCTGAGTCTATTATCAGCTTTAGGACCAAAGACATCTGCTCCCCAGCACCCTTCTGCATTGCTGAAGGAGTCCTCAAGCCTGGAGCAGGAGACCAAGACCGCAGCCAACGGCATCTCCCCTTGGATGGGTCTCTGAGCATCTCCACTGCTGAGAGGGGCAGCACCTCGTCCCCAGAGGTGAGTGACTCTGCTTCCCCCAGGCACACATCGCAGCGTGGGGTCCCCCTGCTTTAGGCCAGCAGCACGGCTCTGCCGTGGCTCTTGGCTCCTTAGGCTCTGCTACGTGCACCTCCTGGGGCATGGATGGGGAGAGGAGCGGCCAGGAGCAGGCACAGAAAGCCAAGAGGGTCTGGGACACACCGGGTTTAAAGCCCAGTGCTAAGGTGGGAACAGATCCCAGGGCAGGGCCGCTTGTGCAGGGATCTCACACAGCCCTCGGGCGGGCTCTTCCAATCCCCATGGCCCCAAAATTTTCCAGGAGCAGCCAGCAACGCCTCTGGGCGCAAACAGGCAAGTTCAGAGCAAGGAAGGGGCCAGAATCAGCATTACTGGGGGGGGAAGCACGGACCAGGAAGGTCTGCTTTCCAAACCTGGCATCCAGGTTCTCTTAGGAGGCTCCTGCTCTGACAGCCCAAAGGCAGAAGCCTTTTTCCAGGCTCAGCCCCACTCAAGCGGTCACCTGAAAGCTTGTGGTAGCAAAGAGCTCTTCAGAAACCAGGCTGGGTCCTCCTCTGCTGCCCAACTGCATCAGTCACCCTGTGCCTGCCGACACCAAGGCAATGGCAACCTGGTTACAGGACGATACAAGAAGGGCTTTGAAAGGTGCCTCCTGCCTTTAACACCTTACAAAGGTTTTCCTTTAGCACCAGCCCAGCTCTCACCATGGAAGGAGCTGAGACATCAGAGGTGTTTGCAGCATCAGCAGGGCTCAAGCAATGCTCCTGATGCGCCTTAGGAGAAGCCCAGCTGTACCCTAATGAGCTCTTCCCCGTGCTTACAGGGCAGAATGGCTCAGGACATGACAGAGAAGGAGCTGCTGAAGATGGAGCTGGATCAGCTGAAGAAGGAGGTGAAGAACGAGAGGCAGATGGTGAGTCCTGAACCAAAACACACCGGGGCAGTTCCCTGACTGTGCTGCAAGGGAGAGGAGCCGCAACCCCTGCAATTAAACCTCCAACAGGCAGCAGCACGGGCACTCACACCTCCCCTCAAGGCAAACAGCCCCCATCGGGCTTAGCCCCGTGTCCTTACAGCCCAAGGGGTGCCCCCAGCACCGTGGGGATGCTCCCGAGCACACCCCACGCTGGGTGGGATGCTCATGGGCACGGTTCCCCTCTCCTGGCTGCACAAACGGGTTTGCAGGCAGCTCTGCCGTGAGGATTTGGTCCCGTAACGCCCACGGAATGTCTCCTTCCTTGGCAGATCTCCAAGACCGGCAAAGAGCTCAAGGAGTACATCGAGTCCATGGCAGGAGAGGACCCGCTGCTGAAAGGAGTCCCCGAGGACAAGAACCCCTTTAAGGAGAAGGGTGGCTGCACAATAAGCTGACCCCACTGCTGCTGTCACCGCGGGGCACAGGGACGCTCCCGTGTGCAAGCCAAGACTGTCCAACCCTGCTTTCCCTGTAGTCTGCCCTCGGCACCGGGGAGTCCGGAACCCAAGCGTAGCGCACCTCAGGGCCAGCAAGAGCAGCAAAGCAAAGAAGAACCCCCCCCTTACCCCAGTGGCACGGAGATGAGGTTCAGCAGCCAGCACGGCGCCGGCTCTCGTGCTCCCACAGCTCAGCTGCCCTCGGCTTCCTGCAGGCAAAACTTCTGCATTCGGAGCAGGCAGCAGCACCCTGGGCTCTACCGAAACCACGGCGCTGGGCTCAAGCAGCCCAGGTCCGGAGCTGAGCCCCGCTTGCTGCAGCAGAGCCGTGCCCGAGTCAGCTCCTCCCCGTGCCTCAGGCACAGGAGGGGTAATTCCCATGCTCCGAGGTCAGACCCCACCGCTCACTCTCGCTTCCTCCCCTGGAACCCCCCCGGCAGCCACGGGAACGCAAGGCCAGGTCCTGCCTGCGCCCATGGGCTCTGAGCACTGCCCCTGCTTCCCATCAGCTCCCTGCTGCTGCCACCACCAGGCCCCAGAGAGGGGCAGCGGGGCTGCGGGCCCCATCCCACCGTGTCCCAGCCGCGATGGGGGTGACGTGGGGCAGGCTGGGTGCAGCAGCTCCTGGGAGCAAGCAGGGCAGGACTCACCGAGCCCTCAGGTAGCAGCGCCAGGCTAGGATCCCCCTGCTCCCAAGGGCAAATCTCATCCCCTGCTTGATAGAAACGAGCCAGCTTCTGTGCTCGGGAGGGTGATGCTTCGGGGAAGTTTTGGGGTTTTCTTTTCCTAACCCATCACAGCTACGTACGATCTTTGGGGAAAACACTCCAAAACTTGCCCAATCTTATTATTTCAGCTCTTTTTATTTGCAGCCCTTCTCGTTTCTGAGGGCCCCTCAGGTCCTGTCCCACTTCTGCCTCCTGCCAGCCCACCTCTGACAGCACAGCCGTCCTCAGAGCCCAGACCCGCTCAGCTCCACACAGCCCACGGCAGAGTCAGGCCCAGCAAAGACAAAGGCTGCAACCTCGGGGCAGGAGCCAACCTCGTTCATCCGATGCGCGGCAAGGGGCGGTGGTGCAGCCAGTACCTGTTGGGAAGGGTGCGGGGGGACCACGGTGCTGAGGCGCCAGGAGCACACGGAGAGGGGCCTGGCCCTCATTTCAGTGCTGTGCTTGAAGGGAAGCCGCTGTCAACCCCACCTGGAGCTGCGTTTTCCTGCCTGCTGGGCCACGGCTTGGTCCCATCCATGGCCAGCCCTGCTCGGCACCGCCTACGGGACCCCTTCAGCCCCAGCAACGCCCCAGGATGGGGGTTCCCTGGCAGGGACTGACCCAAGGAAGAGGCTTTTCTTCGCGGGCGCTCCCGGTTGCCTCCCGTTTGCCCTCCCGCCCCGCTTCACGTCCGCCTCCGTTGCGTTACCGGAACGGCGGCGGAGAGAGGCAAAAAGAACGCGAGGTCCCACCGAGATTTGAACTCGGATCGCTGGATTCAAAGTCCAGAGTGCTAACCATTACACCATGGGACCGCTGCGTAGCGTGGGTATCCCTGCGCACTCACTGTACCCCGGTGCCCGACGCCGCCGGGATGCTCGCTCCCGTTATCCCGCTGTTGCGGCGATGGGATCCTGTTTCCTATCCCTGCCTTCCCTCTCCGGTACCGGCAGCGCCAGTTCCCCGCTGCGGGCAGCCTCCGGACCCCCTCCCGAGTGGCTCAAGGGCACCGAGAGCGACCGATCGGTCGCTCTCGGTGCCCTTGAGCCGCCCGGGAGCGGGTCCGGAGGCTGCTGCATATCCAGGACGCATCCGCACCTCCCGGATAGGAAACGCTATCAATTAGTCCTTAAAACCCCGTTAAATCACCATACCGGCCCCGTTTGAGTGCTACCGGCACTAAGGACACAGTTCGGAGCATCCTCTGGGATGCCTCCGAGCCACCTGCGCTCAGTTATCCCCAACCCTCAACACCGATTTGCCCCGTTTGTTTGGGTTTTCCTCTATTTCTCCTGTAGTTTTCCTCTATTCCCTCTTTATTTTCCCCATTTCCCCTCTATTTATCTTTGTTTTCTATTCCCCCCTCTTCCTCTCCATTTCCCCCTTTATCAATTTTTCCCTATTCCCCCTTTTTCCCTCCATATTTCTCCTTTCCTCTGCATTCCCCCTTTCTTTTCCTCCATTTTCCCCTTTATTTCGCCTTTCCTTCCCATCTCCCCTTTCTCTGTTTTCCCCTATTTCCCTCCATTCATTTCCTCTATTTGTCCTCCATCCCCCCTTTAATCTCTGTTTTTCCTCTAGCCCTCCTTTATTCCTCTACTTCCCATTTCCTCCCGTAATCCTCTATTCCCCCCTTTATTTCCTCTTCCCCACCCCCTACCCCCATACAAACGCACACAAACACTTTGTGGAGGCTTTTTTTTTTTGCTCATTTGTCT
Source organism: Pezoporus wallicus (assembly GCF_028554395.1). Taxonomy (NCBI): domain Eukaryota; kingdom Metazoa; phylum Chordata; class Aves; order Psittaciformes; family Psittacidae; genus Pezoporus; species Pezoporus wallicus. Next base: position 187,106 of record NW_026640978.1, read on the forward strand.
TTTTTTCCTCTTTATTTTTCAATGAAACAGTGGAGTGAAGCGGTTTGTGGCAAAAAAAAAGAAACCAAACCAAGGAGAAAAAACAACCTCGCTGGAAGAGCAACGGAGCCCACGTCCATCCAAAACCCCAACTCCACATCCAAGCCAACAAACTGCCTCACGTGAGGGGACAAGGCAAGAACACGGACGAGAGGAGGAAAGGAGGAGAGGGAAGGGGAGAAAAGAAATCAGCTGAAAAGAGGAAAAACCAATTGTCAACACAGGAAAGCACAACTGAGCTTCGGAATAGCCTCAAGTTGCATTGGGGCGGCTGCCGGGAGGAGCAGCACCTTTGGGTGCACCCGGCCGGTGGATGAGGAATGGGTGCTCCCAGTGATGCAGCACCCCCAGTGCAGCTCGATCCCCGCCTCACGCTGCCACCAACCCCACCAAGCCACTGGGAAAAGGAAAACCATCCTCTTGCCTGCGATTCCAAGAGCAAAAGCCAGGCTTGGAGCGGGCTGGGGAAGCGGGGAGGATGGAGGGGCACTGCTATGGAAGTACTGCTGTGGAAGAAGGAAGTAGCCACGTTCTAAAGGAAAAAAGGAGGTCATGGAAGATTGAGCATTCAGAAGAACATCAGTCACAACCCAACATTTTGGACTGCCGAGGTCTGGAGCTTTTACAACTAACGACCACTTTCAAGTGAAAAAGAAAGCCCATAAATTCTATTCTTAAAGAACATTTTTCTTTGGAAAAAGAGAGTAGTTATTCTTTTTTTTTTTTTTGCTTGTTTTTTATTTTTTTCCCCTAAACTACAGCCTGTGGAGTTGCCACTACCTAGGTTTCCATCTATTGTCGCTAAGAGGTAGATAAAACAAAAATGAATTGGTTATATATAAGGTTGTGCCCCCCAGGTTTGATGTGAGGTGAAGCTTTGGGGCTCCACGGGCACCGGCCCCTTGGGGCTCTCAGGAATAGCTCAGGCTGCCTCGGGAGCCACCCTAAAACCAGTTGGGCCACAGGAGGTGGCAGTGGCATGGGGGGGGGCATGGGTTTGGGACAAGTTTTCCTCCTGAAGTCAAGGAATTTGATCCCGAGATGAATCCAGATGCGCTCTGAACGAACTGACATGATTTACCGCTGGGTAGCGCGCACTCACACCGAGTACAGGCATGTGAAGGACTGCTTCCTGCCCTGATTCCAGTCAATCCTAATGATTTCCCAGGATGATCTGCCAACAGCGATGGGAGAGCCTGGCAAGCCCAGTGCCATTCCCTGCCTCCCGTCCTGCCGGAGCCATGCTCCGGATCAGCCCTTCCCCACTCCAAAACATCAGCAAACTCTTTCCCATTGGATTTGGTGCTGCTTTACCAAGCCCACTTCCCAAACTGGTCCAAAACCAAATGGCTTCAGTCCTGTTGTACATTGACTCCTGGGGCTGAAATTATTAACTAAACTGGGGGTGGTTAAAGCAAAAATAATGCCTTTCGGTGTCAGCTCGTGATGATCTGCAGCACCCAAATGCTTTCTACACTTCGTAAGCCACTGCTCTGCCACATGAGTGCGGACAGGCTGCTGCGGTGGTCCAGCAGAGCACCCCGCTGCTGTGGTCCAGCAGAGCACCCCGCTGCTGTGGTCCAGCAGAGCACCCCGCTGCTGTGGTCCAGCAGAGCATCCCGCTGCTGTGGTCCAGCAGAGCATCCCGCTGCTGTGGTCCAGCAGAGCACCCCGCTGCTGTGGTCCAGCAGAGCACCCCGCTGCTGTGGTCCAGCAGAGCATCCCGCTGCTGTGGTCCAGCAGAGCACCCCGCTGCTGTGGTCCAGCAGAGCACCCCACCACCACCAATCAGAGGTATTTAGACAACTAAGGAATCCTGTAATGCACAGTAAAGCAGCAGGGATCAACCTCACGCCCAAGTCAACCCAGGGTTGATTTTTCAAGGGGTCCAACTCAGCCACAGTCCCACGCCACATCCCAGCATCCTGCAGAGCCTTCCTCATCCGCTCTCCTCTTCCACCACACAGCTCTCCCTAACAGCCAGGACACCAAAACTGCCTCCCCACCAGCCAGGAGGGTCTCTGCTGAGCTCGGGGGTGCTGGAGGGCAGATCCTGCCACAGGGGCAATGAGGGACCCCCCGTCCTTCCCTCGGGGCCTCCCATCAGCTCTGAGGTAGTTTGTACGTGTGTGTTTCCAGCTCGCAGCACCTGCACGGTCTCTGTACTAAAACTCCTGATTTCAGAGCCTTGGGCTGGTTTTGCTCCGCTCTGCATCTCCTCCCCCATCACCAATGAGTTAACAAAAAGACATGAAATTAAAATCAAAACACAAACAGAAACAAGGAGAAAAGCTGATTCAACCAAACGGGGACGCATCTCTCTCCTCCCCAACCATCAGGCAACCCAAGTCCATTCTGGCCTTGAACAGTTATTGCCAAGCACCAGGTACCCGGCCCATGGCCATGCACCTCCAACCAGCAGATCGAAGCCTCCCGACCTCAAGCACTGCTAATTCCTGCTGCTCCCAGAGCAAACCCATAGCCACATCCAGCCCTTTGACTGGGAAAGACTCGGCACAGCACACAGCTCGAGCCCAGCGCATCAGGAGGATGCTGAAATACGGCCGTGCCCTCGGGAGCATACACATTTCACAGGATCACACCGATTCCATCCAAATGAAACCAAAATAAGCTACAACAGAAAATAAAAGGAATTAAAAACGACCAAAAGAAAACCAAAAGCAGAAAGAAAAAAAACCAACCTCATAACCTAAATTCTCCCCAAATAAGACAGTTCCAAACCTATCAAAGCCTATGTTGTGTGGAGGCAGGGGCAGGGAGGGAAGACATACACCAGTAAGAACTTAACTTAAAGAAGTCTTCAGCTGCCTTAGAGCAAGCCTGCGTTTCTGATCTTTGCTTTTCCAGAGCCCAGAAACCATTCCCAACAGCAGGAGCTTCGCAAAGGTTTTTCTCTCTGGCACTGATTCACTCCTTGCTCCCACTCGTTCTGCGCTAATGCAATGAAACCAAACCCCAAACCTAAAGCCCAGAAACAGAAAACAAAGCTTTCAGGCAGTTTCTTTCCAATATTTACAATGGATTTTCCTCTATCAAACCCTTCCCCACACATCAGCCAGGTCAGGCTGTAGGGAGGCAGCATGGTCCAGGCAGCGCTGCCAAGCCCAAGGATGCTCTTAACGCCTAAGAAAGCGTTTAGAGCTTGGCAGAGAAACGTTGGATTTGGGGATTCTCCTGTTCCTTTTCCTCTCTTTGTCTCCAGCTGCAGGCAAAAGAAGCCTCCAAGAGCATTAAAGTGAGGTGAACCCCTAAATCCAAGTGTCTCCATCACATGGTGGTGGCTCGCTCCAGCGATGCTTTGTGCAGGACACAGCACCGGTAAGCACCAAGTGCTTCCAAGGCATAAACTGGCCCATCCTCACACCAGCCCTATGAGGTAGGAGAGCAGCATCACCCCCAGGGGGGAAACTGAGGCACAGAGAAGCACTTGGTTTCCTTTCCAACCCTGTTCCCAACCCTGCCCAGAGGCTCCCTATAGCCACTTAAAAGCTCTGCATCCCCATTCCCCCATGGAGAAGGATGTTTCAGGACCCCCCCATGCACCCCAGGACGGGGCAAGGGCTGGGACTGCTCCTTGCTCATGGGGAAGAAAAATAATGGCAATGAAAATGAGGTTAAAACCAGATTATTTCTGCTGTGATAAAAACGAGGCAGGGAGGAGCCGCCGGCACCGCTCACCGCTCCATGTGGAAATTCCCCCTCAATTACCTCTTATTCCCGAACACAGCAGCTAAAGGAGCTGCCGTGCGACCAGGGACCCTTCCTGCTTGCTTTTGGGGTTTGCTCCCATTATTTTTTCCTGCTTATTCGCTCCATGCATGATCTGGGGCTCGCTTGAGTCTCCTGCCACCCATCTCATCCAGCTGTGCCAGCGGTTTATCCCACTTTTGCTCTTCCCAGCTCAGCTTGGCTCCAGAGAAAGATGGGAGAAGCTTGGAAGCATCCTCCTTACTGCAAATCACTTTATATATAAATAATTTCCCTAAGGAAAACAAAGAGCTTTTCCCCCTGGAAATCAGCACCAATCACTCCTATATTACAGCACCGGGACCGGCTTGGGGGTGGGAAAAGGGTGGGAAAAGCATCCAAGTTTTCCCTGAATCATCAGGTTTTTAGGTCATCTTCTCACTGCAACAAGCAGATCGACAGGACTGGGGGTGCTCAGGAGTGGGATTTGGGGTGTTTTGTTGGGGTTTTGTGATATTTTCCTTATCAATGATACAGCTTGAAGCAGTTACCCGAAACGCTTGCTGTTGGAAAGACAATTCCCATCCCGCAGTCTGAATACACTGGTCTGTGCAAGGCTGGAATTTAAGGAAAAAGGAAAAAAAAAAAGGAAGTGGAGAGCCACAGATTTCAAACAATAAAACTGTTTTTCCCAGGAGAAATGCCAGGTTTCCTAAAAAACAGAGAAACCAATGAGGTTTCCCCATGGAAGCCCCTCTCCCATCACATCAAGGGGCAGGAGCTGCTGCCAGGGTGCTGCCAAACCTGAATTTTGCTCTTTTGAGCCCAAATTTATGGGAAAAACCAATAAAGAAAAGGGTCAGAGCCTCCCTACGGGAGCTGGGCTGGATCCCACACTCCGCTCCCACCCCAAGCCTCTCAATGGGAGAGGTGCGGGTGCTGGGATGAGGATGGCAGCACTTGATCCATTATAAACCCTTTATATTTAACCCCCATTCAACAAGGGCCGTTTACTTGCAGGTGAAAACCAGCAAGATGGGACTTTAAAAACCCAATAAACCAATCCTGGGAACCTTTTAGAGCAGGCAGAGAAGCTCAAGCCCATCGGTCCTCAGGATCGGATCCATCTTTCCTCTCCTCCATGCATCCATATTAAAAACGTGGCTCCCGTTCTTTTATATTTCTTTTTCCTCTTTTTTTTTTTTCCTTTTTTTTTTCTTTTCCTTTTTAAAAATCATTTAATCCTCGGTAAAACGGAGGCAAATCTCTGTCAAATACTTAACAGCATCATAGTGGAGAAGATGGTTTCGACGCTGCCTCCGTGGCAACCCAGGAGGCCGATTCGGCTGGGTTCTGGGATATATATATAAAGATATATAAATATATAGATATATATATATATGGCTTCCAAGTGTTTGTATAAAAATTGCCTGAGCTGGTGTGGTTTCGATACCAGCAAACCCCTTGTACCCCACTTTGCATAGTCAATGCTGCCCTAGGAGTCCATCCTTGCATCCCGGGAGTGGAAGAGTTCTGATCCCAAAGCTCTTTCGTACTTTGATTTCGCGCTGGAGGTGGCTTGAGAAAAGGCCTTTCGCAGGCAGTGGCAGGTTTTTGGTGGGATTTTCTCACTGGAATTTGTTAAAAAAAAAAAAAGAAAAAGAAATTAAGTTTTTTCCAATCGAAAAAGAGTTGGTGGCTGTGATTTATCCAAGGTCTCGAAGAGTCGCGACATGTGACAGCCCTTGTGTCGTGCCGACACTCCTGACACGGCATGAAAAGGCCAGAAACGTAACGAAGAAGCTGCTGCCATCTTTTCCACTATGAAATTGCTGGCGTTCTCCATAGAGCTCGTCCCACCTGGGTTTACCTGCGCGTAACTCCTGGCTCAGAAGAAATTCTCCAACTTCTCTGGTTTTCATTAAAAAAATAAAATATTCAAGACTATTCACGACTTTTATATAAAATATCAGCAAGCCCCAAAGAAAAAACTAAACTCAAGGAAAAAAACAAAAACAACCCAAAAAACACAAAACACCAAAAACATCCATTGCTGAGGTAACGTCATACCTTGAGGTAGCTTTTTTTTTTTGCTTTTATCTTCTTTTTTTTCTGCTTTTTTTTTCCTCTTTTTTGTCTTTTTTTTCTTCTTTCCCCCCGTGTTGACATCGGCGGCGTTGGCCTCTCCTTGCTCAAACACACAGCAAGACCTGGCCTGCCCCCCCCGCCCCACACCTCCCTCTCCTTGCAATGGTTTCAAGGACAGGACCTGCTGCCACCTTCCCTTCTCAATGGAAGCCCCCCATCCCGGTCTTCCTGCCCCGCTGCATCTCAAGCTGGGCTTGGATCTGGAGGAGGAGCCCAGGAAAAGGGTGGCTGGAGGAGGAAGGCTGGGCTCCGCTTGGGAAAAGGACTGCTTCGAAGCAGCACGTTGAGGTTGGGCCCCAATTCCCTCCTTTTAGCTGCAAACTGGCTCACCTGGAGCTGCTCCCACCCAACGCGTGGGATCCAGCGTCATCCCTCTCCCTACAACGAGCCCAGTGTTGCTTTCCCACCCTCCCGCTCCAATGTGCGGGAACAGGATCAGTGGAAACCCACGTTTTGGCTGGATCTGCAGTGGGAAAACCACGCTGTGGCTGCCCCACCATGGAGACCAGCCCTTCCTTCCCCTGCCTGGAAGAGGCGGTGGCAGCAGTTCCTGTCCCTTCCAAAGACTCGCTATTCAAACCAGATCATCCCGGTAGATCTACAATAGCAAATCCACGTAAGAGTGACGGGAATCAGTGACCACCTTACATTCCATTGACGTGTATATTTGGTATCGTCTCACGAGAACAGTGATCCCTACTGCAGAAAGGAGGGGGCGTTTGTTCTTTAAATAATGGAAAACTGAGAAATATGCACCAAATGTGCCCAATTTCAAGACTTTTTTTCCCCACTTGGAGAGATTTGGAAGAAGGGGTTGGAATGAGATGGACCTTTAGGGTTCCTTCGAACCCAACCCCAACTCTAGGACACAAACTGCCCCCAGGGAGCTCACTCATTAGAAGAGTCCCTGCGTGTTTCCTCAAACACTCCAATGGGATTTTGGGCCACAAACCTCCTGTTCCAGGAGGGGAAAGCAAGGCTGAGGATGCACCAAAGGAACTGGGCAGCAAAGCCAAGTCCCCCGCACTGGGCATCTCCTTGCTCAACCCTCCAAGCCCCCAAACCATTCTGCATGGGTTTAGTTCCCATCATCTGCTTACTAAGGAGATGAAGATGAAGTCAATGTTTCCTACCAAGCAGGGGTGGGTTTTTGCTTTCCTTCCTCTTTTTGGTGGTGGTTTTATTGCTGTTGTTTGAAGGGAAGAGGGAAAAGCAAAGGTGCTTCCTTGGCCCTTCCCTTCCCCAGGCCGTTTGCCTCATCTCTAGGACAAGCTGTCACCTCCTCATGGGGAAAAAATGGTCACTTTTGTCCCACTCCTGCCATTATTCATAGGCTTAAAAAGAAATAAAAATAATAATTAAAAAGGGGGAATCTTTCTTTAAAATGACCCAAAAAATGAAAAGAAACATCCAAAACCAAGAAAGGGGTGGGGGGAAATCATCCTGGGCAATAGAGGTGCTCTCCTGGCTTCTAAGGCTCCACAAGGCACTGCTCTGCAGGCAGCACAGGCAGGAGGAATCCTGCCCTCCTGCCCGCCGGTGGTTCGGAGGCTGGAGCGGTGCAGAGCTCCCAAGGGACTCAAATCCATTTGGTGCTAATAGGAAGGGGGGATATTTCTCTTAATCATCACTTTTTAGCCTGCAATGGATCTGTTACCAACGAGGGTTGGCAAAAATCCACCGGGATTTCTCTTCCCAAAACCTAAAACTCATCAAAATTAACGGCTCCAAAAGGCTTAAAGCCACCCTGGGAATATCCAAGCAGCTGCAGGAGGGAGGGAGGGACGGGAGACGCAGCCACCGGGCTGGGATGGGAACCTCCAGAGGCTACTTAAATGAGAGGGTGAACGCTGCACCCATGAAAGGGGACTCAGCTTCACCCGGTGCCGCGCCGGCCTCGGCATCGCTGGCACCCAGCAGCACCTCTCACGTCATTTAAGTAGCTGTCCCGGCACGTGGAGCTCAAAATGGATCCAATGGTTTTCCTTCCCCTAGCCATCTACCTTGGAAGCCAATCAAACCTGCCTTTAATCTCGATGGGTTAATGGAAAGTTAGCATCTGTCTACGGTAACTGATTCCCAGCCACTCTCAAGCCTGGCATCGGCTCGTTCCGCTCTTCCCGCTGGTCTCGGTGCTGCTCTTATTTCCTCCGTGCCTGTGTCTGCCCGCTCTGTCCCTTCTGGTGCTGCTGCTTCACCTGCGCCAGGATGTCCCGGATCTTGCGCTGAGCCATCTGCGGACGAGAAGGGCAAAGGGGGGAGCAGGGGGACAACGCAGGTGAGACCCCAGGGCCACGGGCGATGGCTCCGCTTACTGTGAGAGGTCACAGAACCCCCGCCTGGTTTGGGCTGAAGGGACCTGAAAGCTCCTCCAGCTCCAACCCCTGCCACAGGCAGGGACACCTTCCATGGAGCAGCTTGCTCCAAGCCCCTGTCCAACCTTCTCCAGGTGAACAAAGTCAAGCAGATCAGATGCTGCAGTGCTCAGCAGGGCCGGGTGAAGCGGCTCCTGCCAGTCCCTTCCTGCCCTGTTTTCAGAGGGCTTTCCCCTAGAAGCTGGATCTGGAAGGTCGCGCCTCTCATATGCATGCACCCTCGCAGCTCTCCCTGCTTCCCCTACCACCACACCATCACCCACAGCAGAAAGCACAGCTCACCATCACCCACTTCTGCGACCACCGCCTGAATAAAGCCTCCGAGAGGAGGACGCATGCACGGGCACAACCCCATACGAGCCACCAGAGAATCCCCCATCACTAGGGCACGAGCTGCCCGCGCTGTACCTGGCTGGCGTAGAAGTGCCCAATGATCTTCACAATGACCTGTTCATTCTCATCAGGGGTCTGGTCCCGCGGCACCACCACCTCTGCTGCCGTTAGGTTCTGCAGCTCATTGACCTGCAGGGAAAGGGCAGAGACCCCCCCGCCTCGGTCACCGTGCGGGAAGGAAATCCCAGCCAATCCTATGGGAAACCTGCCCCGGGCACTGGCATGGAGCAGCCACCCCAGGGCCATCCCTCCCCATCCCAGCACCGCTCCTGCTTACGGTTTTGCCCCCTTTGCCGATGACCCTGCCCGCGGCCGAGGCGGGGACCCGGATGTGCGTCTCCAGCTTCACTTCTTCCTTCGGTCCAAAGAAGTTCTCCTCCTTCAGCTTCCCATAAATCCTGCCTTGGGCCTGCGGAGAGGAAGGAGCACATCAGGCACCACCCGAGCTGTCCTACCCCCTCCATGGGACAGCACCCCACTAAATCCCAGTTCCTTGGGCTTTTAACCCCGCTCATCCCATGGGAGCGCTGATGCTGGGTTCACCCAGCCACGGACTGGGGTTCAGAACTGGGCTCAGCACCCTCCTCCTCCCTTCCCAGCTCCATGGGCAGCAGAGAGGGACACCTTGAACCCCCCCCAGTGACAACAGCGCAGGGGGAACCTTGAACTGAGCTTCCGGAGGGCCCGTGATGACCACCATGCGCACTTTGGAGTCCGGCGTCTCCGGGGGAGCGATCTGGAGGGAGAAGAGAGCCGGTGGCTGCGGTGGGGAGCAGCACGGGCAGGGCGGCAACCGCCCTCCCTCCCCTGCACCGCAGGACTGGGGCTCCAGCCCCATCATCTGCGCTCCTCCAGTGGTTTTCCCAGCCCGCAAAGGACTCTCTGGGATCACCGTACCTTGATAGAGGCACTTGCGAACCGGGAGAGCTGCTTGATGTGCTGGCCCTTCTTCCCAATGATGGCCCCGACCGCCTGCGCGGGGATGAAGACGTGCACCGTCTCCTGCTCCGGAGGCTGCGGGTACAGAGCTCGGTGCCACCACAGGGAGCAAGGCTCCACGTCCCCTCCCAAGTGACGCCCCCATCTCTCCCAAGGGTGCAGGGCTGAGGCACTGCTGGCTCTCAGCAGCATCCCCACCACACGTTCACCAGTCTGAAAGGCCAGATCCCGCAGCCGTGCCAGACCTGACCTCGTGCTGACAGCAGGGGATGCTGAAGCCATCACCCTGACCATCACAAGGCTCTGGAGACCCCCAAGCTGGCAGCAGGAGCAGTTCTGCTGCCTGGTGTCCACCTACCATGAAGGAGCTGTACGGCGCGGCCCCAGAGACGCTGCTCGGTGGCGGAGGTACCGCGTTGGAGGAGGCAGGGAAGAGCCCAACCGCAGCCAGGTTAAGGCCAGGGATGAGGTGAGATTGCAACTGAGGGCGAGACGAGAGAAACGGGCGTTGCTTTTACCAGGGCACCCTCCTGCAGAGCTCCCAGCAGCAGGAACGCGGGGCAGGACAAACCCCACTCACACTCATGGCAGCCACGTCGTTCTCATAGGCTTCCCTCACTTTCTTCATGATCTCCTGCTCGGCTTTGCAGCAGTTCTCAATGGAGCCCTTCACTGTGATGGTCCTTTCGGGGTTGTACAGAGTCAGGTCCTGCAAGCTGATGACAAAGCCACCATCAGTGCCAAAACCAGGCAATCAAACCAGTGGGTGCTGAGCTCTGCAGCCCTGGAGGGATGTGGAGGGGACGCTGAAGGGACACAAAGGGGAATATGGACAATACAAGACCCCTCTCCTCCTCATCCTCCCCCCAGCCCCAGGCCCTGAGGAGCCTTACGAGGAGATGGTGATCTTTGTCTCCGTGTCCTGCTCCACTTTCTTCAGGTTTCGCCCTTCTTTGCCAATCAGGCGCCCCACAAAGTTGTTATGGGCCAAGATTTTCAGAGGCACTTCGTCAGCTCTTGAGAGAGGAATGGGGAGAAGCAGACATGAGGATCACCGCAGTCAGAAGAGGAGGGATGGGGTACGGGGGGATGCAGGGAGCTCAAGTCCCTTTGCTTGCAGTCCCCCAAACCAAAGCTCCAGCACACATGGGGGGAGCATCACGAGGACCTGGGGGTTAGGATGGTACCACCGCCTGCCGAGGAGGGACGCACAGGCGCAAGGAGGCGGGGGGAAACCCTTACGTCTTGGTGTCCTTTGCCTCCTTCTGCATGATCTCCAGAATCATCTTGCAGGCGGCGGAGCAGCCCTCAGGGGTGGAGTGGATGCTGATGGCTTTTTCGGCGGCTCCCGCGTTTTCTTTCCGGTGCACGTCAATCCTGGAAGCACAGGATGGGAGCCGGGCTGCAGGAAGCGGCTCTGCAGCTTCCCAGCAGCGCAAGCGCCAGCTGCTCAGCTCCCCATGGAGCTCACTCCACTGTAAGGTTATACGCGCCCCGGGAAGGCAAGAGGAGTTAATTCTGGGCTCGAAGCTCAGCGTGGCTGCAGCGGTCAGGAGCTCAAATCACACAAACCCAAATAAGGCACCAGCATCTCTTTATTTTAAGCAACAGGAGTGATTAAGTGGTGGAGCAAGCACGTGCCTGGGGGCCGGGATGGGCTCTCCATCACTCCCTGTCTTAGATAAAGCCTTCCTTGGGGGACAAGAGCCGGAGCCAACGTAAGCTCAGGGGTCAAACGCAAGAGCAGGGGGGCGAAGCTCAACAAGACCGTGCTAAATGAGGCTGCTCCCCACGTGCTTGCCTGGGTCCCATCCCAGCCAGGGTGGCCCCAGCAAAGGGAGACGCGCAGGGAAGAGCAGGCAGAGGGCCTGGCTGGGGCAGGGCAGGGGAAGGTGGCTCTTGGACACTGGCCTGCACAGCACAGCGGGGCTGGAGGGGGCTCCGACAGCCCGGAACGATCCAACCGCATAAATCACTGCGGGCCACAAAGCAGCGCGCGGGAGAACGGACTCACTTGGACTGCGTCTGCTTGGTGATGTTCCTGATGGTGGCCCCCTCCTTGCCGATGATGGCACCCACGTACTGGGTGGGCACCAGGAGGCGGAGCGGGATATCCACCGGCTGCTGCTTCACCGGGGCCCCCGCCGTGACCGGGGAGCCCTGCCTGGGGGCACCCCGCGCCCCGAAGCCGCCGCGCCGCCCGTTCTCCGGCCCCTGCAGGGACTGCTCGTCGGGGATGTAGGAGACCTTCAGCGCGTGGTTCTCCAGCTGGTGCCCGTTCAGCTTCATGATGGCTCTGGAAGGGGAGAGGGACGGGGTGAGGGACCCATCCTGCCACGCTCCCACACGGAGCGGCAGCATCAGCTTCACCCAAAGCAGGGTCATAACACCCAACACTGGGAGCAGGGAAAGGAGACGTCACTGGGGCTGTGGGGACCCGGATGAACCCAAATGTCTTAAGGGGAACCGTTCAAGCCCCCGGGGCAAGGACAGGATTCTGCAGGGAGCGATTCCCACATCTCCTCCTCAGGATTCGTGGCCAGCATCTCAAACCCCTTTCCTGGCAGGACTTCAGGGACTGCAAGAGCTGAAAGCTGTCGATAGATGGGGCTGGCAGCAAGAGCAAGGAGGCAGCTTTGGCCAACGCTCTCCGCAGCTCCAAAGTGGTCAGTCCCTCAAAATAAACCCACACCAAACCCAAAGTGGCTGAACTGTGCCTTTCCCTGCTCACAGCCCCATCCCTGCAGGATGCAAAGGGATCAGAGGAAGGTGCTTGATGAAACAGCGCATCCCTGGAGCGGAAAGGAGCAGGGGAGAGCAAAACTGTCAGCACAAAACTCCTGCTGGTAAAAGAAGTGCAAAATATTCCACCCTATGGGGTGCAAAGCACTGGGTTGGTGCGGATGGCAAAGGGAAAGGAAGACAAGCCAGGAATATCCCGCAGCTCCCTGCCCCTGTTACTGCACAAAGCCAAACAGGACAGTGGCTTCCCCATGAAGGCTGCTGCGGCCACACAAGGACCACAGCACGCCTGGGTTTCACAGCTGAAGTACTCAGCCAGGGGCCGTTTGGAAGCCAAGGCTTTGGCAGTGACCACAGGAGATGCCTCTGAGGGCAGGAGCGGGGCCACAGCAGCCACATTCGAGACGTGTCCACCTCGGTGACGGAAGCCTTCCCACATTAAAACCCATCCAGCAATCCCAGTGCTCCTCCCAGCTGCCCTCCAAGGGAAGTGGCTGCTCCCGTCCCATTCCAGAGCGCGTGGCCAGGGCAAGAAGAACACAAAATGAACAGCATGGAAAAGCCTGATCTTCCCTGGGCAGGATGGGAAGGGAGCTGCAAGCATCCCAGTGAACCAGCCAGCAGGCAGGGAGGACCCGTGCTGCCTGATGCCCACCAGCCCCTGTGTTATTTAGTCTCATTATTGCTTTTTCTAGAGACAAAACTCCTAAAATCATGGAAGTAACAAGGAAATCTCGACTCTTCCTTAAGCAAAAAGTTAGGGTTTTACTCTCTGAACTGCAGAGAAAACCCTAAAAACCTCAATGCCCCTCTGAAGGTGAAGGAAATCAGAGCTGGGGAACTGCGTGCTCAAAGACTCCCTGCATTTTTAGCACAATTTAGGGATTCCGGGATAATCCGGCTCCCAGAATCCTGCTTTCCACAAGCAGGGAAGGGGCTGGGGCTGCAGCAGGAGGGCAGCCCGAGCTCCCGGGGCCTGCAGGGCACTTACTGCCTGGTCTGCTCCCGGTTGGCGTAGGTGACATTGACCACAGCCGTCTCGCTGTCCGTGTTCACTGCAACGAGAGGGGCAGGGGTTAGAAAGGCACCGGGAACACCTCAGACCAAGGCCTTGTAAGCGTTTTCCTCCTGCACTCAGGCTGGGGCTCACCCTGGGCAGCACAGAGCATCCTGCTCTATAGGAAGGACCCTGACTGCACCCTGCAGTAAAGCCACCAAAGGCAAGTCCACGCTCGCATCCCGCACCGGAGCCCAGGGACAGTCCCAGGAGCTGCTCAGAGCCCTCTTTTCCATTCCTAAGGGGTTGTGGTAACTCCGCTCTCATCAAACATCCCGGGGGCACCATTAACCCCTCCTGTCTCCACAAATCACCATCAGAGGTGGAGATAAAACCTGCTGAGTGGAGATGGATGCTCCCTGGGCAGCATCCTGCATTGTCCCCAGCAGCAGCACCCGGTGGGTACCCACAGGGGTGACAGGAAGGATGCACCCAGAGCAGGGACACCCAAAGGCACTGATGGGACTCCTCTTTTAGCAGTAGGGAACAAAACAACAACAAGAAATCCCCAACACCTTTAGCCATGCTTTCTGCTTGCAAAGGAGAGCGGCGTCCATCCTCACCCTTCTCCCCACCCAAGATGCTGGGGCAGAAAACACCTCAAATACACCTTTTGAGTCCTACCTTGCTCACAGTTTTCTACAGTGCCATACTGGGCTAGCAAACCATCCAGCACCTGGAAAAGGGAGGGAAAAACACCCCACTTTACACTGGGATTGTCAGGACAGAGCAGGGAAATGCAGTCAATGAATCAAGGCAGCTTTCAAGTCATTAAGATTTCACAAGCAATCAGATGCAGGAAGCTCCTGCCTGTGCCAGGACACTGGAGCGAGGAAAAGCCCTGTCAACTGGGGGGAATTAAGGATCTATTTTGTTCCTTATACATTAGATAAATCACATAACCCTGTTATTAACACGGATTTTTGTTGGTGGAGCTCACGTTGCTTCTACCAATGGATTTTAGTCCCGCACTGGAAGAGGAATGCGCTATGTGGAAGCAAGGGTCTCGTATTAGACCCAATTAATAACAAAGCAAAGGAGAAGTTAACTTGAATCCTAAGTACAGAAACCTGGGAGGGGGGCATGAGTCCTTAAACCCCGTCCTCCCTTCCCATGTGCTCCTCTTACCTCCCATCGCAGCTGGGGTGGGATATTTCGGATCTGGATTTTCCGGCTCCTGGAAGAAAAGGGAAGTGGTTAAAAGGCAGGTTTGGTGTCCAGAACACACACACACACACACACCCTCCACTGAACCCCTGCACATGGAGGTGTGGAATCAAGCCTTGCCTTTCCATGCGCTACCAGGATTCCCGAGGCTGATGACAGCCGGGCAGTGCTGGGTTTGGGATGGGAGCTTCAGAGAGAACACGATGCCAAGAGCCCCCCAGCCACCGGCTGGAGCCTTAACATGGGCATGGCTGGAAACACCCCTGGTGCATCCCTGGCAGCGTTCAAGGCCAGGCTGGATGAAACCTTGGGTGCCCTGGTTTAGTGTGAGGTGTCCCTGCCCACGGCAGGGGGTTGGAACTGGGTGATCTTCAGGTCCTTTCCATCCCAAACCATTCCGTGATGCTGAATGTTAACTGGTGAGATCAGGATGTGGGACACAGCTCCAGCACTCGAGATGGTCCCAGGCTGCTTCTCCACTCGAATTTGGGCTCTTCCCAACCTCACTTTTCCCAAAATAGAAACTCTTTTTGTAATTCCGATGCCAAATTTGCCCCGGGGGTGCTCTGTGTGTGTGTGTGTCCCATCCTGCAGCTGCTGCAGACAGCTGAGCGCAGCCACAGGTTCACCCAACACACCAGAGCACATCCACAGCACCACAGCTACCAGCACCCCAAGAGCCCCCACCTAAAGGCAATGACATCTTTAGGTGCCCAAGGCTTTGAAGGACGCAGCTTTGTGGGTGCAAGCCACATTCAAACAGATCCCTATGGACGGCTGCTCCCCCCCTTGCCCTGTTCTTCAGGAATAACCAAACCCACTGAATGTTAAGATGCCCAAAGACAAGGAAGATAAATGCAGGCGGCTCAAGATTGGGTAAATACCTTTGGACCTGCTCAACACAGACCCAGGCCTCAAATCCAAAGCATTTATGTGTGAAATAATCCCCAAGAAAGGAGAGAAAACGAGATTTCGGATCCTTATCTTCTAATTACACAACTCTGAAAAGCAGCTCAGCTCATCTGTCCCAGAGAAGAAGCCTCAGCATGAAACTGCCCAACGCCATCGCTGCGGCTCAGCCACACAGGTAAGGATGGAGCCTTCCTCAGCCCCTTCATCCTGCGAGGCGAAAGCAGCCGCCTCCAGCATCCCCCCTGACCCACACTTCCCATGCAAAGCCTCGCACACCAACACCCCTGCAAGGGCTGCCTCTGCTCGCTCCGTCTCAAACAAAACCAGAGCCCATGTTTCCCAAAGTCACCAAAGGTTCCGAGCGATGCAAGAGGCAGATGTGGGGCCGCTTCCCCCCGCCACCAAAGTCACAACGAAGCACAAGAGGTTTCCCAGTGCTCCCACCAGCTCAGCCACTGGGAAGCCTCCGACACAGCACATTTTGTGGCTGCTCCAGATGCAAGCCAGGTGGACGAGGGGAAAAGAAACCAACCCAACCCTTAAAATCACAGCGTGTTACGAGGGGCTGCAGGAAGCCGCGCGGGGGACGGATGACTCTGAAACCAGATCTCCCCTTTACATGCTAATGCACATCCTAAAGTGAATAGGAGAGAGATTAAGAGATCCAGAATGCGAAGAATGTCCCAGTCCAGGCAGGGTCAAAGGGATTTGAAGTGACAGAGGAAACCCTGAAGGTCTCCCACCGCCCACTCCTGCCACGGAAACTTCTCCAGATAGCTCCAAGCATCTGCATGGGCAGAGCATGTGCTCTGCACATACGTGACCGGAATCCAATGTGCTATGGAGAGAAAAGAGCCATTTATGTCCCCACACCGTCAGTCTGCTGGTGGCATCTCATTTGCTCCCCCTAAGAGCCCCCCTCGCACCACATCTCTCTCTGGGCTTGCTGGAGCAGCCAGAGCATCACTCGCACCCCTGTCGGCGGGGAAAGGTGTGGGGTGCTCTGCCCCTCACCGCGGCTTTTATCACATGTTAATTACCCGGCAATTCCCCCCATCCCAACCACAGCACCCGGATTATTCCCTGCCTCCGGCACCAACGGACATTAAATCCCCACGAGGCCACGCTTGCAGGGACAGAAAGGTCTCTCATCGGCTCGGCCAGGTGAGCAGCACAAAGCAGAGCACGATCCCAGGACTTCTGGCCCATCCTGCCTCAGGGAGGGTGGAACGGGAGCCGCATCCATCGCCCTCCGGTGAGGTCGGGCTCCGCACGGAGCCGCCCCAGAGCGGGTGGAAACTCCCCTGGGACGATGCTCGGCCCCGGCCCTGTCCGGGCGCTCGGCGGCGGCTGCGGTCCCAGTCACAGAGGAAGTCCTCAATAAACAGCCCCGGTGCTCGGAGCAGGTCCTGCTCCCTCCGAGTCCTCGCCCCCACGGAACGTGACGGCCCGGCTCGGCCCGCTCCCGCAACGCCGCGAGACGGCAATTCCCGGCGTGGCTCCCTATTCCCGGCGTGCCAAAGGCAGGAGCGCCGCTGGACGGAATCCACAGCACCCCTCGCCCAAGCTCAGCCGCCGAGAGCAGCGCTCGTGCCCCTCGGGTGGGCAGGAGCCCCCTCCAGCCCCGGGAGAAGGCCAGAGCTCCGCCGCACGCTGCTCTGCTTACGGCAAAGGCAGAAGGCTCCCAGGTCCTTGGGATGAGCCCGAAGGGAGTGATGGACCTGGTAAAGAAACGGCAGGCACTCCTGTGCAGGCCGGTGCCCTGCTCCCACTTGAGAAGAGAAGAAATGGAGGGGGAAAGAGGAGGGTGATCAAGTGCTAGGATGCGAGAGGAACCGCGGGTCCCAGGGATGGATCCTGGGGTAACCCTGCCCCTGCTCCATGCCGGCGATGATGGGATTTGAACATCTCGCTGCAACCCTCAAAACCCCATCGATGCGCCCGGCAGCCCCATCCGGATCCTGCAGGACCAGGAGGCGAAGGAAGCCTTTGGAATCTCTTGATGCTCTCAGTAAACCCTCCCCAACCAGGGACTGGGCTCACCGGGGGGGAAATCACCCTCCCTGATGTACCTGGGCTGTAACAGGACCAGCACCACAGACAAGCATCTTGGGTCATCCCCTCCTGACTCACCAAGATGGGCTCCATCAATGGCTTTCCTTCAGCAGGCTCTTTGGGCAGCTCAACACACCAACAGGTTAAACCTCACCGGAGGGAACAGCAAGGAGATGGAGCAAAGCGCCGTGGAGCAAGCAGAGAACCCAGGAAAGGGGCAGGGGGATCCTGCAACAGCCGGGTGCTGTGGACATTTCCCACCCTCTCCCTCCGTGCCCATCCACACCACACGGATCAAACCCAACGGACACCAGCAGGAACCTCTTCTCCAGAAGGGAGAAACAAGGGTGAGATGGGAAATGTGGCAGCAAAGGAAAGCTTCGTTCATTCAGGATACACCCACTGCTGGTCTCCAACAGCCCTGGAGCCAGCTGGAAACCACTGTCCCTAATGCACCCAGAGCACAGCCAGCATCACCGGCTCCCAGTGCTGCATCCTCAGAGCCGTGCACCCCTGGGTGCATGAAGACCGCATCAGCCTGCACAGCAAACCCTGACCAGGCAGGGGAGCAGAACCATCCTTAAAGCACCTCAAAATCAGCTCCAGGTTTGGGGCTTTTCTGCTTTGGTTTTTAGTTTTTAAATCTCACCAGAAAACATCCCAGAGCGGGTTCATCCCTTGGGATGCATCCCCAGACACTGCCTTTGAGAGGGTGGTCAGAGCCTCCTGCTCCATCAAGAATCCACTGGTAATCCCTGGTGCGGTGGCAGGGACCCAAGGAAGGGGCACTGGCAACTCAGGAGCAGGCAGCCTGGCTGGGGGGCAGCAGGAGCCTGCTTCCAGCAGTGTTCGGGCCACAGGTCCCAAAGCTGCATCCACAGGGAGAGGAGCATCCCTGCATCTGCAGCCCCTGAGGGGGTCAGCAGCAGAGCTTGGGATAAACTGGTCACTCCATCGTGTCCCTGCACATGGAGGTGCCTCCTTCCCATGTTCCTGGCACATCGAGCCTCATGGCACAGGCAAGGACCATGGGTTTGACCCCAAGCATCACCAGCACTGGGTGCATGCAGGGATGGGCGCTAGGAGGAGAGGAGGAAGGAGGTGCGGGATGCTCAGGTCACCCCCACCACTGCCTTTGGAGCGTTTAGCCCCAAACAACATTCCCTGGGATCCAGAGGGAACAGACACTCACAACAGCCTGTGTTACCAGCACACGATGCTCTACGAGGGAGCAATGACAAGCTCCATGCACAGGGTGACCCCCCACAAGTGAAACAGCCCCATGGTGTGGCTATGTCCAGCGCAGCCAGCCCTAGGGATTTCCTTCCTCTTCCCGCATGGATCCAGATTTTGTTGGGACAACTTGATTGCTCTTCAGCCCCCAAGCCAGGGGCTGATTCCAGCCCTGAGCACTGCAGCAGGTCCAGCACTGCTCTGCATTAGGGGTCAGCAATAGCTCTGCAGTCACACCAGAGCCACGCAGCCCAGACACACTTTCTGCGGGGTGTTGCTACAGCATCTCCCTTACCCGTCACCTCCTGGACCTCCTCCATCCACCTCCATGTATTCCTCAAAGTAGAAGTGACTGAAGACACCGAGATGCTGAGGGACCAAGCACTGACAGCAAAGTACATCCAAGCTTTGGGCTCTTCCCCAGTCCCAACCCCATCCTGGCATCTCCGACCAGAACCATTGACAGAGTTCCTCAGGGCTGGAGGAGAACGTGCAAAGCCAGAGACATGGGGGAGACCCTACTAGAACTAAACAACCTCAATGATGGCTTTTCAATCACATGCAAATGCTATGCAAATTTGGGGGCTGAAAACACAGTGCATCCCTGATTCAATTAACAGCATTTCATTTATCTAGTTAGGCTTTGATTCAGGAAAGCACTTAATCCTGTGCTTAATGTGGTGGTGTTGGTGTTTTTTAATGTTTTAAACATTTCTTAATAGGAAAATGTGGTTGCTAAGACACAAACGTTGCCAAGGGGACTTGGAGGAAAGTTGTAGCAGGAATTACTTGCTTTTCCCTTACAAACTGATAGGCTCCTGATTTGCCGGCATCTCCTGGAAGCAGGGATACTGTCCTCACCTCCCTGCTCCGACCAGGAAACAAAAGCCCACAGCAGATCCCAACCACACCTCCGAGCATCATCCCCCCGCCTGCACGGGATCTGCTCCAGGTTTTAGCCCCTTCTCCTGTGATTTGCCTCCTCCTGCGCCTCCACCTCCCCGTGCGCTGGTCGGGGGCTGTGCTATCAAACCCACGGACACGAGGACTCCCCCGAGGTCCTCATCGGAAGCGCTCACGCAGCGGCAAGGCGGGAGGAAACCCAGGCACCCGCCTCACCAGATGATGCCTGAGCAAAGCCAGTGATCCCCATTCCCTCCTCAAAAGCAGCACTACGAAGGTTTGAGTCCTGCTTGCGCACAGGCAGATACTGGAGTGTTGGCTGGATCCAGAGCTCCTGACCCAGCAGGTCCAGGCTGAACCTCCAGAGCCTCCCTGGTTTGGAGGAACAACCTCAACGCAGGGATGGAGAGGAGCCAGGGAAAAGTCTCCCCTGAGTCTGCAGAGCCTAAGAGCGGAGCTCCGAGATGCGGAGGCATCCCGTTAGTTCTGAGCCCGAACGCCGCAATGGCAAACACGGACTTCTCCATATCTCCCACTGAGGAGCAGCAAAGCTCTCCCAGAGAAGCATCCCCAAAACACCTCCTCCCACCAGACCTCCACTCAATGTGCAACCGGCTCAACCCCTAACAGCCTTTCTTCTACGAGCACCTTGTGCTACCTCAAGCCGCGCTGCAGGGAGGGCATCCTTGCTCCCAAGCCCAGTGTCCTCCTTGCCCTCTCGTTCTACATCCTCACACAGAAACAACGGCTCCATAACCACCCACCAGCAAACAGCCCCTGTGGTCGGTGGCTGCTGCTCACGGGGGGCCCTGGCCAAGGCAGGAGGGGAGAGTCCCAGCGGTGCCCATGCGGGAGCAGAGCCGGAGCTGACAGGGCAGGGATTTAGGGATGGAATAAAAGGAAGAGGAGGTTGGGAAAGAAAGGTGCCAATACCCGGAATGACGAGGTGAGAGCAGCAGAAAGAAAAGGAGGAGAAAACCAGGCTCATGCCTTGATTCAAGAGGCCCCTCCTTAGGAGATCAAACCAAGCCAACAAAGCCGTTTGGCTTCTTGCAGCTGGAGGGATGCAGGAGGGACCCGGTCATGGGATTTAGAGGAACACATCGCCCACCAAGAGTCTCATCCAGACCCACTCGTCATGGCGTGGTTAATCCTGCCCATCAACCAGCCCAGCAGCCAGAACTGGATCTGTGCCTAATAAATCTAATTGGTTTCTCCCCATTAGCTCTAGTTGGGATCCGCTTTGTACCCAGAGAACCACACCTGGTGAGGATGAGGTCTGCTCACGAGGTACCCATGAGCATCCCTTGGGAAGCCTCAGTGAACTCAGTCCTGGGTTTAGAAGAGCTGCTGCAGCTCAGGTGCAGAAGGCAGGGACTGGTTGATGCCCAGAGCTGGGAAATGCTCCTCTATGAAGCTGCTGTGTTTCCTCTCTGCTCCTCATTTCCCCACTGATCCTGCCTTGATGGTGCTGGCACGGAGCACACGCCACATCCACGCTACAAAGTGCCAGCCCCTGAGAGGAGCCAACACCTCGGTGCTTCAAAGGATGCAGGAGATCTCAAAACCTCTTATCCTCAACTTGCCCAGAGTCATCCCCCAGGCCAGTGCTCCCGGTCCTTGCCAAAGTCAATACCTCAAGTACCTGCGGGCAGGACAAGTTTAGCAGTAAGTAATAGAGAGGAAGGATGGAGCAGTTTCACACAATGCATCCATTCTGCATTATCTTCCCATTCTAATTGACTGGAGCGTTGCCATGGATTGAGAAGCTCTTGGATGCTCTGAACATGCCCCAGAGCCAAGTGAGGTAAACTCGGTGGGTTCCCTCAAACTGATCTTCAATCAAACCCAACCCACTTGGCTCTGGACAGACTGGGAACACGGCAACAAATGCGGCGCTTAAAGGCAAGTTCTCCTGCAGGCCATTACAGGGGAGGGGTGGCACAGGTGGGACTTATTCCTCTCCCCATCTTTTCCCTGTGGACCTGGAAGCCCTTTCCGAGCCCAGCACTTCGGAGCAGGGCACAACAGAAGACCCTAAAGGAGCAGGCAGCATCACCTGCACGGCCTCACAGCACCAAAGCACTGCTCTCGGCTTCCTCCAGCCCCGATGGGGAGACAAAAACCCGAGAAGAGCACACATGAAATAAAGCGTATTCTGCATTCGCCCTCTTCCTCCTCACCACGAGAGGGCACCTCTGCCCCGCTCCAGTGCCCAGGGCTCCTCTCTAACTGGTTTCCAGTGCCTCTGATGGTGCCGCGGGCTCGGGGATGCTCTGAGATGAGTTCAGGCTTCACAACGCAGCCAAGGGAAGCTGCAGGCAGGACCCACACGCTCCGTGTCAGCAGGAACCCCAAGCCCCATCAGCTCTTGGGTGGCTCTTAGACCACTCCGGTTCCCCACTAATGAAGCATCATTACAAGGGTGATGGACAGCGTCACCCATTACCTTCCATAACATTTTGGCTACAGAAAGTGGCCAGGGGCACTATGAACCCCATTTCCAGCCCCTCATGCAGTGGGGTATTGGCCCCTTACAAACCCCACAGGCTCGGAGCACTCTGAGCAGGGGAAATGAGGAGGGATCTGATAAAGCCAAGGGGAGCTGCAAGGCTTCAGGGCCCCAACAATCTCAAGCTGCACCAGCACCAGAAAGGAAGAGGAAGCAAAACCTGTGACTTGTGAGGGTTTTGCTGGTTGAGGTCTATGTCTGGAGGAGGAGGCAGCAGCACAAGGGCTGCTCCAACGCAACGCCCCAGCGCCGGAGGACTGCACGGGGCAGATTTGGCAGGTAAGAGGGGTTCAAACTTGACACGAGTCACCACGTGGGGCTCTGTGCCGGTGACACCGGGTCCCTTTCCAGCCCAACCAGGTCGAACCAGTGCAGTGACTGCAGGCAGACAAACCCTCCCCGATCAAAGCAAAGGGAGACTCCAGAAGCTGCAGCACTGATTGGGCTCTTCTGAAGTGGATTCCAAGGTGGAAACCCTCTTGCCAAAATCCAGGTTCAAACCCACGATCAGGACCTGCCAGCTCGGTCATGAATAACGAGGAAAAGGCTGGAAACAGCAAAGATGGGGCTTTGCTACTGCACTGCTTCGCTTCAGGTTAAAGAGCGGCGCTGAAGCCACGTGAAGCCCAGCACTGCTCTGGCACAGCCGACCCGACAAACACACCCCAAATAAACTCAAGGCACCATTAGGGAAACCCAGCACGGTTTGACCTGGGCATTTCCCTCAGTGCATTGTTTGTGCCCTCCCTCCTGCCTGCATTCCCATTGCCAGGTTCTACCGGCACAAAGAGTGGCAGAAAGCAGCTTTCAAAGCTGCAGGAACAAGTATCTGGGGACACCAAGGATGCGATTTGCACTGTGCAGGGGTGGGGGCCAGTGAGGAACAAAATCATGGGGCAGATAAGCTGGGACACTCTTCATTCAAGGCCAAATCTTCTCTCCCCCCAATCCACCATCACACATAAAAGCCACAGGCACTTTGCATCTCTGCCCTAAGCAAGGAGAGGCTGCAGATGTCAGAGCAATTGGCTGCATCATTAGTCCAGCTGTAAGTGAACGCTGAACAATGACTACATGAAGTTCATATAAAGTTGTGTATTTAGGCTCCAATTCAGCACATGCCACATTTTACCACCGAAGCGGCCCCGTTCACACAACCGGATGGCTTCCCCGCTTAAAAGCACATCCTTCGGAGCCTTGTGATGCCAAGCCTAAAAGCACAATATTTATACGAGCTTCTTGGCTTCTCACGGAATCACAGCCCAACAAACAACCCCATAAAAGCCTAAAGCAGCCCCGAGCTCTTCTTCCTTAGAGAAATCACAGCTTCCCTTTAGCTCTTGCTCATTTGATCAGCTTGTTTGTCAATAGTTTTGTGCCAGAGGCTTGAACCACAGGGGATCACCAAACATTTGTGAGTGCTTTCACAGCAGAGAAAACATATACTCACATATATCTATATACACACACATACACACATATATACACATATACACACAGGGCTATGTGTGATCAAGTCTGCTTGAATGTGACCGGTAAGAGCCAAGGAATAACCTGGACACGACGGATGCTCCTGGTTCTAAGGCAGAACCTCAGCGCTCGCCCCAGCCCAGCAGCGCTGCTGTTGAGGACACAGCAGCTCCCAACACCTCACAGGTAAATGCTGCTGGTGCCTGCGATACCCTCCGACGGGCACCATTTCACTGCAGGCACTTCTGTGCGTGCCACGCAACCAGGTCTGAGCCCACAGCCCTGGACCATGCAGTTTAAGCAAAGCCAGAGGAAACGTAAAGCTGGAAGGGAGAATGGAGCATCTCGGGCATCGCTCCGTCCCCACCTCACCAGGCAGCAGCTCTGTGGTCCTTATTCAGGTCTATTAAACCCCAAAGAGTCCGACAGCCCTTTCTACATGGAACACAATGGCTGCCAGTGCAGGCAAGAGATAAAAGGTAGGGGAAGAAGCAGCTCTTCTGGACCTGCCTATGCCCCCATCATCCATCCCCTCCTCTGGGGCAAAGCAGAAGCCAGCGTCCAGGAACTGCCAAAACCTTCCGGGTGTGTGAACTGGGAGACCCAAATCCCAAGAACCAAGGGGGATCCCAGCAGCCCGATGTGCTCCGGGAGTGCTCAGCACCCCGGGCACTAAGAGCTTCCGAAAGCAGAGTCGCTATTTCGATGCTTAAATGCAAGTTGGAAAAATCTGGCTCCAATTGTGGGTAAAATCTGGCCCTGGGAGCCCTTTTCTCTTAATATTCTTTCCCCTTTCCTTTGGCTCCAGAGCACAATTCCCCCATCTCTTGTCCACTCCGGACCAGGAGGCAATTCCCGCAGGATCTCTGCTTTTAACCTTGGAATAAAGGCAAACTAGAGCAGGACCTTCATCGGGGTCAAACCTTTCTCTTTCCTGGGCAAATCCATTTCCTTGTTATCTCCAGAGCTGTTTATGCACCCCCAGCACCCTGCTCCGGTGGGATCTGCATCCCTGCCAGCTCCCAGCGCTTCCCGGTGCACGGGGCAGCTGGGACCAGCATCCAGAGCATCTCCCATCCACCCTGGTGCTCTGCACTGTAAATCACAGCACGGACCCAGTTCTGCCGGGGCGCAGGGGTTGCCTTCCCCAGCCTGGTTTGCTCCTCATGGCCCAGACCATTCCAGTAGCCAGGAAAGTGTGGAATTTCAGCTCTGACCATGTCAGGGCTCCGAGTGTCAGTTACAGTGAAATAAATGACCCATTTCCTGACGGATCACCAGGGCTCCTCCCAGGCCCACGGACACATTTCTTTACGTTTGTTGATTTTCCCTGGTTTTTTCCCCCTCCTCCCTCTTTTCCCCATGGAAAGGCTGCGCTTCCCTGCTCTTCTGCACCAGGAGGTGGGAGCAGAGGAGGGATGCTCTCGCTCCTGCCTCCCTATTGACTGCTCCCATCCCACCCCCAGCACTTCCCCACCGGCATCCCCCTTCTCCCTCCCCACTGAGCTCCACCAGCTCCCAGCCAGCATCACAACCAACTGCCCCCCAACACACACACACACACACTTGGGGTTTTACCACTCTCCTTCGGGAAGTTCCCATGCAGGGGCTGTAAAGGCAGGAGCATTAACCCAGGACAACAGCACAGGGAGGATGAACGGGTTCCCAAAGGCATTTTCCAGCATACACAGACCACTTGGGCACCCCTAAGCACACCCCCTCCACCCAGGCACCAGCACCCAAAAGCCACAGTGCAGGATGCCCCACAGCTTCCCAGCAAACACGCAAGGATGCAGGAGAAACAAGGAACCCCCTGCAGCCGCCCTGCTCCACCTCCTCCAGCATAAACGTGGAGTTCCCAGGTAAATCCCAGCAAAGATTCCCGAGCTGAATTCCCACAGGATTCACACGCTTCCTGGCCATGAGCAGGCGAGCTGGGAAGGCGGCCGGGATAAATCACCACACACATCCCCAGCGTGGACAAACACCCCCATGGGTCCGGGCTTCTCCTTTCAGGATGGGGTAAGAGGAGCTTGTCCAGGTGAGCAGATTCCCCAGCTGCCCCTGCCACGCTCCCAGCTAAAAGCCATCCCAGGCGGGTGCAGGAGGACCCAGGACTCTCCAGCCCCATCCATCACTGATGCACGTTTCTCCCATGCCACTTGTTGGGTGAGTGGATTTGTACCCCTATAGGACCCTCCCACACCATTCCCATGCGTCAAACTGGACACAGTAAGAACTCAGAGGCACAAGAGCCCAAACCCATCAGTGAGGAGGAAGGACAGAGCCTGCAAACTCCTCCTGCTCTATCAGGGTTTATCGGGGTCTGCCTGGCAGTGGGAACCCCTCTTACCCACACACCCAAAGAGGCAGCAGCCGGTGCTGCTCAGAAGGGGCTGATTTCGGGGTGCACATCCTCGCTTCGGCTTTCAAATGTCTCTCATCATTTAAATGAGAGTTTTCACTCAAAAAGCTCAAAGAAAAGCAGCCCCAAACCAAACCCAAAGCAGCAAATTCTGGGACCTCTTTGAAGGGCTTTTTTTCCCCCAGAAGAAACGTGCACCTTCCAGGTTTAAGGCTCCCCCCGTTTTCTCCTGCTTAGTTTTTGGGCAAGGGAAAGGAACCAGCATCCCCTGGGAGCTGCCTGACACATCTGCTTTGGGCTCCCACTTCTCCCCATCCAAACTGTCCAGTGAAACACCACCAAAAGAAGAAAAAGAAGAAACCAAAGCACACCCCACACCCCCCCGCCCCACACCGACAGAGGCACCTCCCGTCCATCCCCAAATCCTGCAGGTCCCGGAGGCAGCGGAAAGGCAGGAGCTGGAGCCCCTGACCCCGGCAGGGAAAAGGGGCTGGAAACGTTTCCTCCTGCTCCAGCCTGGAGCTGCAAAGCCTTGGGCCACCCTGAGCAGCCTGAACCCCCCCCCAGCCCCTCCTGGCAGCTCTGGAAAGCATTAACAGCACTGGGGGATGGGAATGGGGCAGAAATCGCCTTTTTTCAGGGTTTTTTCCGTGCTGAAAGGTCTCAATTTTCAAAGCAAGAGCTTGAACCCCCACCGCCCTTCACCACAGCTCTGTTTGCTTGGGGGGTTTAACCCAAAAGGCAAAGGCAGAAACGAATTGAACCAGAGCAGCAGCTTCGGTCCTGGCAAACACCACCAAACTCCTCCAGGGAATTCCAGGTCTTTCTTTGCTTCTGGGACTCAAACGCATCAAGCTCCCTAACAAAGAGCATCCACATGGGATGGGCTCCATCTCCTACAGGTTCCAAACTTGAAGCGCTCCAGTGGAGAAGTTAAATCGCAATTTCTTGGGCAGATTTGCCACGTGGAAAGGGGGAAATCAAAGCATTTCAGGCTCCAAATTGGTAAATACATTTTGCATCGATTTTAACCTTTCTGGCAATAAAACTCGCTCAGTTTTAGAGCTCACGGATGAAATTTCCTGACAAATTAGTAAGGATTAATTTCACAACAAATTCTCTCTAGTTTTCCCTAGCTGGAAAGCATCAGGATGCACTCATTTCCATGGCAGGGGGGTTGGAACTGGATGATCTGAAGGTCCTTTCCGACCCAAACCATGCTGATTCCCAAATGCCCACCGTTCTCAGAGGAGTACAATCGACAGCAAAGAGCTCTCAGCTCAAAGCTGGGGGCTCACAGAGCTAAAGCAAAGAACTCGAGTTTCATCCCCTTTTTGGTGACCAAAAAAGCAGCAAAACACCAAATCCCCTTAAACTCCACATCCTCAGACAGGAGCATTCATCCTGCCCATCCCCTTGCAAGCCCTGCTTGCAGCAGGGGTGTTGCTTTCCTTTTACTGATAGTCTTAACTTGTAAACCAGACTTGGGTTAAGGGGAAGAGAATGAATTCAAGGCTGGATTCAAAGCACATTTTAGCTCCTCATTCAAGACAAGCGTCTTGATTTCAGCATGGGGAAGAGCTCCCGAGCTGGTTTCCAGTTGGGTTTTGAGCTCATCCCCCCCAGCACGGGGCAGGAAGGCACATTTTGGGATTAATGCTGCCAAACAAAGGAATCCCCCTCGCTGTTATCGAGCCATTGCTCAGGATTTCGTTAGGAACAATTAATTGCCCCATTTTGCACAGGCAAAAGGAGCCTTTCTCCGGTGGGAAAACGTTCATTTGAGACAAGGAGTAAAGGGGGGGGGGAGGCACTTTTCAGCGCTCTCCATCCATTTCCATGCACAACACCAAACCCTCCCCTCGCTAACGGCATTTAACAGCTCCCACCTCCGCTCGGGAGCACACGGAGCCTCCAAACCTCCGAGCTGCTTGTGAAGGAGCCCTGCTCAAAGCACCCCTTTGGGTTGAAGTCTATGGGCTGTTATCAACCCCAGTCCCTCTTCCCCCCCCTCCTCAATTACTCGGTTTCATTCTCTCTGGCCGACTCACTTCCACATTCCTCATATTTGGAATGTCTGCTTGATGGATTCACTTTTTTCCCCCCTCACCCCTCCTCCTCTCTTCATTCATTCATTCTTTTCGACCCCAACGACTTCGGGCTTTTCAGCTTCCCAGTTCCAACCCCCCCATCCAAATTAATATTTCCCCTTAAACAGGAAAACTGAATTCTTTTTCCTTAAGGATTTTTTTTTTCCATTTTTAACCTTCGGAAGAATAAAGCACAAAATAATTTGAAAGAGTTTGGGAAAAATCGGGAAAAACACCCTTTAGTTTCGCCAAGTTTTTCCATCAGCAAACTTCAAGGCAAGAACACCCAACAGCAACTCCCCAACAGCCTTGAAATGCTTCGAACAAATCCCAACCAACTCGAAGCCTCGTTTTGCTCCATGAAACGACAGCTTTATCCCCACTGAGTTTCCTTTCCAGCCCGATACTCCTCAAGTCTTTCGTTAAAATGGTTCCCATGCTCACAACCATCGTTCCCAGCTTTAGGTGTTATTTGAGCAATCACTGTACTGAAACACCACCAAATCAGTTCATCCTCCTCGGCCACCCCACGGCAGCAGCTAAACCCCCCGATCACTCCTTCTGCTGCCATATTAGCACAGCCTTTCTCATTCATTGCTCTGATGGGTTTCGGGGAGGGGAGATGCCAGAGAAGGAACCACCAGCAGGAAAGGTTCCTTCCCAACGTGCGATTCCAACCGGGCACATGCATTTCTCACCCCCCCAAAATCACTTTTCCGAGCGTTCCCATTGCTCCTTGCAACCAGCAGAAAACACAACCAAAAAGCCAACTCTGATCGCATTATTACCATCATTATTTTAGGGATTAGCTGGAAACCCAGCACCCATCATTTGTTTTCCTACATTTCTAAAGGGGAGGGAAACCAGCATCAGGTCGGGGGGGGGGGGGGAGGCTGCTTGGTTTTGATCCCACCAAACCCATCTGATTCCCTCCTCCCTGCTCACACTTAATTAACCGTTTCCTGTTCTAGGGCCTTTTAAACTGGAAAATCCAGTCTGAAAAACAAGCAGGGAGGGACGGAGGGAAAAGGAGAAACCAAATCGGTCGCTTTCGAGGCAGTTTCCCCCCCGCCTCATTCAACCCGGGACTGAGCACAAGGCACCGGATGGCTCCCCCCCACCCCGGGGGCTCCAACCTGCCCCGTTCACCAGGAGTTGCCAAAAAGTTGCCTTCTCCCGACCCAGGAACAGAAACTGCTTCCCCAAAGCAAGACAAAGTAACCGCGGTGCCCCACTCCCACCTCCCCCAGCCCCTGTGGGTCACGCACCAGAGGCTCCTGTCCCTTTAAAAGCAGCACCCGGGGGGGGCAGCTCATTTTAACCCCCCCAAACCCGGGTTTAACAGCTAACCACGAGGCACAGCACAGATTTCAGGAGAAACGCGAACCCTTCCTTCCACCTAAAGTTCACACCCCCCCAAAGCATTTCTCTGCATTACACCGAAGGAATATTCCCATTTTTAGTGCATTTCTCTTGAGGGGGGGAAATCTGGTGTGTCCCCCCCCGACCTATTGATTATTCAGCAGAAGAGGGTGGATTTTTTAGGCATTATTATGTTACCTCTCGTAGTGCAATTGCTTTTCCAATCACACCCCTCTGCTCGCCCCTGTTTAAGCCACATCAAGTCAGGGAGCACCATCGATCGCCCCACCAGGAGCTCCTAGGGAATAAATACCAGGAACATTCTCCCTAGGGAATGACCGACTGGATTTGGGGTTGCCTTCGGGACCGGAGGAGCCCGCTCTGCCCTTGGCCATGCAACGTCGGGCAGCAAACGGAAGGGAGGCCAAGGGGGGACCCCACAAACGGGCTCCCACCGCCCAGGCAAAGTGGGGGGGGTCACCAAGGGATGAAGGAACCCAGAAGAGTTTGGGAAGGAAGAGTTGGCTTCGCCTCCTCCCTCCGCGCCCGTTGAAGTAACCGCCTCGTCACGTGGCCGACGCGGGTTTCGGGCTGCGCGATCCAACGTGGACTATTTGGGGTTGGGAACTAAGTCACCCTTAGCCCGGGCGGCCCCTCCTGGAGCTGGGAATGGGGGGGATGCTCTGGACAAGAACCCACCCATTGAAACCACTCTTCCTAGCCCATAACCGAGCCCCGGCGGGGTTGGGAAGCGCGGTGCCGGGGCTGCTCCGGCGTCCGGCGCGCAACAACAAAGAGCCAAGAAGATGGAGAGGGCCGGGCTGGGCAAGGCCGGCGGCAGCGGGCGAAGCCGCTTTGGCATAGAGATGGAGAGCGCCAGGAAGCGTGGGGCTTGCCCCCAAACCCAAGCTGATGGTTGGTAGGAGCTAGGCCAGCGCCTGGGGTTTAAATCCCTGCTCGGCACGGCGAGACCAGCCCCATGGCTTGTTGTTTTTAAGTCCTCAGCGCCAAAGCCCAGCAAATTTCACTTAAAAATTAGAGAGATTTTGATGGGGTTTATTGTGATTGGGATTTAACGTGGCCGTTCCCTTGGAAAACAAAAGGTTTCGCCCATTTCGCTGCACAGGAGCCGAGCGAGGCTGGGAAATTCTTCCAGTGCCACAAGTTTGAAAACCCCAACCCAAACCCAGCCATGCATCACCTTGGCCGAGGAGCTGCGGGATCATGGCTCAACCTTCTCTTTCTTTGCCTTTTCCCCCCCCTTTTCAAACTTGCTCAAAGAGGAAGTTCCATTAAATGAAAGAAGAAAGAAAATTCAACATTGAGCCTCAAAACCGCCTCGCACCGCACTAAGGCCAAGGCACCAACAGCTCTTCCCCTACACGCACATTTTTAGGTATAATCCCTTTCGCCTCCTTTATCTTCCATTAAATGTCCCCCTCCCCAACGATGGAAACGAATCAAATCCCATGAAAAGCCATTAAAACACGGCATTACCTTTGCTTTTTAGGGACCGAATGTTCAATCTCGAGCTGTTTTCCATGGAGCTCCACTTTCCCTAAAAACAAAACGGGGCTGGCTTTTAAAACGGGGCTGGAGGGGCCAGAAGGCGTTGGAGAAGACCTGCAACCTCCCCATCGCATCCCCATTACAACCAACTCCGCACAAACACATCCCCAATTCCTTTACAAGTGCATTTTATTCAATGGAAGACTGGCTTCAAATGGGGAAGCGGTGGGAGGGAGTGGTGAGTTCGCTGCCTGGACAATGTTCCTTAGGAATATTTAATTCCCGAGTTCACCCTGCTTTGGAGCGCGAGAAAAACGAGGAATAACATTTGGAAGAGCAATTCCTCGCCGGGATGGAATTCCGCCTCGTTCCACCCCTCCAAGAAGTCCTTCAGGCAGGAAGGACCCCATGAAAGGGCTCAAAAATCGGAACTCCATGGCAGGAATGGATTTCTCTTTGGAAAATGGAGTGGGATTCTCTGCTGCGGGCTTATTTATAAGGATTTTTTCCTTTTTTGGGGAAGGGGGGAGAGGAAGGGAAGGGGCCGGGAGGGGGGAGGGAAGCCGGGGGGGGCTCCCAAAAAATGCTAAAATTCCAAAGGTTTGGAGCCTCCCCGTTTTCCCGGGAGCTTTCTCCCTCCCCGCCAGCAGCATGGCGACCTTCGCGCTCCTCCGCGCATCACATGCCCCAGGAAACCCAGTTTCAAATCAAAATGGCCAAAGTCCCAACCCCTCCATCCGCACGGCGACGGGACCCCCGCGCCCAGCCCGGCCTTGGTGAGGGGTGGGGGGTGTGAAGGGGATGGGGGGGATACAGGGAGTACGGGGGGGGATGAAACCCCGCTTTCCCCCCCCTCAATCCCCTCCCCGCCGGTGCTCTTTTGGGGCAGCGCTGGGGCCCTATGGGGGGGCTTGGGGGGTGAACCCCGGAGTTGGGTGCGGGGGGCACGGCTCCACGGGGAGAGAGGAGGCGGAGGGAGGAAGGGCGAGAGGACGCCGCTTACCCGAGAAAGTTTCGATGGCTTTCATGGCCCACTGCTCGTCGGGGCAGTCCACAAAGGCGTAGCCGGACTTGACGAGGAAGGGGCCGCTGAAGGAGATCTTGTGCTCGGTGAAGACTTTCTCCAAGTCGGCCGGGGTCACGCTCTCGTTGAGGTTCCCGATGTAAAGCTTGTTCATGGTGGCGGCGGCGGCGGGGCTCGGAGCGGGCGGGGGGGGCTGCACGGTGCAGCCGCGCCGTCGGGCTCCGGCCGCGGGGTTGTTCCTCCTCACCCCCCCCACCCCCCCCTTCCCCGCTTTTCCTTTTTCCCTGCTTTTACGCTTCCTTTTCCTGATGGATTTTGTTTTCCTCCGAGGAAAGGGGGCGGCTGCCGGCGGAGGAGGGGAGGGAAAGGGAAAAGGGGAGGGGGGGGGGTGTCCTTGGGGAGGGGGCGGCGGCGGGGGCCCCCCCGGTCGGCGGCGCGGTACCGGGTGTTACCGGACGCCTCCCGCAGCCGGGCACCGCCTCTAAATAAAACCGACCTGGAAAAAGGAGTGAAAATGTTTGCGGGAGGAAGCCACGTGGTGATGCGGGAGGGTCCGGCCCCCGGGGGGAGGGGCCGGGGGGGGCCTCCGCTTATTTATTGATTACAATTTAAATACCTCGTTATTCACCTTCCCCCCCCCACCCCAGCCCCCTCCTCACCCCCCCTCCACGCAAATCCCCCCCCCCTTCTCCTTTCTCCTCCCGAAGCCCGTCCCGTCGGAGGCACTTTCCCATCTGCTGCAGCCCCCCGCCCCCACCGCGCCCCTCCCCCCACCGCGCCCCTCCCCCACCCCCCTTTTCCCCCGGTGCCTCAATGGGATTTTTCTGGGTGTAAAAAACTTCGGCATCAAAGGGGCCGGGAGGTCCCTGGCGCCGGGGATGGGGGTGGGGAGCGGCCCACCCCCCACCCCCGGGGCTGGCCCTGCCCGGAGGGGGGCTGGGGGGGGGGGGGACACGACCCCCCCATGGTGGGGGCTGCGTTGTCCCCGGCATTGTTTTAAGCGCTTCATGCGCAGCCCCGCGGAAGCCTTCGGGGGAAGGGAGCGGGGGGGGGGGCTCCTCCCGCACAAAAGGGCCCCATGGTGGAGGGGGGGGCATCTCCCAACGGGACCCGTCGGTAAAACGGAGCCCCCCCCCCCGCCTTTTCTGGAGACTTTTATTTTTAGGCTCAAGATGGGTTGAAAATAGCAGCGACCCCCCCCCCCCCGCACCTCCCCCCTCCGCATCCTGCCTCCCCGACGGGGCGGTCGGGGGCTCGGCCCGCGGTGCTGCAGCCGGGTTCCCCCTAATCCCCCCCTCCCCAGCCTCCGCCGCGCTGCAAGTAGAGGCACGGTCCGGCCCCTCCGCGCCTGCAATTAAATGTACGGCGCCCGCGGAAAACTCGCGGCCGGTTCCGCCGGCTCCGCGCTGCGCCCCCTCCCTCCCCCCCCAACCCCACCCCCCCCGGGAAAGGGCTGCAATAAAATAAAATAAAATAAAAATTCAAAATAAATAAAATCTTCACAAATATTCACAAAAATCCCGGCCCCAGCGTTTCGCCCATTGAGGGAACGGCGCCCGCGGGCGCGCAGCCGGCTCCGCGCCCCGCTTGTCCCCAGCAGCCGCCTTTGGGGCTGAACCTCCCCGTCCCCAGCCGAGCTGCGCCTGTACCCCCCCAGTACTTGTGTGCCGGTGCCCAAGTACTTGGTACCACCGGTACCCCTGCTCTTGTTCGGCAGAGCCGCGCGGGGGTTTGTTGGGAAATAACTCAATGGGATCCCGCTCCCGAATCCCACCGGGTGTAAACCTTCAGGAACGGACGCACGTGCCCTTGGGAGCACACTGGAACGAGGGCTCCAAACCCTGGGAAACGGGCGTTAAGGACACCCGAGCTCTCTTCCCCTCCCGTGCCCGATCCATCCCGCTGTGCCGGGATCTTTGCCTTGGAGCCATGCGGGTGCTGCTGCTCTCTGAGGACGCTCGGGTCTCATCCACCCCATCCCCATCCCGCGTTCCTCAGCTCTCCTGAGGCACCGGCGCGGAGGAGGAACCTCTGCGTGTTCCCGAGGCTCCCAGCGCGTCCCAGCCTAAGGATTCACAGGTGAAAAGGGGGGAAAAAACAATGGAATTGGGAAATAAACTTCCCGCCGCTCAGGACTTCTCCCCTCTTTCCCCCCACCCTTCCCAGCCTGGCTGCAGCTTCCAGCGTGTATCCGCCCCCCCCAGCTGAAATAAGCGAGCAGGATCTGCTTCGGATCTATCACTGAGCTCGCCCAGGGTACTTTTGTTGTTGCTTTGATTGGTTTCCTCAGTACCTTCCCCGTGTAACACAATCCCCTGCAATAATGAAGTGAAGGAAACCAACCTAAGGGGAGAAATGGGGCGGGGGGGGGCAATGCAAACAAAGAGGGAAGTCTTCAATTTAGCCCTGCTCCAGGGACGGCTCCCAGGGAACCCCCTTCCCCTCGCTGCAGCCTTCCAGATGCGAGGTATTTGGAGAATGCAACAGCAGAGCCCAAAGCATTGATCTGCTGCTGCGGGGAGGCAGAGCCGCCTTCCCCCCCCCTCCGTGCAGGGGCTGGGGGCTGCCACTGCACCTCAACCGCACCCCCTGCTCCCAAGCCAACCCCAGCCACCCCCGGACCCCAGCAACTGCCCCCATTCAATCTGAGCCAGGGCAACCCAAGCTCTGCAACTCCCCCCTAAGGGAAACAGCCCCTCCCGACCTAAACGTACCAGCAAGTGGGTGGGATTCCTGGAGCAGGGAAGGGCTGAGCAGCAGCTTGCACCCCAGCGCTGCCACTCCTAAACCCCTCCGTGGCCTTTTTCCTCTCCCAGGATTTCCTTCAATTGCGTTGGGAGTTTCCAGGATCACTCCGGGGAGCTGATTTCTTTTCGTTCCCAAGCGTTCCTGCCCCGCTCTCCCATCGATGCGAAGCTGCTTCTGCTCGAATGCAGCAAACCTGATAGGGGCAAAGGTTTGGGGGTTGTTTTTAACGACGGAAAGCTTTGAACCCGGCAGAAATGGTCCGAAGGAGTTCGTACAATTTCCCTACAAATTCCAATCGTTATTGCTGCCACTTAGGAGTTTGGGGAAGCTTCTGAAGGGAGAAGGTTGAAGCTGGGTGCTGAATAACGCAGCTGAGATTGCACTGCAATGGGGCTTTGATACGAAGGGGTTTAATTACTGCTGCCCGTGAAGTGCTGTGGCTCTGGGGCAGAACAGGGCTGAAACAGGACCAGGTTTTAGGGCAGATCAGCAGGAAACAAGGGCAGATTCTGCTCTGCTCTTGTTCTGCCCCTTCTCATTTGAATCCTTCCTCAAATTGTTTGTTTGGGGGTGGCTTTGATTTTAAGCACTCTTTCATTTGGACAACGTTAAAGCTGCACTCAGGAACTCCGAGAAAGCCTTGTTTGGGGAAGTTTGGAAATCTCTGTGAATTCCTATTTAATAAACCTGGAAGTTCTCAGGAAAATTCAGAGGTCATCGAGGAAAAAAAACCAAAGTTTTGTTTTCCTGGAATCTCTTTCAATCCAATCTCAACAAACAGAAACAATTGGACGATGGAGCAAGCCTGTCCTTAGAACAGAGGTGAGAATGCAACAGGGTAAGAAGAGTGAGGGTTACAGTTGGGAAATATTTCCTTTTCCTTAAGTGGAATCCCAGTTTAAAGCACCTTTTGTTCAGTTTTTAGTCTGTGGAAAATATTCCTGGCTGGAAAAAGCCGCTCCTATCGCAGAAGATCCAATTGATTGAAGCTCCTGCTGACGAACTTGTTGCAAATCAAACTTGCTGTGGAATGAAGAGTTTGCTTGAAAACCAAATCAAGCCTCGAGGGAGGGCAGTGGCAACCCCCTGCTCCTCTGTGCCTTTGCAGCCTCATCTGGTGGGTAAGGGATGTTCTGCTGGAGCTCAGGGGCAGAGGCACATCCTGAGCCCAGGAAGGGGCTGAGCGATGGGAATTGCCCCTCTGCTCCCTGGGGGGGGTGGGAGGTTCCGATGCAGCAGAGCTGAAGATGGAAATGGTTAAACCTGCAACTGGCTCCATGATCTGCCTGCTCCCTGCACGTCTGAGTGCTCCGGTTCAAAACAAAGCACACGGTGCAATAAACCCTGCTTCACAACGCGCTCCCATCTTGAGAAACCCTTTCGTTCTGGTACTAAAAAGCTGGGGTCTCTTTCTAACAACCCCAGCCTGAAACCCACAACCAAGCAGCTTTTTGCTTCCCCTCTACATCTGCTGCTTTGCAGCCTCTGGGCTCCCTCCAGGGCTCCACGTGGGGCTGGGGGCACTTCCCAGGTCCTGCTTTCTCCTTTGGGCTTCGCCAGCACAGAGAGGAATGTTCAGATTGCACCCCCACGAAGGTGCTTTGCATGGATTCGTCCCCCCCATACACAATGGCAATGGTTCATTTGGGGGTTGCTCTCCTTTTGGGGAAGGGGTAAACTCTAAATCCGAGGCAAGGGAAATGCTTCCCAGGATGAGCTCTGAAATGTGGTTGTTCAGATAATCCTTTTCATTTCCCAGTTTTTCCTCCCAAAATGAATGTGCCACCACCTAGTTAGAGCAGACCTTTCTAACCTGTCCATTTAGTTCTAATGCATCACAAAACCCAGTGGGAGCAGCCATTTCTCCTATGGGTAGTGGGAGAAAGCTCTGCTCTTGGTACAACCACGAACTAAACCAAGCTGCTTGTTGAGGACACATCGTGGGGGATGAATCCTGCCATCGCTGAACTCCCCCTGACCTTATTTCAAGCGGGAGCTGCTCTTTTGAGCCCCCCTCCACACATCTGCAGCCCTCCGAGGCACAGATGAGCCATTTTCCTGGCCGTAACTGTAGGTATTTGTAGCACGTTTCCCCCCGTCCGAAATAAATGCATTTGGAGCAGAATTTATGCTCCACGAGCACAAATTCAGGGGCCCTATAACATTTCAACCCCCACGAAGAGCAGGGTCTCTCCAGCCCTCACCGCATCTCATCCCTGCAGCACGAGGTAACGAAAGGCTCAGCCTTGCCTCATTCTGTCTACCCAAAACAAGCGTAGCCCAGGAGGTGGGAGAGTGCCCAGCACCGCTTTGTGCCGTGGGTCACCTGAAAACACAGAGGTCATTTCACAGTGGCAACCTGGAGGCAAGCCCCACCGCCGGGCTGCCAGGAGGGTGATGTTAGGAGAGCAGCAAGGGCACGAGGTAGAGCTAATCCCACGTCACTGACCCAGCCACTTGGGCAGGCACCTTGCCGTGGGCTGGGCTCTCTGGTTTCTTGTCCTGCTGGTACCCGCTCGGGATGGAGCAGGACTGATTATTCCCTCTCCTTCCCTGCAGCTCCACCGCTCTCATCTCCCCAGCTGGTTGCTTCTGGCTCCATCACTGCTCAACGGGGAGAATAAAGGATGTGTTTCACATCAGGACAGCTGCCACCAGGCAGAGTGCTAAGGGGTGGATGGAGGAGGTATCATCAAAACAGGCAGGTTTGATGCTAGAGCGAGTCCAGATCATCTCTGCAGCTTCCACAGGCAGTGATGCTGTCACTGCCCAGAGGGAAAAGTTGTGGTCGTGCAGCTCAGTGGTCCCAGTAAATCATCCCCACGTGGATGCTGTGGTGGGCTTTGTGCTACAGCAGTTACTGTCCTGTAGGTCCCTGCTCCTGGGGGTTCAGAGGAGCATCTCAGGAACAAGCAGAGCAGGCAGCAAGGAGAAATCCATGTTCCCCATGCTTTGCGGTTCCCATTTTTTCGTTGTTGTGGGGTTTTTTTGCCACCTAAAGAACTCGTGAGCAGGAAGCTCCAAGAGCCACCCAATGAGCTGAATGAATTCATCAAGAACAAGCACCGGAGCCTTAAAAGGCCCTATGGCTTGGTTGCTGTTAGAAGGGAGTGTTGGCATTTAAGCACGTACCTGGTACTTTGCCATTGTGAAAAGACCTGTTTCATTCCCACCAGCACTGGAGGGGGAAACAGGTCTGGACGTACAAGAGAGGATGAAGCAGTGCTTGGTGCTCCGAAGATGCTCTGTAAATCCACCCAGCCCATCACTCCTGCACTCGAGAGCACTCCACGCTCCTCTGCGAGCACTGCTGATGGTGTAGGGAGAGAAATGAGCTCCCAAGGGAAGCTTTGAGGTTCTGTGCCTTCAGAATGAGCCCCAGATCAGGACCAGGGTTTGAATGATGCTCCAGTGCCCGTGATTTCAGGGAGAGGATGGGAGTGAAAAGCTTCCCAATCCCTCCTTCCTCTCTCCCTGGGCTTTGAGGAGCAGAGTAAATCCTAACACTGATGCATCATGGCCAGTTACAGTCGGGAACCTCGGACCAGCCCGATGCCTGCACCCAAACCGGAGCAGAAAGTGCTGTATTCACCTGGGACATGCAACACCTGAACCGTCTCTGGCAGAGTTGAGGTGCCCTGAGCTGTGCCATGCAAAGCAGCAACCAAAGAGCCCTGCTCCAGTGGGACAGGGGAACCCTTACTCACCCCATTCACGGGGAAGAGGAGAGAGGTGGGAGCGGTGCCATTGGAGGCGAGAGGTCAGAGCGAGACCAAGAAATGCGCTGGGGAGTTTGCAGCCTTTTCATTTCCAAAAGCTTTTGGGAATGGATCAGAGTGAGCTGAGCAGAGCTGAGGCTGTCTGGGAGCAGGGGAAGGAATGGGTGACCTCTTAAGGTCACTTCAAGCCCTATTTTCCGTGATTACAGGGACATCCAATACCCGAAATGCTTGGTAATCAGAGTTGCCCTTGAGATGTTTCGGTGTCTCAAAGCAGAGCAGAAGCGTTTCAGCCACGCAGCTGTGACCTTCCCAACACATTCCCGAATTCCTGAAACACCAACTCCTCGAGTCAGGTCTGCTGCGAAGAGCAGAGCTCGCTCCGGCAGGGCAGGAGGAAGCAGGGCAGCCCTGGCTCCCCTGTTCAACTTGTCTGATGGTGGCCGGGTGAAACCTAAGCTCAAGGCTCCCCTGCCCCAAGCAGGGACCCAGCTGGAGCTTGTGAAATGATTTGTGTTATCAGAGCAGAGCACAGATAACGCCGTGAGGGTGGTGCTGCCATAGCTGTGATGGGCTGAGGCTGGAGGGGAGCAAGGTTTGCCTCATTAATTAGACCTCCCATTACCCTGGAGGAAGCAGATGTGGGTTTGGGGCCCTTCTCCAGGTCAGCATCTCTCCCACCGCTTCCCAGACCTGACCTGGCATCTGGAGGGGGGGTGTTTGAAATCCTGGAGTGATGCTGTTGTCCAAACCACACCGTGAGCACATGCCCTGAAATAACCGTAACTGTGAACCCTGGGTCAGCATTTAATGTTGCTGGATATTTATTTCACTCTATTAACTTTATATCCTACAGAGGCACTTAATGAGAGGAAAACAAATAGGTTGCACTTCGGAGAAACAAGATATCTGAGTTGGCTGGGAGCAAAGCACCCAGAATACATATAATAAAGACGTGGGGATAAACTATTCCATTTTATTGATTAGCAACTGTGCTAGGAGTGTAAATTGGTTCCTATAATATAACTATTATAGTGCATCATTTATTACAGCAGGCACGACTTTCCTGCATGGGGGAAAAGCTTGAGGAGACCCTGGCATGCTCATGTGCTGCTAGCTAAGGGACTAAGCCACATGTTAAATAGTTCCTGTGAAAGTAGTAATTGCTCCCTAATAGCCCCAAACTCTTAATCGACACTAATAATGTCCTCCTGAGCCTTTACCTTAATGCAATATAGATGCAACACTCTTTGCTGGCTGTATAACCAGAGGGCAGCAAGAGCTCACCCCTGCCCACGCCGGGCTGAGCTGGATGAGGCTCATCCTGCGCTCTGCAGGCTCCCGGTGCAGAACACAGGTTGAAAGCAGCCCGTGTCCCTGCAGAACTACTCAGAAGGGCAGAAACCCCCACCGCTCGTGGGAAGGAAGTGCCAAACGGAGCCTTGGCGGGGAGACGAGAACCTCATCCCGCCGGATTCCTGCACGTGGTCAGGACAAGATCCACCAGGGCACTGCGCCAGCACGGCGAAACCCTCTCCCACGCCGGAACCACCGACACTTCACTTGTGCCACGATTACCGCAGCTCCACGAAGGGCTGCTTCTTGCTCAGCCCCGTCATCCCGAAATCCTGCTCTTACCACACAAATCCCCGGGGCAGCGCAAGCCTGGGAGGATGCACACGCACACATCCCTCCTACAGCCAGGTGGGGGGGGTTCCTGCTCTGAGGAGCTCTGCTGAGCTCCAGAGGGAAGAATTCCAGGCTGGTGGACCCGAGGGGAGCGCTGTAACTTGGATAACCTCCTCCAGAGCTCAGAGCGCTCCAGGGAAGGGAGCAAGGACGGGAGCGAGCTCTGCCCTCGCAGCCACGGGCACTGCTGAGCTCCAGCAGTGCTGAGAGCAGAGCTCAGCTTAGCGGCTAGGCAGGCACCAACATCATCCTGCTCTGCTCCTTCAGGTTGGAGCTGGCTATGATGGGAATCCTAGACCCGGTCCCTGACCAGGATTTCCGTGTTAAAATGTAATGGAACCAGTTCTCCCAGAGAGACCCAGGGGAAGCGGGGCAGCTCAGGCACCAGGGAGGTATCTTACCATGCACATAGTCACGGCGGAGCTGATGGAAGTGGATTTACCCCTTGCACTTTGATGGCACAGTTAACATCTGCAGAACATCTGCTTTCCTGGATCCAGCTGTGCAAGGGCAGGGTGAGGAGGTGGCCTCACTGACCCACGTCCCCAGCAGCTGCAGAGCCGCAGGGAAACACTCCATCACTCACTCAGGACAGGAGAAGCCCCAGTGGGTGCTCAGGTCCAGCTGCCGCCCTTCACCCCACACAGGCTGCTGCTGTGCCACCACCCTCCTGCATCCCTGTTTCCTACTGGTTTCCTGTCTGCCACTCTCCGTCCCCAGTTTTCCCCTCTCGGAGCACATGTTTTGGGGGACAGATGCTGCTTTCAGTGTCTGCGGGGTTGTACAAGGGGCTGCTCAGGATGCTCAGACTCGATGGCGACACAAATAACCATGATGGGAGCTATCGAGTTTAGCAAAGTTATTCCTCCTGTAAGGAAAAGGAGGAGCAGGTTGGAACTCTCCGAGATAGCACTTACACTGGCAAAGGAAAAAGTAGAAGTCAAGGAGTTTTTTTACCATGGAAAGGGGATGCTATATGGAATTAAGGTTTAGACTAATGCCACATGTATTACACCCAATCCATATTTGCTCTCGATTTCGTGATATAGTAATGTTTAATTGCCATTAATGTCAACATATTTTAAAAGGTTATTTTCCTGCTCTGTGGGTCAATAGACTTAATGAAGCAGCTCTAAATGGGTTTGAATTACATAGATTAGGTGCTTGATTTCCTGTTTACCTCATGCAAGTGGGGTTGGTCCTGCACAGCGAACGTATGTAAAAGCTCTGAAGGGTCTCCTCAGCACCAGAACCAGCTGAGATCCTCCGGGCAGCCTCAGAGACGGAGCAAGGTAAGAAGCTCTGTGTCGGTCTCCCTTCTGAACGTGTTTTCTTTCCTAAGGTAGCTGTGGGAGTGCACAGTGTTTGAGCGTGTCAGGCAGCAGCAGAGCAGGAGCAGCTCGTACCTTTGGTTCTGCAGCAATGGATGTGCTGGGTTGCGAAGGGAAATGCTGTTATTTCAGAGGAATAGTCAGTCCACGGCACGCAGCAGGCTGGGAGCTGCACCTACACAGGGAAATAAGGAGAAATCGGTTCTTAGTTGCTGTTTGGGACCTCCCAGCTATGGATAAACAGGGATAACGCTTCTTCCAATGCAGACAGGATAGCACAGGGGCAGGAAGACTTCTGTGTTGTAAAGATCCCACCAGTTGCATCTGCCTTTGTGAAGAAGGCAAATTATAGGATCAAAGCAGCCTAAGTATCGCAGCAAACTCCATGCTCCAGACCAGTGCCACCCAGGCAAAGGGGTCCCCTATAAATCCCAAAATG
Source organism: Pezoporus wallicus (assembly GCF_028554395.1). Taxonomy (NCBI): domain Eukaryota; kingdom Metazoa; phylum Chordata; class Aves; order Psittaciformes; family Psittacidae; genus Pezoporus; species Pezoporus wallicus. The sequence continues at coordinate 229,035 of NW_026640978.1, forward strand.
GTTTGTCTATATTCTTTGCAAATGCACTCTGCTTTTCCTCTCTTTTGGGGTCAATTCTGCTCTCCCAGCAACACCAATAATCACCTTCCAGCATCACAGTATTCTTGCACAACTTCCCTATTTTCAGATGAGTCTTTATACCCACAGTTCTACCACCAAGAGAAGAAACAAAAAGCAAATAAGAGGGGAAAACCTCAGTTATTGAATCATCCCCTTCTCATTTAAAATACTCCTCAGCTTCTTGTCTGGTGGGATTTACTCCGCTGTTAACACACTCTGCAATGATTTGTCTTTTATGGCTTTAAGAGCCTTTGCCAGCGTTCAGTCTTACACCTTTGCTTTTAAGAGCGCCCCTCAGCACTTGCTGTAGCTGAGAATGGAGCACAGTGAGCGCTTTTCTCTTAACAGGAAGGGCTGAAAACATTAGCAAAAGATGTCACAGTTTTCCAGAAGGAAAAGAATGCCCAGTTCCAAACAACACCCAAAACGTGCACATTCTGTCTGTCCAAAACAAGAATTGGGCTGGTTTAAGAGTATAAATAACAGCTGAGAGGAATAAAGTTCCATCAACATATGAATACAGTTTTGAAGGCTGGATACCTGAGTCCTGATGCAGACCTTCCCTTTTTGTTGCTGAACCATTCCTGTTAACGGCAGCTCTCCCTTGCAATGCTGTTTCCAGCAAGAGCTGTATCAAAGAGTGAGGTGAGGAACAACAAAAGAGATCTGTGAGCCAAGATCAAAACCATTTCTGTATGGAGTTTGCAGAGCTGGAATAGTAATTAAAAGGGCTCAAATGTCCAAGGGCTGCGGAGCTGAACTGTGGATGTGAGGACCAGGAACAGCTTGAAACTAATAAATCTTGGAATCCAATCCTGACGCTGTCCATGGGATATTCTTCACATCTGATACTCACCGACCCTGGCTCCAGTCCCTACCTAAAGCTTTACCCATCCCAGCAGAAACCCTCCTAGACATTAGATCAGGCTCCTAAATCTGGCAGAACCGCAGCGCGGGATAAGCAGGATGCCATGGCTGCTGAATTGCCTGATCCAGTGTACGTTCCCGTTCACATACTCAGGCTTGAATCGACCCTTAAAGCACAATGAGGTACCCACAGGGTCAGCTTGTAAACATGGAGGAAGACAAAGCCCCTGACTCCAGGAATGTGCGACCCACAATGAATTTGATGGTTACAATAAAAGTATAGGGGACCAACATTAAAAGACACCACGGTGGGAAAGAGCACTGGCATTGAAAAAGGAATTTAACGGGGAACGGCAGAAGAGGGCTTTGTAGGATGGAGAAGGCTGCTTGAAGCACAGGGGCTGAGGAGACACATTTACAAGCAGAGGCACGTGCCCAGCACCACCCGTCCCTCCGGGTTCAGCATCCTGTCACTTGTCCCCTGTGTCCCCTCTGCTTTTGAACAGAGAAACCAGCGGAGAAAATGATGTCTTTCAAGGTTCTCTCTCTGCTCCTCGCTTCGCTGGGCTTTGTTTTGATGGAAGAGACCGTCTCGGGGTAAGTGTTTTGGAAAGCTCGTGGTGTATTTGAGCCTTTTCCAGCTCCTCTCTGGAGGCAAATGGACTCCTTCCATTGGCATCCTGATAAATAGGTGAGAACATGAGTCCTGAGGTAGATGTCAGATAATAGAGACAAGCAGAGATAAGCAAATGATAAGAGAGATACCAAAATAGAGGCCTGAGTCTTTGAGGCAGAGCCAGGAACTCCCAAGTTTTCCCTATAAATTTTATGGCTCTAGGTTAGGAGGAACAAGCTGGAAGTAAACCAGGAAGAGAAGAAGGTTGCTGAGAAGTAGAAACAAGAGGTAATCCTGTCACATGAGTGAGGCTCGGGGCAGCCGGTATTTGGAAGCTTCTGAAAATATGACCACTTGTATAAAACAGGGATATAACAGAGACTTTCCCTGACTCCTGCTATGCAATTTCCAACTACCACCCCGGGGGATCCAAAAGAATCCTTGCTAGAGCAGCAGGAGTTGCTGCAGTCCCACATAGTCCTATGTTGACACTTGCCAGGTCTGTGCTGGTCCCAGGGTCAGCTCTTGTCTCCTGCCATCCACTCCTGAACCTCCTGGGGACACAGGAACAGGCTTCCTTGGTCCTCAGTGTGCGGGTCCCTGAAGGAAGGAGCCTGAGCCCACTTGGTGCCTCAGCACAGAGCCAAATTCCCTGTGAATCATACAGCAGGGCAAACCACACCGACGCCAGGCGACCGGCAGATCCCTAGAGCTCGTCTCCTCCCAGGCTGCCAAACCTGAGCTGCCACTGCAGGAGCCCCCAGCAACATGGATGAGGAGGATGCTAGCCCCTTCCCAGGGCAGGAACAGTCCCTGTGCCAGGAGAGCCGCTGTGCCAGCAGGGATCACCAACCCTTGCTGATGCAGGGACCGCGTGGCCACCGCGTGCAGCGCTCCCGTAGCGAGTTCTCCCGGCCGGTGCCTGACTCTGCCGCTGTGCTCTCACCCCAGCGTCAGTGTAGGGGCTCCCAGCACCAGACCTCTGCAGAGACGCTACTCCGAGGCCACCCTGGCAAGCGACTACAGCCGCACGATGGATAACATGCTGAAGAAGAACTTTGTGGAGTGGTTGCTAGCCAGACGGGAGAAGAAAAGCGAGTAAGTGCAGACTTGCAATGCTCCTACCATCCAAACTCGCGGCTGCCGTCAGCCAGCGGATGGCTCCAGAAGAATGCGGAGCCGAGGATATATTCCGTAGGCTGCAGCGATGCTTCTATAGGGAGTTGGGTTTCTTTTTGCTTTCATTTTTCCAAGCCCTAGAGATGGTTCTGGTCTGCGGGCACACAGCACAACCAACCCCTCTCCCCGCCCGAGACCGCCGCTAGTACAGGGAGCGGGAGGGAGCTGGGAGCTGTGGAAAAGCAGCATTTGGGCCCCCTCTTGTGGCACCTCCGCTTGATCTCCTCCCGTTTCGCCTTTCCAGCAACATGATCGAGGAGTTCAAGAGAGCAGCTGAGCCCCAAGGGTCCGCTGCGAGCGGCCAAAGGTTGGACCTGGGCACGCAGGAAGCCAAAGATTTCTTCTCCTGGCTCCTGAAAGGCAACAAAACCCCGAGGTGAGGCGGGAGGCTGGGAAGAGAACGCCTGTGCTGAGGGAGGCGTGAGGGGTCCCAGTGGGTAACTTCCGAAGGGACGTCCTGGGCAGGTATCAATGGTAACGGTGGGGCGGGGGCACACAAAAGGACTTCGATGTCGAAAGGAAATGTCCCGGGTTTGTAACTCCTCCTCCCCCAAAACCTCCGCATTTCTCCCAAATCACAGATTGAAAAGAGACCACGATGGGGGTCTTCTTGTGGCTGTTGTTTTGCAAATGTCAGCACAGCCTCACCGAACCCCAGCACTTTGATAACCTCAAAGCCTGGCTTTTGGGTAGGGCTGAAGCACACCCGCTCCTTGAACAGCACCAGAACAGAGAAGCCAGAACCAAGCTCTTTGGTATAACCCAAACCAAGCTCTTTGGTGTGACCCAAACCAAGCTCTTTGGTGTGACCCAAACCAAGCTCTTTGGTGTGACCCAAACCAAGCTCTTTGGTGTGACCCAAACCAAGCTCTTTGGTGTGACCCAAACCAAGCTCTTTGGTGTGACCCAAACCAAGCTCTTCCCTAGGATGTTCTCCATGAAAATGAGATTTAAGTGATACATTTCTGCAGAACATTTTGATTTAGATCAATCCACCAAAGAGAGAGGGGGGGAACAACAAAGGCCAGGCTGGATGGGGCTTGGAGCGAGCTGCGCTAGTGGAAGGTGTCCCTGCCCCTGGGTTGCAACTGTATGAGCTTTCAGGTCCCTTCAACCCAAACCAGGCTGGGCTCCTATGGAAACTCGTTCACACACTCAGTGCCTTGAGCAGTTTATCTCTTAAAAAGGAAACAAACCAGTTCTTCCCTCAGATCACCACCACAAGGTTACTGTCACGATAACGATGGCGATAGGAGCTTGCTCAGAATAGGTTCTCCTGCGCAGGGGAACCCAGTCCATGCGGAGCTCTGCGCTGCTGCAGCTCGTGCCTTCATCTCCTAAGCCATCTGGCTGCGAGCACGCTCGTGCATCCCGGCTTTGTGCTGTGTCAGCACATCCACAGCCTGTCAAGAGCCGGCTTCACCTCCCCCAACAAACGTTCAAACAGCAAACCCCAAAGGCAAAGCTGCTCTCGGGCACTCGGTGTGCTGAAAGCCAGCCCCCCCGAGGGAAGGAGGGACACATTTCCTTGCACGGGGAGGGGGCTCTGCAAAACCTAACAGGTTGCTGTTGCTTAAGCCTAAAATGGTGGCAAGAAGGGAAAAGCGAAGCCCTGGCTGCACGCAGCCCGCATCCTTTGAGGCACAATCCTGGTGTCCTCCGGCAAACCCCATGGGATCTGGAACTGCAGGGAGTCACGGGACAGGCGCCCAGGACGGGAACCCGGGGAGGATTTGTTGTCTTGAACAGCTTGTTGCGTGGAAAAGGCTTTAGAGAGCAGGGTGCGGGGGATGAGCCGGGGCAGGGAAACGCACGCAGATCTGGTTCACAGGGGTGGCCCAAGCAGGGCCCTCAGGAGATGAGACCCTGAGCACCGCTCCTCGTCCTGCAAGCACACAATCAAAGCAACGAGGGCTTTGAGGGGTCTCGGCAGGTCACCGAGCCTGACCCCTGCTCCAAAGCAGGATCCGCGCGCCCCAAACTGCTCCTGACAGATGTTTGTCCAACCTGGGCTGGGAGGGGGAAGGGACCACTTTGATGCTCGGGATTAATCAGCTTGATTAGCTTCATTAAACCCCAAACTGCTTCCTAGTGTCTCCCTTAATCTGCTTAATTGCAAATAAACCCCCCGACTTGGAGAGGAAAGTGCTGCTTGCAAACAAAGCCTTCCCTTTGTGAGGTTGGAGCAGAGACGCTGCTTCCCCCACGCTCTGCCTTTGTTCCGCTGCCTGCTGGCTCCAGGAGGAGGTGGGGTGCAGGGGGGGGGCACTGGGCTGCTCCTCCTCACCCCCCCTTGGCAGCCCAAACGTGCCAAGAGCAAGGCAGTGTTGAGTGCAAGGAGCTCACCATGGCAAAAGGAGGTTAAAGCCTTTTGAGGGCTTATCTGAGTCAAAGACGTTGGAAGACAAGGAAAACATCCCTGTGAGAGGCTCTTACGCGGTGTCTGAATCCCTGCCTCTCCCCTGTCTCTCTGGCCTGGCTCATTTCTTGCAGCTCTCTGGAAGGTTCAGAAGGTTTGAAGGATGCTCTGCACCAGGAGTTCCTGACATGGCTGATGTCCACTGATCTCTGCAGGGCAACGTGAGTGCCTGCTCTCCCTACTCCTATGGTTACAAAAGCATCCCTACGGGCCCCATTCCAGCCCTTGTCCCCAAGGTGTCTGTTGCAGCGCTCAGTCAGTGGGTTTAGGGTTGCCTTAGGTGACCACTGGGTGCTCCCAAGAACAAACAGGGATGAACCAGCCACGAATACAAGAAACAAGAGGCAGCTCTTCTTTACCTTACTTACTGTTAGAGACTTGGATACACACCTTGCTGTCCAAACGGCTTCTCGAGGGAGCAGAGGCAGGTGGCTGGTAGAGAAAGCAGTACCTTGTGCCTTGCTCCCTACGGGAACCAAATGGGGTCAGCGCAATCCCATAGGGATTCATGTGGTTCCCTCTCCCCTCTGCTTTGCCAGGACCGCGTAACCCCAGGGCCCTCCCGAGGAGCGCTCTCCATCCCCTCACGGCGCGGGAGGAGGGAGGACCCTTCCATTCGCTCTGTTCTGTCGCAGCTTGTCTGTTGTGCTCATGCCAGCAATAAAGAGTCTCCTTTGAAGCTGAAACAACCCTCGGCCGAGCGCTGCTTTGGGGATGGCCACAAACCACCGCTAAACGGCCACGGGAACAAGCATGCCCCCAAGCAAGGCCCCCAGGACCCACAGTGCCCCTTGTGTGGTGGGGACCAGGCCTGCGGCTGCCCCCCCGGCCCGTCCTGCCCACGGCACCCCAGGCTCCGGGCGCTCGCCCGGATCAAACACTGACCTCGGGGTGCGGAATCCAGCCGGGCCCGTGCGGAACCGAGCCCTGGCCTCCCCCCCCCCCCCATAGAGGGGCTCCAGCCCCACACACAGGGACCTGGCTCACTTTGGGGGTGCCCCTCATGCAGCACGGGGGGGGCAGAACCCCCCAGTGAGGGCCGTGCCCCCCGGGGCACCCCTCACCACACAGGGAGCCCCCAAACAAGGCCTCCCCCCCCATAACCCCCACTGCCCACACACCCCAGGGCCCCCTAACTCTAACCCTAAGCCCCCCCCCTCAGCCCGAGCCCCTCAGTGCCCCCAGGGTGGGGGGGGGGGGTTCCCGTTACACGATAGGAGCACCCATCGCGGGAGGGGACCCGGGCGCTCCCCGCTCCGCACCCGCGCGGGCCCTGAGCGCTGCCGGGGACGGGGCAGGCGCCGCGGCTGCCTCGGGTCCCCCCGGGGCCTCCGGCTCCGGCTCCGGCTCCATCCCCGCGCTTTCCCCCTGCAGGCCAAGTACAAGGAGCGGGGGACGGTGCTGGCCGAGGACCAACTGGCCCAGGTGGGGACCCCCCCGCGGCGTGAGCAGCACGGGCAGCGGTGGGGCTGGTGGGGCTGCTCCTCCCGCTCCTGTGAGCCAGGACCCCTTTGCCCTGTGGGGCTGGTTTGTGTTCAGTGGTGTGGAGAGCTCTGGGGCCATGCGGTGACTTTTATCTCGGTTTCTTCCTCGGAGGCCGTCAGCACTGGGTAGGGAGCGCATCAGAGACCTGCTTCTCGAGAGCCTCCCGTAGTGCCTGGCGGGGGCTGATGGAAGAGCGGCGTGAGAGGAGCGCGAAGCCAGAAACCCTTCGCTGCGGTTCCCTTTCAGATGTCGAAGCAGCTGGACATGTTCCGGACCAACCTGGAGGAGTTTGCCAGCAAACACAAGCAAGAGATCCGGAAAAACCCCGAGTTCCGGGTCCAGTTCCAGGACATGTGTGCAACCATCGGCGTGGATCCTTTGGCATGTGAGGAGCAGGCGCCGGGGTTAACGCTCCCCGATGTGCCTCGCGGGTCTCATGCTGCAGAGAGCTCACGGCAAAGCGGGGGGAAGGTGGCCCTGAGGAAGGCGTTTTGCTTCCTGGGCCTTGTGATTTGATGGGATGCACCTTTGGGTGGGGGAAAACACATGGGGTAACCGAAACAGAGGCTCTTCACTGATAGGTCTGAGTCCTCCCAGCAAGGTTTGTGAGCAGCCTGCTTCACGCCACTAAGGAAGGATGGTTTCCCCCTTTTCTTGCCTCACAGCTGGTAAAGGATTCTGGTCCGAGATGCTGGGAGTTGGAGACTTTTACTACGAGCTGGGCGTGCAGATCATTGAAGTTTGCTTGGCTCTGAAGCACAGGAATGGAGGTGAGGACCACACTCTTGTCTGGTTTCGAGGAGATCCTGAGATGGCAATTTTGCCTTTGTTGGCCCCAGAAAGCCTTGTTACAGCTACAGCCATCAGCCAGCTTTATTGGCTCCTACAGCAGTCAGTCAGCTCTGCCCTGTTCATGCACCAAACCATAACTCAACAGTGTTTTGGGTAAGAAGCAGGGGTCAGTGACAGGCTTGAAGGAGTACGAAGCTGGTGAGTTACTGCTTTGAGGCTGGCATTAAGATTCTCTCTTAAGGATCACAGCAGTGTCCAGAAGCGTTGGAATAGCAGGGATAAGTGCCTAATTAAAAGGTGGTAGATGTTCTTCACTCCAAAAGGGCAGCTGGAGACCAGGAATTTGCTACAGCAAAGGCAGCTGAAACTTGAGTCTGGTACATCTGTGGGAGAAGGCAACAGCAACTGCTGCATGTTAGTTCTGGGAACAGAAGTGACTCAAGGCTTACCTCACCCAGCACTTGATGCTGGGAACAATGAACAGCCCCATGCAGAATGGAAAGCAGGGGTGAGCCAGTGGCAAGCACACAAAGGACCCTTGACTGCTCTTGCTGGAGTGGTTTGAGCTGTGCACTAATGCTTTCCTGTCCCTTTCCGTTGTCTCCTAGGTCTGATAACACTGGAAGAACTTCACCAGCAAGTGCTGAAGGGAAGGGGGAAGTTTGCTCAGGATGTCAGCCAGTGAGTGTGTATTGCAGGGAAGGGGAACTGGGTGGCATTCAGGATGAAAAGGGGGTGACCGATTCCAGCACCACTCAAAGGTGCTGCTGTTAATTGGAGTCTGAACGTGACTTCTAGCACTGGAGCCACTTTGAATGACTTAACCCGTGCAGAAAGCAGCAGCGTGTTTCCTCTGGGAGCCCTAAGGCACAAAGGACTCTTGGCTTGAGCTGGGGACAGTTGGTTCACTGCAAGCCCAGCTCTTGCTGCCAGTCTGTAAGGAAGGGACTGACACCCATCATTACAGGAGCAGACAGGACACAGCTCACCATGATCACCAGTTGAGGCTGAAGTTTAGCACTTGCCGCTTGGGAGCTACGAGTGTGTCTCTAACACGAGTCTGCCCTTCTGAAGGGAGGCACAGATGCACAAACTTCCTTCTAAATGGCTTTATCCAAATTAGCTGAAACTGCAGCAAGTTCCAGGCAGCCCTTACTGCTCAGAGCTTCTGCACATCAAGTCTTCCTCATTTACAAAACATAGCGTGTATTTGAGAGAGGCTCCTGCTTTAAAGCCTTGCACTGACCTCTGCTTCTCAGGGATGATCTCCTTCGTGCAATCAAGAAACTGAAGGTCTTGGGGAGTGGCTTTGGGATCATCCCTGTTGGTGGAACATATCTGGTCCAGTCGGTGCCAGCTGAACTGAACATGGATCACACGGTCGTCTTGCAGCTGGCAGAGGTACTGAGCTAGGAGGCTTTAAAATACAACCTCCTTGAAAGGACCCAATTGCTTCCATGGCAGGGAACTGTAGAGCAGGGCTGTAGGCAAAAGAGCCCCCACTCTCCTGAACTACAGACTTGTCTTGGCTATAAACACACGGTGTTTTCCCCTCTCATTTCAGAAGAAGGGCTACGTAACAGTCAGTGAGATCAGGTCCAGCCTGAAGTGGGAGATGGAACGTGCAAAGCAAGTGCTGGTAGGTACAGGCTTGTGCACCACAGAGCTCTGTGTCAGGGTGGAGGGACTGCTCCCACAGCAGACACAGCCTGGGGCTGTTACCATGGAATGCACAGGGGGTCCAAAGCTGGGTGCTGGAGCCAACGCACACTACACCCAGCGTAAGCATACACTGAGGAAAGGAGAGCAGAGCCTCGGAAGCTGCAGAGATTCCTGTGGCTTCACTTACCTCCATTAAACCCTGGCTCCTTAGCTCAGGTCGCACAGTGGCCATGGCTGGATGTGTGAACTGCTTACTGGAGCCCAGATCCTACACCCTCCCTTACCCTAGAAGTAAAGGTGGGGTCAGGCCTCCATTGTGAATAGCTTTTCAGCCATTTGGTTGAGTTTCACTCCCAGTTTCTGCTCTCTCTGTATAGGAACACTTGCTGAAGGAAGGAATGGCCTGGCTGGACATGCAGGCAGCAGGAGAACCTCAGTACTGGCTGCCTGCTCTCTTTACAGAGCTGTACTCTCAGGAAATCACTCCAGAGGAAGCCAAGGAAGCAATACCTTGACTGCTCCATGCTCTGTGCCTGCCTGTAGTTCTTCTTGTGAGGTTATTTGCATATCCCCTGCAACACAGGGACAGTGGACTTGAAATAAAGGTGTCTGACTTGAAAAGCTTAATAGGACGCATTCACACTTGCTTACCTCTGCATTTCCTCCTCATTGCGGGTGGAAATGCCACTTACCATCACAGACAACCAACAGCCACAGCAAGAGGAAGGTTATCTAAGCTGCTTCTGGCAACTGCAGTCTGGGAGAACACAAATGGGACCCTGGGTAAAGACTTGGGAGCCAGCAGTGATGCCAAGAAGCTGCTCTGTAGCCCTCAAGGAGTCGTTCCACTAAGGAATACCACAGGCTAGATTCTGCCAAAACAAACTTTATTGCACCAAAAAAAAAAGATCTTATGTACAATAGTATATAAACAGGTATCTTAGAGTGACTCTTGTGCATATATTTTCAACTCAATTAGGTCTAAAAATCTGTTGCTAAAACATCTCTGCCTAAAGCAGTCAGTTGAGGATTGTCACTTTGAAATGGAAACATTCAGAAATGGTAGGACAGACAACAGCAGAGCTATAAAACTAATACTTCTCTTTTACAGCCACATGCTAGTTATGTGAATAGTGTCCACGATAAGGCATTTTCTTGTCTCGTTGTATCGGTGGATGGTAACGCCACATGCATCACAAACAGATTTGAGGACCAGCTCTGCCTTGGGAAGGCAGCAGAGCCACAGCTCTACCCACAATGCTACTGAATGGTGAAAAACAACGTGGCATTTACAATGGGATTAGAGAGGCAGGGAAGTAGCACACGGCTCTCGGGAGACCCCGCTGCCTCCCTGGGACCTCGTGTCGAGGTGCACACCGCTTTACGTGCTCTCTGGTGGATGGGTTGAGTGAGTCCGGTGGAAGTTGAGCCTTCCCTCAGCGGAAGACAGGGTTTCAGTCTCAATCAAGCCAATGACCCAGGGGAGTTTGCTTGCTAAAGGCAAATAAAGATTCCCACGTTGTTGGGCGGCACCTGAGGGATTCAGGAATGTTGCCACCTCTCAGCGCTGCGGAAGCAGCCGTGTGCAGGCTTCTGAGTTCTGCAAGGGTTATAGAAACCAGAGACTGAGAAGTCAGTGGCACATGGGGCATTGTCTCTCTGCAGAGAACACAACAGGGGGCTTTGGGACCCTCTTTCTGCGCTGCTTTTAGATCAGAGATGGCCACTGGAGGTTCTCCCACCACCATCAGGAGTCTGAAACAGGGCCCAGCTGGTGGGAAGGTTTAAGGAGAGCAGGAGAGGGCCTGGGACAGTGTGCAACTTTGTGCTTAGCTTTCTATCAAAGCTCCCATCGAATGAATCATTAACAACCAAATGAGAAGTAGACGGAGCTCCAACCCACGGTCACCAGGCTCCTTTACCTGGAGCAATGGATGTTTCACCTCCACGCAAGGAATACATCTTTGACATAATGGCACTTGCAGCCAGCAGACACCCTCCAAGAGGGTGGCCTTCGCTCACGGTAAAAAGCTGCTGTTTAAAATGGTCCAATACACTGAAGGGCTCAACTTCACACACTCGGCTGGCTTGTGCTCGGCCGGGTTTGGCAAAGGGATTTGTAGGCCTCTGACAAAGCGGCTTCCTTGGCTGGAATTGCCCCTTATCCTAGCCTGCATCAAAGTAGCAGCAGGGCAGTGGTGGCAGGAGGAGGGAGGAAAATAAACCATGACACTGACTAGAGGTGGGAAGCAGAGTACTCCAGTGCAGGACACAGCATCTCTAGAGTGCTAAATGCAAATCAACACCTCCAAAAGCAATACACAAACTGGACTTCTTAAGTGCTCCTCCCATCTCCGAGCAATGAGTTCCTCACCCTCCCTTCCCCAAAACACCAGGATGAACACACCTGCACTCGATAGATGGATTCTTGCAGTTTCCACTTTCCATCCGCCCCTCTGCACCTGAAGTCTCAGTGGATGAAGTCACCCAGGGCTTGAGTAAAGCTTTCAGAAAGGAGCCCACATTCCACCACTGCTCTTTATCTTTGGTCTGTCTAGAACAGTGTCTAGGAGAAAGACATCAGGCGGCTGGGCTCCACAGAGCAGAGAGGCTCCCAACCTGCACAACAGGGGCCTGGCATACCCTGGCCTCATCAAAGCACTCCCACAGCTCCCGCTCCACGGTCAGCACGGCCCCAGGGAAGGGCTCACTGTCTAGGAACAGAGAAGCTGTAAAGAGGATTTGCAGTCTGGATCTCATTCTTTAATCAAATGGAGAGCAAAAAAACTAAGAAGAATTAAACAACCAGTGGAGGTGTTTCCGAAAAAGAACCTGATGCCACATGCTCTGGCTTCCTAGCATAGTAAGTACCTTTACAAGTAGCCTGTCACAAGCTTGGCTTTGCCTAGCGTGAAGTCTTCTCATTGAGCGTTCTCCACCAGAGCAGTAAAAGGAGCCTGAAGATACCCCCCAGTTTTCTCCGCTCTGGCCTTGGTTTGGTTGTCAAGTCTGTCAGGGGTACTCTCGAGTGTGAAGACAGAACATCCCCATGGCTTGGCCTCTCCACCGTTACCGCAGCTCTAAGCTTTAGGGCAGCCCTGAGTGTCCGTCTCTGTCTCAGAGGAGCTGCTCTCAGAGTCTATTTCTGTGTTCTCCTGCTGGTGTTTCTCGTGCACCTTCTGCCGAATGCCTTGCAAACGCACCAAGAGGGACTGATAGTCAAAGTGGCCTCGTTTCTCACCAAAAGGGTCCTGGAAGCAAAGCAGAGAGAAGCCCGTTAACATGGAGCAGCACCCTTCCTGCAAGAGGCAGAGAGGAGAAATCCCCTCGCCACCCCTGGGAGCCCAGCACACCACCATCATCTTCCTGAACCCCAGAGAAAGCAACTGAGCCCCAGCTCCATGAAGAAGAAACAAGAGTGGGCCACACCTGACAAGCCTCTAATGTCACCAAACGTCACCGCGTGGCGCTCAGATCAGTACCGTACGCAGCTGTACGGCAGGCACACACCTGCCTCATGGAAACTTCTCACTCCAGACATGAACCCTCTTGCTCTGGGAGCGCTTTCCATTTCTGAACTACAGCCAGGGATGGCACTGACAGGAAAAAAGGGCTCCGAGACACGAGAGCATTAAATCAGCCACCTCCAGCCTTTCTTGGAAGTGGATTCTCAATGAGTCAGACAAGAGGTGGCAGATGAGGGAGGGAGACACGTCTGTTCACATGCAAATAGCCTGGCAATCTATAAAGTCTACTTTCCTGCAGCAACAAGCTCCTGTATTCAACCTGTCTACATGTGTCTGCCTTGTTGTCACTGTTCCTCCACCTCTTTCCTCCTCTAGTAGCTTTAACTCAGTCAGCCACTTGCAATGGTACCTGATAGAACAAGAAGCATCAGAGAAATGTTCCTATCTGCTGCATGGGCAAAGAAACCTCAGAAGATGAGAAACTACCAGTTACCAAGAGGAAAGTACTGCAGTGTTGTTCAGGAGCCACCAGCACTGGATAACCTACATGTGCCCTCCCTGCTTAACACCAAATGCACACGAAAGCAAACTGCACATCCTGGTTCCACTACTGAAAGAAGAACCTGCCTGCCTGGAGAGGCTCTGAGGTCGAGCACTCAGCCTTGGAAACACTGCACGTGTGCTGAGCCTGGGGATGCCCACAGGAACACCTCGGGTCTCAGGTTCACGGTTGGTTCAAGGTTGGAACAGGCATTTCACAGAAAAGACCCAGGTACTCCACATTGTTCTTTGTCTCTAAGTACACAGCCTTACCGAAGGCAGCGTGTTGTCAACAAGAAAATCATCTGCCGCTCACCTGCATTGTCTGTCCTTGGAGATAAAGTCTCTCTTTACACACCCCTTCATAGAAGTCGTAGTATTCCATGAAGGATTTCTCCATCACACCCCTGGATGCAAGGAGAGAGCAAACAATCACCACCAAATGACAGGGTTCCAACAGTCACATCATCCAGGGCCACCCCATCCCACTGAACTCCAGTCTATGCAGTCAGCATGGACACCAAGGCAGGGTGCCCCAGCCAAGTACCAGGGTCCAGCGAGGCAGGACACGGGGTGAAATGAACCACAGCATCGCCGCAGCTGAGGAGACGCCGCACGTGCTCCCCCAGCAGCTGTGCCCCCCTCCCTCTGAGCGGGTTTTTCACCCTCCATAAGACAAGGCACATTCATTCCCCAACACAAGTGGGAGGATGCAGCCATTGTACCCAGTGACACGGCCTTTGTCAGTGCTCAGCCCCTGGGCACCACGCAGATGCAGCCATGACTCTTGGCTGCACCAGGCAGAGTTAAAGACTTGCTCTTCCCAGAAGCAACTCTCAGGATCCCAGGGAAGTTTATCCTGCTTCCCACACCCCTGTCTCAGCCCCCTCCATGCCTCCCTTTCGTACCGTAGCGGCTCAGGACAGGGACACTTTCCCTCCAGCATGTCACACACTGCTACCCGGATGGTCTCGTGCCGAATGCACTCGTTGTAGTTCTTGCTGTCCCCGGGGTGCCTCTCCTGGAAACAGAATTAGGGCCAGTGAGTCCACACAACAGCAATGGCTGAATCTCCCCACTGCATGAACCCACAACGGTGCCTGTGCTCTCTGTATGCTCATTTACACTGCAAGTCAAAAGCTGGCAAGATTTTATACATCTCCAGGGGTCAACTGATGGAGGCAGCCCAGAAACCTGCCTGTTTCCAAGATGCTGGAGAGCACGGAAAGCTGAGCAGTGTGGTGCCTGCATGACAGCCCATGGAAGCCATTTCAGGAGTCATGTAGCAGGGGAAGGAAGAGCCCTCCCATCTCCCCGGCAACTTCTCGGATGCCTCATGTTCTTCAGTTACCTTACACAGAGGAGAGCCAAGCAGCCTCTGGTTCAGAGCTGCCTTCCAACTCCCCCTCAAGCTCTGACTGGAGGCAGAGCAAGCTGGAGGACAGCCAAGCAACATAACCTATTTTTGTCCCCATTCCCAGACTGGGATTTGCCACACACACACCCCCCCCTCCAAGCAAGGTGTAGGGGGGAAGAGCCCAGGAGCTGCAAACCCAGGGCTGAGCCACCTCCCACTCTCACCTGCTCAAAGCCAGGCTCGTTGTGATAGGGGTTCTCAGTCATCAGAGACTGGATGGAGATGAGGACTGAGGAGATGCACTGCGCTGGGCTCCAGGCAGGCCCGGTCCAAGTGCTGGGCATCAAAACAGAAAAGCAGCATTAAGGAGGCAGGCCTGGCTCCATAAGCACCATCCCTCCAACCACCACAGAGCAGAAAGCTTGGGAAACCAGGGCTGGCCCTCACAGGAATGCGACAGGAAGAGAAAGAGCTGCTACAGATACAGAAAGCATTGGGCATGGAGGAGCTTTTCAGGGTCCAAGTGATTTATTCTCTCAGCTAAAGGAGTACTTTAGCCTGAGTGAGGCAGGAGGGGCTGGGGAACCTCACTCCACTGCATCACACACGAGGAAAAGCAGTATTTGCAGGCATTCCACAGGGAACGTGTGGCTATCATCTGACCCAGCAGCCCGGAGCAACACTCCCAGTGGTGGGAGTCAAACCCACCGACCTCCCAGCACTGAAGTCTCATTTTCAGACCCAAAGCAGACACCCACTTGTGGAGTCTGTAACAAACAGCACAAGGACACCCATCAAAAGCACTCATGGATGCTCCACTATAGGAATAGGGTGCCCGCTTCATACACACAGGGTAGCAAAACTCCTTGGCACAGAACAGCATAAGCAGAAAAAGCTGCTCTGCTGCTTGCCCTTAATATCCTAGCTCCAGATACAGACCTGTCTCCCTGTGAGCTGAACAAGGATGGGCTGACCCACATAGGATCCTCCTAAATCCTTTCATTGGCAGTTCCCTCTGTGCTTCCCATTCCTGCTAAGGCTGAGGCTCTTTGTTCGCTCTTCAATAACGCAGCTTCCATGCTGGGGGGGCTACAACTGCATGAGCAAGAAGGCAGCCTGTGTGGGAGCATCCAGACCCCCAAGATACACGTGTGCCCTACGCATCTCAGTGCCCTGCAGGCACTGGCATCCAGCTCATTGGATCAGGAAGCCTCCTCCACTGAGGAAGATGCTTCCCAGCACCACACAGCTCTCAACCAGCACCTATCACCTGATGGTATCAGCTACTCCGGCTCTGGTGTAAGTGGTACCTGCCCAGCCCTGCTGAAGCCATCCCACCTTACAGCAAGTGAAGCCATCCCTGCCCCTTCCTCACCCGGCTGCTGTTCCTGCCTCTCTGCAGCAGAAGGAACCAGGCACAGCCCAGCTGCACCAGTCCAGAGGCTTGGCAAAAGCCTTTCTCTCCCTGCTGGGGTTGGGAATCCCCCAGCACAGCCAGGGATCCTCCGCCAGAGCTGCAAGAGCCCTGGCTCCCTGTTTAAAACTCAAGCAGGTGAACAACCAGCCTGGCAGCAGGGGAGCCTGTCTGAACAGGCAGCATGGGAGCCCTGCTTGTAAATCATTACACCCACTGCTCAGCCCCACATACTCCGTGTAGGTGGAAGCCCAGAGCAGTCAAATGGCTCTCAAGGAAGTTCTTGGCTTTTAATTCTATTTATTTCTTTCTTTTAAACCCACACAGAGAGAGGGAAACTAAACTCACAAAACCCTTCCTTCAACCAGCGTTACAGACCGGGCTGCAAAGCGCAAAAGCAGTGCTTGGTCTGAGGCTTTGCAGGGGAAGCAGGAGGAAAGGAGCAGCGTCCCCTGCTCCCTTCTCAAGTGCTTTTAAAGACAAGTTAAGACTCAGAGGAGGGCTCGCTGCTGCTCCACGGCTCCGATCCCGCGCACAGCTCCACAGAAGCAGAAAGGAGCATCCAAGCACGCATCTGGGGCGAGACGAGGGCACGGCACGCTGAGAAGGATGCGCGAGGCAGAGCAGAGCCCGCAGCCACCTTCCCACCGAAACAGCCAAAGGCTCCTCTTACCCTAGAATACTCAGGCAGACTTTCCCATTGCGGTAGAAGTTGGGGTTAAACCTCACTGTGTTATTTCCCGTTGTCATCAGTTTGACCCTTGGTGGGTGGATGGGATAATCTGGAGGACAGCGAAACAGGAACAAGAAGAAACCCCCTTCATAAGGCGTGTCAAATGGGCCTGTGATCAATGCATGAATCTGGAAAACAAAAGCCCGTCTTGCGCACCACTTCAACACTGTGCAGCACCATCCAATCCTCCACGCAGGCGAGCGAGGGCAAGAAACCTCCACCCCGGCAGCAGCACGGAGGGAGGCAGCATCTTCCACAAGCACAGGCCCCGTGCAGGCCACGCTTCCCCCTCCCTCCTTCCCTCTGCTCCCCTTCTCCTCCCGCTGCCGCGCTTCCCTCCCCGCTGCCGCGCTCCACGTGCAAAGCAGGTTTCCAATGGGGAGGCTTGGCCAGAGGCCACAGGAGCTGCTTCCAGGGTGTCCAAAGCAGCCTGAATCCCAGTCCAGGTGCTTCAAGATTGCAAATATGCAGGAAAAGGAATTTCACTCGGTTTAGAACAGAGGTAAAAGCACCCCCACCCCCCGAATTCCTGCCAAAACGACAGCATTCCCCAATTTGATGGTCTCGCGCTCGTTTGGTCTTCTTGAAGCCAATCAGTGCATTTCCTCTGCCAGGATCCAAAATTAAGACCCTATTCTCTCCATGCTAATTACCCTCAGAGATCCCAATTGCACAGCAGGAACTCTCGACTCCCTTCAGGCTATTAAGGAAGCTTCTTCCCCAAGTGATCCAAGCAGCCTCCTTCCGTGATGCTCCCACCTCGCCAGGGTTTCAGCTGGAAGCCCCAGGGCCGGTGTCCTACAAACCCACACCTCTGCTGAAGGCCGTTTTGGCACATCCAGCTGCACACTGGCAGGGAAGGCAGCGTAAGGAGGAGCTGGCTCTGCACAGACGCTCCCTTGGTGCTGCCTCCAAACCCAAAGGGCCCCAAGTCAGGCAGGTGCTTCCAGGCAGGAATTTGGAGGAACCCTTTGTGTGCAGCAGAGGAAAAGCAAAGCCACCCCCCTGACATGCACACAACCAACACTGCCTGGAGAAGGGGCAGCACCAGCCAAGAGATACAGGGGATCAGGAACACCGTTGGAGCAGCCTCTGCCCCCCCGCTCGCTGCTGGAATAACCGGGAATTCACACTCCTGGAAAAGGCCGAGAGCCAGGATGGAAGCAGGGCAGGAGAGGCCATAGCCCTGCCTGGGTCCCTGGAGAGCAGCTCTGCGACGGGAGAGGCTGCACAGGGCAGACCTGGTACCCGTGGGACCCCAGCAGGACAGCTCCAGGGACACATCCCCGCCAGCTCGCACGGCTCAACACCACAGGCAGGTCAGGGATGCTCCAGCACTGCCTGCTGCTGGGGGATGTTTCTCATTCCCAGCTTCTCTGAGAAGCCCCCCATGGCCAAGAGCCTTCCACAGAGCTCCCTCTTCCTTGAGCTGCTCTATTGACTGTTTTCAAGCATCAACAGGATGAAATGAGCTGGAGCAGCACCCCACTGGTTCACAGGGCCACTAAAGCAGAGCTGGCTCCATCTGTGGAAGCTCCTCAGGTCCCTAGGATGGGCTCTCCCCCCCAGTTTCCTTGAGAGCCTCCTCCCCTTTTAAATCCAGCCCATCTCAATGTCACCAGGAAGACCGGAGCCTCCTCATGCTCCTGTGAGACTCCCCCTGGCTCCTCTCATCACATTAAGGGAACGCTCCATGCGGGCAACCCCTTAGAGCAGGCATCAACAGCAACGTACAGAGAAGGGCAAAGCTGAACCAGCTCCAAATCTTCTCTTACCTTGGTCATGTCCTGGGGATCGGGCACAACAAACATTCCCGGCGGCGGCTCCTTGTAAATGGACATGATATCCCTGAAGAAAGGAAAGAGGAGTTAGGCAAGATCTCCCTTGGCCTTCATCAGCCCTCGAGGCCCTGAATGTTCTGGATGGCAGGGATGCAAAGGGATGCGCTCTGAAGATGGAAACCTGCAGAGAGGCAGGAACTGCTCTTTGGCCTCTGCCTGGTTTCTGGCTGAGCTGCTTCGAGTCGCCCCTCAAAAGGAGTTGAGGAATGTCCCGAGCACAAGCAGCATTCCAATGGAGCAAGGTGGGAGGCACCAGACTGACTAACGGCTGCCTGCTGTTCAGCTCAGCACACACCTCACCCGTAACCTCCCCTAAAGCACTGCTCCGAGGGGAGGTTTGTTGGTTAAAGGAAGACCTTCCCCTCCCTTTGCTTTCCCTCTCTTTACAGGATCCCTTTCCTACCCCCTGTTCATTCGGTGTCCCCAAACATGCCATGGGTCAACAGCCTTTGAGATGCTCCTGCTCTGAGAAGCAGGGCTTCAACGTGACAGTGGGCTCAGGAGCAGTTGGGATGCACGTGCACACACACAGAGCTTCAGCCCCACGGCCTTGTCCCTCGAGGAGCTCAGACCAAGTGAATGAAGAACAATGAATCCTCTACAGCTCTGCTCCGTTCACAATCACCCATCACCTCCATCACCCTCATCGTCCTCCCACAGTCAGAGCTCCAGTGAGCTCCGGAGCAAGCTCCCACTCGACCTTCTCATTGGGAAGCAACCAGAGCTTGGAAAGGTTTCCAGGTAAGAACAAGGGAGAGCAAGGGGGAGCCTCCCCTTCCTGCCACCGTTACAGGGTGTTTGCATTGGAAACCGCCCCACTGCCCGCTGCTGCCTTTGGAAGGCGTTATGCAAGCCCCAGAACGAGGATGAGCGAGAGCCTGGAGGCAGGGATCCTTGCTCCAAAGGAAGAGGAAGGACTCTTTGAACCAGCGCCAGCGTTTCAACAATCCCCGGCCGTGTTCAAGGCCAGGTTGAACACAGCCTTGGGTGACCTGGTTCAGCGGGAGGTGCCCCTGCCCATGGCAGGGGTGGAACTGGGTGCTCTTCAGCTCCTTTCCAGCCCCAGCTACTCTCTGCTTCTGTGCTGCTTGTTCTAGCAGCGGTTCTCGACGCACCGGCTTCAACCACCCAAGCAAAGAGGCAGGGCAGGCAAACGGGTGGGCCCGGCAGGCAGGAGCACTGCTAAGGGCAGGTTTAGCACCAACACCTCGTGTTGATAGGGACTGGGCAGCTCTCCCCCGCCCCAACAGCGCCTCCGAGCTGATCCCGGAGGCCGGACTGGAGCCCTGCACTGAGCTCTGCCGCCCAGCGCCCCTCAGCAGCGGGCACGGAAGAAGCCCCCCCCCCGGATGCGGGCTCTGGGCAGGGCGAGGCGGGAGGCTCCATCCTCCCGCCGGCCACCGGGGCAAGGCGCATCCCGGGGCTCGATGGACCGGGGGCTGCCCCAGGAGAGCCGCGGGATAACGGCAGAGACCGGGGCCTGGCCCCAGCTCCCCAAGGCCGCCGGTGCGGGGCCGGTGAGGCCCAGCGGGCAGCTACCGCCGGGAGGGTTCCGGCCGTGAGCCCACCGTGTCCCGTCCCGTCCTTTCCCCCCCGCCACAGCGGGGGTCGCGGCCCTCCCCGGCCGTACCAGGAGCCCCGGGGCCCGGCTCTCACCGCTTGATCCGCAGCAGGCAGGCCGCGCTGGGCCGCTCGCTGTCCCAGTCGCCGCTCACCGTAGGGTCCCAGAAGGCGGAGTGCGTGAGGAGCGCGGCCCCCGCGGCCGCCGCCGCCGCCGCGATGGGGGCCCCGCCGCTGCCCGGGGCTGCGACAGCGCCCGTTGTGGCAGCGCCGAACCCCGCCGCCGCCCACAGCTCGGCGGGGATGAAGACACCGGGGCCGCCCGCGCCGCCGGCCGAGGCCCCGCCGCTGCCCGCCGCCGGCAGCACCGCGGCCGGGGCCGGGGCCGGGGCGGCCTCCTCGGCCGCCGGACTCTCCGCCATTCCGCGCCCGGCCTCGGCGACCGCCGCTTCCGGGCCTCCGCACCACCGAGTCCGCCGGCCAGAGCGGCGCCCGCCGCGCGCCTCCACCACCGACCGCCGGCCAGAGCGGCGCCGCCCCCTCACACCCCGCCCCGCGCCATCACTGAGCCGCCTCCGGTGCCAGAGCGCCTCCGCCACAGGGGGCAGAGCCTTCCGCAAGGCGTAGCGCGCCCTCTGCCGCCGCGGGGGTGTCCCGGGGGAGAGGCAGCGGGAACACGAGTTCGGGGCTTTTTGGGGTGGAAAACGGCCCTTTGGGGAGCGGCGGTGGGGGAGCCGGTACAGCGCGGGTTAACCCGCAGGGATGCAACGGCTCGGCACGGCCACAGGCAGGGGGGAAGTCTCTGTTTCAACCCTTACGTTGTCCTCGAGTCCCTTCTGCTCTGCCCAGGAGGGCTCAAGGAGACTTCAGGTCAGGTCCCTTCCCCACACTGCTCCCATTGAGCATCCCCGTGGAGATCACGGCTCCAGCGGCTCGGAGCACGCAGAGCACCCGCAGTGACCCAGGTAAGGCCCCAGGCTCCCCCAGCCCTGGGCACAAAGCCCGCGGTGGGTGTTCAGGTTCCCCCTGCCTCGTGCTGCAGAGGAACCACCCAGCAGGGGCTCGGCTGTAAAGCCGTGCCTTGAGGAGGGCCATGACCTTGAAGCCAGCTCCGCTGGGTGCCTGGAAGGGACATGGCAGCACAGCCCAGCCTGCTCCCTGCTAACACAGCCCTGCAACACCAGCACCGCTCCCAAGCACCCATCACCTCTCTGTGTTCCATCTTTCATGGCATGGACACTCTAAACAGTACATGGAACCCCCCTTTGTCAGCTCTGTATTGGCTCTGCAAGGGCAGTGCTCACTGGGGGAAGGTGTCCCTGCAGAGGGCTGGAACTGGATGAGCTTTAACATCCCTCCCAACCCCAACCAGGCTGCGGTTCTAGGATGTGTGAACGGCTCTGAGCTGTGCAAGGACATCTGTCAGCCAGGTTACTCCACATCCGTGGTCCTCCCCTCCCACCATCGTTCCATGTTAACTTCCTGCTTTACCAGTGAGTGACCCCACAGCTGGGATATTGCCCTCTCCAAGCAATTCCTCAACTCAGCCAAGGACTTCCCCGCGGCTGGAGAGGAACGTAAGGAAAAATCAAACACAGGCACCAGTTTATTTAGAGAAATCTTTTCTTTACTTGTCAGTCTGGAGCGCTGGGATGGAAGCAGGCTCGAACCGCAGAGTGATGGAAGCCACAGCCAGGATGAGTTGTCACATAGCGAAGAGGATCAGGAATGCCACCATCAAACAGAAGAGCCCCATGGCCTCGGACAGGGCAAAGCCCAGGATGGCGTAGGAGAAAAGCTGCTGCTTGAGGGATGGGTTCCTGAGCATCAGTACCAGGGGGATCAAAGCAGAGAGAGAAGGGAAACAAAACGAGATCCACAATGAGGAAAAGGAGTCCAGACAAGAGCCTCTGCCACATTGTGTTCACTGGGATTGTGTCACATAAGCAACAGATTTTGGAGCACAAAGCAGCTTATGGCAGACTGGCTGGAACAAGAAAGCCATGATTTCCCCCTAGCTTCAGTGGTACAGGCACGCTGAAGGCAAAAGGCTAGGGCCACCCACCCTGATGGTACCATGCAACAGCTCCTGCTAACGAGTGCTGCGCTTCCTCTGGAGGCAGGCAGAGCTCCACAGAGCAGCTGCGCCATTTATAAGGAATTATAGGGTGCATTCAAACAATTCAGGTGCTTTCTTCCACTATTTTAATAGCATAATGGATTATCATGACCATTTTCTATTCAAGAAGTGCTTCAGTTAACCTGCTTCCACACATGTAGAGCTGGATACGTATTCCAGAGAGACCTGGAATAGCTTTGGATGCAGTGCTGGCAGAAGGGGGTCACTTCAAGCCAGCCTGGTTCCCCTTCTCACCTGGCATAGCCAATGATCAAGCTGCCAAACACAGTCCCAATCCCTGCTCCTGAGCCGGCCACCCCGACCGTGGCAGCCCCGGCGCCGATGAACTTGGCGGCAGTGTCGATATCCCGGGAAGCGGCGCTGGTCTGGAAGTCACGGCGGGCGAGCAGCGGGGGGGACAGGCTGGGTGGCTGCGGGAGGCAGAACACACACACACACACACACATCAATGACACCTCTCACTGCACGGAAAGGGTCATTCAAACACGATCATTCTTGAAGGCAGAGCAAGAGCAGCCACGCCTGCAAAGCCATCCCCAACCCGGGCTAGGAGTTACTGGCCACCCTCTGGATACACACACTTATTCCTCCGCTGCAGGAGGAGGCATGGAGTACCACGGGCAGCGAGCACAGGGGTCCAGGACCTGATTTATGCACTGAGAGCCTCACCTGTAGAGTCTGAAGCTCAGGCCTGCTGAAAACAGACACGGAAACTGGTCTGGCCAGAGCCCTGGAGCAGCACCGGAACTGCAGCGAAACACAGACAATGAGCTCCCATCACTGCATGTGTCCACACCACCCCTCAGGAAAGAGCACTTATTTCATGAAGAGCAGTCTAAGATGGTCTCAAACCATCCCACAGGACTAAAAAGCAAAGGGAAATGCAAACATAGAGCATTCCTCTTAGCCCTCTGGAATAAGTCTGTGAGCAGAACAACCCCAGACACACGCTGCAGCAGGGAAAGTGTCAGCCCTGCAGCTGCACCCGTCGACTTCCCAGTTCACACCTCAGAAGCAAGAGGTGCTTGAGCACCTCTGCTCCTTCTCCCTGGGAAGCCCCTGGGCCTGCAGCTCACTGCGTGTCCACCAGCACGGACGGCATCGCCCTCCGGTCCCCAGAGGTCACCTTGTTTCACCCACGGGTCCCCCCAGGGCAGCGCGTTCCATGGGGCAGCGCACAGGAACCCCCGCACCCGGGCCTCCCCGGCCCCGGCTCCTTACCGGCAGCTTCGAGCGCCGGGGCCGGTCTGTCCCGCACAGAGCCCGGGCTCCGCCTTCCCCTGTGTCCCCCCGAGTACCGGTCTCCAGCCGCGCCTCCCGGTGAGTGGGGACGGGGACGGGCCCTGGAACGCCCCTCTCGGCCGCTGCCGCCCCACCGGGGCCCTGCGGAGGGACGGGGGCGGGGGCGGAGACGCTTTCACTTTCGTTTCTCGGCCGAAGGCAACGGGAGCGGCCCGGGGCTGCGGAGCCTCCGGTGTCCAACCGCGGCTTGAGGCTGGTCTCGTTTCCCTCAGGTGTTTGCACCGTGCCGACAGCTATGGCTGTTCCCTGCAGCAGACTCCATGGGGTTGCTGCATCCAGCCTCTTAGGGTTCTTTGCCTTGGGGCAGCCTGGGTCCTGTCCCACGGCGATGCTATAACAAGATTAAAGTGCTGGCCTTATCTCTGTTTGCTTCTGCATCTCGTGGCTCTCAAGAGCACCCTGGTATTTGGGAACACGAGGCACGGCAGGGTAGGGAAGCTTGGCACCAGCCAGGTAAAGACAGAGGCTTGGGTGAGCTGCACGCTGGTTCCTGTGCTTTACTGAGACCTACAAGTGCTGCTGCAGCCTGGGACGGCCTGGAGGATTGTGCCACATCCGTTGCCATGCTCTGCCCTACCCCCTGTAGGGTACTCAGCAGGGCTCGTGCATGGAGGCCCATGCAGGAGAGGGGCTGCTGTGCCATGCTGGCAGCCTCAGCGCTAGGCACGGTGGCTGGGAAGTGATGGAGCCTTACATGTGTCTGCTAAAGAGGATCTGCAAGCTGCTGTGGATGCCAGGAGCAGCCTGGCCACAGTGGCAGGGACACCGTGGTGTGCGTATAGGGCAGTCTGGACCTCATTCCCAAGCCAAACCTCTTCGTACCTGTCACAGACACAATTATGTCTGCAGCATGAGATAATCCCTTTCTCCTTTCCTCTTCTAGGCATTCACAATGGAGATCTCTGAGGAGCCTCCCACTTCTGCTGTATTTATAGACAGCTGCCACTTCTCCCAGGTCATCTTTATCAACGTGGAGAAGTTTTATGTTCCTGGAGGAGACATAACCTGTTATTACACCCTCACGGAGAACATTGTTCCTCGGGGGAAGGACTGGGTGGGCATCTTCCGGGTAAGTGAATCCTGTGAAACCAGATGTGCCAAGGATGGGAAAGCAGCAGGAGGCAGAAACAAACAGCTCAGGCTTTGATGGAACAGGGTTGGGGGATTTTTTCTCACTAATAACCTTGTGTAATGGAACATCTGTGTTGTGCTTAGGGACAAAGGGCCAGACCTGCTGTAACCGAAGGCAAAATGACCTTTAAGGTGCCTTCCAACCCTAACCATTCCATAATTCTAGAATTATCCTTTCATGCATAGACCACAACTCTTAGAAGTCAGGATATCAATGCAAAAGTCCTCCCAGTAACTGATCTATGTGGCAATACAGTCCCATGACCACAGGAGAAACAGAAACTGTGTGCTGCCATGTAACAACGTTGCTGTTGCAGGTGGGATGGAAAACAACCCGGGAATATTACACATTCATGTGGGCTCCTCTGCCCAGTGACAGCCACAGAGACACCACCGCGCAGCAGCAGATCCAGTTCAAAGGTGAGGTGGCAGCGTGGGTCACTCGGGGAAGGTGAGTGCTCGTGCACATGGACTCCCACTTTGCTGCCTGTGTTTGGAATTAGAGTCTCTGTAGGACCACACTTTGGGAGGCTTATTTCAAATCCCATCGTAGATCACAGCATTTTAAATCTGCTACGTTCTGCCATCCTGACCAAGTGATAGCTGTGTTCTTAGCACTGGCACAAGGAATTACTGACAGTGCTCAGACAATGCTGAACGCTGGGTGCTACATTACCAGCAATACTGAACTGGGGTGGCTCAGTCTTCTAGGGTCCCACTTTCTCTGCTATTTAGTTAAGAGACTTGACTAATGAGAAGCTGCATATGACGGGGTGGTTGTGTTTGTCTGAAGCTTGCTACCTACCACAAGATGATGAATACTATCAGTTCTGCTACGTCGACCAGGACGGCATGGTCCGGGGAGCCAGCGTGCCTTTCCAGTTCAGAGTAGAGACTGAGGATGACATCCTGATGGTTACCCCCCAGGTCTGTAGCACCTCTTCCCCTGCTTTTTACTGCCTCTGCTTTTCTTGGCAGGTGCTCCCTGCTAACATGGGGTGATCTGCTGACTCAGCTGCCAAGCTAGAACTCACCAGACTTGGATTCTATTCTTGGCTTCGCTACTGATCCGTCACACTGATCTGGGCAGCCTTTGTTTCTCTGCCTGCCATTCATCACTTACGTTGTGAGCATTTTTGTAACACATAGTGTTTCAGGGCATTTTGAATGACTTTTAAATGAAAATGTCATTTTCATGGAAACAGCCTGCCATTAGGTGGGAGTAAGAGCATGCACATGGACAGTGACTGAAGTGCTGTGTAGCCAAGCACTCTGATTATGCAGTCCTGTGTGCAGCACTGTTAATGACTACACTGTACATGTGGTGCTAATCTAACAAACTGCAAAAAGCCCCAAAGCTCTGCCTTTGCTGGCTGCTGCAGGCACAGAAGACATTGAGCAACTCCAGAGATCAGGGGTAGAATGTGCTTAGTATTCAAAAATGAGGTTAATGGTAGCTTTGCACAGACTGGGGAGAGTGAAGCAGCCGTCTGGTCTGCACCAGCAGTGAAAGCAGAAGGAGGTACACGATATTCCCTTTTGTAGAGCTCATCTTTCTGTGCTCTTTGCACTGTGCTCTTTGCTTCTGTGATGAGCCAGCAACTCTTTTGCTTGCCAGGGACAACTGGAAGAGATTGAACTCCAAAACCAAAACCTGCATAAAGAAAATGAGAAGCTGAAAGCAAACTGTGCGAGTCTCCAGAAACAGAACAGCCATCTGCAGGAAGAGCTCAAGAAGACACAGGTAACCAAAATGTTAATGCAAGAAGTCAGAAGCTTTACGTCTGAAAGGTGAAGAGCGATTGAGTCGGGTCTTGTTCCACCATATGCTTCCAGGAAAGGTTTCTCCCATGTTTTCTGTTCAATCCTTTTCCACTCCACTGTGATAAGACAATAGTGATGAACAAGAGACATCTTCAGACACAGGAGACAAGAACACATGGGAAGGGGGGTGTTCAGAAACGATTGAAACGATTTGTAGGCTGTCCTGAAATCACATCATCATTATCTTTTTCCCCTTCAGTTTTGCTCAGGGCTTAATATACATCAAACAGGGTGTGAAAGAGCAGTCAGGATGCAAAGGGGAGATCTTCCTCCCTCAGACAGGCTGCCTGGCAGTGTTGCATTGAAGGGGTTCTGCAGTTCCAGTGCAGAGCAGGACTATTGTCCATATACCTCCTGTTGACCTCACTGTGATTATTCAGGAGCTGCAGAATACCTTAGAGTCTCTAAGGAGCAACATGGAGAAACTGGAGCTGGAGCTGAATTTCCTGAGAAAGAAAAATACACATCTAAAGAGGCTGGATGATAGCAGAGGGGCAGAACTGCACCAGTAAGTGCATTTACAGCATAGCTCAAAACAGGGCATCACGTAAGCACCTTGCCTTTATGGCTTAGATTCCCCCAGGTGAAATGATGGTGTGTTTTGATTTGTTCTGAGTAGACTCAAAGAGCTAATTCAGAGTGTGACCTCTGACAAGGAACGCCTGGAAACCAGCCTGAAAACAACCCTGGATCACCTGGACCAGCTGCAGGTAACACCCCCAGAATTGCCTTCCTTTGCTTTGGTGAACTGCCTCTGATGGAACCAGTTTCCTTCTGAAGGAGAACTGAGCAATCCTGCACAGGCATTGGTGTATGAGTTTCTTTTTTGATGACATGGGTTCTTTAGGAAAAGGTCAACCTTTGGTGTGATTTGACCGCCAGGAAAGCTCAAGAAAGCTGTGTTCTGGAAGGGAAGGGTAGAGGGGCCTTCTTTCACTTTGCAGACCCATCACAGTTTCCTTGTGATGCTGGGGGTGACTTTATGTCTAACAAATCCAAGTTTATGGACAAAAGGCTTGCTTCTCTTAGGGAACCTCTGCAGACCTTTTAGAAGTAATCCACAGACCTCAGCACTGAAACTCACTCCCTGAAGCAATGAGAAGGATATAAAAGGGCAGCATGCTGTGGCATTATTTCTGCTGAAGAAACCATCATTAGCAGTGCCTGAGGCCATCACATCTTCCTTAGCCTGTTGTCCTGAGTGACCTTCTAAAGGTGCTTCTCTCTGTGTATCTGGTACCCAGGAAGCTTTTGGAAACTCTGCTCTCGCTTTGGCATTGAAAATTACATCCTGGAATAGATGCTGTGATTACCTCCGCTGTGAGCCCAAATGTTCAGGTTTCTTAAGAGTGATTCTTTGTGAATGACTGCAGAATCCCTAAGTACTCCAGCTGCTCTGGTGCAGTGATTTAATTCAAGAATCAGCTGCAAGATTCATTCTCAAGGATGTATTAGCTATCCACTGTCCAGGCAAGTCTCACAGCACCAGGAAACCTGCCAGGGTGGATGTTCCAGCTGTATGGGTTCTTTTCCTTCTTCAACCTCCCTCTTTATTTGAGCTGTCATATATCCCCTCCAGAGGTCATTTCACATGTTGTAATGAACATCCAGAGCATGAGTAGTGCCATGGAGATATCCTGGCTGACAAGCTATGGTGAGACTCCCATTGAAAGTGAAGTGCTGTTTGTTGGTAACAAAGGCAGCATGAGGCAGGTGGTATATGGCAGCCCCCGTGCTTGGAGCTGTCATCATTTCAGTTGTCAGTTTCCCATGATTTACCAACACTTTTCCTTCGTAGCAACAAAATGAGAACTTAAGGAAAGAACTGGAGGAGCAGAAGTGTTTGTTTCAGATTCTGCAGGAAAAAATGAAGGAAGCTGATGAGGAAAATCAGGTGAGAATTTGGCAGTCTTCTCCTGTATTGAGTGTGACAGTAACCTCTCAGTCCAGTGTTCAGTTCCTTTAACCCTTCTACCAAACAGATCACTTAACTGTGCTGCACATGGGCCATCACCTCCAGCCAGCCTGTCGGGCACTCTGCAGGCATGTACAACTGACTGTCTGGACTGGTTTCCTCGTGATAGCATGGGGATTCCAGAACCTCCTCATGTTAGCTTCATGCTGACACCACTGAAATAAATGGACTTAATCATAGAATCCCAGAGTGATTTGGGTTGGGACCTTAAAGCTCATCCAGTTCCAACCCCTGCCATGGGCAGGGACCCCTTCCACTGGAGCAGCTTGCTCCAAGCCCCTGTGTCCAACCTGGCCTTGAACACTGCCAGGGATGGGGCAGCCACAGCTTCTCTGGGCACCCTGTGCCAGCGCCTCAGCACCCTCATCCAGTCTAAGCAGTGACTGCTCAGTTGTGTTGCTTTCTCTGCATGTTTTCAGGATAGTCTTCTGTCTTGTAAAGTGTATTACTCTGT
This sequence comes from Pezoporus wallicus, assembly GCF_028554395.1. Taxonomy (NCBI): domain Eukaryota; kingdom Metazoa; phylum Chordata; class Aves; order Psittaciformes; family Psittacidae; genus Pezoporus; species Pezoporus wallicus. The sequence continues at coordinate 257,853 of NW_026640978.1, forward strand.
TGGGATCATCTTATCTGCCTTTCCAAGCAGGCCACAGAATAGATCTTTGCCCTTTCTTACCTCACTTGCCCATTCGGTCAAGCCCGACTAACGCTGAGCTATCTAAAAGAAGTTCAGAGCAATTTTGATTCTGATATAGGAAGCTCATTCTGTCCTTCTGTCCCTTTGCAGCAACTAAGGAAAGACAATGGCAGACTCCTGAGGCACCTCTCACAGGCAAGAGAGGCTTCTTCCTCCTCTGTTGCTTCCCAAGCTCCAGTTCAAGCTCCTGAAGTAGGAGGCCTTCTGTTTGGAAATCCATATTGTGGTGAGATTACTTGGCATTCTGTCTGGAACCGCAAATACACGGCTCTTAAAGCCTCAAGCCAATTACCCTCCCTCTCCAATTGAATGCTGTAGAAAAGCCATTATTAGCAGCACCTCTGCAGCTTTGCATGTGTGCAGATGACTTGCCAGCTGCAGAACGCTGCCAGGTGTTAAGAGCTGACTGAAGTAATCATCTGTCTGTTCATTTGCTGCCAAGAGAGACAACTATTGGGTAGTTTATTGAGCTGTGAGACAGCTAGTTCTGTGGCTAATGTCCAGCTTCCACAGTCCTAAATAGGGTTAGATCCAGAGCCACATCCTCATGTTTCAAGAATTCCTAGTTACCAGCACATTACATTGTTCATCATTTTGCTGTGCTGAAATAGTCTTCTTTTTCCAGCTGCAGGAGCAAACCTGGGGGCAGGAGCTGCAGACATAGTAAGTAAAGTGGACACGACTGGACGTGAACTAGTGGTTTATGGGCACAAAGTAGTGGTTTGAAATAACAGTCTCCAAGTTCATCTCTGTAGTCAATTGTCTACTTACTGCTTTAGCCCGGGTAGGATAGCAGGCAACCAAATGGAGCTACATGTGCTTAACATGTACAATCAGTAACACAGAATTACATGTATTAAGGACGAGAAGGGAAGCTGCTGACCTTAATCTTTAAGGATCAGCTCTGGCAGTATCTGATGTCAGAACAAGCAGCAGGCAGCTCCTGAATACCTTATTTCCTATTGGAAAAACTGATTTTATTTGCATTTCCTTTGTACTTCAGGCTTCCATAAAGAAATGCTACACGGTCAATGAAGTATGTCCTGAAGATACCTTAACAAGTCAGTACAAGGCCGAAATGCAGAGCCACCTTCTGAAGTGCCCATTCTGCAGTGAGACCTTTGAGAAGTCCAGTGACGAGATGTTGTTTGCCCATATGCTTTGTCATGTCCTGGAATAATTTGTAGATTTGTATCTGCTCTGTGATAGAGGACAAAATCACTGGATGGCTTAGTTCATGCTAAGATCACCCAGACAAGAGTGGGAATGCCACTAGTGCTGGCATTCTGAGCTTTTTGCTCCATGCAGCATGGGACAAACCCACAAATTGGGTCAGACATCTGCATCCTGAAACTGAATCACCATCCTCAAACTCAAGTCTCCTGCCTTGAGCAAAGTTAAACAACTTACAGATCTTATTGTTACTAATTTAGGTCCCAGTTCTGTAGAACAGGATTTGTCACCTAACAGTTTATTCAGGTTGGAATGGGATGTAGTACAGCAGTTTTCTGTTCTTGGCTGATACATCTCTACTATAATGGTTTTAATATAGCACTGTGATGGCTAACCAACGACCAGAAACATTTCATCATCTTTTAGGAGCACACCATCAGTCCTGCTCAGCTTCCAGAATGCAGAATTAATAAGAAAGAAAGTCTGAATAAAAACACATCTCTTCTTTCCTCGTCCTCACTGAAAGGAAATCATGAATACGATTACTTTTGTCTTTCTAAACCACCTTGACTGAATAAGAAGAGTCTGTTCCCAAACCAAGACATTGTGATTCACAGCTAAGTGCCTTGGGATGCTGCAATGCTTTGCACACAGGTTTCCCAGTTCATATTTGTGTTTGTGCTTCAGGATTTTCAGTTCATGATTAACAGCTCTTTTTTCCACGCAAGCACAAATGGGTCAAGGTTTATTTTCCAGCTGTATCACACTGTTTTCTGCTGAGTATCTGAAGCAATAGAAACTCCTAAGAAGTTTATGTAGAGTTTTTAGAATATTTAGAGTAACAGAGACTTCAAAATGTTTTACTGTCTTCATTCTGCACAACCTTTTCTTATCAATTTAGATTTTAACGGAGTATTTCTGCCTTGAGATGTACTATACTGGCAGGCATTACCCACAAACAAGAATAAAAGCTATACAAAGAGTCTTTGAAAAGGATGTGTATGTGTGTTCCTTCTTAAAGAAATACAGTGGACAAGTTGATGGGGTCTGAAGGGAGCTATTTGCAACATTTCAATTGCTTGGTGAAGCTTCTGTATAACAAAGTACTTGAGCACCTCTTGAATAACTTTTAGTGCTCAAGTGATGTCCCTCTGGGTAGTGAGATCGTTTCTGTTCAACAGAAAACACCTCTTTAACTGCTTGATCCTCCGTGCCTTTCCACAGCACAGGAATATATCATGAAGGCCAAAGGATAGCAATGGATAACGAGAACAAATCAGGAAACTGAAATGAGCTGTATGGGATCTCTTTGTTTCTATCTGCTCCCAGTAGTGCTGATCTAAACACCTAGAGCTGAATTTCATCTCTGCCATAGGAGTGTCCAAGTATTGACCCCTTTTTCCCTAAGCTGGCAGAAAAAGCTGACAACCTCCTCACTCAGGATGAGAAGTACTTAGCCTTGTACATGTTTTGCCAATATTGATTACGGGAGGATGTCTCCACATTCCTGCCATAGCTTTACTCCAGTTGTGACATTCCATCCAAGTGAGGCTCATTTTTAACCAAATACATGTTTCCTCAGGAAAAGCCCTATTGTTTCTCAAGAAAAAGCTTCCCCCACACACACCTTTTCCCATACCTCCTCATTCTAAATAACATGTTATTTCTTTTACTGCTTTGCGTCTTGAAAGAAGCAGCTCAAACACAGAGAGACACAAAAGTGAGTTTTACTAAAACACCCAAATGCCTGTCCCCAGACCTCTTCCTTCTCTACCCTCTCACTACTACTGGCTTCTGCAGCTCATGTCCTAAACCCATCACCCAGCTACGTGGTGATGCCACCCATGACCTCCATCTACGGGTGCCAAGCGTCGATGCCCCCGGATTGCGTCTCCATCCCTTTTACACTGCATTTCCCACTTGCTTCCTCCTGTAATGCCTACAAATCCCGGTGCCTACACTGAGGTGCTGGCGCTGGGACGCAGGCAGCACCCGGGTGACCGGCAGAGGGGGTCAGACTGCAATAAATCTCAGGAGGATGGTGGCTTTTGGAGGCAGTTTAAGGTATGTCTTTTATTTCCCTGTAATAACACCACAGATTCAGACTCCCAGCCACACACTTCAGCCCGATGCAGGTCGTACCTTCCCCATCCTGGGCAGCCAGGGATCAATTCACCCCTAAGCATAAATTACAACATGTATTTTCCGACCATGTTTTCATTTTGTTTGTAATTTACACCATTATTTAAGTTACTGCTGCATTTAGCCTTTGGAATCAGAAGAGGTTTCAATGCTATCTCTGTTTTATGGTTTAATAGAGAAGTAGCTCAAATGGCTGATAATGAGATATAGTTATGCTTTGGATGAGATCCAATATTACACTGATATGTATTGGGTAAGGACCTTGGAATACATTTGCAAAAGGGACAGGAGGGGTTTGGCACAGTTTATACCTGAATTCGTGTAGCATCTGAATGGGCATTCATTAGAAATGTATCTCAATGGAAAAAGTCATACTTTGTAGGGGAAATCTTTGCAAATACAGGTATTCTTAAACCTTTACAGGGCTCATCAGTCTGGTCCAGCTGAGGAACTGGCCCAGGCTGCTTTCCACCAGCAACCACTGCTCCAGTACAGTGTAACTCAGCCTCAGAAAGCTCTGCTCCCTTTCCTTGGTCCTTTTGTTTCTCCTTCATTCTTGTCAGCCCCTTTGCCTTCCTTTCCCAAGAAGTTGGTTCTTCTCTTGGGCTTTCCCTCACATTCACCCAGTGTATTTTGAACATACCTGTCCCTGCCCATGGCACATCATTTTCCAATTAGCAGGAATGTTTTCCGTACATGTAAAATGCAAATCAGATGGTAGCTTCTCTCAGCTGCCAACTGTGGTCCCAGAGGGCATCACATACTGCCTGATGTCAGTTCGTTTCATAGGAAAGACCATTGTTTTGCCTGGGAAAAGTCCTTTTTGATGCAGAAAAATGGGCCTGGCCACAAAGGAGACGGTTACAGATCCCAGATTCCCAACCTATCTCAGCCCTGAAGGTCAGAGCATCTGCATGGAGGCTGAAATAAATGACATGGGGCTCTGCTTCTTCCAGGAAGCGATTCCCGATCATACAGCCACAGTCCCCTTCCTCACTTGAACAGCCTCTCTCCTCCACCCATGACCCTCCTGGCTCCTCTTTGTCTATCCATGTCTTCTTTCCTCTTTCTGCAGAACAATTTGGACCTTCAGCATCATCAGTCTCCTCTAGAAGCACCGTGCTGGGGCTTGACTGTTGGCTCGGAGGAGGCAGAGCCATGGAGCATGGCCCATCTCCCACAGAACATGGTCTGGGAGAGCTTCTGCTGCTCTTCACCCTAATGGGGAAGCCAAAAGGAAATGGGAAGATTCCCGACAAAGGAATGGAAATAGACAAGCTGCAGGTGAACAAAGGAGGGAAAGGGAAGCCGTGTACAAGCCAGCAATTGAGTGGTTCTACTCAGTAATCAATTTGTCAGTTTGATTTTAAGACACAGCAGAAGAGATCGATAATTCTTTCCAGCAGCATAATGGACATCGAGGGCTTGGAGCGTTTTGATCATCAAAGTCCTTATTACAGGGATCAGTCCAGTGCTTACTCAGCAAGTGGGGGTGCTTCTGCATCTGGCATGTCAGAGATGGGCAGGGAAAGAGAGCAGAGCAGGGAAAGGTGGAAAAACGTGTCCTAAAATGACACTTGGACAGACTGCTCAGAAAGATGTGGGGAAGGGAATGCTCACAGACAGACCCCTGTGGGACTGAAAACTGACAGCATGACCCAAAAGCAGAGGGGAGTTTTGTCAATGCTCTTATTTCCTAAGGAGGCATTGTTCATCTTTGTTCTCCTGTGGAGATCCAGACTGAGCGATTCCTGCTCGCACAGGAGTCAATGAGTCCCTTTATCTGTAGTGCACTTGGGCAAATAGAGAGTGCTTAGTGGGTATATAACGGCACGGAATCCAAACGTTGCCATTTATCACCTGCTTTGTACTGAATTAAATCACTACATGAAATGCACTGAAGAATCAAACCTTTATTGTTTTGGTGGTGAAAGGATTGGGTCCCAGAATTACATCAGTTGTTTTCTCTAAACAGCTATTAGCCTCCTCCATTATATCAACAGAACTGGTTTCCATCCTCTGGCTCATTTATTCCAAACCAGCATTATTGAAGTGAATGGGGTCTAGGCCCTGGATATTACAAGAGCTGTTGGTCTACTCATAAATTACAAGTTGTCAAGGATTTTAATGGAAACCCTCAGAGTGCTGTAAATCTGTGCAGTTCTGCCTGCATCCCCTCCCTCATTTCCATCACAATATCACTCCGGTGGGACTGCAGCGTGCAGCATGTGCCAGGCAGCCTAGATTGGTGGGACACAGGGGAAGGAAGGGGGGGAATAAAGCTGGAGATGGGCTGGGGGGTTCAGAACAGTTGGCACTGCAGAAGCATCTGCTGGGTGGCCGGGTTTGGAGTCACCTGGCTTATTCAGCGTGGCAAGGGGAAAGGGTTATTCATCGGGGGGGGGGGGGGGGGGGGGGCTGGAGAGGGGAGTGACAGAGCCAGGGATGCTTGTGGAATAGGGACGGATGTATTGCAGTTTACATGTCGCTCCGTTGGTCTGTGAAGCAGTAAATCTCAGCAAGTAGAGGGTTTTGTTGGGTTTTGTTAGCTTTTGATCACATTCTAAGTTCTGCATAGACCATCTCTTGCTGTTAGGCAAAGATTTTCCTTTTTAAACTTCCTAGCCAGTCCAAACTACATTGAGGGAACATTGGACACTGTGTCCTGATCCAAACAGCAATGTTTCTGTAGCTCACTGGATCTGGCCAGAAACAGGGTTACTACAGATACGCCCCTTGACTTAGTTGCCTCCCAACTCATAGCACAGCACATGCTGCATGCAACACTAAAGCCTTTTAGGAGCTCACTCATCCTCCTCTGCTGGCTGTAGGATATTATGGAATATATTGTGATCAGAACAGCCATGCTTGTGCCACCCCACCAGGGAAGCAGACAGGACTGCACAGGGGTCTGTTTAAGAGCCCATGCAGACCCTCTGCCTTCTGAGGCACCAGAGGTCATGAAAACTTGGGTGCAAGATCAGTTTAGGCTTAAATGAAGGCTTGCACCCTGCTTTAGCATGGAATAGAAGTAAAAGATTACACTGGTGATAGAGCTTCTACCAGCTTCAGAGCACCCAGGGCTTGTAGTCTTATAGAAAATACTAGTCTGGCACTGAGAGTCTCAAATACAGCAAAGCCATCAGCAGCACAGATCCTAAATTAATGATGTTAAACATAGTCCCTTTCACATTACAACCTCATGTGACAAGCTCTGAAGAATGAGGCCTTACAAGACTTATGTTCTAATTAAATATCACCCCTGTGTTACAGACAGGGAAACAGTTATGCAGCCATGAAGGAATTTGGCCAAAGTCAGTCCGAAAAATCTGTGGCATAATCCCCCTTTCCCTCGCCAGATTTAACATTCATTTTGAGAAAGGCTGAACAGCAGAACTGAGCCAGGATGGAGGAAAAATGGACGGCTGCCAAAAGGGATTGATGCCCTTCAGGCTCCAGGGAGTTTTTAACCCTTCGCAATGGTGTTCCCGGCCTGTGAAACCTGGTGGGGTTCATCAGGCTGTACTTCTCCTCTACTGATCCATAAGACATTCGCCAGTGGGAGCAGCTGCTTCGAGAGCGAGCTGATAACTGGAGCCCTGAGGCACTTACATCTGGACGTCTCGTCCCCTGCCTGCTTCCCTTCCCCACGTGCAGGATGAGACTCGAATATTGCCTGTGCTTTTATAACGTGTATTCCTCTGGGGCCTTGCTCCTGATTACGGCATCTAAATGCAAGCAGAAACAAACAGTGACAATGAGAAGGACAAACAAAGGTGGTCAGCCTGCAGGTTCCGACCGCTTTGTACACTGCATTTGGTTCCATTTCGTAAGAAGCTGCAGTTTCAGGAGCCACAGAGTGTGCTTAATTCCTTTTTTAATAACAGATATAACATTTTTGAGAGCAGCTGCTCCACATGTTATGTAGCACAGCCGAGAGCCATATGGATTTTTAATTCCCAGGAGTTATTACGTAGTTGTAGCAGCACAGACGAACCCACGCTTGCCTTAATGGAGTCATTAGACTTGACAATCCTTCCTTAAAAAGGGCTATTGTTTGGCTAGATCAGATCCAAAAAACATAGGAAAGGTTGGAAAGATGGGTTCTTCATCTTATAAAACAGAGAACATCGGGGGGTTTAGGCAGCTCAGTGGTTTCTCTGCCTTCAGGAAATTGCTTCTCTGTTAGTACAAAATGATTTTAGTGACCTCGGTTCTGTCCTTTCTGAAGTACAAATCCAAAATGTGCCTGGAGATGTTGGCACTGCTTTACACTGGTGGGGTTTTAACGAATGGGGACACTCAGCCTCTCTTGCAATGCTCTGAAAGGCACAAATCCTCCACAAATACTCGAGTTACAGCCCTCAAACGCATCTTGGAAGAGACATTCACTTGGAAAGAGCTATTAAATCATATTTCTTAGGGAACTGTTATAAGATAACCATGAGATTCTTGCCCTTGAGCCTAAAACACGTGGTCCAACAAGAAACAGGATAAAGCAGATGCAGGATCCTGAATGCAAACGTCTTTAATCCCAGTAAAACACTAAACCACCCAAACAATCCTTGTGTTGAGAAGCAGCAGAAGAGAAAAACAAGCTGCTTTAACGCCAAGGCTGCATCTCCCTGTACATCACTTGAATGCATTGCAATGAGTACACTACAGATTGCTCAAATAAATCTGAGGCACTCCCTGGATCTTTAGTTCTATGGAAAATGTTGGAAACCCCTTAACCTTCTGGCACGGATGGGGACTGTAAAAATGGAAAATGAATGCTAGTAAATCTGCTGCTGGCTGCCATGGGAATGGAGCAGGTTCCTTTAAAGGACCCACGATCACAGAAAGCAAAGGGGATCCAAGCTTTTTTGTGTGCGTGTCGAACAATTAGCTTCCACCAACCTGCTCCATTGCTCGCCGCCGCGGTCTGTTTCCATGGCAGCAGGAACTGAATCCCTACAAGTGTTGCGGATCCTGGATGTAAATGGCGCTGCCCATTGTGTCAGCAGCACTCGCAGAGCTGGGAGGCTCATTCCAGCTTCGCAGAGCCGGTCATTTCCTTGTGTTATTATCCAGGTTGGATCAGTGTTGTGGTGCTGTACAGGTGTAAGACAAGGTTGTTGCTGTTAGCCCAGAGCTCGGGTGGCATGGGCACCCAGCTGCACAGGGGCATGGAATCCTGGAATGGTTTGGGATGAAGGGACCTTAAAGCTCCTCCAGCTCCAACCCCTGCCACTGGCAGGGACCCCTTCCACTGGAGCAGTTTGCTCCAAGCCCCTGTGTCCAACTGGCCTTGAACACTGCCAGGGATGGGGCAGCCACAGCTTCTCTGGGCACCCTGTGCCAGCGCCTCAGCACCCTCACAGGGAAGAGCTTCTGCCTAAGAGCTCATCTCCGTCTCCCCTCTGGCAGGTTCAAGCCATTCCCCTTGCCCTGTCCCTACAGGCCCTTGTCCCAAGCCCCTCTCCAGGTTCCCTGCAGCCCCTTCAGCCACTGGAGCTGCTCTCAGGTCTCACTGGTCTCACAACAAGGGCTGCTGCCTCAACCGGAGTCCTGATGGGGAGCTCCCATCGCTGTTGCGGGATCACATTCGGCTCTACCGAGAACTCTGCTCTGGCTCCGCTCTGTGGGCGCCCCCCGGCCCTGCAGGGTGCGAGCTCCGCTCGTTGCAGGTCGGTGGTTGTTGGGGGGATGGCGGCTCCTGCCAAGCCCTGTGTGCTGAGCGCAGGGGAGACCTTGGGAAAGGTGCCTTGGCAGCGGCGCTGCAGCCGCAGGTGGGTCCGTCAGCTCCTGTGGAGCCTGCTCCTGGCACAGAACGGGCCGTGCCTGGTGCCCTTGGATGGGGAAAACCAAAGGAATTGTGGTGGAGCCGATGCCTAAATGGGTAATAAATTCATATTCGTGCCGGGGTCACAGCATCGCTTCAGCTGGCACTTGAGTTGTTTGAAATCAAAAGGTCTAGTGTCCACGCGTTGTGTTTTGCTCACATTTGGCTGCCTGGCCTGGAATCCCCCACTGATGCAGTGTGCGCAGCCAGCCCTTAGCCAGAGCAGTGTTTTATTGGCCCTGGAGCGTGTCCCCTTGTTGTTGTAACACTTGCTCTTTGCGAGCGTGTGCTAGCCCTGATGTTTAATCTTTGTGAAGCAGTAGCTTGTGAGCATCAGACGTATTTCTCTCATAATGACTGAAGTTAGGCAAGAAGTCAAAACTTAATATGCCTGTGAGCTCTTGCCAGTGTTTTCTGGATTCATGCCTTGAGAGAGGAACACGAAGGAAGGCTCGAGTGGCTCCAATCCAAATAAAGCATTATTCAGAGCTGCACTCCAGGAATCGTTGTTTTCCACCACTCAGAGCTATCAATGGAGCTGGTTGTTCTCACAGTTATTTCTAGCTGGGGTGAAGCTTCTGAAACAGTAAGCACTCCTGGGTTTATGTGGTGGTCTGTTATGACTAATTGTCCAGATTATCATCTACAGCAGGCAGTTTGTAAATCATCCATCCAGGGAGCAATTGATAGCCAAGGCCTAATGGAATGGCGATTCCACATCTCCCTCTGAGCCCAAACGGAGACTTGGAAATTACAGAGCTTCCTTCTCTTAAACTGCTGTTGCTCTGTGATGCAGTACATGGAGTGGTGAGCTTCTGAGGAGCAGGAGACAGGAGTGAACAGAGTGAGTACAGCATCAACGGATCGGTTAGTGGCAATGGGAAATGAAATCAAGTACTTGTGAGTGGGCTGTATGGGTGTGATGATCCCTTTATTGTTCTTTTGGAATCAATAAGGTGCAAGCAAATGTTTGTTTATGGTGCTTTTATTTTTCTCCCTGGACTTCTTTCTCTGGAAAATCAGACACTTCCCTGGAAGCAGGGAGACCTAGAGGAAGTATTTGCTGGCTAGAAACAGAGTGGTGAAGCTCTTCCCAAAAGAATCCAACTTCTTTCTTGGTGTCTTCCTGCAGACTAAGCCCTTCTTTTAAAGCCTGACTTTCTTCTCGGCACGATTATTTTTTGGCTGTTAGATTCACATTCTGTGATTTGCATGCCCAAAGGGGCCAACTTTCAGCATCTTAAAAGCCTCTTCTGAATTCTAGGCAAAGATTAATCTGCTGGGCTGGAGGAAAGCAAGTAGTTTTCTCTGGTTGAATTTAGTGCTGGAAAAGAAATCAGAGAAAAAAAGCAGTTATCATTTAAAGCTTTTCTAAGCGCAGAGGACTGAAGGAAATTAATCTTACAATATTCTTACAATATTCTATTTGCTGTTCCAGTTACATTTTTGCAAGGTTCTTGGAGTAGTTTGAAAACCTATGCCTAGGAAATCTACGCTAGAAAGCAGTTTTAATGCAGTTCTTTCATAACTATTGTAGTGTCCCTCTGTGCCATTTCCCTCCTCGTTGTTAGGACAGTTTGTAGCCCAGTAACTGATGTAGGAAACACAAGACTTGTCTCTGTAAACTGGCCTCTGGCTGTCAGGGCACAGGCATCTTCACCACCCACGCTGAGAAGGACATGAAACCTGGGCAGGATGCGATCTGCCAGCTCTACATCTCAAGGGTAATCCCCGCATTCCTCGTTTCAAGATCGCTGCTTTGTCACTGAGCTGGTGCTTTAATATCCAGTTTAGCCTTGCCCTGACGTGGTCACTCAGCCAGAAATAGCATTCACTGGTCATTTGCTTCAGATTCATCGCTGTCAAAAGGATTCATTGCTGACAAAAGAAAAATGTCTACTTTACATGTTATTCTGTAAACTCGTGTTCAGAAATGGCTTGTAATATTTTGAGACAGAATCACCTTGACAAGAATTCAGGGCATTCAGAATGAATGAATGGAAGAAGGAAAACTTTATCCCTCATCAGTGAAAAAGCACTTAAAGGATACTCATTTTTCATGAGTCCCATTAAGCCCTATTGTCTTGTTCCAAACAAGAGTCTCACCAAAGTGGTTTTGATTGGCACTTTTAAGTAACATCCTTAATGAAGTCTGATATAAAAACTTCAATAAGCCTCCAGTTGCTTGGACTTCCAATAATTTGAGGAGCAAAACCATGATTCACTTCAGTTTATTGTTGACCTTTGGACACACTATATTTTATGGTCTAAATTTGTTTGACTTTGCATTTGACCTCATTGTTATTTTTCAGGGAATGTTCCTAGGAACGAATGAAAGTCTATGAATGACTGAAAAAAAAATATAAGAGGTGGAAGGGAGGACACTTGGAGCCTCTGGCTTGGAGAAAAGAAAGGTAGGAAATGAGCTTCTCTTTAGTGGGACATTGGGCAGACTGGCCCACAGGCTCCTTTTCTGTTGTTAATGTTTCATTTCTTCAAACATTTACCCTTGAAGTGAACTTCAAACACTCACTGAGCTGTACAGAAACCAGCTACAGCCTTAAATGAAGTGGAGAACCTGTCACTGCTTGGTGTAGTGCAGACCCAGGCTCTAGTTTGATCAGTGTTAGGGACACACACCCCAGAAAGAGACATTTACAGTACCTTTCCCAGCTCAGCACCAGATAAAACTGTGGCAGAAGTAGATCTGTCATAGCAGGGACCTCAGCTAGGCTTGTCACCTTTGCAATAGCTATTAATGAGTTACCAGTGTTGTTCATGTGTTTCAAGCAAGTTTAGAAGCAAATTGGCTTCATATCCTCTTTCCCAGACTTTTATTCTTGGTAGACGTAAGTTTGATCTGGGGATTTATGTGCTGGTGACATCCCGTGACCCTCTGAGGATGTTTGTCTATAATGAGGGCCTTCCACTTTTTGCTACTTCAGCATCCTCTGACCTTTTGCACAATAGCTTGGTAAGTAAACAAGCCTATTAGCAGAAGTTAATGACAGTTCAATACACAGCAACCAGAGATAGAGAGAAATCCTAATGGTTCCACTGTCCAAAGCATCTTTCTCTGGAGAATCCCTAAGCACTTCATAAATACCAGTCATTCATCTTTGTAGTATCTGAGTGCCATAAATACAATTATGCGTGAAATATTTGAGCAGATTCTCTAGTAGAATGCACCATGTGTTATATTATCCTGATCAGTGCTGCATACAAGTTTTGGCACAGTTAGTACTTCAATAAATACATACCTAATTAACTTTATGTACTAGTCTGGTACTGTTTTTCATGAAGCATTATTGTGGCAAAAAGATTGTTATAAGACAGAGAAATCTTGGAAGGGGAAAAGGCCCAAGTGCAAAGATACTTTGGTTTACTTCTTTCTGAAAAGAAGTGGTGGCTTAGCTGGTGGCTGGCAAAGGTTCTGGTATGCAGTTCTGAATCATTTCAACACAGAATTAGCTCTCCTAATAAGTGCTTGTAGAATGGGGCCTGACTGGGAAAGAGGGTTATCTTCCATTGAAACTGCTGATTTCTCAGAAGTGATGGAATTGGAATGCTGATGAGATTGCAGTGAAGTGAAATTGAAACTGTTGAGCCTCATTTATTGGGTTCTTTAAAGTAATGGGATCAGTATAGGGCTGATCATATTTAGTGCCATTAAATCTTCTGTGCTTAATTAAGATGCTTTGTACATGAGGCAGTGTGACCAGGATCATGTAGAGAAGAAGGGAGGAGGCTAATACCTTTCTAACCCTGCATCTTGTTCATTCATTTACAGGGTAATGTATGCATGCATCTGACAAATTATTCCATTAACAAGAACAGAGTTAATTCTGCCAGAGAAAAAGACATTGGAAGTAAGAGGTAAAAGGAGAGAACATTTCTGAGCTACTCCCAGAGGGGGTAGTGTTTACCTTTTCTTGTACATCTTCATAGGCTCGGTGTATTTCAGAGCATTTTTTGTGTTTCCCCAAAGCGCTGCCTGACTTCTTGTTGAATAAATCAACTGAAGAAACTCAGATGAGAAACAGAGCTGGACACCAGAATTGGGAAGGAAACTCCACAGAGGGAAGTTTGTGCTCCAGCTCAGCAGCATGCATTTCAGTTTTTGTCTTGAGATAAAATGTTTGCCTACTCTTCCTAAGGACACTGATTTGTCTAACAAGATGTTATCACTCTCCAAACTTTGCCTGTAATCTTAGCTCATCATGCTGTAGCAACCCTACATCCTCACTGTATTTGTTATCTTTGTCAGCTGTGATAGGCAGATTTACAGTAGTTTACTTAGACACATATTTTCTCTTGCAGTATTTCTTGTATCTTATTTTCTTGTAAATAAACCAGCTGTAGTGCTGTGGTTGTGCAAGGCAACAACTCCTGTGAGGTGATCCATGAGTCAAGTGCAGGAGCAGGCTGCCCAGGGCAGAGATGGAGTCACCATCCCTAAAGGGCTTGGGGGCATGGGTTAGTGGTGGCCTTGGCAGTGCTGGGTTAACAATTAGACTTGATCTTAAACAGCTTTTTTTTCTTTACACTTTGCTTCCTAAATCCTTTCTCATGCTAGGAAATGGGATTGCTCTAATGCAGTAATTGAGCAATAGAAGGTTCCAGAATGAACACAGTTATAATGATATAAAGAAGCTGTAGGCAGATTGTTGCAATATTAGGGTAGAAATACACCAGTTCAGTTAGATTTGTTATCAAAGGTTCCAGTATTCCTCCCTTTCCAGGACACCCTGAACCAGCTGTGAGCAGAGATGTGGCTGTGATACTGGCCAGATGTGGCTGCTTATAGCAGATGTTATTATCAAATTGAGGATAACACCACATGCTGTTATGAAACATAACAATCACATCTGCTCCCCCATTACACCAGGGTAGTGCTCACTTTGAAATATGCAGGTTTGATATTATCCTGAATCACAAATCCAAGCCCCAGTTGCTTGAGGACCCTAATAAATCTCTCCTCGATCCTGCAGCATGGTCATGGATAAACTGATCTGTTGAGGGGGGTTTTCAGCCTGTGGGTTGCTATCATCAAGCCCTTTTGTGTTCTGGCTCTCGTCGGGGTCTCGGAGCTGGGCGGCTGGTGGGTGGCCGGCAGAGGGGGACAGACTACACCGAATCGGTGAGAAACGGTGATTGCGCTGTCGGACACAGGCGGGGAGCGCTGCCTGCAGGAGTTCTCGCTTTGGCGGGCACCTCGCTCCAGTTCCGTGCACACAGAAGCATTTTGGAGTTATCCATCACTCTCGGTGGGAGTTACTTGGTAACGGAAGGGGCAGGCTGTCTTTCTCAGAGCGCAGCGAGTTAATACCAGTTCCTCCTCTACTACTCCCAGCACATACAAGCTTTGCATCAATTCTGCATTCAACCTGAGGCTGTAATTTCAACCTGTGCTACTTGTTTCCCTCTTTGCAGTATATACAAAAAGCACTGGCACCACTCTAACAAGCAGAGAAAAAGGCCATTTCCCCAGCTTCAGTGACTTGTTTTTAACACAAATCGTGTTAAAACCAGAAGCAAAACTCAGGATTTCCTGTGTTACCTCTGACCTTAGATGCTGGGATCAAACCTAGTGCATCCCCTGGCCTTGCTTCACACATCTCTGTAAGGTTTATTTAACTTCCTAATGCACCATCCAGACTGTGTTCAAAACATCCAGTTGTGTAGCAATTCAGTTTATATGCACTTTGAGGCAGGTAGGTGAGGGATCTTTGAGGAAGGTCTCTCTCAGTTGTTTCTTAGCAGCCCTAGTGATAAAGGCAGCAGGGCCAGATACAGAGCCCCATTAGTGGACTCTGCTTTCTGCAAAAGATCCCATGCAAAGGGATAAACTGGGCTCACAGTTCCTCCTGTAGCATTTCCTGGAGCCATGCAGTGCAAACACAGTTCAACTCTCAGCAAGTTTGGGTGCTTGAAATTACCCAAGAGATCATGCAGTATGTGGTTATCACCCTGCAACAGATCAGAGTCAGATTAGAGAGTAGCAAACACTCAAGGGACTAGATTCACAGTATTTTTCATGTTCTTCAATTCCAGTCCTCTGAAAACTGCTCTCCTTATGAAAATATTAAATAGCTTATGGCAGCAGCATGCTAGTTACTTGATGCAAAGAAACAGAATGTGTCCTAAGTTACAAACACTGGGAGATACAAATAAATGCGAAGACAAAGGAAGAAGAGGAACTAGGTGATAATATCTGTCTGTCCAAGACCTCTCACCTTTCAGAAGTATTCTACAAATAGTAGCTGCTAACCAGCGAGGAGTAAGTCACATTCAGTGAAAAATGGGGCCTTTCAGTGGGCCCCATCACTTGAGAGATTTGATTTCCCCTGTACTAAGGAGAGATATGAGTTAGTCACCAGGTGATTTTTTTCTTCCTCTGACTCAGCATTTTATCCTCAGTATCCCATTTATAGATGTAAAGGCAAAACATTGAAAGAGCAAAAGATTCCTAATTTGAATTTGAAGGTGATTTAGGAATGAAGGATTGAGCACTGCAAAGAGGGGGATCGATTGGCTTTGTGTGCTAGATGATTAATCAGCAATATTCAGCTTATGATAACTGCCTCAGAAATGATGCATTGACTTGATAGAAGGGAAAACCTTGACAAAGAAGGTCCTAGCTTATGCTTTGGCCATCGTGTTGTTACTGGAGACAATCCAGGATAAATCTACTGCCAGGCAGAGGATTTTCAGGATCTGTTTGCCAAGCTGTTCTGCAGTCCCAGGCACAGGTTTAACAGCATCTGTGGGAGGAGCACCACAGGCTGGTGGGGAAGGGTGGGCTTTCTCCTATTGGAAGGTTTTGGTGTGCTTCCAAAGCAGGTATCTGTTCTGCTACCTTACTGTGGGCAAAAGTTCTCTGGACTGAACCTCAGCTGACCAGCTGAGTGCTGGCACCACATCTTGAACATTTTCTCTTCACAGAGCAAGATATATGTAAAACAAACCTGTACATTTATGACTCTCCATAAGACTGTAAAGAGCAGAAATAGAAATCTATTACTGTGGTATAGCAAAGCCTGGCTTCTCAGGCTCTTGAAGAGTAAAGGACTGAAAGGAAGAGGCTGAAAAGAGGAACACCAACTGTGATCTTGTAAGTCTGGGGGCTTGGCAGGGCTCCTTGTTTGTATTGCTCCATCGAGAGTCATTAATTTTGCACTTAACCCTGTTAATAGAACTCTCAGCTATGCACAGATATGCCCTTCCTTGGCCAAGTTTTTATCTGATTAGAGGCAAAAAGACTCTAATATGTCTGACAAATTGCTTCATTGAATGAAGTGGTTTCTTTTTCAAGCTCCATTTCAGAAAATGTACATTTATATACTATATGTTAACAAAATTGTAGTTAAGGAGGCACTATCCCTCCTCCAGTATGGACTTGGAGCATCTACCTCAAAAACTGCAGTATTTGAGGCTGTTGTTTCAGGTTTTCTCTACCAGCAATAGTACAAAGACAGTTCAGTTCCTCATTCTGCCTGATCTTCATCCTTGTGTCCGGACCTTACCACTGTTAACTATGCTGGTTCAGTGTTCAGCACTCAGAGTTTGGACTTCACCTGTGGAATTCCATTAGAAAAATGCTGCTGTTTTGTTATTTTCAACAAAAGCACTTTCCAGATGTGCTACAGCCCCTACTCCATCAGTGAAGGGCAGAGGGGGCAGTCTCTGCGGGAAGATGGGCAATGAGCAGCTGACTGAGGAAGGGATGAAAAGCTCTGGCCCCACAGAACAGCAACATGAAACAAAATTTAAAGGTAACCAGTGGCTCATCCTCACTGGGTTTAGCTCATTTTTGACAGTAGCCAGTTTTGTTACAGACTAAGCTGATGCTCTTTGTTTCACCAAGCTCAGCATGTTGCACCAAGGATGAATTCAGTCCATGCCATCAATCTGATTTTGAATAAGCTCCTGATACAAACTATTTCCCCTCTGAGACAGATGTGTCTGTGTTAAGGAAGGTAACTCCAATGCAGGACACCAATAAAACATTAATCTTTTCATAGATTTTAATAGAAGTTTTTTGGTAGAAACTAAGCTACCTGCTCCAAGACTCTTCCTACGTAAAAATACAGTACAGTGTACATCACTGGAAACTAACCTGACATGCAGTTGATCAGGCCACAGCAGGAGAATGATTAGAGTCTGGGAAGGGGTCAGGAATAGCCTCCTTGCTCTTTTTCCAGGATCTGGGTTCTCAGTGCAGAGACTTGCTACTGCAGGATACCCACAGAGTGGAAGGCAGAGGGATCTCTGAGCTGAAAGGAGATCTGCTTGCAGGTGGAAGGAGAAATTCCAGGTTTTCCAGAGACCTAAATACTGGAAGAATAATTGAGGAGAAAGGATAAGCACCCATTCAGCACAATAGCGAAAGGTTGAGGGGCAGCAGTCAAGGCAGGTAGTACCTCTTTCTTTTATCCTTCATCCCTTATTTCTGGAACCAAACATACATAGAGAAATTAAGTGTGGCATGTTAGAAACGCTGTACAAAACATCGCTATGGACTGGGACAATATGGTTATAGCAGCAGTATTGTGGATAGGTAAACTGAGGCACCGAGCTTGTTGCTAGTCAGCACAGATGATAATCTGTGGCACTGGACCTCTCTGGAACTTCCTCTGTAACCCACAGATCAAGGAACAGAATCAAACCTTGTTCTCTCCAATATGGAGTAGATCATTTTGTCAGCTTGGTTTTGGCTCCTGCTTGGCACAGGCTTGGAACTAACATTAAAGCCAGCCTTTAGGGCCTTCAGTTCTTACTGACTCTAGGATACAGCGTGAGAGCCCATATCATCCCTTTCTACAGCCTTGTTCTGACCATCTCTGAGTGGACAGTGAACCTCCATGGTGCTGTCAGATATATTCAAGCCATCCATCACCTCTTGCCTTTTAATTCTGAAAAGTGAATTTCATTGAGCTATTATTTTTCTACATCATCTATTTCAATAGCAGCATTGCAATAAAAGAGGATCTATGTCTCCAAAAGGAAGCTGCTGAGCTGTACAGTTCTTCATTGTCCTGTGGCAATATGGAAAAAGAAAAGGATACAGAGCTAATGCTTTCCTTTTGGGGGTTTAATTGTGGTACAGTTTAGGTATTAAAATGGCTGGATTTATACCTGTAGTCATGAAACAGCAAAGCAAAGCAGCTCATTTCAGGTTTTGAAAGTTCTTCAGTGCTCTGTGTGTGGCCCTAACCAGGGAGTTAGGACAGGATGGGTTATCCTTGGGAGCAGCTGCACTGGGAATGCACCTTTTATTTAACAGTTTAAATGGAAGCAGGTCAATTCTGGCTTCTGCATCATTGCCAAACACTTCAAAATCTGTCCCAAACTGTTAACAGAGGTTTAGTGCTTTGAAAGCCCCTAACACCTATCCCACAGATTGTTAATCCTGCTGAAAAATCAGGATTTAATTGGATTAAGAACTAAAAATCAGGATTTAGTTGGATTAACAACTAAATTGCCAAATGAAAATGAGACTCTTTTAAAAATCTGATGCAAAGTGACTACAGCTACTGCACCCTTTTATTTCAGTTGAGGAAAAGCAACCAAGCTCCCATTACCAAAAACCAATATGAGCCACTGTCCACTTGGTCTGGCTGCAAAGCACATTTTCAATCAGTTTATGCTCTAACAAGCTGTATCAGTTTCATCTCAGTAGAGCTGGTGGTTATTGAAGAGTGCTCAATGTTCTGGAGGGTGCCAGGCACATAATTGTTTTTACAACACTGTAAAATGAATCAGACTGAAATTAGTGTCGTTCAGCAGAATCACTTTCCTTCCCTTTAAATTACTTAATCCGAGGGTTAATCAAAAAGAAAATGAAGGGTTGACACTGCCCTTCAGCTAAGGGCAAGTACAGGTTCAGCCATCCTCACTTCATTTGGCTGGGAAGAAATGTTTTACAGTACCTGCACTTGTACCTGTGCCACTTCCCTGCTGCTCATCCAGGGGGAGAGGGGGAGAGCAGGACGGTGTGGGCTTCTCACGCTTCCCACTTGGAAGTCAGATTGGCAGAAGAAGGAACGTGATGCCATTTTGTCGTTTTAACTCCTGTGAAATGGGAGCTTGCTAAGGGAAACGCCAGGAAAGCCAGGAAAAGGGTGTTTCTGTGGGGATGGTCTTTGCAAGAACAGGCTGGTGGCTTCATCTGTTATAAAGCACAGAGATGTTCTCACCCCTCCTCTGGTGCCACTTGAGCTGGGGAGGCGTGAACAGCAAATACAGCCAAGATACACTATTGTGTAAGAATCTCAACCACCATCTCCTTGATTTCTCTGGTATAAATTGGCTCCTTGCTGGGATAACCCAAACCTCCTTTGTTCTGCCTCCTTGGAATTGTGGTATTTTGGAAGCAATTGCAGTAAATGTCTCTGCCTCGGAGGCTTTCAGGTCTCGCTCTCTTCGACTGTTGCTTTGTTCTGCTCAGTCACTGTAGCAGGTTTATTATTCTTCACTCTGTCATATTTTGTATGCACGCAGGTTCCAGTGGCATTTATTAGTAGTATGTTTTTAGAACAACGTCTGGCTGATGAGTTGTATCAATAACAGCTGGGCAACGTAAGATGATCACGAGCTATAATTATTATATACAGCAATACTGTCAGCTAAAGGCTCTGAGAAATGATGGAGGCATGAGGATATCTGTACTTTCAATAGTGCGTAATCCCTTTGCAACAATACAATTATGCAAAATGAGATTAAAGGGTTTATCTGCATGTGAAAATTGCATCGGTTTCTGTTCAGATTGCTTTTTATCTGATGTAGATGACATTTGTCCTCTGATAGCTCCATCTGAAGAGCTAGTGGCACAACAAGCCTCAGCTGCCATGTTTCCTGCTTTCCCAAAAGAAGTGGTGCGTTGGAGGTGCTTGCGTCCTTTTGGGTTAAGTTCCAAGAGCCCCTTTCTTGGAGAACAGTTCTGCCCAGGCTAAGCTGGACCTGACCTTACTCCCCTTCTACCCCACAAACGAACATCAGCTTTATTGTAGCCACAAGCTTGCGGTCCAGCACAAGCGCTGTGGACAACCTGCCTCAGGATTAGGGCAGGGCTCCCGGGATATATCCCCATGTAGCCCATGGAAATGTGAGACCCCAGCTTCACTACAAGTAACAACAGGAGCAAAACCAGAATAACAGAGGCTTAACTCGGGTCAGGAGCCAAAACACATGCTCAGCATCTCCCCGTGGCCTGTAGTTCCAGCTACCAGCCAGTGTAGGAAGGTGCAAGTCTCTGCTGGTGTGCATGGAGGAGCTGTGCTGCTCCCAAGGCACATCCCCTCTGTTGGGAACATGTGATTGGGATCTAATTAGTTCCAGTGCATAAGGGGTGGCTTCTTTCATTACAACATATATCTGAAGATTTATATTCCAGCAGAGAGAGGGAGGGATGTGGCTTGTGGAGTGCTCTGACTCCTTCCTGCTCAAACTGTTCTAGATTCCCTTCCATGCAGCAGAGCCCAAAGAGGTCTGAAACCCCTGGGTTCTTATCCCCAGGAAGTGTAGGGATCAGGAGGATCCAATGCGGTTTTATTACAATATCCATGATAAACCCCCTCTACCTTTAGAAAAGACCCTTTTGGTCTGCAGAAAATGTCTTGTCTATGAGCCGTGTAAACGGGGAAGCTCAAGAGAAGGGATGATTACAGCCATGAGAAAACAATAGCTACTTCTTAATCTCTTAAGCAACAACCGATAGTTTCTGGCACGTGTTGAGTAATGAATGGAAAATATGAAGCCACTGATGGCAATGTCACACCCCCTGCTTCTAACCACTGGGGCTTGGGCACAGAAATAAAGGATCCCATTGAGTCACCTGGGTGGTAACATTGCTCACAGCCACCAAGGACCAACCGGCAGCATTTATTGGTCCTGGCATTCATCAAACGGATCTGGCACTGCCTGATGTCTTACAGAATGTGACAAGTCAGCGGGAGAAGTTGTACATAACGACATTCACTGTGAAGCATCTGTCAGACGGGTGCTTGGGAAGTGCTGCGATGTGGTGCGCAGGCTGTGCAAGGAGGGAGAACCCAGATCTGCCTCTCCACGTGAATGTGGGCACAGGTAATGAAAAGTCAAGGTTATCTTGGGAATGGGAAGAGAATGAGCGGCCAGGTACAGGCTCCTGCTGTGTGGGTGTGCGCACATCTGCCTCTTGTGCTACCAGGAAACTGGTCTGGACAGTGTGGGAAGCACGCTTGTCAAAGGGAATGACTAAAGGTGCTTTTTGAAGGACTTTCTAGTGCAGCAGTGAGTACCCCGGCCACTGTGAAGCTTTTTTCCCCTTTGGAAATGTGAGTTCCTCAACTACATTGCTCAGCAGCGAGGAATCGTGATCTGCAGAGAACTGCAGACAGCGCATAAGTACCTCGCCTGAAGAGACAGAAGTGTCTCTGGGTAAGAGCAATGTTAGTTGGAATAACTTAGGTAACTTAGGTACAGATAGAAGGAAATGGTAGAAACAATGTCTAGTTTGCATAAGACTTTCCTAACACCACGACCATTTTCCTTTGTAATTGATGTTTGTGCTGTCGTTAATTTTTTACATCCTGATTGTTTGATATTTAAGAAGGAAAATTGATTCTCCCTGATGGAGGACAAGAAGCTCTAGAGATTGCCTGGAAGTTAGGACGTGAAAAGGCATAAATCGGGCGGGGAAAGGTTGCTGAAAGAGGCAGTATTCCATTTCTATAACTGCTTCATCAGGGCAGGAATGATTCAAAGGGGAAAGACTGGAGTTTTTCCAAGCGGCCCCGAGGATCTGAGCCCTGCTTGATGGAAAGAAGAAAAAGAGAAGAAAATGAAACCGAGGTAACCCACGATTCAACAGTGGAGGTGGCCCCGGCCAAGCCGTTCCCAAACCAACCTCGTGTTAACGGCTGCATGGGCACCTTCTGGGGCACCCTGAGGACACGGTCAGCTTGGGCTCATCTTTAGTAATGGATAATTCATGTAGAACAAAGCAATTGCCTTCGGGGGTGGGAGCTCGACCCTTTGTCCCCCAACGAGGGGAGACGTGGCAGCCCCTGCTGCGCACCCCCAAAGCCTGGGGGAGGAAAAACCATCCCGGGACAGCTAAAAACCCAGGGAACGCTGGAATATTACAGAGAGAAAGGAAGGGAAAACCTCCCCTTCCCCCCCAACCCCGCCTTGTGAATTGGGTAATTTGGTAAAAAAAGAAACATTAAGTTTCAAAAAGTCTCAACCAATTTTAGGATTACTTCTCCGTCCACGGCGTTATTTCAGCCCTCAGGTTTCGGGCTCTGCTTCTTTGGGTTTTCCCGTCCTAACAAACTAAGGAACAGAAAGAAGCTTTTCCCGTTTGCTGTCTGAACCACATCAGGGAAAATGTGTATTTGGGACCTGAGTAAAACGTGGGGCTGCCCCGGCTGCGCCTCCCCGCATGCTCCTCTGTATCTCTATGTTCGTATGCGGGTGCAGGAACGGGATAAAAAGATCGCTGGGGGCATGTTTTGCTACTGAGAAGTATTATACATAGAAGGCATTCATGTTATAATACGTATAAACCATTAATAGCAAGATACTTATCAATATACTTGTTAGTGTATCAATGTTAACGACACTACATTATTTACGTTCATATTTATTCGGACACTTCTTAATATAACAATGATAAATGCGCTTCAGCTACGTAAACCTTTCAGGGAAGCTCTCAAATGGGTATTGGGTCTTGAGTGCAATTGGGTCTTCATTAGTATAATCATGTATCACGTATTAATTATTATGGACGAGGGGTTTAATTACTGTATCTCTGTGTGCCGTGGGTTCCCCTGCGGGAAGCGCCTTGTCCCGAGCACCGGGAAAACCAGCAAGTACCGGGGGAACGGCTCAGGGCCGGGATGGGCTGGTCCAGCACCGAGTTAAGAAGGGGGCTGGTGCAAAAGAAGTTAAAATAAAAGCCTACAAAGACTTTGCAGCGCAGCTCGCCTGGACCGCGGCGGTGAGCAGAAAATACAAGGAATTCCCTAGGTTTTTAGGGAAAACGAATGGAAAAGGCTCAGGGCTGGTGTCGGCAGGAGCTGGGTCCGCAGCGTCCTGACCACGCGTGTAGGCAGGGACAGCTTCACTGTCCTTTAACTGCCGCTGCCGCCAACTTCGCCGCTGGGATTCCTTCCCTCCTAACGCGCTTCTCGGCATCGCCACCCCGAGCCGAGCTCCGGTCCGGCTTCCCCGGGTGTAAACGGCCCGAAGTGCCCGAGGACCCCCAAAACGAGGGGGCAGGGGTCCCAACGCCGCCTTCGGAAGGAATCGGGAGGAGGAAAAGCCGTCCCGAACGTCGGACCGGGGTGACGGGCTCTTCCCTGTGCTCTGCCCTTGGGAAAGGGGGGGAATTCTGTCTCCACAAAGCAGAATACAAAGCATTCGATGGCTGTTGTGAAGCAACGATCCCGCCACGGTATTCACGCGTGGGACTTAATGTAGTCTGGCACTGCTTGAAAACAAACGATTCACTCACCCATCCACTAATACTTGCCGTTATTGTCTCCACCATTCTGGCAAGCAACGTTTGGGCTTTCAACTGAGTCCCAGCAACACATTTATCCCCAAAGCATATTAACGCGGCATCAGTCCTGGCCCCCGGGAAGGTGGCGCGGGGGAAGCTGCCGATTTAGCCTTGGAAATGGCAGGAAATAGCTGGATTTGGAGGACTTCGGTTTCCATTGAAGGGTAAAAGCTGCTCAGGTCCCCGGAGCCCCCCGAGCCCCGGTTGCAGCCCGGGAAGGGAGAAGGGAGGCGGCTGCGTGTCCGTCCCCCCACCCCGGCCGCCTCCTTCCCTTCCGCCTTCCTCCCCACCCGCCTCGGCCTCGGGCGGCCCCAGCCGCCGCCCCTGCAATAAGGAAAGGGGTGGAGGGGGGAGAAAGAGCGACCTTTGGACCCCCCATCCCTGCTGCCCCCCCCCCGGCACCCGCTGGTCTCAGCCCTTCCCCATCGCTATTCCCACCTTAAACTGGGATCTCAGACTGGGGGGGGGGGGGGGGGGGCACTGGGAGGAGACCCCACGCTCATCCCTTCGATTATGGAAGAAGCAGAAATGTGTGAAATCCCATTGAACTCCACCAGGATGGGGATGTCTCTCCCTATCCCCCACAGTGCTGCAGTCCAGGGCACAGTAGAGCTCTGGGATTGGCTGGGTGTGATGCTCGATGCCTTCCCATGCTGCATCCTCCTGTCCTCACTGGGCATCATCCTCAGCCACAATGCAGTGGGCAGAGAGACCTCCCCAGGCACTGGCAATGGCAGCAGCAGCGGTGAGGGCAATGCACGGACCCTCTTGCAGTGGCTGTAGCAATGTCGAGGCGATGTGTTCATCCCAAAGTGTCCCAACACGCTTGCTGTGGTCTCTGCTCTGCCTGGATGATGCAAAATCCAGCCTGCACCATCAGGTAACCCTTTTTAGGCATTAGGGATCCACCACCAGGCTCGGGAGGTGGAAGGTGGAGGAACCCTGAATCCTTGAATCATAGAATCCCAGCCTGGTTTCTGTTGGAAAGGACCTTAAGCTCCTCCAGCTCCAACCCCTGCCACAGGCAGGGACCCCTTCCACTGGAGCAGCTTGCTCCAAGCCCCTGTGTCCAACCTGGCCTTGAGCACTGCCAGGGATGGGGCAGCCACCGCCTCTCTGGGCGCCCTGAATGGAGCACTGGGCCAGTTTTTAGGTGCACACAGACCTCTCCCTGCAGTGCAGGTGGGAAACACACAGGATTCAGCCAGAAAAGCAGCGCTGCTGCACCCCGGGCACCTCCATGGGGCCCTTCCCCATTTCCTCCTCTCTGTGGCTGCCCCGAGGAGGATCAGATCCCCAGTATTTTACATGCTGAAACCTCTGGTCCCCAAGGGCCTGGGGAGGTTTTGCCACGAGCAGCACGAGGCATAATTCCCCACTGCAGTGGTCCCCACTGGCCTGGGGGACCTCGGTACCATCCTGCTGGCCTGAGCACCGCTATGCGCAGCCTGGGACTAGGAGCACCCATCTCTTGTCTTGCCATGATTTGTGAGCCGAGGCTTCCCTGAGCACAGGGCATGAGTTGTGCCAGCTGACAGGGCCTGATCCTCAATGGTGATCACCCCATCAGTGGCTCGGTCCAACACATGAAGTCCTTGTGTTTGAATTCCTGCCCTAGGGCTGAGCTGCCAGAGACCAGCAAAGAGCAATAACCCCTGGAGAGCAGCAGAGCTGTGCTGGA
This sequence comes from Pezoporus wallicus, assembly GCF_028554395.1. Taxonomy (NCBI): domain Eukaryota; kingdom Metazoa; phylum Chordata; class Aves; order Psittaciformes; family Psittacidae; genus Pezoporus; species Pezoporus wallicus. The sequence continues at coordinate 283,302 of NW_026640978.1, forward strand.
GCAGGGGCTCACCTATAGCTTTATGCTACGAAGGAAGGTGATTCTCCTGGGTCCCACCTCTAGGCTCTCCCAGGTACCACCAGATTCACCTTTTGCAGAGCACACTTTTGAGTACAGGGCTCCAAATCCTCCTGATTTCACCCAAAAGGCGGCCCCTCCATGCATGCGTCTAAGATATTCCCCCTCTCACTGCCTGCATGACCCACACCCAGCTTCAGGCTCCCATGAGTGGAGGAGGGAGCAGCAGGGAAGAGCAAAGGATCCTGATGTCTCCTAAGGAATTAAACATCAGAACCAGGGCTTAAAAGCCAAGCACAAAGCAACTCCCCTTTTCTCCCACAACAGCTGAAATAAATTGCTTTGGCTGGGCAGGAACTTGGGGAACACAGAGGCAGACCCTGGTGCGTGCAGTGATGGGCGCACGCTGCTGGGCTCGGCGCCTATAAGGAAACAGGCTCAGGCAAAAGGGCTGCTCCCGCTGGGTGGGATGGATGGGATGCACAGGCACAGTGCACGGTGCACGTAGAGTGAAATGACGCGTTTCAGCCTCCCTACCCAGGAGCTCGGGCCGGAGGAGGCTGGGGCCCGAGGGGAGGATGCAGGAGGTGGGAAGGGGGCTCACGGAGGGGCATTTCCCAAGGGAGCAGCAGGATTTGGGGCTGGGAGCGGAGGGCACCAAGGGGCTGCAGCCTCCGGGGAGCTGCCGTGGCTCCCCGCAATGTCGTTTTCCGTTTTGGTGAACAGAAGGGAGGGACCCAACCTGGGGGTTCCACGTTGGAGAGCCCGGGAGCAGCAGAGCAGCCACCCGCGGCGGAGCGCGGCCCTCCCGGCTTCTCAGAAAGGAAATGAGCGGCGAGGAAGGAGCCTCCAGCCAAGCCTGGGGAGGGGAGAGGAAACCTGGAAGGTGCAGGGTGGGCGAGAACCGGGTTAAATCAAACAGCCCGAGGTTGAAATCACCCCCCAAAAAGCGAGGGGGTGTCAGAAGTGCGCTGCAGTGATTGCGGCGCCGGGGCTCCGGCACAGAGCGGGGATAAAAAGAGCAAAGAGAAGTCAGGCCACGCTCTCTGTTCCCATGCCAGCTGATCCGTTCAAAGGATCCACGAGAAACGCGCTGTAAAAGTTCGGATTGTGGCTCTCCAGGCATCAGGGAGAGAAATATTCGCACCTACATCTTCCGGGGATGCCGGTGGGGTGGGAAAGGAGGGGCCGGCGGTGAAAGGGATAGAAAAGAAAAGAAAGGAAAGATCAAAATGCTCGCCTTTATTTGAGTCTTTCTTCCCAGAAATATTGCCAGAATCAGCGACCAAAGAGCTGGGCTCCCGTCCAGACCCAGAATTCAATTTTCCAACAATTGATTATTTCCAAACGCCAAGTCTTTAAGTAGTTCCAATTATTTTTTTCCACCCTCTTCAAACTGCTTTGGGGTTTGGGTTGGTTTTGAGGGTGGCTTTATTTTCCTCCCTTTTATTTTGTAACCTCAGCCTCAAATTCAATTGCTTAAAAAAAATCAGAGACTAAGAAGCTAGGAAGTTTTTCCGCAGCTTTTTTTTTCCATTCCAGATGGGATAAATATTAAATGGGTCCTATAGAGAATATAATAAAAGAATCACTGAGAACTGATAAGAGCATTTGGTGATTTTAAGCCCAAACATCGAAAGAGGAATTGGTAAAAGAAAACAGGTTTTTCCCCTTTAAAATAACCCGGTTCCTCTCCCTTTATTGTGACCTGAATTATTACCTAAAATATTCCCTGTTAAAGTGTCAAAGAACGGAAATCCTAAGATCAGCTTGGAAATCGCATTTTAAATGATTTCCATAGCAAAAAAAAAAAGCGCCTGCTCGAAATTTCCTGCATCAAGGAGCTGAACTGAAGGGAAGCGCGGTCTTAAAAGCACGAGGTACGCTGGAATCTCGGAATTCGGGAAAGCCTCTGAATAAACCAGCCCAAGCGCAGAGGCGGTTTTGATTCTGGGGGATGAAAAAGGTGAATTATACCCCCCAATCCCCAACACTGCTCCTGCGGGGCCAAATTCCGGTGGCTGCAGCCGTAAGAAACGGAATAAATTCGTGTTTCCATAAATCGGTTGTTCCGTCCTCTCTTTTATCGGGGTGTCCGTGCCCGCCGGTGGATACGGCTCCTCCTCGTGCTTTTCTTCCCGTTTGGGTAAATATATATACATATATATATGAATAAAAGGAAATGAAGTGACATAAACTACCGGGAAAGCCAGCAGCAAGTCGCTCTCTCCGCGGATCCCGCTCAGCTTCCACCCGGGACATCTCGGGAGCTTCTCCCTACGAAGCCCAAGCCCTCCCAGCCGCTGCGGGGGCTCCGTGGGGCCAGAGCGGCCTCGACGGCCACAGCGAAGCCCCGAAGTCAACAGGCTCTTAACTTTCAACTTGGCCTTGACCTCCGGATCGAGCCCGTGGGGGAAGCGGGGTGAGACGCAGGGGAGCGGCGGCCCCGTCGGCAAACAGGGGCCGCCCGTCGCGGCCGCCGAGCCCCAGCGCTGGGGGTAGCAAATGGGGAGAGGGCAGGGGAATCAAAAGGGCATCAAAGCGGGAGTGCAGTCGTTAAACTGCGGGAAGGGAAGAAAGAAGCCTTGAGATCGGAAAGGTGAAGGCTGAAAACACAGGGATCCAAACCACGGAATTGTTTGGGGTTTTCCTCTTTCCCTTCAGAAAAGAGATAATCGTCGATTTCGGTGACACCGAGATTTTTAGCTGATGAGAAGGGCCGAGGAGAGAGGATGCAGCTTCGGGATGTGATTTATTCCTCTATTCCTTTCCTTGGGAGAGAGGTCGGGGCGGATCTCGCCGAAACAGCCCAAAGCAGAGCCCCGGGGGCTGAAAGGAGCTGAAGAGGGGGTTTTGGGAGGCAGCTCCTCCCGCAGCGAAACGGGGTTTTTCCCCGCCTGGGTGAGCTTCGCGATCACTTCCAACCCCTCTTTTTTCCATGGGGACTTCTGGCCCTGAGCGTCACCCCTGTGGCGACTCCTCGGGGCGGACGGGTCTTTGGCTTGGTGGCCAAAAGATGTAGCAGAAGGAGAATGGTTATTGCGCTTTGATAATCAGAAGGCAGAAATCTCCGCTCTTCTTTGCACGAAGGAAGCAACGCACGAGCCCAGGCTGCCTTCGGGGGCAAAGCGTTCCCTTGGACAAGGATTCTGGGGGAAAAACAGAGAGAAAAGGGGTCGAGAAAGGCGATTCTGTGTTTGTACCATACGTACAGACGACTGAAACCCCGCGTACCTGAATAATCTCTCAGCATGCCCACAGCACAGGCCTCAGTGCGTTTGTCCCAAACAGCCCCTCACCGCCTCGTCTGTCCGTCCCCTCTGCCTGTGCCTCCACCTGCCCGGTGCTCCTGGATCCCAAAGGTGGTGTATTATTTTCCCACTTCCCTTTCCCAACCTCTTTCCCTTTGGGATGCCGCTTAGCAGGGATACACACGCTGACCTGAAGACACGGCCCACGGCCGTGCCAGCACCGTACGGGGCAATAGCTGTGTGCAAACAGCTTGAGTGTGTGTCCCCCCTTTTGCAGTTGTTTTCTGGGTGTCGATCACCCCCTTTCCCATCTCTCCTTGGTTTAGGACCCTGCCCGGTCCCTCTCCCCAAGGATTCAGGTTTCAGCCTTTGGCAGCTGAAAGTGGGGCTGCACGATGATGAGTGGGGTGAAAGAAAGGCCGAAAGGGGGGGTGGGGGGTGTCCAAGGGCTTGACCGGGCTTTTTCCGAGGGCAGAAGCCCCCGGACCAGCGTGAGAAGATGGGCCACACCGGACAGAAAAGAAGGAAAGAAAGCAAAGAAACGGGGGTTAATCTGAGCCCGGATTCTTCCACTGGGGACTGCTCCTCCGCGCCGTTCATAACCCCCCATCTCCTTCCCCTCCTTCCCCTCCCCCCCCCCCCCGCCCCCTTTGGGGTGTGTGGGGGGCAAGATGTCGTTCACGCCATCAGATGCAGCTCAAGAGCCGCCTCCCGTGTTCCCGCCTGTCACGTGCGGGGGGGGGGGAGCTCTCCTCCTCCTCCCATCGCAATAAAAGTATTTTCGCAATTTCTGCAGCCGGGGTTTATTGGGGCTGAAGGGGTTTTGGGGGGGGGGGCGTGGGTTTTCTTCCCTCCTTCCCCGTCCTTTTCCCCCCGCTCGGCAGCCAATGAGGCAGTCCTTCACCGTTGCGTCAGGGCAGCCCGGCGGGGAAAGGCAGCTCTCGGCAGCTCTCAGCCTTTTAAAAAGATCCGGGGACCCCCCTCGGGCAGTGCCCGGGCGCTGTCGAACCGGCTCTCCCCATGCCCCGGCCCCCGCGCCGCCCCCCATGCAGCCCCCGGAGCCCCGCGACCCCCCGGGCCTCGAGGGGCTCCTGGCAGCCGGCGGCTTCGCAGGCGGCCAGGGCAGGGGGGTGCTGCCACCTCCCGCCCCGGCCCTCGGGGGCCCCTCGCCCCCCGCCGGGATGAACCCCGGGTACCCGGCGGAGGGCCCGGCCGAGCCGCCCAAGCCGTGCCCCGCCTCCGCCCCTCCGCCGCCCGTCCCGCCGGGCCCTGCCGCCGCCGCTCCGCTGCCCTACGGATACTTCGGCAGCGGCTATTACTCCTGCCGCGTAGCCCGCAGCGCCCTCAAGGCCGGCCCGGCCCAGGCCCCCTTCCCCGGCGAGAAATACCTGGAACCCCCCGCGGGCGCCGAGGACTTCCAGAGCCGCCCCGCTGAGTTCGCCTTCTACCCCGGCTACGGGGCCCCGTACCAGCCCGTGGCCGGTTACCTGGACGTGTCGGTGGTGCCGGGTTTGGGCGGCCCGGGGGAGGCCCGGCATGAGACTCTGCTGCCCGTGGACGGTTACCATCAGCCGTGGGCTCTGGGCGGCGGCTGGAGCAGCCAAATGTACTGCCCCAAAGAGCAGGGGCAGGCCGGGTACCTCCTGAAATCCGCCTTTGCAGGTAACGACCCGGTGCGGGGGCTGGGAAGGGGGTGCGGAGCCTTCGTGTGGGGGGAGATAGGGACCAAGGCTTTAAATAACCTTCTGGGGAGCTGCTCTTGCCGCCCGGTAACGCTTAGGAAGGAACCCGAATTAGGGTTCACAAAACAACCATTTAGATTAACGCTGCCCTTTGCAGCTCCTCACCTTCCGAGCAGGGAGGCAGATGGTGATACTATCCGGGTTGAGACGGTGATACCATCCGGGTTGTGATAGTGATATTATCCCGGTGCAGATGGTGATACTATCCGGCTCCAGACACGATCCCAGCCGCTGCGGGCCAGGGCAGACCTCGGAATGGGGCTGCTTTAGAGGGGGTAAGGGGTGTGCATGGCTCACCGTGCAGGGCCGTGATCGGGGGGACCACTACCACCGCTCTGCTCGGCTGAGGCCGCGGGTATTACGCGGGTGCTACGCGGGTTTCGCCCACTTCGGTCTTTTACCAATACCTGGATTATTCATTAAATAAATGAATTCCGGGAAGAAAAGCAACCTTTAAATACCAATGGGGATAATTTAATTTAAATATAACCCCTGTCAGGAGGCTGGAGGGAGGAAATGGGGCAGGGAGGAAAAGTGGTGGGAGGTGGGTGGGTGCGGGGTGCGCGGGACCCCCGACATGCTCAGCCCCATCTCTCCCCACGCTCAGACTCCGCCGGGCAGCTGCCCCCCGACGGCTGCTCCTTCCGCCGGGGCCGCAAGAAGAGGGTCCCTTACAGCAAAGGGCAGCTGCGGGAGCTGGAGAAGGAGTACGCGAGCAGCAAGTTCATCACCCGCGACAAGAGGAGGAAGATCTCGGCCGCCACCAACCTCACGGAGCGGCAGATCACCATCTGGTTCCAGAACAGGCGGGTCAAAGAGAAAAAGGTCGTCGCCAAAATCAAAAGCAGCAGCAGCAGCACCCCGTGAGGACGCGGCCACCGCAAGCGCCGAAGGGGTCCCCGTCTGCCCCCCAAGCCGCCATCCCCGCGGGGGGCTCCGGCACCGTCACTGACGGGAGCGAGGAGGGCCGGGGAGGGCTGAGCCGTTCCCGCCGCCCGGGCAGCGCTGAGCGCTGGGCACCGCTCCCCCTGCTCCCGGGGGGGCTGGTGGGGACCCCCGAAAGTGGGGCGCCTGCGGAAGGTGCCCCATCCCCGCCCGCTTTGCACGCAGAGGACCCTGTACAGTTTGCTCTTGCCTTACAGCGCCGCTGCCACGTCGTGTTCCGTGCCTCTGACACCGCTTTGGTTTGAACAGCATCCTCAGAAATCAAAATCAGAAAGAAAAGGAAAAACTGGCCTAATTGCATGAATTAACCCCAAAACGCAACTCCCGGCTCGCCTGCGTGCGGCGGGAGCGGCGCTGTCAGGGAATGAGAACGGGGGTCACAGGGAATTTGGTCTTTAGCAACCAAAAGCCGTACTTGAAGCGGAAAACGAGCTTCAAAAATCCCCTTAATCCAGGCAGACGTATCAAAATGCGCGTCTAAAGGAGAATAAACACAGCGCGGGTGCGTATCCGGAAACATACGTGAGAATTGGCCGCATAAACGCGGCACGACATCTGCGTACCCGCAGGGACACGTCCAGGAAGGCGCGGTTATATATAAAATACACATATAGGTATGCGCATATTTAGCAATACGCATTATTTTACCTTTTCTCATAGACGATATTTGTGTTGGTGTATTTAGATATACCCGAAGGTATGCACGTAGCCACGCGATGTAGTGCCGGATGTGCGGATATAAATATATACTCAGCTCGAGGTGTATATAAACGTGTTTCATACGTACATATACACACTTATATGTATGTTCGTGCCTATATTTTGATACAGGTAAATGCAATCGGTATAATTCCCTACGCGCTTTCGTTTGTGCTGATATACGTGTATTTGTACACACATTTCCCTTCTCCTACTAATACGGAATTATAGCTATACGCGTCGTAGCATGTGCTGAGTAATCCCCGTGTAATACAAAATGATCTTGGTTAATATTAAGAAGCGTCGTCATCCTTTTCAACGGAATAAATAGGGTGAAAAGTGACTACACTCGAACACGCGTTTTTCTCTGCTCTGTCGGGTTATTTACAGCTGCGCAAATAAATCCCTTTGTTGAATATCTCGGCGTTTCAAGGCAGCGATGTGTCGGCTCGCAGCGTCCCTGCAACAGCAGCGTGGTTAAACCTGGCCAAAAGCCCCCAGAAGCCTCTCAAAAAGCGAATAAGCTCCAAACCACTCGTTCCACAAACAAAAAAAAATCGCCTTTTATGTTTTTGCTGCCTTTTCTTTTCAGCAACTTGCCCCAAGTAATGAGCATTTTAAATAGTGGGTTTGCTCTAGTTTAATGACGTATGAGCATTTTAAATAGTGGGTTTGCTCTAGTTTAATGATGTATTTATTAAGTATTCGAGGCTTGGGCCGGTTCTGGCTCCCACCGGGGCGGGGGGAGAAAAGCCAGGCGCGTTCTCCCCGTTTTCCCCCCGTTTTTCCCCGTCTTCCCCCGCTATTTTCTCCCTGCGCTTTGCAGGAGGTGCCGATGGCACCCCAGGGTGCAGCTATTCCCCTCCTGGGAGAGGGTCCCTCCCCGCGTGACGTCACGCATGACGCCAGAAGCTCTGGGAGGGGAACAGCCAATGGCGCTCGGGCTGAGCTTTCCGAGCAGTGACGTAAGCAGGGGCAGTGGGGCAGACGCAATAAATCCAATCCCACCCCCATTCCGAAGGAGTCTTTGGGGCTGTTGGAATGCAGCAAAAACTCCCCCCAAAAAGGAGGAAAAGGGAGGATGCGAGCGCGGAATTGCACTGGGAACCTCCTGTCCCTGCCCCGAACCACTCGGATTTGAAACAATCAGGGTTTATTTCCTCTATTTCTGTCCCTGTGGGAGCATCCCGGCCCCGAATCCCGGCGGCACCGGTGCTGGAAAGCGCTGGGGATGTTCGTCTGGTTTTCCTGAAGGAGGGGGTAGATGAAAAGCTCCAAACCTGCTTGCCTTCCCCCGTGTTACCACTGATGAACCTTCTCACCCTGATTTCTGTGTGCCTGTAGAGGTCATAGAACAGAAGCGGTTTTACCGGGCAGGAGAAAGACCCTTGGGTATCCCTCAAAGAAAAGCAACTAATTTAATAAAAGGAAAGAAATACGGTTGTGGTCTCCCATGCCCGTGTCGACTTCAGAATAAACCCGGCCTGTTCATGGGTTTGGAAAGGGATGCTCCTCCTGAAGCTGCCCTCTATGGCACGATAAGGGTTAATTCTTTTAGTGAGCTGATGTTTCTTTTCCCCATCTTTTCATTTCCCCCCGTCTGGAGCTCTTCCCCCGATGTCCCCAAACCCGCACTGGGACGCCTGGAAACCCCCAGGTACCTCCAGCCCACTTAGGATCCCTGCCCAACGGGAAATTGGGCTGAAATTGGGAGACGCGACACCCTCCCTGCCCCCACCCCCGTTCCCAGCTCCAGCCCCGAATCCACAGAGGAAAATGCAGATGGGAAGGGGAGGAGGAGAGTCTCGGGGAGAGCTGTAAAACCTTTACACGGCGGCCTCAGCAAAGGGCGAGAAAGGCCCGACATCCTCGTAAAACGCCGGGAAGGAGCCGCTGCCGGGGGCCGCTGGGCCAGGTGAAGGCTCCCGCCCCCTCCCTTTGCCGTTGAACTTGAAACTCAGAAAACCTGGGGCAGAGCAGCCCAAAACCTGGGGCAGAGCAGCCCCAAACTTAGGGCGGAGAGGCTCCAAAACCTAGGGCAGAGCCGCTTCAAACTTAAAGCAGAGGCTCCAAAACCTGGGGCAGAGCAGCCTCAAACTTAGCGCAGAGCAGCCCCAAAATTAGGATAGAGCAGCCTCAAAGTTCGGGCAGAGGACCCCTGGGAGCTCCTGGTGATATAAGAAAATCGTGTTTAAAATAGAGCCCCTTGGACAGTCACCTTCATTCACCACCGTGCCTCGAGGTGAGGCACAAACCACATCGGAATCTTTTTCCTTCCCATTCTCATCTCCCCTCCTCTCCTAACCTTTCCTTTCCTCTCCCCAGAATAAATCAAAACGCACCACTGATCCACCTAAGACCCGCAGAAGGCAGCAGCAGTGGGATCACCTCTCCCAGCCCTTCCTTCACGCCTCCCCCCTCTCCCAGCCTTTGACTCCTTTCCTTTGTTCAAGTTCATGCCCACCGCACAAAGTGTCTGGGCTGCTGCCTTTTTCCCCCCTTCCCCTTTCCCCTTCAAAGGATTTTGTCATTGAACTTGAGCCCACGTTGTAAACATTCTTGGGGCTTACAAGCATCTTGACGGGATGTCATTAACGGGGACCTCAGACTGCTCCCTCCTTTCCCTGCTTCTCCTTCAGCCGAATTAAAGGTACAGCTTTTTTATGTCCTCGCTCCGTTTGTTTCCGAATCTGAGCCCAAAACTAAAATACGATGTAAAAGGGAGCTCTGCCTCTCACCCTTCTTTCCTTTTCAAATGGGTTTTATGTTTTCAAACCCTAAGAAGACGCGATCTTTGTGTGCTGCTGCACATCACAGTGTCCTTTTAGACCTGCGAGCAACACGGGAAAACTCCTCATGGTACTGACATCCAATAAATAGTAAAATGAAATTCGTTACTCTCAAGCCTGCAAGGAAAACGCCTTTTCGGTCCATCAGAAGTGTTACAAAGGCAAAATAGAATTAATTTTCCACCGGAATCGGTGTTATCTTTTTTTTTTTTTCTACAGGACTTAATTGCTTTTTATAAACTACAGCGTGAAAAGACGAACCAGGTTTATTGCTTGCGAGCAGCCTGGCCATGGATGGGGCTCACGGCGCTCGGGAAGTGCCATTGAGATGAAATATTCCCTAAACAGCAACTAAATCGCTCTTTTTTTGGGGGGGAAGGGGGGAGGTTGCGCTGATCTACAGAAGTAAACATCCAAGTGAGACATATTTCCATTTTCCCAGCTGAAATTTAATACAGTTTTCGGTTTCTAATGGGTTTTCGTTCCTTCACACTCAAACCCATCTCATTCCTGCTGCAGGGATCCGTGTGCTGAATGTTAATGTCGCTGCACGACTGTGAAATACCCGCATTAGAGACCCGTCTGCGGTTTTCCGTTGCAACCGAAAGACGGAGGAAAAGGGGGCTCTTTTCAACTCCCTCCAAGCACTTTTTTTTTGTCTTTATTCTGACGGTTAAACACTTTTACCCCCGCTTTTTGTTTTCCCCTCTCTTAAAGGACGATAAACAGCGCCCAGAAAGCCGGGGCTGCCCATTAGCATCCAGCACCCTCCTCACCATCAACCCGCGTGCAAAAAAGTGCAAGACCGAGGCGATTCCCCCCGTTCCCGACCAGAAACCAGAGGCCGGTGGAGAAACGAGGGGGCAAAGCCCCGTTTGTGGGGTCCCGGCTCTGCCTGAGGCTCCAGCCCACGGGCAGCGGCTGCAGCCCCAGGACGGGAAAACCTCTTTTAAAGCACAATTTTACCTACAAAAAGAGAAGCCCTGGCTCACTTCGCCACTGCCTCCCTTCCCCTTCAGCCATTTCCATCCCAGGACCTGTAGGGTTATTTTTCTTTTCCCTAAATACTCAAGGCTAGAAGAGGTTTCTTTCTTTTCTTCAATGATACACCCGCTTGCGTTTTGTTTTTATAAGCAAGTAAGAAAGCCTCTGTGGCCACAGAAAGGGTACTGCCTAACACAGCAAAATACGTGGAACTCAGTGTGTTGGTTATTATAAGGTTATGGGAGCGGTGTTTTCACAGAGAAGAGGAAGAAAATCCTGCTGGCGCTTACCTTCAGTTGCATAAAGCAACTGAATTAAGGGATATGTTGCTTTTTAATGCCATTAAATCCTGGGTGACGCATAGGTAGGAGGCTAGCAAAGGGGCTTGGGGCACTTGGTGTGTGCGATGGCCTGAAGAAACCCAAGTTCCACCTGTGTCACCTTCCAGGGACCGTTTATTAGAGTATAGAAAAGATTTGGGGTACTAAAATTCACCTCCAACCCCAACTTGCCCTCGTCCAACACTGAAACTGTCCGTGGCCCATCCAGGGTCTGCAGCCCAGCAACCAGGGACGGGCAACAAAAGCAAAAGTGAAAGGGATTGAGGTGTGGAAATGCCAGGGACAGTCCCAAGCCTGAACTAAAGGAGCCAAGACAGAGCTTGCAGCAATGTCAAGTCACCAAAAGCAGAACCTAAGCGTGTGGGCTTTCATACTGGAATGCACTGAAATGCTGGAGAGGGATGGAAACGGGAGGGATGTAAGCACAGACAGGTCTGTGTTTGCGTGCGTCTATTTCAGCAGCACTCAGTAATGTATTAAAACTGAAGTGACCTGGACTCTTGGCTTCATTTCCTTATTAAAGGCTCAGTTTAGCAGGACAGTTCAGTCACTGCTTTAAGGAGATGAATGAGACACGGGAGCTCAATCTGTCTTAACACCAAGCACCTTGGGGGATATGGGGCATCCAAGGTTGTCCTCCGGCAGCAGCAGCGCTCGCGGTGACTGCGGGTATAAATAACGGAGGTCGATGGGACGGTCATTGCTCACCTGAAGGGCTTTTAGCAGACAAGGGGAAGGCGGAAAACATTATCTAGCTTGGAAAATCCCATCAGGAAAAGGCTTATTAGGATAAATCATGAGAAATAAATGGTCTTTAATCTACTAAAATATTAAAATAACTTAATGCTTCCAAGCACACACACTCCCCCAAACCCCCCAGTTAAGCTATATATAAAGAGTTCCTTTTGCTTTAGCACTCACTGGCTCAGGTACCTGCATACCCATTCATATCCGTGCACAAGGCCAGGAACACACCTTTTGTAAACTTTATCAGAAACAGAAGTATTACATTGGCTTTCCTGGAAAACAAACCAATAACCATATTCTTTTCTCATGTATTTTGGCTTTTAGCAGTTTTCCACAAGGAACAGGAGAGCCAGGAAGCAGAATGGAACTAAACTAAGTCAAATGCCTGTTTTCCTGCGCTCTGTAAACGCAAGGGCTCGGCCAGTCCCTGGGAGCAAGAGCTTCCATCTTTTGTCCAGGGCAGAACTATGCACTGAAAAGCCAGGAGTGGTGTTGAGGCGCTGAGCCCAGCACCTCTCCCCATCTCTCTCTTCAGCTCCTGGGCTTATGTTGGTACAAATCAATAGTAATTCCCCTAAAGTTCACTGGCAAAATTGTGTAGTCCCTTGCATTTGTTAAAGTTCAAAGCAATTCCCTCAAGTTTAGTGCAGAGGAGACTGGGACCGTCGTTTCATGCACATTTGCAAGGAATGGAGCACAGCCTTTCTACAGTATGAGCCATTGTTTTATATCGCCTTATCACAGCTTCTCCTGTTTGTCCTTCCACAATATCCCTGAAACACTGCCCTGTGCTGCAGAGCTGCTGCTTCCTGCCACAGCAACCGAGATTCCTTCCCCTCCCCTGGATTTCTCTGTCTCCCCGTCTGCCCTGTGCAAGCAATAGCCTATTAAGACAATGTCTTTCAGATGGACAAGAGATTCGTGACCTGCAATAGCTGAAGTAACATGTGCTCTTGTGTTCTTTCAGATGTGCACCCAGAAATGGTCCCCATGGGCCTGTGAAGATGAGGCTGAGCCAGACAGTTGAGAAAGGAGTGGGAATTCATGGCTTCACGACTCGTTCTCTTTATCCACCAAGAAATTTTGCCTTCATGGAAGAAGATGAATTTGGTCACAAGTTTTGGACATCAAGAAATACAGAACAAAGAGGAGTAGGAATAGTTTAACTACACAAGATCAGTGAGTCTGATGCATTCGGACTCTGGGACCTACTACACATGAGCCAGCTATATGCAGAGTACACAGGCAACAAACCTAGCGCCCTCAGACATTCTGCATCATCTGTGACCTCCTCTTTGTGCTGGGATTTCCAAGCCGTGAGCATCCTTCCTTCCCCTCCTCCCCCCAGGACTAGCTTCTTCCCATTTCCCCTCATTTTTTAACCCTGGAGAATGATTGTTAGTGCAAAATATTACCTCAGCTCTGAGTTTGAAACGCATCGTGGCAAACACATCACAATCCACTGCTCACTAGTTCTCCAGCAGCACAAGCTGAGCTGAGGCACCCATGGGGACCATTTCCTGGGCTAATGCTTCTACCAGTGTCATGCAGGCACGAAGAGCAGATCGCTTGTTAAGTCAAATGCCTTTAGCATCTCATCATTTCTCGCCTATGATATTCCTCAGGGGTCTGCGTGAGCTCTCGGAAGCTGGTGCTGTAAACACTTGGGTGCTGGTGCTGAGAGCGTAAGTTCCTGGCTCCAGGCACAGCGTGCGAGTGTGGTTTTGGCTGAGTGATGGTTTCTTTTCTTTTGGAATACACCTCAGTACCTTCAGCCATACGTAAAACCCCAGCCATAGAGGGTTTCATCATTCGAAACAATATGTAAACTGATGTGCTTGGTTAAATTTAACAGTGTGTGTAAAGCCATAAAGGCCAGTGCTGAGCTACAAGAGACAGGCAGGTGCTTCTTGTTAAAATTCCTCTGCTGAACGACACGGCAGGTTGGGGTGAGCTTCCTGTCATCTCAAGGTTCACCCTTTTTGCAACAACCATCTATCTCCCCCTAGATTAGAAAGTGCTGTTTAACATCGCTGTACGGCTCGAACGTGGCTCTGAATAATGACATTTCTTCTCTGTTTAAATGTCAGCCTATCCCACATGTCCGATTCGTTCCCTGAAAAGACCTGATCCTCATTCAGGTGGCTCTAACCAACGACTTTGTTCCTATTCCCAGAACCAACAGGAGCCATTTCCCCATCTCCAGCCCTTCACAGTGAAGTGTTTGCCCAACCCTGGGACCTTCCTCCCCACCAACAGTAAAAAAGGTGCCTTTGTGTGAGTGGGGAAAGCAGCCCGGTGGTGCTGCAGCTCCTCAGACATTCATTTTCCCAAGCAGAGGAAGGTCAGTGGTATTTTTATGGGAATCCCTGGTTAATGTATGCCGCTGTCTCTGATAAAGACCCTTGGGTTTCTCTTCCTATTTCCATGAACTCCCTCACTCCTTAGTCCCAAGTGTCCCATCATTTAGGAGGGTTTCCAAGGAACCATGAAGGTTTGTAGGCGGTGGGAAGTGTGCCCCGGGTACAGAGGCTCCCAAGCAGACCAAAGACCTGGCATCTAAATGAATGTTTACATAAAAATCACACACCTTAAGCTTTATGATACCTTATGGCTCTGTCTGCAGTCTGGACAGGCGATGGAAGGCACGAGGGGGGTTCATGTGCACCCTGAGCAGCCCAAAGTGGGCATATGCGCAATCCTAACTGCCAAATAGAAGCATAAGCCTGGGCATGGAGCATGGGCAAGGACCCAGGCTCTTGCCTTGGTGGCCAGATGGGCTGGGCATGGTTGGAGGCAAGCAGGCTGCTGCCAAGTGAGTGAGGAAGGGGCTGATGGGGCCCCCAGAGCTGGGGATCTCAGCTGGGGCTTTTGGGGGAACATCAGGGGAATCAGTGCATGGTTTAACTGGCAACCAAAGAGATTCTGGTCTCAACCTTACCACTTTGTTCTCATTGACAAATGGGGTTTTCCCCCACATTGACTCAGGTCAGTGCAAATGAAAATAAAGCTCATTCCTACAGCCTTGCACAGTCCCAGAGGAAAGAGAGGGAAAGGCACAACACCCCCTTCTCCAGGCCCTGTTAGTCCCTGAGTCTGGACAGCTTATGGTAAGGTGGGAGAGCACTTTGTCTTACGGTTCATTTCCCACTTGCTCTTCTTTTTGTGTTGCTAAATCTAATGCTGAGCTGCTGCTTGAGCTGCTGGGACATCAGCCACCCAGTTTCCTGTCCCTCTCCCAAGTTCCCCATCACCATCAGTCCATGGAGGATGTGAAATCTGGAATGAGATTCCAGGGCTCATAGCCTCCATTCCTGCTGATGCAGCTCTATTTATTGCCAGTCCCATGTCCTTTCTTGGAGTGCTTTTGGCAGTCTTTTCCTACATCTGTGCTCAACCATCATTCAGGCACATTCCACTAAACCTAGGGTTACACAAACGCATGAAACAATGCGATACGTGTGGAGCAGAACTGGAAACCCACTGAAGGCTTTTGGTATTTGCCGCATCCCACCAGTGCCACTACCTTCCTTTGTGCTCCACATCTTAGAATTCCACAAAGAGGTAAAAGAGTTCAGTTAGGAAATCTCATTAATAAAATAATCAGAGCTTTTTAATTTGACCGTGGTTATTCTTTATCAAATGCTGTCCAGGATCAAGCCAGTTCTTCCCCACCCAATATTTAGAAGAAAAGGGGAACATTCAGGACTAGGATTTCTCAAGGACAAAAGAAGATGTTGGCTTGTCTCTGTTCTCAGCATGAATTCAAACCCCAAGACTGAGAGCCCAAGATTT
Source organism: Pezoporus wallicus (assembly GCF_028554395.1). Classification (NCBI taxonomy): domain Eukaryota; kingdom Metazoa; phylum Chordata; class Aves; order Psittaciformes; family Psittacidae; genus Pezoporus; species Pezoporus wallicus. Next base: position 298,613 of record NW_026640978.1, read on the forward strand.
GGTCTGCATTTGGTTTACAGCTTCTGCTGCACAGGAATTAATGTATTTCAGAAGACTCAAGAGCCTGATGGTTGGGGTACTACCCTGCAGCTGGAGAGGTTTGAGTTGTACTTCTGCCTTTACCATTATCTCTCATTTTATTTCCACCTCTTACAGCCATTGTAAACTACGTGGAGATCTCTATGGAACTTTGCTCTATAGGGGCCAATGTCGTTTACAGTCTAAGCTGCAAAGAAATCCTCCCAAATCTGCCCAGCATCTTGCTCGCCTTCCAGAAGCCCCGTGAAAGGTGGCAAACCTGCGGGGTCCTCCAGCCTGCTCTGCAGCAGAGCTCAGAAAAAGCCTGAAGAGGCACTGGGGGAACAGGAGGCATTCAGGTCCCGGTGGCTGGAGCACCAAGAATGATCGCAGGATGGACCAGGCCACAAAGAGCCTCAAGCACCATCCACCTCAGAGGGCTGCCCTCTCCCAAATTGTAAACCTCTTCTAACTCTTCCCTTCAACCAGCTTCTGAAACAGAGCTTTCTCAAACCCTGCTGGCTCACACTTCAGCAGCAAAAAGCCAATTTGACAGTGGGGCTTGGCTCACCAGCCAAGGGTACAGGGCAAGGTGGTGGGTACAGGTCTGCCAGCCCCAACATTCAGGGCCCTGGGGGCTTCACATCTCTGACATCTCTAAGAACAGAATGGAAGGAAAGGGAAATTAAGTACAAACGGGGGACCTCCACTCAGCCAGATCTCTGGGGTTTTTGTCTGCTGTGTCCATATTTGGTCTTAAAAAATAGAACACACCACAGTCAATGGGAGTCACCACTTTTCCTCCTTATTTATTCTGCAAACGTCAAATGCAAGTGGGATAAGAAGTGAGGTCCCCAAATTCTTCAGGGAAATCTGTGGACATCAGTTTCTCTGCTCTCCTCCCTCATAGTCCTGCCAATCTCTACTATACCAGAGCATTTTGCACCCTCACTGCTCACCTCACCGTAGTACCCTCCGCTGAGAGCAGAAGACGGCTTGACCTTCACCACAGGCTCCTCTACATGACAGAACCCTGGGATAACACGTGGGGCCGAGTCCACTCGAGCCCATCCCAAAGGTCTTTGCCCTGTCCCATGCTCTGGCCGGGGGTTCTTGTGTTTCTGTCGCTTTTCCCCTCTTGGGAGGCATAATTCAATCCAGTAACACCACGGATATAAATCAGGATCCTTTCCCCATCAGAAAGCCTCTGTGTGCAGGGACTGACAAAACTGGGGGGTCACGGCACCGGGACAACCTTATTACTGGGGGTGGTGGCCTGGTGAGGGTGGGGGGGGGCTGGACCTGACCCCTAGGGATGGAGCCGCCGGGACTGCAAGGCTGGAGCAGGGATCCCTTCCCGGCCAGCCGGGAGCCTCCCCTCTCCCCCCCGCCGCGGTTCAATTTGCTCCGTGCCAGAGGGGAAATTTATCGCTGCCCGAGCAAGAGCACGTTTTTTTGGCCACGAACTCTGCCTGGGTGACATTCTCAGACTTTCTCGCTTCAAGCCGCCTCCGGGAAAGGCGGCCGCGGCGTTTTACAGTAAATCCCGGGGCTTCGCTTTCCAACGGTGCGGATCGTAAATCCAGCAGCACCTCCCTTCCCCCGCGGCTCCGCGCTCCGCGGCCGCGCAGAGAAAGCGCGGAGAGGGGAAAATCGCGGGGACCTTTCCCGTGGAAGAAGCCGGCAGAGAGAAAGGGGTTGGGGGTGACCGGTTAATAAATGAAATAATGCCAGCCCCCAGCCCCTAAGCTCCGCTGCGTGCCCCGGACACGCACACACACACACCCGGGAGCCAGGATTGATGATCCCGGTTATCCCGGTAATTCCCGGCTCCGGGTCTCGTCCCCGGCCGAGGGGTCCGCGTCCCCACCCCGGAGGGCAGGGAGGCGATGGGGGCCGCGTCCGCCCTCCGCATCCTCCGTGTGCGGTTAAAACGGCCCTTCAGGGAAGCGGCTGAGGGGCTCACCCGGCCAGAAAGGACGGGGAAGGGCTCGGGGTGCAGCCCCGGAGCGGGGCCGAGGGCACTTTTCTTGCCTTAAGGACAGGAGGTGGACGGGGATGTCTTCCAGCAGACGTGAAGGAGCGACCCAGCATTTCCCCAGCGCCGAAACAACCCGGGGAGCTGCTGTTGTGGAGCTTTGGAAGCTTAAAAAGGACCAGATTTCCACTTCTTTTCCAAGAAACTAATAAAGGAAGCGAACAAAAAAAATTAACCCAAACCAAAACGAAACAAACCTAATTTATTACAACAGAGAAATTCGCAGATGATGCTGGTTTGAATTTATTTTTGGACAACGGTAACTCTCCAATATATAAACCCCATCCCAAAAAACGTAACCCAAACCCCACCTGCCTTTTTGAGTGCAAACCCTTAAAATCCATGTCCCGGAGCTGCGGCAGGTCCCTTGGCTGTGGCCCCACAGCTGCCGCACGTTTGTGAAAGCTCGGTAAAAGCCTCTGAATTTGTGTTTGTTTTTTTTTCTTTGGGTATTTTCTTACCTTCACACATAACGAATAATAAGGAGGCATTTCAAAAACTAATACCGGAGTCCTACTATTCTCCATTGCACAAAATGCAGGTTTCAAGCCTGAAAACCTTTCTGTACAAATATTCATCCTCACAGCAACCATTTACGCTGTAGAAAATGTCGCATTAATTCACACCTGCACCCTCTATTATTTCTCTCCCGGAATTAAACCTTTCCCTAGAGCCCGACACCGAGTTTTCAGGCTAAAACCGATTTGTCTCTATTCGCAGTTGCACTTCCAGCAGGATCAGTTCAAAGATCCACACGGGTTTCTCTGGAGGCTTTTCTGTGCTCGCTGCCTGGCTGGAGAAAAGGGAAGCGAATAGGATGTCCTCAGTTAAGTAACAACAGAAAATTATACATGAAGGTGAGGAGAGTCCCACAGCCCCAAGCTTCCCAAGGAAAAGCGAAGAGAAGATCGTTTTCACCGATAGAGAGTGAAAGGTAAAGATCGGAATTCTCCTTACGCTGAAATAACTCCTGCTGCCACTTCGCTTCATCCTCGACTTCTGTGTTGCAGGAAGTTGTGGTTATAGCCATGGAAAAACATAAACCAAACCCAACCCCGCCGCTTCTTCCCTGCACAAAACCACTGCTTAATTCCGCAATTTTCCTTGCACATCTGTCTGGCTGCAAACAAAGAAACTCGCAAGTTTTCAGGTCTCTGCTGCAAGGAAATGTCTTCTAAAGAGCACAAGGAAGCGGAGCCGCTTGCGCCACACATGCAGGGTCTTCCCAGACAACACTTCCCTTGTTCCACGTATTTGCAGACACACCTGATCTGCTTATAGAAAGCTCAAATACATCACAGCGCTCCGCTGCCTCTATTTCACTACTTACCTTCCCGATTTCACCCCCTGTGCTGGAGGTGTTAAATACATTTCAAACAGGTTTTGTTATCACTTTTGTAATTCAAGCTGGCGGTGTTACTTCACTCTTGTAATTTAGCTGGGTGCTGTTTGTTTTGAACTACAGTGACTTCATGCAGCTGCATACACGGCTACAAATACATAAATGCGGGGAAGAGAAGCCAAGTAGCAGCCCGAATAACTGGGCTTACTTACGTCTTGTTGCTTCAGGAGGGTGCAGCTATAGATGGAGCAGGGAGGACCCTCTGCAGTCCCTTCCAAACCATCCCATGATTCGGTGATTCTATGATCCCGTGACTCTATGATTCTGTAATTCCATGATTCTATGATTTTGGGATTCTATGATTCTATGATTTTGTGATTCTATGATGTCATGATTCTATGATCCCTCCCAGCTGTGGACTGATGTGGACTCCCAACCAGCACAGCGTTTGCTGCCTGTGGCGGAGAGAAGGTCACCCCCTCACCGTGGACTCCTTTCAGAGGATTGATTTGGCAAAGAAGAAGCCCCAAACCTCACGAGAAAGGGAGAACCAAGCCATGCTTGACGGGACGGGCAGAACTTTGCCAGCCGCTTTCAGAAAATCCATGGATGGCAGTGCTCAGAGGGAAATGTGTCCCTATACATATATGTGTGTATATATATGTACACATGTACGTATGTCTACATACATGTACCTGCATGTGTACACATACTGAGGTCGGGGCCGCCCCTTTGGGGGGCGCGGAGCTCTCCGCGGTGCTGCCGGCCCCGGGTTCAAGCGCTGCCCCATGGACGCGGTGGGGCGACGGGAGAGGAGCCCGGTGCCCGATCGGGAGGGCTCCGAGACACCCCTCTGGGGCCTCGCTTCCTGCCCTCCCAGCAGCACAGGGGCTTTCTGCTCCACCGCTGGGCAGGGGGGGCTGCTGCATAACAGCGTCTGGTCATTGCTCAGTGTTTCCCCCTTTTCAAGCTGTGCATCGTCTGAGCAGTTTGATTAAGTGAAAAGCAACATTTATTGTAGATGTTCTGTCACTACGGGTATGGAGTCGGACATGATTTGTTTATCATCTTCCCTGTGATCTTTCTCCTCAAAGGAACAAGACCCATCTGTCGGGCAGAGCAAAGCTGCTCCACTTTAATCCATAAATGTTGCCATTTAAGGGGTGCAACCTTTGACAGAACATAGTACAAGTCTTTGAACAAGACAGTTGTGCAACTGGCGTTAAAGAGCCTAATTGAATCTTTCACTAACCACATGCGCTTGCTTTGGGCAAAGGTTTTCTCTGCGCAAATATGATCTTGTCCATTTGCTAGGAAATTTATTACCTTTCCAATCATGTGAGTTCCATACTACGTGCAGACTTAAAAGCTTACAAAACATCATGGATTCATCTTCGGCTTGTCCACGTGTTTCATTAAGGCGCCTCATAAATTCATTCTGACTTTCATTAGTTTGCCTTTGCTTCCGTGTTACACTTGTTTCTGTCTTTTCAAAGCATCTCTGTTTGATTGTCCCTTTAAGCTCTGCCCCTCTGAGTTGGAGACATGATATTTGTTCTGGTGTGTGTTAAACTGAAGTGATTTCTTCTGGCTGAGCATCTGCCATTCAAGGGGAGCACCAAAAGTCTTTGCAAATGTTGGCCACATGCTTTCTTCTGCCTCCCAGGCTGTGTCTGACACCAGCATCCAAACAGGACCGAATCACTACTTGTTCAGATTAGCCAAAGCTGGGCACAGTGGGCAGGACTCATGCAGCCAGGTCCTACCTCCTGCTCCCTCCAGGAGGGTTCACCCCTTGCACATTTGGAGAGCAGGGTTGGGATCCAAAGGTCAGAAGCAGAAGGGGAAACTGGGACAGGCCAGGGCTGGTCTGTAACCTACTGATCAGCTGCTGCTGGATGATAGGATCTGAGTCCAATAAAGTCATCCTGCAAGGGAAGCAGGAGGTGAGAGCTGTAGGAATAAGTCTCTTATCTCCTAAGTGTAAGGTCGGAGCCCCAGCCTCAGCTTGCCACATGATCTAGGACAGTTTAACCTTGTTATCACTGTAACATGCATGCACCCAGTGTCAAAGATGCCCCACCACCTTCAGCCTCCAGATCAATCCCATATGCTCCTTGCAAGTACAAAATCTTTGAAAATGTGTAATATGAATCTTCTTAGCCATGATCTAAACCCGTTGTTCCTTGTCCCATCCACCATGAATGTGAAGGAGACGATGCACTCCAGGCTTCCTCTGCTTTCACATGTTATTTAGGCAGTGCTCTGCAACTTATCTTTAGACTTTACTTCTTTAGACTTGTAAGTATTCAAATACCTGCAAGGACTCATTACATTTACACAGAAAAGGAGAAATTGCTGTGTACCTTGAAGGGATTCACTGTGCAGTGTTTGCAGAAGGCTTGAAGAGGGAAAATAAAAGCCGTTGGATTTTTCTCCCTCCCTATTCTGCAAGCAGTTTCTAAGCCCCCAGTAAGGTTTGGCTTCACATAGCTACTGCAGTGCAATAACTTTTATTCATAATGATGGTAAAATTAGGTGCATACAGATTATATTGTTATAATATTACTGGATGATAGCATTATGATTCTCTTTTACTTTTGTAAGAATGGTTATAAATGGCTATGAGAGGGAAGTTGAAGGCAGAGAGCTGCTCTGGACATTGGATTTATTGCGTTGCATAAAACACTCATCAACCTGCTTGATCTGCCTTTTTCCTCTTTATAGCTTTCTGGGTGATGGCTAAGGTGGGACTTTGCCCAGACTCTGCACCTCACAGAAAGAAAGTCACTCCTGATGGTTATCACTGTTTTGTAGACTTTAAGGAGTTAACTCCAGACCTTGCTCTGGCTCCATTTCTGGTGAGTGGATTTTATGGGCTCCTTTTAACTCCCAGCACAGATTTGACACTCTGGCCTTTCGTAATAATCCTCTCACTCACGTTGCTGCTTCTGGAAACTTCTCCGCTTCAGCTTGTGCCAAAAAGCTTCACATTCCAGTTCTCCCAGGCTTGAGTGGTTTTTCTCATTCCTGCCTTCTTCACATAGTTAACAGCAAGGCGCAGGATGGTCCAAGGTCTATTTTAATCAGGTCTTGCTCATTTGTTTTCTGGATATTCTTTCTCTGAGCCCTAGGCCCTCACTGGGATGAAGTGGCGCAGTGGGATGCCCACTTCCCCTCCAATACTTGCACATCAGGAAGGGAAATCATGGAGGTGCTGAGCAGCCCTCCTCAAGCAAGTCGTGACTTTACTTAGAAGCATCTTGAGCCCTTGTCCTTTCTTCACCTTCCCCTCCCACCAGCTCCTGGACACCTTCAAGAGCAAAGTTCAGGCCATGTTCAAAAGCAGCTTCACTGACACACGTGGGACACCTCTCAAGCATAGTAAAACACATTTGAAACACTGGCTTGGGTCTTCACATCCCTCTCCTAAGAGGACATCTGAAGAACATTAGGTTTAATTCAAGGCTTCTGCGCTTGGGCATCCTGCAAACTGTGGCAGTTTCATGGTCCTTGTTTTGCAGAGGGGGAAGCAGAGAGAGAAGAGGCTGAGCTGTTTGATCTGTTACCCAACGATGTAGAATTAAACTTGGCATACACTTCTGCCAGGGTCTTGCTCACCAGCCTGTCCCTACAGCGCAGGCGAACAGTGCATTTGTCGGTGCGAGAACGTATCGCACAAATAAAACAGCTTGTGTGGTGGAAATCAAGTGTTTGGAGGAGGTTGAGAAAGAGATTACACATAGCCCTGCACATTCTGACCGGGTTTTAAATGGAAAGAAGATTAAAGAAGAGAAATTCAACCCAAGTCTAATGAAAAAAAAATGGGCAGATATGCTTGTAATTGGGTCATCCCACAGAAAGTTACTGATTCAAAAGGAACTCGAGTTTCTTTCTAACTCTGCTTTTTCATTTTCATAAAACCAGTTTGTATTTAACAAATGCCACCGTGTAAAGAAAAAGCTACCCCAAACCAACACTCCCCTAAGTTCCCCATCTGTGTTTTCCATTTTACAGCCTTCCTCCATCACAGTAATTTGAGCTTTTGCTTGGAAGGAGCGGCGAAAGAGGAAAACCCTCCCAAGCATCCCTTTTAAAGCAGCGTTTCTCAGTTCAGCTCCAGCCAGGGGTTGCCCTCTCCTGGAGGAGAGGAGAAAGTCGCATCCCACGACCTTGCACTCCTTCCCTTTAGGCTGCAGTCCCTGCACCTGCCAGAGCCCAGGGACAACGGGGATCTCCTGGGGCACAACGTCCTGCAGTGGAAGATTTTCCCTGTCAAAACCTGGGGTAACCACACCGTTCATTGCTGGCCCCGCTGCCAGGAGCAGTGGGATGATGGAGACGGGGGATGACAGAGACCTGTCCCAGCCTGCAAGCTGAAAGGAAGGGCCCAGGGGAATATTTACTCTGTCTCAGAGCATGGACAGGTTGCTTCTCACCAAATAGTGTAGAAATCACTGCAATTGGATGGTGTAGAAGCCAACATTGTAAATGGGAGTCAAAAAGGGATCCAACAGACTACTGAAGGATGCATCCGATTTGGGCTCTTAGTCAGCCCGATCTGTCCAGCAGAGCCACCAGGTCAGAAAGGTTCTTACCCTGCTGCTTGCTGAGGCTGGGACTTCATCCTCAGCAGCGGTGCGCTCTGTGCATGCCACTTTTCCCCATGCATCTTCTGGGCTATGCTGGAAGCTGGGGTTGGTGTTGGAAGTGGGGCTGGATGGTGCGCCGGGCTGAGGCAAGCGACAAACCTTCCTCCATCCAGCAGCATTGATGAGTCTGTTGTCATCTGCAATACCAGTTTCTTGCTAATGCCCAGCCATATTCCCACTGATGACAGATAACACTATGGCTTTTGCTCACCCCTATCCCCCACGATGATGGACAGACATACAGACATGACCATGGCCTACCACTTTCCACCTTCCCTCAGTGTCCTGCTATAAAAACCTCCACCCCAGCAGCATGCCACCATTCAGCCAGCCTGGCTTACGTGGACTCTGTTCTTTCCCTGGTTGTGTCCCCAGCTCTTTCTGTGTCCTTGTTTCCAGCAGGTGCTGTCTCTTGCTCCACATGCTCTGAGGCAGGAGGCTCCCAATGCACTTGGAGACCTCCAGGAGCCGGTGATAGAGAAATGCAAAGCACAAATCCTTTATGGATTTAAGTCGCCTCAAAAGGGAGGCCACATCTCCTTCAGCTGCTCTCCAGAGACTTGGCCTGATCTGAAACAGATTTCTTAGCATCTTTTTTAGTGTTTCTATTTGGATAAGGGCACCAGCAGGAGAGAAGGGCCGTTTCTCTGCCTAATGGTGCTTCAAACACTCTTGTGAAGTTGAATTAACACCACTAAAGGGAAAGATTAGAAGTCACTTTAAAGTGGCTCTGGGGGAAGTTTTCAACCCAATCTATTTGCACCCACGACACTGTATAAAGATAGAGCTAATGGGAGTGCAGTGAAGTCGTAAAGACAGGCAGCCTTGGTTTTAAATTAACAGGAGCATTATTTACACCTAGGACATGGGATACAGTACAGCCTGTACATAATTCTGCCACTTTCTCGTTTCCCACCCCCTCCTGCAGACTTAGGCAATATTAGAGTAGTTAATTGAGAAGACAATATTAAACTTCAGAAAGGTTTGATCCCCCTTTATTTTCTTTACCAAGAGATGCATTTTTATGAAGGTTGGTTGGTTTCTGTCAAGATAAATACACACTTTCAGTGTTTTATTCTCCAAAGAGCCGCCGAATGGGACGTTAATAAGATTAAAACGATAATAAATAAGCCCAACAGCAGCTTTTATGACCTCATTTCTGCTGAGCTCCCTTTTGGTTCAGTTTTGCTCACACTCAAGCCCAAGCACATCCACCACACCATGTTTTGGGGCTGCTTTCCCCTTTCCCCACCCAGAGAAGCTCTGTTTAAGTCTGCCCTGAAACACCCTCATTACCTTCAGCAGAGCTCTGCACCATGCAGGAAAGGTTTCAAGGGGTGCAGGGTTGGGGGGGAAACTGAGGCTGGGGCTCAGGATGGACCTGCAAACCCTTCTGCATGCAGGCAGCACCCTATGAGCACCCCATAAAACAGAAGACCCTGCTGCAGCCACTCAGACTGGACCCAAGGGTTCCCTGGCCTTGGGACCCTCACCGCTTGGCTGCAGTTCCATTGCATTCGGCAGACTCTGGATCAGGCCTGGCAATCTCCCTAGAGCAGCTCTGCTCTGGCCTCCCTGGGTGGGAGCCTGGCTGGGAAACACTGAATTCCTTAATATTTATTCCTTCCATTTCCCCTTCCTCCAGAGGCACTTTAAAAATCAATACTGGTATAAAAAAAGGACATTTTGGAGCCAGCTTGGTGCCTTCTGCTTTCCCTCAAGTGCTTCAAAGTGAAGAATAAACACCTAGGCAGAAGGAAAAGCGGGTCTGACAGCCCTTTAAATCAATGAGGGCCCAAATTGCCCTGAATCCGATCACAAACACACAAAGCTGTTTCCTCGGCTGCGTTTGAGATTAGTGTCATCCCACTGCTACACGTGAGGGAGGGGTTTACCCGTACATAAACCCCTGGTATATGTGATACGCTGATGTAGATATATCAGTATAAATGCAGCTCGGAATGCCAGTAGACCCACGGGTAAATGAATTCTCATTTGCTCTCCCAGCCCCAGGGCTTTTCCCTCTCGGTTAATTCTCGGCCGTTAATTAATTGAGCCCGGGGCTCCCTCTAGCGTCGCTCGCGGACGCTCCCTGGACAGGGGCTGCTCTCCCCACGACCCTTTCCCTTCCCTTCCCTTCCCTTCCCTTCCCTTCCCTTCCCTTCCCGTCCCTTCCCTTCCCTTCCCTTCCCTTCCCGACCACCGGGCCCGAAACAGGAAGGGAAAGATCTAAAGGATGGGCTTAAGCATGGCAGCAAATCCTGGCCTGTGGAGCTTTCCAGCAGATCCTTCTGGCGTGGTTTGAAGGGGTGACACAGTGAGATCCTCATCGCTCTCTTCAGAAAGGCTTTTCGTCCTTGAGGTCATTTAGACCATACTGACATCAGCAGAGGATCTGGAGCTGAGGCTCTTCAAATGCTGGGGCTTCAGGGAGGTTGTGTTGAAGGTCCTGGATCTTCAAAGTCTGTGTTCTTCATTCCTCTTGGCCCAGGGGACCGACCCACATACATTTGACTGTGGGCTTCAATGCTGTGTTGAACAGCCGGAGGGACCTGTTGCCAGTGGTGCATGGTGCTGCCTGGTTTTGGTGGGATGGGAAGGCCCTCACCAGGGACATCAGTGGGATCATGCTGTTATCCTGCTCACATCACCTGTGTAGACTCATCCCCTGGACAGAGCACGGATACAGCCTGTTCACAGCTACCCAGAAGCAGACACACACAAACCTCCATCTGTGGAGTCCTTGGGCACAAGCCCAATGTCTCTGGGCCACTAAAATGCTACTTTCCTCATTTGGATAGAGATCCCAGCAGAGAAACAAGATTTCTGTAGTCTATTCCACCCTTGCTGCCCTGAGACAAGTCCTGAAGTGTTCTTTGCTCCCCTGATTGGTATTCTGGGGGGAGAAACTGAGGCACGCAGCTGTGACTGACTCCCCATGGGATCTCACAGAGATTTTCATCGCTGTTGTGCTGGACACAGATTGGAGATGCAGCCTCCCGCTGTGCCTCTGTGTTACTTCCCTGCCCTTGGGAGAAATCCCTTCCTTTCTTCCCTTCCTGCAAAGACGAGCAGCCTCCTTGCTCCCTACCCTCCACTTCAAGGCTTCCCAATGGTGGGATGCTCTTTCTACCATTTTCTGCCTATCTTCATAAAGCCGCCAGCACTGGGGCCCCCTAGTCCTCCCCAGAACACAAATAGTAATAAATAATGGGGCCTTCTGGCTCCAAGCATCCTGTCCCTCCTTTCTCCCCTCCTTTCTTCACTCCTTTCTCCCCTCCCTCCCCTCCCTCAGCCGCAGCACATCCTTTGGGCGGTCTGCAGGTATGCAACCCTCCGGAAGGAGCCCATAATTCTTGGGGAAGTTGCTCTTTCTCACTGCAATGGAGGCATTCCTCTTTGTTTGGAAGACTTTTCCCTGTGATCTCCAGCAGACACACCTCAAGTTTCAATCCCAGCCTCACACTCCTGCTCCTTATTCAAGACCGTGACCTGCGACCTTCAAGGTCAGACATCTCTAATCCCAAGAACAACATCTCTCTAGTCAACAGGGGGATCTCTCTCTCCCTCTCTCTCCAAATTCCTTGGATCTGGCTGCACAAATCCCTCCTCCTCCAAGAAAGGCAAAAAAAATCCCACCACTTTAGTAAAAATAATATATGAGGGGTAATGGCTCTGGGGGTGGGGTAGGGAGAAGAGACCTTAAAAGGCCCCCATCTCCCATGGATGCAAACTAAAGAGTTCAGGATGGTGCCACAACTTGCCTTTGCTCTGTCAGAGGGAAATGATGCTGAGCTCTGCTGCTGGATCCACAGTCTCGTCTCGCTCTTGCGATTCACCTCTGGATTTTGGGGTCTCTTAATTTGATTCCTTTATCTAAAGACCCACACGACCCCCAGAGCACTGGAACAATCTGAAGCTGAAGGTTTTGAGGGGTTCTTTCTTTGCATTATTTGAGATCCGGATCTTCAGAGGGACTGGAAAAGGCGAGGTTGTATTGTCAAGGGCGTGAAATGCTGACACTACAGAGAGGAGAACTATAAACCCAGGAGCCAAAGGTTCCCGGACATGGGCCAGCGGGGGAAGAGGGAGAGGAGGGCTCATGTCCATCCACTTTCAAGGGGAGTTAAGCCATGGATTTGCTCTTGTACTTTTTCCCTGGCTGGATTTCCAGTGCCACTTTCCTCTTCTTTTACCTCCTTCTGCCCACAACAAGCTCCTGCTTCAGATTCCGAAGCAACACGTCTGAGGAGCTTCTCCCACTGGAATTGGATGGGGATTTTTCTGCATGGACAGCTGAGCCTACATGGGAGCTGTTGGGATGTCCCAGAGCCAGGAAACCCTTCGGGACAAGCCAGCCTCAGCACCTTCCTGCAGAGAGTGGAGCTGCGGAGGGGCTTTTCCCACCGTCATGGGGGTCCCAAGGACTTCTGAAGAGCCGAAAATCCCCCCAGCTCAAAAATCAGACTTCAGCTCCAGATGGCCAGCAAATCCTGCGGTTTAAGGTCGTGAATCAGCTCCTGTTGCAAGGTTTGAGCGTTTATGTTCGTACTAAACCCGGAGGGGTCAATTTGCTGGGAAATGCAGCCAGGGGAGAAAGGGACGGAGAGTTAAGGGATGAAATGAAAACTTGTCCTGGGATTCGGGTCGTAAAAAGTTGTTACCTGGTAGTTTTCAGGCTCTGGAGATGCAAAGTGACTTTTACGTGAAGGTTTCTCAATGAACCGGGGGCACAAGGCTGTTGCCGGGGGTGCCCCCTGCTCCCTGGGACCGGGATGCTTAGACCGAAGCCGGTAGCTTCCCGAACCGGTGGCAAAGCCCGTTAAAATCTGCGGCAGCAAACCTGGAGAGGGAGCCTTTTGGGGTTGTTTCTCATGGGATTTGTATTCTGTAGCAAAATTCACTGCGTGCCCCCCACCCTCGGACCCGCCGCCCCGAGACCCCCACTATGGTAGCGGCGGGGCTTCAGTGTGAAAACCCGAAAGCGAAGTAAATTTAGTAAAGGCCGCTATGGTGGGGAGGGGAAGGGACCTCGGCTGGAATCAAGTCCAGGAGCGATTGTCAGGATTTGGCCCGGAGTAAGAGGGAGCGAAGCCCCTACTCGCATTAACGGCTTGTGTTCAGTCCGGACCCTTCAACGGTGATAACATCCCGAGCATCCCCCCAGCCTCCCTTCGGAGGTCCCTGTGTCAACTCGCGAGGTTTTTCATAAGAAAACCTCTCTTGAGGGCCGAGGGTCCTTGCCAGGGGATGATCATATCCCTTGTCCTCTTCCCTGCGAGGATCGCAGCCCGCGGGTTGCAGCTGCCTTTTTCTTCTTGCTTTTCCAACAGATTTTGGCTAGGAAATAAAGATTAAAAAAAGCAGATATCTTCACTTCTTTTAGCCGAGATACCCTGAAACCACAGTTCTGGATTTTCCCTTTAAAAGTCCTGCTCCAGTTTATCCTTCCCATTGCCCTTCCCCATTCCCCAAAGGCTCCCGGTAATGGGAAGATGGTAACGACAAGGGGCCAAGTGCACGGAGGGGACCCCGGCTCCGCGACCTCGGGGGTCAGGGTGGGGGGACGGTCACGACGGGTCCCGCTCAGGCGCACGCTGGTTTTGTCCCCCAGCTTGCTGGAAGCACCCACTGATTACGCTTCGGATCAGTGCGCAAAGCGGGTCTGGACTTTGGTTCCTAGGGGAAGAGAAGGACGGAGGCTGAAGGGCAAAGTGTGTCCGCTCCCACCCCCGAAGACCGCAGTGCAGGATCCGACCATGGAGGAGGAAAGGTTCATTTGTAATTAGGCAAAGGCCCGCTACGAGAGCGAGTGGGGAACCTGTTGGAACAGATGGGAGGCTGAAAGGAGATGAAATGAGGGGAAACACCACAATTTCAGCACCCGCGATTGGGGCTCGGAGAAGTGCGGGGTCCTCCAAGCTGTCCCGGTCCAATCCCGGGCAGGAGGAGCGCCGGAGCTGGAAGAGGCTGGAAAGAAAGGGGAGAACACTCGCCGAGGCTCGGAGCTCTCAGAAATGTTCCCCGCTCTTCCTCCCTCGTGGTTTTATAGCAGGGGTTGGTTTGCCTGGGTTTGGTTTGGGGTCTTTTTTTTTTCCAATGTGAGGTTTTGGTTTATATTTAATGGTTTCCAAAACCTGTAACCCCCCACTCCTCCTTCTATCATTTTATTATTATTATTGCCCGTTAGTACCTATTTAAATCGGCCTATTCTTTATATTTTTTGTGAATGTATCGCGAATATAGAAACGGATGCAACTACTCAATGTTTTAGTAGGTTTCCAGAAGCACCCAGTCCCCGCAGGCTCATTTCCAGAAGGGAAAATGTATTACAAGTGGTGAAATTGGGTAAATAGATTCTACCGAAGAACCGAATCTCCCCTTTTCTCAATGCTTTCAGTCCGAGCCGTTCTGGAAACGGTGCATCCATCCATGGGAAAGCTGCCGATGGGGCTGAGGCTCGGTTCCTTTTCTCCTTTGCGATGTCAGTCCTGAGGAGGACTGTGCCACAAACCATCTTTTTTTCTTAAAGACAGAGTCAGGATTAATTCACGTTGATTGTTAAATAGTCCTGTGCGGAAGAGCATTTCATCCTGCGTTTAAATTCTTTCTGGATCCAGCCTAGGAAACCCAGCTTTCCCTTGCGCTGGACATGCCCTCAGACAACCCCCAAAGTGGGGAGATCCCCCCCAAGCCTTCGCGGCCCCAGTCACCGGTCGAGAACTCGGATTCCTGCTGGAAAAGCGTCGGAAAAATAAGTTAGTTGAGTCGGAACATGAGGAATACACCGAGAGGGTGCGGAATTGCTCTGTCTGCAGCTATTTGGCCTTTAGTAGCTAATATACAGCGTTTAATATTTGCTGTGCCCAGCCTGCAGGCAAGGTGCGATGCAAGGGGCGTCAGCTCGGGGAGCGGGACGTCAGCTCTTCCCAGGCCCCTTTCTCCTCTACTTGATGGTTTCGGGATGGGCTTACACGCATTGGCACAGCCGCAGGCTCCCGCTTCACCTCTGCAAGTGGTTTTCCCAAAATAACCCCCCACACCCAAAATGGGGGCGGCTGGAAATAGAGATGTGAGGGAACCGTCCGGGAAACGGGAGAGGGGCTGCGCGACGGGAAAGCGGCTGGAGCTGCGGGTCTTTACATTAAAAACTGCACACCCACACATCCCGCAAGCGGTGAAGTTCCCCATTAAAACTGACACCAGGGGATGGTCTCGGCAGCCTCGGCCGCCCTGGATTGGTGAGACGCCTGCAGACGCCTTTTCCAACAGATAAGTCAATCGTCAGAGACCTCCCCCCGCTCACCCCCAACCCCAAAATCTCTTCTTTGCAAAGCCCCAGCCCGCTCCTTCCCTGACTGCCGCTCTCCCCCTTCCCCGCCACCATCTTCTCTCTCTCCGCCCTCCCCTATTGCAAAATGGGGGGCGGGGGGGGAAAGGGGGTGTCCCCCGCTCACCTCCTTTGCGGATAGAAATGAGAAGCCAGCAGCTAGGACTGAGAATCCTGCCTCCCAATCCAAGCTTGGGGTCCCCCCCATAGCACAGAGGGGCGGGTCCTGCCAGGGCAGCGAGGCTGGACCCCCCCTGGTACCCCCTCGACATCTCCCGACTCGGGGGTGTGTGTGTGTCACGTCGGAGAGCGGCTCCCCACTCGTTACCCACCGCTGTTTCTGGGGTGCCTCTCGGGTCTCCCCTACCCGGAAGGGGCTCGCACCGGCTGAGGAGCAGACTGCCAAGGAGGGGGTGAGGAGAAGGCCCTGTGCTGGAGACTTATGGACCGGGTTGGGGGGGGGGGGGGGAAGAGAAGATAAAGTCCGGAGGGGTGTGTGGGGGGTGTTGTTCCTTTATCCCTTTTCCCTTTTTCTCTTTCCCTTTTTCCCTTGCGGCAGGAAGCTCCATCTTCAGGCAGGTCTAAAGATGCTAAAACTGCACCAGACCTCGAAGGTGGGTGAACCAAATCAATAAAATATTAAACTCCCCTCCCCTTGCTTTCTAGCAGAAGGCGGCGAGCAGGCAGGAACCAGGGAGGAGGGGGAAGCAGCCTGCAATTTGCCGTCAAAACAGTGATTTTGTCTAGACAGGGGGAGGGAAGGTGTTGGGGCTCTTCCCCCCCCCCCCTTTGCTAACACAATAGCTCTTTGGTTAAAAATTAATGTACAGAGCTCTCGCTTTCAATCAAGCCTAACGTTCAATCGGGACGACTCCCTAGGATTAACTAATAATAGTAATCATTTAAAAATCAAATCAGCCAGAGCTGGGGCTGGGCTCTAACAAGTGGTGGAAGGATTCCTCTGCGGAGGAGAGGCGCTGCCGTGATTTATTTCTTTCCTTGGTGTGCTTAAGAGGGAGGGAAGGAAGACAGGGAGGAGAGGCACGGGCAGGTAAGTGAGCGCTGGGTTCGGCCTCGCGGGAGGCGTTTTCCTAACGTGTCGATTCTCTATAACTTCCCACATGTAGCTTCCCGAGAATACTTTATCCTCTTCTTCCCCGAGGATGCTTTATCCTCTTCCTCAGCTGCCGACGCCCGTGTAGCAAACCGCTAGCCCGGCTCCTTTCGGAGGGCGAGCAGACTCGCTTTTCTTCCCTCTTCTTTATTTTTTTCCATCAGAATTCCATACTCCGTCTTCCCAAAACCCTCAAGCTCTCTTTTAAAACAGATGGGAGGGAAAGCCGCGCTCCTCGTATTCCCCTTCTCCACCCGCCTGTTTCTCTGCTGGGAGTTTTGACTCTATTTTGTAATCACTGGTCCGACTTTTCATCATTAGCATCACTTCTTTATTTCTCTATATGATTAAATCCACCGACGTGCGCCAAGGACCCGGGAATTTGGGCTCCAGCTCAGCGCAGAGAAATCCTGCTCGGCTCGAAGGCTTACAGAATAAATCCCCGCATTACAGCCTCTATAATAGGAATATAGTAATAGTAAAGTAGTTTCAGTTATAGTAATCCAACCCACGCTTTCTACTTACATGACTCTACCGTGTGCGGGCTTCTCCTTTCTCCTTCTTCCTCCCTCTCTGCTGATTCCGAGCCCTGCGGGATGGGGAGGAAGGCTTCTTCCTAGGCGTGAAACGAGAAGGTCATTCCGGCAGGATTGCCAAGTCCACTTGAGGAGGGGGCTCAGCCTTTTCATGTTCCTTTGGGTTTCTCTCCGTCCGTGTAAACTCGCGTCCGTCCGCAGCGAGAGCTGGGAGAGCACTTGTGCCATAATGAGGTACCTTTACATTTAATTTCCTGTCCCTCCCCTGCTTTATGGATTTCTGATAACAATGTTGAAAACCGGAGAAGAAACCTATTAAAGTCTCCGGGACAGAGGGCTGCTGTAAATAATTGAAGGGAGCCTGGCTTAATCGAATTCCCCAACGAATGTCTGGAACGGGGACAAATGGAATAATTTATTTAAGATGTTGGATATATTCCTGTCGATCATTTCAAGCGAATATTTATTAATATGCTCATTTCATCTCCCATTTTTTCCCCTCTGGAAAGCTCTTGAAAAGCTTTAAATGTAATTAAGAATACTCCGAAATAGAGCAAAGGGGAAAAATTCTATAAAGAAACAAAAACTCTCCTGAAAATTATTAAATCGAAGATTTTTAGCAATGTTTTGCTACCATGAGAATACGTGGGGCAAAATGAATCCTCGCACTAGTTGCGGGATCTGCAATGGTCTTGGCTTAATTCAGGAAAGTTGAATGTGCTCGTTCGAGCGATTTATCTCCCCGTAGGCTTCTCGAACAAATTTTACTCATTTATTTTATTTAATGACAGCCAACGTAAGGTTTCTGACTCTTCTGTACCTGTAAAAATGACTTTTTTAAGGCTTAGCAACCAACGGCTCCTTCCAAAGCCTCTTTTGCTGATTAAAGGAAGCTTCATTTGACCAACTCCAAAACTCTACCGCATGTCTGAAGACTAACTAATATTTCACCCTACAAGTGAAGCCGCTCTTCCCCGTTCCCAGGTTTGTGGGTCCTGGACCCCGCGGCCGAGCTGAGCTCAGCCCTGAGCCTGCAAAGGCCCCCTCGGCACCTCCGGATACCCCAAATTAAAGTCGGGTGCGGGGAGAAGATGCTTACGGGCCTCTTCGCTGCCTTCTCCGCTGTCTTTTCTTCTGGCTTCCTCGCACCGTCGGGGTTTCTTTCGCCCTGTTGAGAAACCGGGAGTACGGAGAGAAGGGAGGCTCCCGCAGTCGCCTTTTCCCTCCGGCTAATTAGATTTTGTCCATTAATTGGAGTTTTCGGGTTAATTGCCTCAGCGAAGGCGACATTGTTGGTGGGTTTTTTACCTGGATTCTGTTTTTAAACCCGGTGCTTTGCAGAATTTGCTTTCCCTCAATTCCTCGGGCTCTGGGTATGGGTGAGAAGGGGAAGAGGGGCTCCCAGGACAAGCGTGGGTCATTCCTTGGGTTTCCCTGCCTGGTCTAATGACCCAATTTGATTTCGGGTTTCATGTATAAAACCAGGGGCTCAGGCTCTCCCCGGCTACGGGAGGAGCGTTTCGAGGTTCCGAGGGCTAGGGAAGGAAAAACCCCAAGATGGAAAAGTAAATCCTGCAGCCCGGCCCCGATGGGGTGAGTGAGGCCGGGCTGGGGTCTCCGAAGGGCCCCATTTCACTTCCCTCGGAGAAAAACTTAACGCAGCAACAAGTAGCCGGGGCGATGCCGCCCTTCTGGGTTCCGCTTCACCCCAGTGGGGGGACCCGCAGCTCGGGGCTCCCCCCGACCCTCGGCTCCGTCACCTTCCTCCGCGCCCGTCATTGCCGGGACCCCCGGGCACCCCCACTGGGACCGGGGCACCCCTGAGCCTCCCACCTTTTACGCCCCCAGGAATTTGGCGTAGCAAAACTCTCTGCGTGGGTCATAAGAGCTCTACGGGGCTTCAGAGAAATGCGATTTGGCTGTTGGGTTTTGTTGTTTGGGGCTTTTATGGGGGTCTTTTGTTTGTTTTGGTGGTTTTGTGGGTCTTATTGCTTGTTTTGGTGGAGGTTTTTCGCTTGGTTTTGTTTGTTGGTTGGAGGCTTTTGTGTTGGTTTGGTTTTGGTTTTGTTTTTTCTTTAATGCGTCTTAAGGCAGAAAATTTAATTTTTATTAAAAAATAAACAAATAAAAAGGAGAGGAAAAAGGAAAAAAAAAAGGTAAAAACGTTTATTTCTCCTTGGCAGAGGAAGCAAAGCGCCCCCCGAGCTGGCAGGGACCCTGAGGAGCGTGGCCGGGCCTCCAGGGCCCTGGACCCAGCCCAGCCCGGCCAGCGAGCGCCGCCCCGAGGCCACGGGTCCAGCCGCCGCCGGGGCGGGAGCAGCTCACCGAGGCTCAGCCCTGGCATGCAGCCCCGGCAGCCGGGGAGCTGCATTTATTCATTGATTCCTCTGTTTAAAGTTACTGTTATTACCGGAGCTGCAATGATTCGAGCATTAGCGTAAAATATGTACATACACACACATCTCTTTGCAGTATCACGGCGCAGTTCTGTGTGTGTGGCTGCTCTGTCCTTTCATGATGGAGAGCTGGAAGAAAGAGAGGAAAAGCCCACGCCGAGCTGTTTCCCACTCGCAGGCAGAGCCGTGCGAAGGGGGGAAGCGGGGCAGGAGGAGGGCTTAAGGCCAACTTTTTAATCTCCTTTTTTTCCCCCTATAAATGCGACAGGCACCTCCCGTTTGTAACATATTCTGTTTGGGAACATCCGCCTGGCTCCTAAGGAGCAGACACCAAATACTCCCAAAGGCTAATGCTGATGAATGGGAGCTGTGCAAACCAGCTGCTATAACCATATTTTAATAAAAATACTGCTTTGTGAAGATCTAAGTAAGTCACAAAGAAACCCGTAATGAGATCCTGAGATTCAGTGCCATTTCCCTTGGATGATCTGTAATAGATTCTTCTATTATGTACGTGCGTGCGCGTAATGGATATGCACACATATATACATTTACTGATAAATGCTCACGCAAACACTTGAAATCCAGCCCATCCCAGCCTATTAATTATTTTAGTACTTATTCCCCTGACAAGCAGAAGTTATCTTATAGCCAGGACATCCATTTGCTGTCTAAGAGCTCCAACTTGTCTTTGATGTCTGAATTTAAAATGTCTTTTAAAACTTTAGCAACAGCCAGAAGGGGAAAAAAATGCATTCCATTACCTTAAAATGTTATTCCAGCCTAAGAATTAAACCTCATACATCACCTACTTAGATTTGGGATTCTTTTTCTTGTTTCTCTCCTCTCCCCCCCCCCCGTTATTTATTTTGCACCTAATCGTGAAATTAAATGGCACATGCAGTTTTGTTTTTCACCCTTATCTTGAGTGCTTTGCTTTATTTATGTTTTCAGCCTGCAATTTAGGGGCGGGGGGAGACTCCATTTCCAAGTTGCAGCATTGAAAGCTCTGCTAAAATATATTCCTCCTGCCTGTTTTGTCTGAAAGAAAGAGCTTTTAGTAGGACGAGTTCAAGTGTGACCACCACTTTTGTTTTACAAATTGCATTGGTATAAGAAGTGAAGCCGTGGGGCTGGAGGCTTTTTTAATCTTCTTTGTAGGAAAGAGAAAATATCAACCAATAAAAACTATTATTTGTCAAATAAAATTAAAACTATTATTCGACCAATTTGAGTTATTATAGGAGTGGTGCACGTAAGTACAGCAGGGTGTAGGTATGCCTGCATGCAAACACGCATCACATATACTTACTAGAGGTATTATAATACTATGGGTCCCTCATGTGTAAACCTAATTGAAGTTTTATAGCAAACTTTCAGTTCTTTCCCTTTGCAGGCTTGATTTAAACTTGAATCTGCCTATATTTGTGCATCAAAAAGGAGAGAGATGAGGAATTGGGGGGATAATGGAAAAATGTATATTAATTTCGACTTATCTCCTGTAACAAAGGTGCGGAATCAGACGATTGCGCATTGAGAGAGCCCTAACTCACCCAAAATAAAACCACAACGGCCCCAGGCTGGCAATATTCCCCCCAAAATCCCCCCCCTCCCTATTCTCCTTCCAGTGACGGTTTGGGGGGCAGGTTCTTGGTGGGTCGGTTGGTTTGTTTGTTTTCGGATTCCGCCCCTCCCGACCTGGCGTAAAGCGTTTGAAGTTCAACAACGTGGCTAAGTTTTATTGTGTTTCCGGTCCAATAGATTTATATAGCGTCCCATCCCGGCTCTTAAGGCTTTTCAAACCATATGAAGATAACTTACAGTCGCGTTTCTGGCTCCTCCGGGCATCCCTTGGACTCGGAGGATGTGTTCCTTCAATGAACTTTTAAACTCCTCTAAACTCACCCTTTCGGGCCGGGGCTGTCTCGGCCTCTTGTCCTCCAGACTTTATCCTTTCTCTTGCTCACCCTGTGTAATTCTTTAATCCACGTAAGGATAACCCCCCCACACACACACCCCAGTTTACAAGGTAAGACATTGACTTTATGTTATACACATAAATGATCCGATGGGCTGGGGAGCTCCCGTCCTTTTTTATTTTTCATATTTTTTTCCCCTAAATAGGAATTTTGGACTTTTTCCTGCCAAACTTCTCCCCCCCGCCCCCCCGGCGGAAGTTACTCGGAGCTCAGTGAAGTCCCCGAGGCCCGGCCCCTCTCCTCAGCTTTAATTCTGCTTTTTATAACCATCGAGTCGTTATTTTATAACGTGAGCGCCTTGGAGGGAGGAAAGGACACAGTAAGTTTCTCTGTGTCGCTATTTACACCTATGAAATAGTCACAATGACGCTTTTTTCTCTTGCTTTAATTGATTTATATGTTCTTGATTCCCTCCCACGCCCTTCTAAATTTTTTTACCTTTAAATGACTCACGTTATACTTGCTTTCAGGGGAGGAGAATATGAATTCATTGCTTTTATTCCGAGAACTCACTGATTTAACTCTATTCCCTGCGGAAAGTTATTCAGACACTGGCAGGTTTAGATGGGGGGAAAAAGAATCTGATAATAGTGGTTTAATACAACGTCTTGATAAATCGGCTTCATATTGGAAACGATCCTTTAAATTAGCTTTCCAAGGAGGTGGAGGGAGAACTTTAGGGATTTTTTGCTCTTTTTTATAGCTGCGATAATCGCTTGTTTCTCAAAGTCAATAGCATTTTACTGTTTCCTCTGGTCTATTTGTAAACTATTTGTAAAGTCCTGCAGGAGGGATCCGCTCCAGACACTGTACATAGGAAATCAGATGAATAGTTTGCTCCGCGCAGTCTGAGGGGTTTTATTTCGTCTCTGAAAAGGTCCTTTTGTCGCTTTTGTCTCCAAGCAACTGTTCGCTATTGCAGAAGTTCAGGTTGGGGCTGATGCCGGACAAAATGGCCGCCCGGCGCCTTTGGGGGGGGGCTGTGGGGGTTAGCCTTTGACCCAGGGCTTCGTTAGAACTGCTCGGTGAATTAGGTAGTTTCATGTTGTTGGGCTTTTAATTTTAAACACAAGAACATCAAACTACCTGATTTACTCCAGTTATCCTCCTCGCTCTGTTTGCTGAGGGTAGTTGCCCCGGAAGGATGGGGAAGGGGTGGCAGTCCTGTATCTGCCCCCTCTTCCATCCCCTGGACCGCACCGGTACCGGGCTTGTGTCCCCTATAAGTCCGTCTCAGTCCCGGGCCCGTGTACCCCCTAAATCCATTTTAGCATCATCCCCCTAAGTCCGGCTCAGCTCCGGGCCTGTGTGTCCCCGTAAATCGTGTTCCCCCCGCTAAGCCCGTCTCAAACTGCCCCCCCCCCGACTTGGGGGTGACGGTTTCTTTGTTTAAATCCCCGTTTCAGGGACCCTTTTGTGAGACCAGCGCAATCAGGCCCCGAATCATCAAGAGCTTATTAAGGCTCTAATTAGGCTGCGGCGCCTCTCAGAGGCAAGCACCCCCCCTCCCCAGTGACAGGCTCAGCAACCCCTCTGTGTGGCAATAAACTTTGTGTCTCGCATAAAAATACATCATACACACCTCTATAAGACGTTTAAGTGTGTCTTAGCTTAGTAGTTGTGATCTACACCTCCGCATAAAGGATACCATGTGGGCTTAGAGAACAAAAAGAACGGTGTCCGGCTCCTGAGTTTAATTGTCTTCATAGATAAAATAAGCTTATGAAAGGCCCCGCTGCCCATCACGTTTGGCTCTGGGCGGGTGGCATTTATAGGCATAAATGGGATGGTGATCTGGTCCCGGTGGTTTTTCCTACGGAGATAAAAATGCCGAACGGGCTGGATATTGCATATTTAGTCCCCGAGGAGCTTCCGCAGCTCGTAGGAAAACATGCCCACGTCTTTAGAGACCGATAATTACCAAGCCGCGGTCTGTAAGCCCGTAACCGCGCAAAGATGCGCGGCTGGTGCTCATTGTTGGACATTGATCTGGGAGTTCATTAAATATCAGACAAACCTGGGCGAGGACCACGGCTGCCAGGTTCACGAAATAAAAGGGCTTAGATGATGCCAGAAATGCCCACAATAGCTTGCCCACATCCTTCCTCTGAATCTCAACATGTTGCGCGTGGGAATACGCTGGTAGAGTTTTATTTTAATCAACCTAATACTATAAAAATCCATGTGAGACAGGAATTTTGGAGAGCTCTAGTGTGTGCTTGGATGGAGTCCACCCGTTCTACTGCCTGCACACTGGAAGCCTGTGGAGTTGTGTGCCTGTGTGTGAGCAATCATCTCATGGAAGTGATTTTCCTTGCATCAGTGTTTCAAATATGCATAAAACCAAGTTTCACATGGTCCAGGACATGGCTAAATAAGCCTGGGACTGGATCTCCCTTCCAGGTTTGAAGAATTAAACTCTGATACCATATCCAGGGTCTATCCCACCATCTGCTGCTACTTTTTGTGGCCGGGGGATTACTTGGGTTTCAGTTGGGTTTTGTTGGTTTGGGGGTTTTTGCCCACTCGGAGCGTTAAAAGGAAACGAAAACAAACAAACCAACCAAAACGTTGTATCGCTTTTAAATTGGTGTGTGCTTTATTCCTGAAACTGGTGATTCTAGCAGGCACAGCGGCTAGAAAACCAACAGCCGCTCGAGGGGAGGAGAGGGAAGTCAAACAGCGTAAAATAACTCGGAGTTTTCCACCCAACTCACAAGCCCTGTGCCTCCTTCCTTAGAAACAACGTGCTGCTTGTGCCCTGCCTCAAAGCCCTTCAACGGAAAAGGACAATCTGGGAAAGTTAATCATAAACTGTTCGGTAATAATGTCCCCATAGGCAACCACTAACCTGCCTTGTAAATGTCTGGGCTTCTGATTCCCATCTCCCTCCTACCCATGTACAGACAGGAAACAAGGGCCAGGGAGGAGAATGGGGGACACGGGGCTGGGAAAGATCAGAATCAGGCCCGGGGGGGGTCGGTATTGCAGCCTGAAAACGGGAATTGGGCTCTGGGAAAAGAAGAAAGAGCGGGAGGAGTAGGGTGCGGTGGGGTCCCCCCTGCCTTGGAGCGGTTTGGTTCTCCTCTGTTCTAAATTAGATAAGAGCGACCTTACCTGGAGAAGAAGCAGTGATGGCTACCAAAGAGAATTATCCTTGTGCGTAGTAACCGCCTGGTGCGCACATTTCTGCGCTTGTAACGAGGAGCAACTGCAGTGAATGCACCAAGTTTCCCCCAGTTACTCCCCAGCCAAGGTCCAGCCTGTCCGATATTACCCCCACTGGGGGTGAGTTTTAATCACGAGCAAAATCGGTGTGGAAAGAACCTATCCGAAAGAAACTCCTCCTTTTCTCTTTACTGGGGCTCATGCTACTGGTTTTATGGAAACAATTCTAGAACAACTTCATTTTTGTACCTGCTCTTGTGTTTTCCCACCCTCTTCTCTTCCTCGGGTGGGAGCGACAGATTTCTCACCACCACGGGCTGTTACTTCCCTTTCTCCCAGACTAATGGGGGGGGATTTTTCGGGGTGGTGGTGGTGTGTGCTTAGCTACATCGTGGTGACCCCAAGGCAGAGGCAGGGGAATCCGCAGCAGTTGCAACCAGCAGCTCCTGCTTAAGATCCGCGGAGTGAAGCAGGAGCCCAGCTATTTCGTGGGAGTTGAATATTATTTGAAGGAGGGAGGCGAGGTGGGGAGGGAGGAAAATTAGCCTAGTAGCCAGAATGTGGGCTCCCGAACAACAATCAAACTTTATTTTAACTTTCTCTCCCTCCAGCTTCCCTTTTCAGATGCACATACGCTTTTACTTTACGGGGGATCGAAATGCTTTATTAACTGCTGAGATTACAAACCTCATTTGGAACTGGGGTTTTTAGCCAGTGTACTTTCGGTCCTTGGAAAATTGCCCACATGTGTAACTTGTTTTTGCTTCTCTTCAGACAAGGAATTCCCCCCCTCCCTCCCTTTCCCTCCCTCCTCACCACTTACGGATTTTTAACAGACGGCAGCATTCAAACTGGGAGCTAACACAGGAAATGGCAAAGGTAGATCTTTCTGCTTTTAGGCTACAGAAACTTATTTCACTAAAAAGTATGTAAAATATAGGTTTTACTCTTCAGAAGGGACTTTTTTTTTTCTCGGGCTTTCGCGTGTTTGGAGGGGTCCGTGACTGAAGTTTCTTTCATAACCTCTTAGACCTGCCTAACTGTATCGTTCATAAATGATGTTTGCTTTATGGTGAGATTTTATTTCTGTTTCCTGACTTCTAAAAAAAAAAAAGGTTATTTTCTTGTTGTTATTATCATTATTATTACTATCATTATAATTTAAGAATGTTTCATATCGCCTGAAATAAACGCTCAGCCCTTTGAAGGCTGCATTATCTCCGAATCTGGTCTCCAGACTCCCCATAGCCATGAAGTTCACTCTCAGCTTTTATCCTCTCTTAGCTTATCCTTATCGGCTTCCAAACCTACGCTGGAGAAGTAAATATTCCCCAAGTACTGCAGGTTACATCCCAACCCCGTAAAGGCCTCTCAGGGTGAAGATCCTGGCGAACCCCCAGTCCTGTACCTCAGGACCCACAAGTCCCCTTCACCTCCTCCGTAGCTCTGGTAAAGAGGCAAAACCAGCTGGAAGAAGGTGCCTGTTCTAATAAATACTAACAATCGCCTTCCAAAAGTGGTTTAAATATGCTTCCGGTAAGAAATGGATCATCTGCTCTTTCTCTTACTTATGCCAAAACTTATAAATCAACACAAGGTGGCAATTGCCCAACTTCAAATCGGCATAGTTTGCAAATATTTTCTATTTGGTTGTTTTCAGCTTCAGAAATGCCAACCCAAAGAGTTGTTTGCTGAGGATGGATTTTGGCAGTTGTGTGTTTCAAAGCGCTGGTTGGAAATTATCCCTTCTCTCCACAAACAATAAAGAGTATTTATAAACAGTGTGTGAGTTCAGAAGCCTGTGGCTTTCCACTGCAAGCTGACAATGCTCTGAGTTTTTCCTCACAGCCAAATACACTTGGTGCTGATTCTGAAAGCAGGAAAAAGTTTCCACTTCGGACTTTCTTCCTTTTTTTTTTTCAATAACTATTTCCAGTTCCACTTCCCTTTACCAGCTCACAACAATCACATCTCTAAACTAAATCTGGTTTGCAAGCCGAGCAAAGCTCGCACATCCTGCCTCCTCTCTCCCAAAGATTCGTCCATTTAGACTGCAACACCCCGCTCCGAGGTCACTTTCTCCTTGACTTTTCCTTCCCCAAGTTATTTTGCAATCACAAGGGCTTTTCATGTAATTTCTGATGGGCTCTATTCGAGGCATTAAAATATAAACGCCTACATAATGTCAGCCGGAGCAGGCAGCGCTGCACAACACGGTCTCTCCATGCAGACAGACATGGGATGAAGCTGTCGTTTGCCTTAAGCCTCTCTCAGAAAAGGCTACAGAGAGATGAACTACAGGGATATGTCTAAAAAATAAACCACTGAACAAACAGAAACCTCCAGAGGAGCAAAAGCAAATGGATTTTGCAGATCTTGTGAGGTTTCCATTCACTGGGGATCTGAAAACCCGTGTGTTCTGCTTCACAGCCACACTCCTCAGAGTCTTCTTGGTTTAAATTCATATACTACAGAAAATTATATACTCTCATGCTGACATAGTTCATCATTATTTATAGGAGGCGCACCAGGATTTTATTCCACCAATATATTTATTACAGGTAAGACATGGCCAATCCATCTCGTGAGCAGAGAACAGGTGTTTTGCTTCAATTAACATTCAATAATTTCATCTATACTTATTCAACACCCTGCTACCAACACGGCTGTTTATCCATCAGTTGTATAAACACATTTCCATGTGCCAAGCGAGTTTAAGCTCCACAACACACTTAAATCAGCCCTTGCCTTTCCCAGGCTCTCAGAACATTTGCAGAGCCCCTCCGAATCTCTTGTGAAATCGTCTGATTTTTTAAAAATCATTCCTGAAAGGCAATAAAGCCGAGAAATATGACAACGTGAGCGACCGGCTCGTATTTCATGTCTACTGGCACAGGGTCTTTTCATTTGAAAACCTCCCCAACCCTTAAGGAAGTTAAAAGAAGGGTTAGGAAGGAATACAAAATACAAGGAGATAGAGATGTGAAAAGTTGGAAGCAGTAGGAAATTCCCAACTCGTTTCGCACAGCCCCTGCTCGTGTGAGATGCACTGGAAAGGAGACACCCTGCCCCGCGCTGCCCCTGGTAGGGGATTTCTCTGCCTTCACCGGTTTAAACGCGACTGGGGTGAAGTGGAGTTACTTTGGATTAACCCCCTGAAAAGGAGAGGAGATCTGGCAGGGCGGTGGGGAGTACTCACCTGGTGACATCTGCCCGCCGCTGGCTTGGCAAGATCTGAGCCCAGGGCTGGAGGGGCTCCCCAAGCCCTGCTCCCACCTCACCTTGGCTGGAGCTTGCAGACTGAGCCTGCTTGTCCAGCCCAGGGAGGATTCTGAGCTGCTTGGGGAGCTCTTGGTACCCTGAGGGAGGCAAAAATTCAAAGTAAACTGACCTCCGGCATTAAGCTCCAGCTCTCCCTGTCCATCATCCCGACCCTCTCGATTATTATTATCATTATTACCTTTTTTTAATGAAAACAGACAGCTTCCTAACAGCGCCTCATTTCTGAGAGCTCTGGTCCTGAATGCGGGGAAACGGGTCCTTCCATCAGGCTGCAGCTTGTGGCAAAGCACCGCTTATAGGGATAAGGGAAAAATCTAAGGCTTTGGGTGTAGGTTTGTAAGCGCCTTCATCATTTTCCCGTATTCATAAACCACCTCTGGCAGCAATTTCCCACCTCCGTTTTGTGTAGGAGCAGACACAGGGACACACACGCACGGACACTCACAGGGAAAGAAATGCGAATTACAGTTTTCCTTCATTTCAGGCGGCTATTAGCACCCCTCAATGTTATTATTAGCCTGTTAATATAGACTTCCATCTCTATACACTTCAGGAAGGATCCGCGATGATTTATTATTCCTAGGAATCTCTTTGCCCTTCACTTTAAATATCCTTCAGTGCTGGGGTGAGAGGGAGAAGGGCGGAGGGGTAATAGATTAAAGGAGGCAAATTGATCCGGACTGTTACAGCTGAAGTCCATAGAAACACTTTTGCCGTAATCAGAGAGAGCACCTTTTCCTTAACCAACATTTACGATGCCATCGGACCGTCTTGCAATAAACGGATTGATCATCATAACCGGGTAAAGCTGCCCCCGCCACCCCGCACCCTCCCGGCTGGGACCCGCACCGAGCCCAGTCCGCCTCAGTCACGGACTTGCGTGCGAGGGAAACCCCCAAACCCCGTCTGGTTTCGGAAAACACACGGAAAATGAAGCGAGGGGGGAGGTTGTTCCGCACGCACCCGCACCGTGGGCACACACATGTGAGGTGGGAGGGGGGGCACGGTGACTGAAAACGCGTGGGATTCCTTTTTTTTGCCCCCTTTCTTTTCCACAGGCAATAAATTCAAGGCTATAAAAATCAAAGAAAGCTAATGTAAGTTTTATTAAACTATTTAACCATCACAAGTTTGAGGCATTCTGTAACAAAGCCGGATCAGTGGCGCGCTGTATTTTACTAGCCTTGTAAAGTTAAATGAAGGCTTCTGATTTCAGCAATGTGGGAAACTATTTTAGCCCGAGCAAAGCAACCTTGAGATGATGCCGCCAAACATGTGAACATATGTTCGCATACACGGATATTTTTAAGATATTATATATATGTGTATATATATATGAGCATAAAGCCTAAGGCAGGCTCTGGATGCAGACAGAGGTTGCAGCTCGGCAGCTCGCTGGTCAAAGTTGCAATGCCACTTCCACGCTGGTGACATTTTACGTTTCATATTTACCCACATTATTTTACCATGTTAACAATCCATTCCCCCATCCCAGCTGGTTAATTATTTATCACACTCTCCCCACCAGTCTTGCTACCTAAATCCGTGTTTTCTCTTTACAAAACCGCGTGTATGCGTGCATTTACGTTTAGATGCCTGTAACGCCCGCACATATATATGTCTGTATATGAAATGACGGCGCGGGGGGGTGGGTTTGTTCTTATTCTCTGGGTTTTTGCTATCGTACTCTGGAGCCCGAGCGGGAAAGAATAGCTTTTATCTCTATTCCCCCCTGATGGTTATTAAAGGCAAAGCGAGCACATCAGCATCTTTCTTTAAAAATATATAATATTAATAATGGAAAGAAATCCGCCCCCTTCCCCCCTTTAGAGTCCCCCAATGTTTCAGGAGCAAATCTAGGAAGGTATTTAGCCCCAGCTTTGCCCGTTTGGTGGCTTTTTCGAAACTCCTGACGTTTTGCAACATTGCATAAACATAAAACAATCCATCCTTGATATGGAATGCAAGGGCGGATGACAGCGCAGCGCAGCCCCCTCGGCTGCGATTGATTTACGCCGAGACTGACGCTTTATCAGGCACACGAAAAAAGTTTGACCAATCATTTTGCTGGGAGCTCACAACACAGCAGCCCAACTGTACTTTGTTGGCTGGGAAGTTGGAGAAGGGGGTAGAGTACAAATCTAGATCTGTCCTATATATTTTTTTCCCTTCATTGAACCGTGCTTTGTATGATGTCTGAGAATGTCCATTTCTGGGACTCTTAGCAATTATTATGTCGACTCCATTATAAGTCATGAAAGTGAAGACTCGCCTTCAGCTAAATTTTCATCTGGGCAATATACGAGTTCCAGGCAAGCTGGGCACAATGAGCATCTAGAATTCCCCTCCTGTAGTTTTCAGCCAAAACCTCCTGTTTTCAGCGCCTCCTGGACTCCTTTGAATCCACATTCTTCTGGTACCCTTCCTGCCGTCTACCATCCATATATTCAACATCAAAGCGTCCCATCTGACGGCAGGTATCTACGGAGCTGGCTGGACCCCGTGCCCCGAGCAGAGAACCTCCCCGGGCAGGGAGCCGTTAAGGCAGAGCCGCTGCTGGGCCGTCCCGGGGATGTCCATAAACAGGGGACACAGGAGTACAATTTAGAAACTTCTGCTGCAAGGGAAGGGATCGTTTCCAATCAAAGGCCCAGCTTCGAGGACAATAAAGTTTGTGAAGGAAGCGAAGACAAAGACAGGACAGATCAAAGTAAGTTATAAAAGTGAGGAAGTAAACAGTATAAAAGCTGGAGGAGGTGCAATAAAAGGGGACAATGCTGCGTAAAGTTTAAAATCAGGGCTTAAAGAAAAGTCTCAGCTTGCGGATGCCAACCTAAGGGGAGAGGTGGGGAGGGGAGAGGGGTGGCATTGTCTCTGCCGGTAAATAAAAATAAAACCAAAAATGAACGTCGTCTCTGAGCTTAAACAGAGTCCAGAGAGGACAAAAGCTGGAGCGAGTCCTCCTTTCTCCTCCAGAGCGCTGGCTCCGGCAGCAGAGACCACTTTAGTAAGCGGGAGCAAATCTGCGCGGGTGCGGGCAGAGGGGAAGGGAAGGGACTGGGGGAGATGGGAAACGCCGGGGAGGAAGGTCGGGAAAGGGAACGGAAGGCGGCTGTCGGGGGAGACGAAGAAGAAGGTGAGGGAAAGACCCGAAATTACGGAGGGGAAGTTCATGGCGGGGGGGGGGGGGCTGAGAGGGAGGGAGCGGAGAGCGGCGGGGCTGCTCCGCGCCCGCGGCCGGTACAGCGCGGTAGCCCCGGGGCCGGCTCGCTGCTTCCTCCGGCCTCCTCTGCCCGCTGGGGGGGGGTGTGTGTGTGTGTGTTTGCTCCGGCTGGCTGAATTGTTTGGGGGGTTTAGGTGTTTGTTTGTTAAATGGAACGGTTGAAGGTAGGAATATTCCAAAGCCACGCTTCTTTACTAGTTAAGAATAAAAAAAAGGGGGTGGGGGGGTGGAAATGATGCTTCCAGCTTAATTAGTTTTTATTTGTAATGTAGCCAGATTGGGGAAACAGTTAAACTACAGCATGTGCTTTTTCTGCTATCTGCCTTGTCTTTCGCCTCCCTGAAATGTAGAACCCCCCCAACCATTCCCCTTTTAAACATTTCATAATACCATCAATAATGCTATTAGTAATAATAACTCTAATAATGGGTCTAATAGTGATAACAATACCAGTGCAATGGCGTTTGTGTACCTCGTGCCGGTCTGGCTGTGCCCGGGCTCATTTCGGGGGGTAACCGGAGCCGCAGCCCGAGCGGGAGCCGCAGGGAAACTTGGCTTGGCCCCCGCCGTAAATATTTTACAGTGAAAGCCCAAGTTTTCCAAGCTGGCAGAGGAGCAGCCCCCGCCGAGGGTCCAGCTCCTCGCAGCCTGTGCAGGATGATCTGACACAGTCATTCTTTTTCCCCTTGAATTAACTTCTATCCCCCCCCCCAAAGTGGAAGAGAGATTGCCACTGCAACCCTACGATTAAAAATACCGAATATTCTGGCCCCTCGTGATTTCCTCCCCTCCTTGTGCAGGATGTTTGGGCGACTTTTTTTTTCCCCTTCTCCTATCATTTAACTTGCACGCAGACACACACACACTCACACACGCACAAAAAGAAAGTCCTATTCTATTGTACTGGGCAGAGATCCAGAACAAACTGCAACCGTGAGGTGAATGATTTGAGAGAATTAAATATCCAGGTCCTGTGCTCAATGTCCCTGAAATTGAATATATAAAAATCTTGTCCAAGAAAATGTTATTAAGCTATAAGTAAGTGCAGGGACCCGCGCTAAGAGGATGCTGTGTGGTTTCTCTGGCATGTGGTTACGACGCATATTTTGTTTTAAATAATAGTTTAATTTGGGCTGATGTTGAGAGCCTGCCAGGGCTGGAAGACGGAGCTGTTTTGCAGAAAGGGCTCCCACCAATTTCCCTGACTCCTTACATTTTTGGAAGTATTTCTTCATAATGAATCTCTGCCCTGTGGATGGCACAGGGATCTGTTAAATGATTTGCTGGATCTTAAAGAAAAGATGTGCCAGGACCTCCCTCCATTCACTTCCCTGTTCAGGGATTTGTGTAGAGTGAATAAATAAAGCAAAACCGGCGTTTAAAATAGCTTCTATTTTAACGATCCAAAATATGACCAAAAAATAAACCCAAACCGACTAAAACTCCGTTAGGAAGCAGAGCCCTCCACTGCCATTAAAGGGTGGGTAGCAGGATTAACAGTATCAATTATTAACAGCTTTCTTCCTCTTTAATATTTAATTCTGCATATTAGATCAAGTCAATTACATTAAGGAAATAGCCGTGCAAATTTGTAAGAGGCAGTACTTACAGGGGAAGATTAACC
Source organism: Pezoporus wallicus (assembly GCF_028554395.1). Lineage (NCBI taxonomy): Eukaryota > Metazoa > Chordata > Aves > Psittaciformes > Psittacidae > Pezoporus > Pezoporus wallicus. The sequence continues at coordinate 331,315 of NW_026640978.1, forward strand.
GGATTATTTTTTACCAAAATATTCAATATATTTCATTTTGCGTAGAGGAAACATTCTGATGGGGCGAGCTTGTGTGTATGTATATACTTATAATGGTCCATTTAATTGGTGTAAAGGTTTATGGCTTCAGTCATAATTCCAGAGGAGGCAAAAGGAAATAAAATAGAAATACGTGGTCTGTCCAGAACCCTTCATTTTCCTCCTTCCCGCCTCTCCGTTACTCAACGGGCAGCTACTATTTGCATGTGATTAGTAGACGCTCTATTATTTACCCTAAACCCACTTCACCTTTGGGTGCGATCTTCACCACCGTAGTGGTCAGAGGGGTGGCTTCAGCTCCTAAAATGTTGTTTTCTCCCCCCTTGAATAGGCTAATTCCCGTTATGTTCCTTCTGCAGCAGATTCCCACGTAGCTTCTCCCACACGCGAGGGTGACGGGCAGCCTGTTATTTATTCTTGGCTGTATTTGCAGCCCTGCAAATGTCCATGTCTCCGGGTAACGCTGTCCAGACCTCCGGCAGCAGAGTCCACCCAGCCCTCAGAGGATGTTTATTGTATCGAGACCGTTTCTTGCCACATAGCACAGAAAAAGAAATAGGCAGGATTTATGCAAGGTTTCTCCAGCCCTCCTCTCCCTGCTCTGTTCCTGCGCCATGTGTCTGGAGGAGTAAATCTGCAGACACGTGGGAAAACAGGACTATAAAGAATTACATATATATCTGTAATTTTGGCGTTGGTTTCTTTGTACACAGGGTGCGTAACGTGGAGAAGGGCGTTATGCAAATCTCTAAGTGCATGTGGGTGTTTACCTGGTATAGATGGGCCCGGGGCAAAGCGGGGGGGGGGCTCTGTCAGAGACACGTGTGCACCAAAACATGCGTGTGCACAGGCATGTTACTCCGCAGAGGCAGGATGTGAAGGACAACGTGTGTGTGCACTGGGAGGGGTGTGCAGGTCAACATGCGTGTGCACTGGGAGGGGTGTGCAGGTCAACATGCGTGTGCGCAGGCTGGGTGCGCAGGTCAACATGCGTGTGCACAGGCTGGGTGCGCAGGTCAACATGCGTGTGCGCAGGCTGGGTGCGCAGGTCAACATGCGTGTGCACAGGCTGGGTGGGCAGGTCAACATGCGTGTGCACAGGCTGGGTGGGCAGGTCAACATGCGTGTGCGCAGGCTGGGTGCGCAGGTCAACATGCATGTGCGCAGGCTGGGTGGGCAGGTCAACATGCGTGTGCACAGGCTGGGTGCGCAGGTCAACATGCGTGTGCACAGGCTGGGTGCGCAGGTCAACATGCGTGTTCCCAGGCAGGGTTGTGCACGGCCAACATGCGTGTGCAGGACAACATGAGTGTGCACGGCCCCAGGTCTGTGAGTACAGACCACGCGGTCCAGCGTGTCCCAGCCCCCAACTTGGGGGGGTGGTGGCTTTTTTGGGGGGCTCTGCCCCCCGCCATCTGCTCGCCCTGCCGATCCCGTGTGATTTTCCTACTGGCTCCACTGCTGGCTCCCAGGCCAGGCGGCATTTTCAGCCGGGCGCGCACATGCGTGTGTATAATCTTAATATTTGATGGCATGATTAAAACCTTCTGAGAAACACTCAGGCTGCACCGTATTGATCTCGCTGCTTTTCTTTCAGCCAACCCAGCTGCCAGCTGGCTGCACGCCCGCTCCTCCCGGAAAAAACGATGCCCTTACACCAAATACCAGACCCTGGAACTAGAGAAGGAGTTTTTATTCAATATGTACCTGACGAGGGACCGTAGACACGAAGTGGCCAGACTCCTCAACCTGAGTGAGAGACAAGTCAAAATCTGGTTTCAGAACCGAAGGATGAAAATGAAGAAAATGAACAAGGAACAGGGCAAAGAATGAAAACCCAGAAAAGCAGCATCCCCCTTTCCCTCCCTTTACCCCCCAGCTCCCAGCCTCCCCTGTAGTGCTACCAAACCCCCCAAACGCTGGGGGGAAAACCCTCCCCGTTCCCAATCTCCACCTCTGCATGCGAGATGTTACTTATTCTTCTGTTTTATCTTCTTAGTATCGCCACATCGGAGGCAACTTAGCCAAAACTGCAGCTCCTTTTTGGGGACACATGCTGGGTTTTGTCCTGCTCTCTCGTTTTCTTTCTCTATTTTTTTTGTTGTTGTTGCCTTTTTCTTTTCTTCTCCCTACAGTGTAACATAGACACAGGCTCCTGTCCGAGCAGCAGCTTTCCCTGCTTGCGTTTTCTTCATGGAAAACAAGACTGCAAACACAAGTGGCCCCAAAGAGCCCCCACCAAACCTCGCTGTTTGTCTTTATCCACGTAAGGACAATGATTCTCTATAGCGTTCACAACACCCCGGCGCACTCGCACACACACTCACACCCCCTCACACACTCACGCGTTGAGGTGGCCAAGGAACCAGACGATTTAATTAAACTCCTGCAAGACAGACACATTCGTAAGACTTGCGTTTAATTGTACCCAACAAATCATTTTCAATTCGCCAACTTTATACCAGGCAGTCGATTAATGACAGCCCAACTCCCAACCGCTCTGGGCTCTTTTTATTCCTCCACCCCCCTCTTTTTTTCCCCTTCCTTTTTGTTTTTAAAGCTTGTTTTATTATGCGGGATTTTTATTAGAATCGCGCCATGGCAGATACGCGACTTTGACCTGAAAGTTTCGTAGGATCCTTACAGGCAAACCTCCTCATCTGGTAGTTTTATACTGGGTCACTTGGAAGAGGAGAAAAGACAGGGAGGGAGGCGAGAGAGTGTGTGTGGGGCACTCTCAGAGCCGCGTTGTAAATTATTTAGGAGAAAAAGGGGCGGAAGAACCCCTGCCAACTTATTCCTAACTTTTAGAGGAGGGGAAGAATGGGATTTTCTAGTTAAAAAACTACCTTAGTAGAGCTGTAAGGGAGGGGAAGGTTGTGTTCTTAGTGCTAGCATATTTATAATTTATTGTGAATTGACTTTTCCTAAAGCCGTAGCTGCTGCAGAGATGAAGTGCCAGCCCTGGCCTGTGTGTCTTTCTTCCCGCTCCTGTTTGCTGAGATGCTTTTAATACTTGAATGTCGGGGGGGGGTGGGAGGGGTGGTGTTGGGTGGGGTTGGTTTTTATGGTGGTTTTTATGCCTGAAGCCAGCTCCCGGCACATCTTTCCATTGCCACCCGCCTTCCCCGGGGCCCGGTGCCACGCCGGGGCCCGCAGCCTCCCGGGGAAGGAGCCTCGTCCCGTTGGTGGCACCGGGGGATGCGGTTTCTCCGCGCTGTCCCCCCCCCTTCCTTTTCCTCATCCCGAAGAAGCGTTTTGAGTAGCAAACCCAGACCTCGCCGGGCTCCTGTCACGCCGCCCGGAACTGGTTTCTCATCTGACAGACCCGCTGCAGGCTTCACCGACCCGCCCGGGCGGGGCTGGTTTCCCTTTATCTCTGTAAGAATTAACTTTGTTTTGGGAGGGGGTGGTGGGGTGGTGGTGGGGGGGAGGTTAGTACCAGTTGATTATATGGTGGGTATTGTAAAATGTGTTTGTGGTTGTGTTTCTGTGAATGTTGAAGCTCGTTTTCTGTTTCTACTGTGGCTTTTTTAAGTATGCGAAGAGTTCTGCAGTTGATAGTGGATGGAAAATGTTGAAATAAACCTCTCTCGTTTTCTTCGTGTGCAGATTTGTATATTTAGCTGCCAGGAGGCTGTCTAGGAACAAGGCGAGTGTAAGGTGGCTTGTTGTAATAGGGTGAGGAGGGGGAAAATAGAGAAAAGGCGTTTCTGCTGTATATCTGAAGGAACCAGCGCAAATCTGAGCTCAGAATTGACTGACTCGTGTGTCCTCAGCGCCAGGTTCTGGGAGATCACTTTTATCTGCTGGGCAGGGATTGCTCTGGGAAGGAGCGATAGGCAGATTCGCGGTTTTTGGAAAGTGCTCCTGCTCCCCTCATCCTCCTCCCCCCCCCCCCGGGATTCAGAGATAAGAATGGAGGAGGGCTAAAGTTTCCCCTCTCCAATTCCTTCTGAAAGGATAAAAAAATACCTTCCCCTGGACAAGAAACCGGACCTTCAGCGTTAAACCCCATCCCTCTGAAAGTCTGCTGGGTTTTTTTCTAGTGCCTAGACTTTCTCCTGTAAAACTTTCCATCCTGAAGTAGCTCCTTGGGGGCTCCCAAATTTAACTGTTCTGTTGCCGGAGGGAGCTCAATGTAACCAAGGCTCACCCCGTGTCAAAGCCCCCGATCTCCCTCCTCGAAATTAAATTAAGAAAAGCTCTTTCGGAGACATTTTGAGCTGGGGGAAATCAAGAAGGTGGCGGCAGCAGGATCATTTCTTTATTGAACCAAACAGATGATGGGTGGAAAAAGACGTTTTCGCTGTGTTTAAGCTGAGCAGTCAGATCTTTCCGTTTGATTTGCTTCTTCTCAAGGATGGATGAATTTCAAATGCTTCATGCTGAATTGGAATATTCCTCCCATCTCGAGCTGAGCATGGATTTGCCTAAATCCTCACTACTATATTTTTCAGAAGTGTATCCGTGACTTAATTGAGGTTTGCAACCCATCGGCCACTGGGACTTAGAAACGTTTTTCACTTTCCTTAGAGTTGTGGTAAAGAGCGGCTATTTTTAAGACGAATATAAGGTTCTTTTTAAATAGATTTTAAAACGTTAGTTCATTTTATTAGGAAATATGCTTACTTTAAAGGAAAAAAAAAAAGTTGGAAAAGCTGTCTTCTGTAGCATCAGCCCGGATGTATTTTCCAGAGATGTTTAATGCTCCAGAATAAAAATCGATTTTAGAACAACAGCAGCGATATGTCATTGTGTTCTACTGCTTCATCTAAAAAATCAGAAATATTTTCATTCTTTTCTTGCCTTCTTCAGTGGCTCGTTAAAGTGTATTAGAAGAATCAATTTTTGCTTAGGTTTTAAAAAGGGATGCCCAGAAACAAATGGAAAGAATTCTTCCCTGGAGCAGCAAGTGCTTACTCGCCACACAAACTTGCTGCCTTTCTAATAATGCTTTATTTGATTTTTGGTTTCTAAATTGGAGATCGTTAATCTCGGGGTGCATTTCCCAGTGGTTGCTTGGTTGCTTGCTTATTTATTTGGTTTTGAGGGGTTAATCTTTGCATCCCCGCAGCAGCCTTAGTGGACCAGGAGCGCGGAGCTGCACTGGCGTTATTTGACTTCCCTTGGTTTATTCCCCTCACTGCCCAAGGAAAACTTTGCTAAAGGAAAATCAGAAACCCAAACCAAACAGCGGGAAACCCCACCCCGCTTTCCCTGCGTGGCATCACCTCGGATTTGACACGCAGTTCCTTTTTCCAAGGGCTCAATGAGCGGTTCCTAGAATTCCGTCTCTGAATTCGTTTGACGTTTTATTGCTCATGAAGAAACACAAGCGCTTGGGAAGTGTTTCTATCTCTATATTTAAAAAACAAACAAACCCTAAGACCTGCTCAGCCCTGCAGGAAGCAGGTAGCGAGAAATATAACCAAGAATCTCCTTCCACTGATTTTTAACATAATGGGCGCTCTAAAGGGCAGTATTTCACTCCTTTAAGAAAATCCTTTCTTTGGGGCAGCTCTGAAAAGAAAACAAAAGAAGAAGGAAGATATTTGGAGCTTACTGAGGGAAGAGAGAGAAAGGGAAGTAACTTGTCATAAAAAGAAAAAAAAAGGGAAAATTCAGTGCAGTGTGCTGCAATAAAAGAATATGACCGCTATAAAACTTTATAGGGTATAAATTTCTGAAGGTTAAGGAACTAAACGGCTGTAAAGGAAACAGTGCAAGAAAACTTTCAGGAACTCCTAAATTACTACAACGACTTGGGAATGTGGGGAAACCCAACGTGCAAATGCTCTTATTTCTGATCCAGTCACATGCAAACTTTCCCTCTTTATTCCCCCCCCCTTTATTTTCTGTTTTTTTTCCCTAAGGGAGGGGGCAGTTAAAAAATAAGGAGGAGGGAGAAGAGAGGGAGAGAAAAGGTGGGGAGGGACTTTTGCTAATTTATTCTTCTCTTGCAGATGCCGTGAAAGTCCAGCGCTCTGGATCATTCCCTTTGTTCTTTTTTTCCCCTTCTTCTTCTCTCTTTCTCTCCCCCCCCCCCTTTTTTTTTCTCTTTTTCCTTTAAAGCAATTCCAGGCTGCCAGAATGCTGAGCCATGCACACAACAACAACACACACACAAGGGGCACCCCCACACTCCAAACCCTGGCGAGACGTCTGGGCTTGGGAAGCTCTTTATGGGTTTACAGCTCGGGCCTTTCCCCCTCCAGAACAGAATGACCAATTGTTTAGTCTCGGGATTTGAAACAATAGCGGTTTTCAAAAGCAAACCCATTTTGCCTCTTTTATTGCGGGCCAGAGCGGCTGGATGGCAGAGCTTTCCGCGCGGAAAACTTCAGCGCTGCGGGGCGAGGGGGAGGGAGCCGCTTTTCCCTTTTCCCCCCCTCTTTTCCCCCCTCTCCTCCCCTCGCTTTTTGGCTCGTTTTATTCCTCCAGGTCCGAGTGGGACCCCCCTTTATCTGCCTTCCTCCACTAAGGAAACCTCTGAGCCCCTCTGCGCAGGCTGCAGCTCCGCGCGGCGCCGCGAGGTGGCGCCCTTGCTCCACGCTAGACGCGCGTCTCCCGCGCTCGGCCGCGTTGTCCCGCGTAACACCTTGATCTCATTAACGGCGAGCATGAATAATCCCGAGGCATAAAATATAGGGTTAATTATCGCTATTTTGCCAATTTTATAGGTTGCATCTATTTTTTTTTTTCCCTGCGAGGGTAAATTATATGAGGCTGAAATAAATAAATAAATATTTTTAAAAGAGACTTAATCTGGAGCCTGAGATACAGGGAGATGTGGGACATGCATCTCTCTTAAATGTTCATTTAAAGGGGAGAAAAAAATAGTGCCTCGCGTTTTGTCTTCTGCTGGTGCAGGTGGAGGCAGGAGGACGCTTCATTATCTCCAAAGCGAAGATTTACGTTTGCAGGATGGGGAAAGAGATTGGAAGGTTTCGGGAAGAAAGGCACAAACAGAGTCAGGACATTGTCCCCTGGCTCTTTACCTAAGCCATTGGAACGATCTGCGCTTTCTCCTGCTTTTATATCTTCAATACCCATAATCATCGCCTAAAAAAAACCCTAATATATGCTTTTGTTGGAAGTGGAACCAGTCATTTTGGACATAGTTGCTCCATCTTTTGGTAACTCTCTTTGCAAGTATTTTTAAATGCTAAAGCCCAGTAAATTAATCCAAAATGCCATTAACTCAGCGCCTTTTGTGACATGTATAAATACCCCACTGATGCAGCAGCCAAGATGTAAACTCTTAACTCTATTAGTTCACTTTTATTTTGGCCTTTGTTTCTTCAAAATTACAAGACAAAAATGATTCAGGCGTTCCAGTCCTTCAGCTGCAAATTCAGCTCCAAATACCATGGAAAGGAGCTGTGGCAAAGGTTTCAAATTCTCTTTCAAATCTCTATAAACCAGGTATTTTCTGAATCAATGATTTTTCCGAAGCCACCCCAGAAAATAAACCCGTTCCTCGGTGAGCAGCATTCTGGACGAGAATGTAACAAATTAACCCGACACACACAACAGAGCAGGATGCGATGTGTTGTTTTAAGAGCTTAAGCATCTCCAGGCCCTGTTTAAACGCTATAAAATGAAATAGAAATGTAAACAGGCATAGATGGGGAAAATAAAGACAAATCCTGTCCTTGTGCACTCGGGAAAAGGCAGAGCAGGAAAACTTCAGGTTTATCTAGGAGGGTTTGGGATTCTTTTCTTTTATTTTTTTTTTACCCTTTTTCTTTTTTTTTCCTTATGAATTCCTAATAAATCTTTCCTCCACTGGGTATTTATAAATTATCTTCTCTCTCAGAGACATGCACACACACACATCTCCGCTTGTTTTTTCTTATAATAGAAACATTTTCCTTTCATCAGGAATCTGAGTACAGTATAGGAATGATTTAAGATCAGGCATTGATTTCTGGTGCGTTGGTGAGTTACCATTACATCATGACCATAAAATTCTACTGCACTTGATAAAAATGTTAACTTCCAAGAACAACTTCGCTCCCTCCTCCATGGGGTCCACGTACGAAAGGGAATTCCTGTTATTTTTTACTTTACGAACTTCAATGGAAGGGGTACGCCAGTAAAAACACATAGGAGAGAGCTCATCTTCCAAAAATCAATTCTTCTTTTTACATCTATTTGCCCTTCTTGAAAACTCGAGCATCCCCACGCCAGGCTGTGAAGCTCTATTTACTTGTGTGCACCATTTCGGGGCTTTATGTTCAAAGCCGAAACCAAAAGCTGCTCAATCGACAATAAAAGTGTTGGGGAAAAGAAAACGTCAACTTGTCTTTTGGAGGGGGAAAAGCCTTAATTATACCGCTGCAAGTACTCCAACAACAATAATTACTTGAAAAGGCTCTTAGACTCGACTGAAATTATCCCAACACAAAATAAAGGAAACGTATTTACTTAAATTATTTCTCTGAGGATGGTTTTAAAGTTTTACTCCTTTACTATCTTTGTTTTCTTTCTTTCTTTCTTTCTTTCCCCCACTCTCTTTCTTTCTCTCTTTCTTTATTCCTTGCCTATTCCCACTGCCAATTTTAATCCAATATTTTTAATTTTCTCGCCCAAAGCCCTGGCAAGACAGACTAACCGAAACATCGCAACTTTTTCCTCTTTTCCATGTTGTGGAGATTGAAAATAGTCCCTCGGTTGAAGCCAGGCACAAGGGAAATCGCTTTTAATTCACCTTTCCCGTGTCAAACCCGCACAGAAGGATGAAATGGGAAAGAGCAGAAATTTACCCAGCGCAAAGGGGGGGGGGGGGGGGGGGGGGGGGGGGGGGGGGGGCAAAAAATGAAATAATAGAGGTTTAAAAGAGTGCCTTTAAGTCTTATTGAAGGTTGAAGGATCGGAAAATAGAGCTGGGATAGTGAGAGGCTGGGGCAGCGCTGGGCTGGGGGGTTGTGTCGTTATTAGCTGAAATACGTCTCAGTAATATTTGCTGACTGCGATAAATGAATTTCAAAATCTACCCCCTGTGTGTTTAGATGGTGGAAAATTGCAACGTTGGCATCTTAGGGGTAAGTTTGCTCCGTTGTTACCAAATGCCAATAAAATAGAAAGCCTCTCACCCACACTCCCCCCCTCAATCCCCTCCTCCCAGTTTTCATTGGGGGTATCATGAAACAAATAATTAAATAAATAAAATGGAAGTTCTTGGGGAGGGGTTGAGGTAGGGAACAGCCATCAGCTACTGACCAGACAGGTTCTGGTCGGGGTGCGATAAGCGACACGACAGTTCCAGTCCCAATCGCCCCCAGTCGCATCTTGGCCAAATCCTGGAGGAAAAGGGGGGGGGAGAAAGGCGGAAAGTCAACCTTATACATGGGAAACTCTGATCATTTGAATTCAATATTGACACCTCAACATCTCGCTGCAACGCGGACGGGTCCAATCGAAACCTCTGGTTTATAGCAGTGGAAGAACGAACTCGTAAAATCCTAACGGCTTTTATGTAGTGCGGTATAAACAACAACAACATCCCCGGCTTTATGGCGTTTTATAGTTTGTTAAACAGTTTACAGCCTTTTTTGGGGCTATTACAAATGCAATTCCCTTCATGTGATAGTTAAACCTTTATCAATAATAAGGAAATTGATCATTAAAATGTTAAATATGACTACCTCGTTTGTTTTAAAATATGTTTAGGGTAAGAAGCTGTATGATTTGATAACTTGTATTAAAATACCAATTACATTTATAGGACCTTTTAAAACTGGTAGCAATTAAATCGTGTTCTTTTACAGTTTTCCAAAGCGACCCTGACATTTAAAAAGGCTAAAACTGCCTCGTTAAAATTTCGAAATTAACGACTGCGAGCGCTACTCTTTAATTTTCCAACACTCCCCAAAAATCAATCTTTTGGGTGGCCTAGGTATGTGATTTGTTGTGAGGCGAGCGATATCTCATTAATGGAGGTAGTTAAACATATTTAATCCGTATATTCACCCCACCTCCTTCCCCTTCCCCTCCGCTCCCTCTCTCGCTCCCTCTCCCTCTCTCTCCCCCTCGCTCGCTTTTCCTTCTTTATTCTCTCACACTCTTCCTTTCACAATCATGCGGTGCAGAGTCCGTGTGGAGTAAGGAGAAGCCAATAGGATGAGGTTTTGGTAATAGATGCAAATGATCATGAAAAGACACTGCAAAATATGAAACAACTCATTTGCGCTGAAGTAAATCACTGAAAACTGTTTATGAACTGGCATCTCTTCTTGGAAATGTAAAGCGAGAACTCTTTAAGTGGCGACTTTTTTTTTTTTTAGGGGTGGGGGGGGAGGAAGGAATTCAATATCATGCAGGCTTAGAGTTTTGATTATATCCTCCTTTTATATTCCTGGAAATCACAAACTGTCGTTGCTTTGCATCTTAGCGCGTTCTTTTTTCCTAATAGATTCCCGAGCTCTGGGTTTGGTTGGCTTCTTTTTTTTTTTTTTTTTTTTTTTTTTCCTTTTTTTTTTTTGGTGAAATTTTCTTCCTCCTCCAGACAAATATTCTTATTTCAATTAAAATGAGCTCTTATTTTGTCAACTCACTCTTCTCCAAATACAAAACCGGGGACTCCTTACGTCCCAACTACTATGACTGCGGGTTCGCTCAGGATCTGGGGGGCAGACCCACAGTGGTGTACGGACCCAGCACGGGGGGCACCTTCCAGCACCCGACCCAAATCCAGGAGTTCTACCACGGAGCATCCTCACTCTCCAGCTCCCCTTACCAACAGAATCCCTGCGCCGTGGCGTGCCATGGGGACCCCGGCAACTTCTATGGCTACGACCCCTTGCAAAGGCAGAGCCTCTTCAGCGCCCAGGACTCGGACTTGGTGCAGTACACGGACTGCAAGCTCGCTGCCAGCGGCCTCGGAGAGGAGGCGGAGAGCTCGGAGCAGAGCCCTTCTCCGACCCAGCTCTTCCCCTGGATGCGCCCGCAAGGTGAGGCGAGGTGGGAAGGAACCGAGGAGGCATTTCCCGAGCCCGGAGAGCTGCCCCCCGCGCTTTCTCGCTGCCCCTCTCGCTTGCTCGCTTTCTCTCGCTCCCTTTTTCTTCCCCAGTGACTGTATTTTACTGCTTTATGGGGGTAAACTTTTGCACTTGTAAATTGCTTTATAGTTTAATTACCCTGAAGGAGACCTTTTCTTCTGGGGGCTGAGCGAGCCTGGCTTTCTGTGGAAGGAAGCGTCCTTAAAGTTTATGGCACTTTTATAGCCTTAAAAAGCCCCTTCATTTTTGTTTTGCGTTTGGTTTGGGATTTCGACGGTGCTGCTGCTTCTCCCCGGGCTGCAGCTCTTTTTTTTTTTCTCTCTTTGCGGCATCCCAAAGAGCCGGAGCCTTCTGTTGTTGTTGTTGCTGTGCTGGTGGCGATGGTGGGGGTAATAATAAGTGTGCAAGTGCAGGCTTCAGCTAAGCTGCCCGGAGTGGGCTGGTGGGTGACCCCCCCTTCCGTGCCACCATCACCCCTTTTCCTTTAGAAGCATCTTCCCTTGTATAATATTCTACGGGAGCCTTTCCCTCTCCCTCTCCGCTTCCTGCCTTCGCTCCTGCCAGTCCTTTCTTCCTCCCCCTCCCGTGCCTGCGTGTGTGAGTGTGTGTGAGCGTGTGCGAGCGGGTGTGAGCCTGTGTGTGCTTATTCCCGAGCCTGGTTTATGTATCTTTCAACCTCCTTCTCTTCTTCCCCTCTTCCACCCAACCTTTGCAATTCCCCAGCAGCCGCTGGACGGAGGAGGGGGAGGCAAACCTACAGCCGCTACCAGACCCTGGAACTGGAGAAGGAATTTCTATTTAATCCCTACCTGACCCGCAAACGGAGGATCGAGGTCTCGCATGCCCTGGGATTGACAGAAAGGCAGGTCAAAATCTGGTTCCAGAACAGGAGGATGAAATGGAAAAAGGAAAACAACAAAGACAAGTTTCCCAGCAGCAAATGCGAGCAGGAAGAACTGGAAAAACAGAAAATGGAAAGGGCCCAGGAGGTGGACGAGGAAGGGGAAGCACAGAAGGCGGACAAGAAATAAAAGGATTTTTAAGGACTGAAAGGCAAGCGCTGCTGGGGTGGCGGAGCCCTCGAGCCCCACGTTAATGGCAGTTAATGTAAGGAAGGGGTGGGAAAAAAACCAACAATGCATAGAAAAGAGAAAGGGGAAAAAAAAGAAAAAAGAAAAAAAAAGAAACCTTTTATTGCTGTAAAACAATATAGCTGTAAGCACCACTTCCCTGATTATCCTTTGATACAATGAACAGTATGCAAAAGTGGTCGGGAGGTCTCTCCTGCCTTTTGCCAGTTATTAACTAGTGGTAGTGTAACGCAATAGCTTATGTAAAACATGACTGTGAAATCTTCTCTCTCTCTCTGTCTTTCTCTCTGTCTCTCTCTTCTGTCCGGGGGGGTGGGTTGGTTAACCTAGCTTTCAATGCTATAGGAGTTACGTGAAATTACATTTGTGCACTTTTTTCTTTGATTTTTGTTGAATTTCCACCTCTTTTGTTGTGGTTTATCTGTATGTACTGGAGGTAGCTATTGAGACAAACATCCCAACAACATGAAACTGCCTATTTATGCTATAGTTATCTCTCCTTCTCTCTTTGCTTTCCCTGCTTCTGTTCCTTGCCTTGGTTCGGCATTTTCTTTTTCTTTTTTTTTTTTCACACTTTTTAAATGTCTCTTCAAAAAAAGGAAAAAAGGAAAAAAAAGAAAAAAATACAAGAAAAAAAAGCGTTTTTTCTCTCCTTTAGTTAGCATGCGCACAGTGAAGCAAGTTGTAAAGTGATCTTTAGGTTAACTGTGAAAAAGAATGTATACTGTATACGTGAATTACTTTATTGGGGGAACTAATGATATATTTTGTTGTTCTTTCATCACTTTGTTCTATTGTCTAAACCTGGAAGCGGCGGAAGAAAGTTACAATAAAGTTTACAAGCGAGAATCCCGTGACATCATTCTTTTACCCTGCTCCATTTCCTCCAGGACCACTTTGATAGAAAGGAAATAAAAGTCAATTGTGTGGGAGCTGCAGCCCGGCCATCAAAGGCTGCTTTGCCCTGGCCGGGGCTGCGCGGGGCCGGGCTGCGGCCGGGCTGCGGCCGGGCGCCGCGGGGAGGGGCGCGCAGCGGCGGCGGCTCCTGCTCTTGTTGTGCTTCCCAGCAGAGCTCCTGGGTGGTGACAGGTTGGGAGGCTGTGTGGAAATCCTTCCTGAAGGTAACGTCTGCTGTTTTGCTGCTTTTCCCCCCTCCCTTCTCTTTCCTCCTTTCCCCGTCTCCCCCCTCCCCAGGCCCTGCCAGACGAAGCCCAGCTCCGGGTCCTCCTTTCCCTTCCTCCCACTCAGCTCCTTGCAATAAAAAACCAGACGTGTCAGTCGCGCAGTTGAGCTGTTTTCTGCTCCTGGAGCTGCCCTGCCATGGAGCAGAGGAGCGCGGGGACGCACACCCCCCCCCCCGCCTTGAAACATAACCTTGGGAAAGGAGAAGCAGCATCAGCCCCTGGTCCACAGCCCCCATTGTCTGGTGGCTGCTCCTGCCTGTATAAGCTTTGCCTTCTGCCTAACCCTCCCTAAGAAAAAAGGAAAAAAAACCCCACATTTTGGAAGCTCTCCCTGCTTCTCCAGCAGAAATCAAAGCAGCCAGCTGGTGAGGTTTGACTTCTAACTGCAACTGAGCCCCGCAGAACCGCTGACACGCCGAACAAGGGATCTGTATACACTCCTTTTTCGCAACAAGAAAAGCAAATGCCAGCTCGATACGAAGCTCAAAGCCTGTGGCACTGGAATAAATTACAGATAGAGCTGAATGGCATTTGGGGAAAAAAAAAGAGCCCTGAAACTATTAAACTATTAGGTATCAATGAGACATTTGTCTTTTTTTTTTTTTTTTTTTTGGGGGGGGGGTGGGGGGGAGGCAAGAGGGGGAAGAGGGTCAGTGGGGGGAGGGAATTATGTACAGTCTTGTGAAAAAGTACCTCGGAGCCGGGGAAATGGTGAGAAGGAGGGAATTTTAGACGGGATCAATAAAGGGATAAATAGAGCTCCCTTCCTTTTCCTCCAGCAGAGAGAGACCGAGAGGGAGACGCTGGTTTATCAGCAACGTGCTTTTACCCCCCCCCCCCCCTTTTCTCTTTCTCCCTCGGTCTGATTCTGAGCTGAAAACTGATTACAGGTTGCTTATCGACTCCAGCACAATTTCACCCCTTCCAGCATAGATCTTGGAGGGGTTTATATCGCATCAATTATTTATCATATTTTATAAATCCAGCAGCTCTACAGCTTTTTGCCCCCGAGGAGGGCGCGGGCGGCGATTGGCGCCGCCGGAGCCACGTGCCCGCGCGTCACCGGGCCGGGAGGAAAAAGGCTCCTTTTGGTGTAAATCTGGACTCTAATTCCGTAATATATCACGGTACCTCGTAAAACCGACACTAAAACGTCCCGACCTACAAATCACCCGGCCAAATTATGAGTTCATTGTATTATGCGAATGCTTTATTTTCTAAATATCAAGCCGCAAGTTCGGTTTTCCCATCCGGAGTCTTTCCCGAGCAAACTTCTTGCGCTTTCGCCTCCAACACCCAGCGAACGGGCTATGGGGCCGGATCCACGCCTCCCTTCGCCGCCTCCATGCCCGGGCTGTACTCCAGCGGCAGCGCCGTGCACCCCCAGCCCCCCAGCATGTATTCCTCCGGTTACGGCCTGGAGCCCGGCTCCTTCAACATGCACTGTTCCCCTTTCGAGCAAAACCTCTCCATGATGTGCCCGGGAGATGCCTCCAAGCAGAACTGCAGCAAAACGGACCAAAGGGACTCAGATTTGCAAAGCGACAGTAACTTCCGCATCTACCCCTGGATGAGGAGCACAGGTAAGCCCCAGCCCCCCTAAAGAAAGGAGCCCGGGGGGAGGGAGGGAGTGTAAATTATTTGATGGAGTGCGGAGGGGGGGGGGGGGTGGAGGAGGGGGAGGGGGGAATTGTCCCCAACTCCTTTCATGACGTTTCACTGAAAATGCATCTTCAAAAGAGAGAGGGGGAGAGCGACCACCCCACCCCACCCCCCCTCGTGCCATAAAGCCATCCTTTTAGCTTTAAATATTTATTGGTGTTGCTGGGGCTGTGTATGTGCCGTGCAAAAGGCAGTTTGTCTTAGAGGGGACAGGCAGAGCTGCAGAAATAATGGCCAGCCCCTTCTTCTCTATTTACAGGATAGAGATGGTGATACCCCCATGTAGATGTAGATCCTGAAAGAAACTATTTATGGGAGGCGCTTGCAAGCTTGTTTTGTTTTCTGTTAGTCTGCAAAACCTTCATTTGCCAGTCCCTCCCCTCACTCCCCCAGCCACAATATCCCGGACGCCGCAATTAACCGTAGCGCGTTTCCATCGGGAACAGCAGCACATCATTCCCGGTGCGATTAAAAAGCCCCGCTCTCAAAACCGTGACACTCCGGTCGGAATCCGGATGGAGGGAGGGAGGGATGGGTGGATGGATGGATGGATGGGTGGATGGATGGATGGATGGACGCATGGATATAGTGGAGAGAGCATGTTTAGCTATGTCACACCCTGAAAAAATTCATTGCGGAGGGGTGCGGTGCAAAGGTTCCGTGGGGACCGCGGGGCGCTTGGTGTGGCCCTGCCGGTGAGCAGAGCAGCGCAGCCCCGCGGAAGGCCGCGCAGCGCTCCGCGAGAGCGGAGAGGGGGAGGCCCGACGCAGAGACACGATGCCCCACGCACACACTGTGTCTCGGAGCCGCTGCCCTCGGTCCCCAGAGCGCTCCGTCCCAGGGTATTAATGTCAATTAATGTTTAATAAATATCCATTTCCCTCGAACGGGAGCGGCACCGGCTCTCCCTGTTTCCCTCCTCGGTCTCTGCTTTGGTCTCCCCGAGTTCCCCCTTGACGGTGAACCCCCCTCTCGGAGCAGCCCGGCTTCTGTCCTTGTGCACGCGTGATGATGTTTACAAGAGTGCAATCCCAAGCGGGGGGATGTGGAAGGCGCTGCTGTCCCAGCTGGGAGCAGATGGGAAGGCGAGAGTCTAATCTTCAGCCGTCCCGGCCTCGTCTCTGCCCTGCCAGACTCGTTCGGAATGGGTCTTAGTGACCCTGGGCTGAGGGGTTGTGGGCCAGGCTCCCCGCGAAGCCCAGGGAAAGGAAAACACCGAAGCAGCCAATGTACAGAAGCTTATAAAGGCAGGAGTTACCCTCACACTTATTTGGTGGTCAGTTCTTTCCATTACCTGCTCCATAATTCATGCAGTTTTACAGTGGGTTTATCAAAGACCAAATATTTCTGGTCATAAACACTTCATCTCTGCTTTTATCTGGCTTTAGATTTAAGAAGCCCCCCCCCCTTCTTCACCCCCGTTTAGTCTGTGACGCTGCGAGGGTCAACACTGGAGAGGAAACAGGGTAAACGTGGGGTCCTGCACTCAAAAAACCTGGGATACTCTGGGATCTGCTGAGCCTAAAACCAGAGAAACTCGACCTCGGTCGTAAAAGAGGGGTCGTCGTCCCCCCCCGCTCCCGTGCCTCATGCCCACTGTGCGATCGCGCTTGTGGAATTTCATCAGCGAGCAGAGATAGAGTTGTCATCCCTATTCAGCAGCAGTTTATGGCTCTCCCCTCAGCGGATTTTACAACCCACATTCCACGACCTGCACAGTTTTACTTTACAGCTAGCCTGGCTATTTTGCCTTTTTTTATCCCTCTCCTTTTAATGACTGGATCTTTTCTTCTTTTAAAAAGAAAGAGGGGTGGGAAAAAAAGAACAAAAAAAGAAGGGAAGAAGAAGAGGAGTCCAGTGGAATGTGTGGAGAAGAGGCCGGGAGCTGCTGTTCGCCATCACCTCTGCTCGGGGAAGGAATATGTTATACTAGAGAGATATGTAGCATTTGCATATAACATAGAGTTGGGATCACAAACACCATATTGTAGAACTATTTCCAATCAGGCTGCAGGAAATGTCTGGTGGAAGGGAGAATTAGGAGCTGGGCCCTTTCCAAGCCCTGCTGCAGGCAGCTGGGGGTGAGAGGAAGAGTGGGGGGAGTGTTGAGGCTCTTCTCATCCATGTACCCCCCTGCAAGAGGGGTAGCAGCTCCCCTGCCAGCCCCAGAAGTCACTGCCTGGCCCAAAACATCCCCTGAAATAATTAAGATCATCACACACCTTCCAAGCAGGCACCCTGATGACAGCTTTAAGAGAGGACAAATAGTTGGATTTGTGTAGGTAGCAGATGCGTCTGTGGCTCTGCTCGGCTGCGGTTCCATATTTATTCCCCAACCAGCCAAAATCGGTGGTGTTTAAATGAAAATTAAAGCAGGAGCTGAGTGTTTGAGCCGTGCTGCGAGGGCAGGAAACTTTCTGAAGTTTGCTGTTCGTTCGGAGACACGCCAAAAAAAAACAACACGGCTCGCTTTTCCGAGATGAAGGGGAATTAAAGCTGAGGTGGTTTGGGGCCTGAGAACGTGGAGGGGAAAGCCTCGAGCAGAAGGAATCGGTCTTGTAAATTCAAAGAAGGGATGTCGCAGGTTGCACAGTTCCTCCGAGGGCTCTGTCCTTCCATGGGGCCCAAAGGCAGCAGTGAGAGAGCAACTAGACCATAAGCCCACAAAACATCTCTCCCTGCCGCCCCATCTGATCCGAATCTCCATTTATTTCGCAGGCACCGACAGAAAACGCGGCCGCCAGACCTATACCAGGTATCAGACCCTGGAGCTGGAGAAGGAATTCCACTACAACCGGTACCTGACGAGGAGGAGACGCATCGAGATCGCCCATGCTCTGTGTCTCACCGAGAGACAGATCAAAATCTGGTTCCAGAACAGGCGCATGAAGTGGAAAAAGGAAAATAAAACTGCCTGCTCCGGCTCCAACAGCCAGGAAAAACCAGATGCGGAGGACGATGAGGAAGAGTGAAAAGGGGCAAGAGATGGAGGCAGGAAACGTGGAAACCCACGCGAGAAGGAAAGAGGGGGAAAACACATAGAAAAAAAAAGACTATATATTAAAATAGATAAATGATAAGTCCATAAGTAATTAAAAACCCTAGGAATGATACTTTGTGTTTCATGACACTGAAAAAAATACTACCTATATTAAAGTCTTCTCTTTTTTTTTTTTTTTGTACAATAGAATGATGATCTACCTATTCCTGTGGCTTTAGAGTCAGAATAGACACACTTTTCTATGTGAGTCTTCCTATAGTCCAAGTAATTGGTAAAGCTCCGTTTGTACTTCGCTGTGTATTTTCGGTATGAAGTAACGTGGTCGTGTTTAGCACCTTTAATTTAGAAAACGTGATCTGAAAAGTCTGAATGCAAATTCTGCTTAGCGTATAGAGTCCTGTACATAATGGGAATGATGGTTACTCCTTCTCCCTGCAACCTCCGCGGTTCTTTTCTCCCTGCTATGCTCTTTCCTCTGTGTATATTTTTATCTGGATTTCTTCGTTGTTCAAGTCTCTACGAAAACAAAAAACACAAAAGAAGATGAATTAATATTGTGCTACCTAAGATGTTGTATATCAAAGTAGCAAATTATTTAATGGCGACGCGTTGCTTTTTTTTTTTACCCTTGTCTGTGATTATTATTATTCGAAATAAAAAGGAAATCTCCAATAATCCACAACCGCGTTAGGTTCCTACTTGGTTTCTTCTTTAAAATAACATACGGGCTTTTACAATTGCTTTTTCCCATCTCAAATAAATGTACTAAAAGAACCTTTCAGATTAATACATGCCCCGATCTATCATCCTAAACTTCTCTCCTATTTTAGGACAGTCACTCCTTGGAAAATTGTAGTACCTTTCCAATAGATTTGGCGAATACAGTAATGTAAAATTGACATTCGGGGCTCTAAAGGTGGATTGGTCTCCATTCTGCCCCTGTGACTGCGCTGGCGCTGTGACTGAAGAAGACAAGGCATAAAAGGCGAACGTAAAGAAGCCAGAATCACCCCAAATGGTCTTTCCGCTCCTGGTTTTAATTTTCTTCTTCTCGTAACTAATTTGCAGAAACTCTATCTATTTCGCAGTGCCTTTAGGATTTTATTTTGTCTCGGTTCTCCCTCCGCCCTTCAATTACTTTCCTGCGGACTGGAACTCTTTCATCAGCCCCAAATAGCGTTTAGCATCAAAGCGCGCATAAAAGAAATTAAAGCAATTAAAGGCAGGAAAAATCAACAATGCAAAACAAAAGGAGAGTAAACCTAAGCACTTGCGCAGGGGCGCATCCTCCGCCTCCCTTTCCCCCTCCCGCCTCTTTATTTACATTGCCAGTAAAGCTGCGGATTCCTCCCTCGGAGGCTCCGCGTAATTTACTCATAAAACGCATTGCGCAAGATGCACAAGGGGAAAAACCTATCGCAGCCCATGGTGGAAGCAGCCAGCGGGGCCTTTTTGCACCTTCTCCATGTCCCCCCCCGCCCCATCTTCCACCACCCACAACCACCGATGCTCCATGCCCAAAGTGAAGGCGCGCAGCGCATCCTTTAGCAGGTTTTACCCCAAATAAGACGCCACGTCAAGCATCTGCGCGCCCACGTCTCCAGCACAAACTCGCAGTCTACGCGGGATGTACTAATTATGGGAAGCCCGTCATTAAGGGGAGCAGCTATTACGGGGTTTGCACGCTGAAAAGGAAGGGAAAATAGAGGGAAATTTCCGTTTTTCCTTGGTGAAACCCCTTGGTGCAATCCCTCTTCGGGAGCGCTCTGTGCAGAGCGGGGATGGGGAAGGGAAAGAAAAACTAAAAAAAAAAAGGAAAAAAAGGGAAGAAAAGGGAAAAAAAGGAGAAGCAGTCCCAGATATTCCCCCTCCCTTCCCCCCCCCCCCCCCCGGTTCCCGGACTGCAGTGGCCCCCCCTGACACCGACCTCTGAGCGGGATGGGGGGGCGAGTAGGAACTGGGGAGAATTCCATGAAAATAAGGCAAAGGGAGTCACAGTTCCATGTGCTAAAGCCAGGGCAGGGGGTTCCCGCGGGGTGACCCACCTTACCGGAGCACACAGACGCACCCTGCTATAACAAGGGCTGCGGGGGGCTCGGAAGGGGTTCCGGGGGCTCTTTGGGGGTGTCTGGCCCGACCCCCCCAGCCGAAGGCCACGCTTTCATTGCCTCTATTTGCCTCCCTTCCCCCCCCTCCAAATTCTGATAATTGCCCCTTTCAGCAGAAACGATCCCAATCGCATCAAGAAAAAAGGAAGAAAGCAAAAAAAAAAGACATCCAAATCCCAGCGAACCCCACTGTTTTACTGCGCCTTTCCCCATGTAAAAACCAACGCCAGCCTCAAGCTCTTTATTCTGGGGGGGGCTCTCATTGTTCCTAGCCTAACGTGTGAAGAGCATTTCGATTATTGCCCTCCACATACCCCCCCCCATGCAAACCAAAGGGGGGGGTTGGAAATCCCTGAACCCCCTTTTATATTCTTTTATTTTTGTTTAAAAGAAAAAAGATGGCGGCTAAGAAAAAGGCTGCTGTTAAACCGGTCATGAAGAAATGCAATAAATTCCTTGTTGTTTTATGAAAATTTACAACTTTGTGATAGAACTTTATGAGTGGCTGGGTTCTGGGATTGGCCAGAGCCGGTCATGTGGACTGCTAACCGTGAACATGAACTTTTTATTATTTCCCATGTGGTTATATTGCACCATTCTTCTGTCCGCTGCACCTTGGGTCGGATCAGTGTCCTCTATAGGGCTCTCGCCTCTTTATATTTTTTTACTTTTGTGTATAAGCTCGATAGGGCTAAAAGAGGGGAGCGGGGAGGGGGGAGCAGCCCTGCACACACCCGCACGCACCCCCAGGCACCCATCTCCGCACGCACGTAGGAAAAGAGTTGTAGGATTTTTGGTTATTCATTTTATTTTGATTTTTTATTATTATTATTATTATTTTTTAATTCCTCTCTTAATTTGCTGCTGATCTGGAATCTCGGTAGCCATGGAGGGGCAGAGGAGGTTCTGGACCGAGTGGAGGCTATCATTTTTCAAAGAGGGAAGTTGCTCCATTTTCTATGCAAATGACAGAAATGCAAGAAGCTCTCACAAGTCAGAGAGGCGACCGACGGCTCTCAGGTTGGGACAATATTTGTCAGCTAACAGATAAGCAAACGCTGTCTCCCTCTCCCTCCCTATTTTACTTATGCCACAGAAATGGACGTCAAAAGGTAAGGGAATAATACGCTTCTCTTCGTTTAATATTTTCTTTGAGAAAATGCATTTGTCAAGCTGCCTTTTCTATTCCATTCCACATATTCTCTGTCCAGGGGTGGGGGAGAAAGAAAAGGGTGGGGTGATGAAAAAGGGAGGCACTTTAAGAAATCAGGGGTGGTGGAAATCTGTGTGACAATTTTCCTTGAAAAGCGTAGTGTAAAGGCGAAAGAAAGGGAGAGAGAAAAAGGGATGGGGAAAAGGTAGAGACATTGAGAGAATGAAGGGAAGAAATAGAGGAAGAAAATAGAAAGAAATAAGGGGGGGGGAAGAGAGATTGAGAAAGAAACAGAGGATTAAAATAAGAAAGGAAATAAGGAAGAAAAGAACAAATAAAACAACGGAATAAGAAGGAAAAATAAAGCCTTTAAGGTCACCTGGAGATAGTAGACTTGGAGTGAAGGATTTTGCAGGAGCTTGGTGGTGGAGGCTTTTAGATACTGCCTTTAAAAAAATAGCAAACCCTTTGCGGGTCGTTCTGGTGGTTTATTTTTTCTCCCCTCGCAGAAGCTTTTGCCAGTTCGCCTGTTCCTCAGGCGAGCCCCGTCATTTGGCGAAGTTTGTGTGGAAGCCAGTTGGGTTTTGCGTTGCTCTCCAGGGTCATTATTATGTGGGTGGTTTCTTCGGAGAGGGCAGCTCGCGGCGGCCTCGAAAATAAGGCTCTGGAAATTAGTTAAAAAGAAAACAAATAAGAAAAAAAAAAAGAAAAAAAAAAAGGAAGAAAGGGAAAAAATAAAGGGGAAAAAAAAAAAAGGTAATAAGAATGAAGCCAACCCCGAGCGCAGCGCTCTCATTGTATTTCCACACACCCCCCCTTGTGAAACTCCCAAATGAAGCTGACGTTGCGATGCAATAAACCTCCATGTATTTAATTGCGTTCCGCGGTGTTAATGGGGTTTTACGGCTTTCCCGGCCGGAATACTGGCTCGGGTCTGAGCCCCACGGCGTGGCGGTGCTTTTCCATACCCGGTAATGCGCAAATCTCCCCTCACTCTGTGATACCCTAACGCTTATCTTCGGGTTTAGGAAAAGGTTTGTCTGGGATACCTGTGATTTTAAATGTGGAGGGTTTCATCTTCTTGTTTTTGCGAGATTTCATGGGGGATTGAATTATTGTACTAATTGCTACTGTTACGAGGTGATTTTTAAATAAGATAATGTAAGAGCCTGCGGAAGTGAAGCGAGATTGAGTAAGGAGAGATTCATTACTTAAGCATAAACCATTTTATGACGTGACGATTTATCTCGCCCTAAACTGTCTGTGCTTGAATATTGTGTGGACAAGAGTAAATGATCACAAGCCGCGGAAATAATAAACAGAAAGTCATTTTTAAAAGCTATTTCTTCCCGAACCTGTTACATTTTTCATAAATCACGGGGAAAAAAATGAATACCGGTTAAAGTGCCTGTTCTCCCTTTTCCTAAGCCTCCTCACGTTCGTTGTTTGGGGTTGTTTCTTTCGCTATTCGTAAGAAAAAATATATTCAAAAATCATTTAATTTAGGAAGCTTGCTCCAAAACGCTTTTATACCTATTTTTTCCCTATCCTGCGTGGTCAACCACTTGTGGAAATCCCGCATCTCACTGCGGGCAGGTCTTTTTTAACCATTTCAGCACGGGATGAACGAGAAATGCTTGTGCCCCCCCCCCCCCACCCCGGGGTGGAGGGATGGGGGGTGTCCGCGCTTCTCCCGGCCGGGTCCCCTCCTGGAATCCTCCCCTGCTTATTTATTAGGGAAGATAAAATACAGCGGTAGAGGGGAGCCCCCCCCGCCGCTCCCTCCCCCGGGGCTGCCGCCGGGGCTCGCCCATTCCCCGCCGTCTGCTGCCATCTACTGTCGGCGGCGGCGGCCGGCGGCTCCCGGGGGGCTCCCGCAGCCGGTGTCCCGGCGGGGGGGGGGGGGCCTTGCCCTGGCTGCATTCCCGTCACCCCGGGACCGCAGCCTCCGGTCCCACTCCTGGACTCGCTTCTCCTCCACGGTGCCCGGTTCCGCACCGAGCGCGGACTCTCAGTTCCGCGTAGGGCCCAGAGGCGCTGGGCATGAGCCATAGGTCGCCCCCGCTCCTGTGCACCCGCATGTGAGCCACGAGCATCCCAACACGCGTGTCGATCCGTACAGCCCCCAACCTCTGCTGGTGCGCGTGTGAAGCCGAGTCACGCGTGTGCAAACACGTGTGTGCTCACACATGTGCGGCCCCTCCTGTGTCCGCATGCACACGAGTGGGAAAGGCGGGTGGCCGAGCGTGAAACACGGCTGCGAGGCTGGTTTAAAACGGGGTTTTTAGCTAATCCTAAAAGGAGCGTTTATTATTTCTCGCTCCCAGTGGTCACCCCGAGGGGTCTGTCAGGAGCACGGCCTGGGGGTGGCTGCTGGGTCCAAGGAGTCACCCTTGGGCTCCCGTGGGGGCTGAAGGGACAATGCCTGCCTGTTATGTTCAAAGGTTTCTCGTTGTCTCCCTTCCTCCCGCTCTCTTTCTCCCTCTCGTTTTCTCCTCCTGCCACACAGTTTCCTGGCAACTGTTTATGTCCAGACGAGAGACATTTTCTCCAAGAAAGTGAGATGCCAGGGACTATGGTAAAGAAGAGAGCAAAAAAGAAAGGGGGGGGGGGGTGGCGGGGTGAAGTTTCTCTCTTCTGACCAGCAACAGCCACGATTAACTTGTGCCATGCTGCAACTCCCAGCACCCCCCGGCATTCGCTTTTCACATTACATGATCCATCTCACTTTTTCCTCTGCTTTTCCCTGCTTTCCTAATGTTCCACCTCGGCTTACTACTTCCCAGAACTTGCTGTGGCAGAAATGCTTGGGTTGGATGTGGTTTGAGTCCCCCAGTGCCCCTCTCCTCCGCTTCAGTCCCGACCCCCCCACTCCCCCTTTTTTTTTTTGTTGTTGTTAATAATTAGCTGCACTCTATAATGGAACAATGGCAGATTATTATTGCTTCTTTTCAAAGATGCCATTAACCAGGTTATTATGCACTGCACGGGAAGTCAGGTAAATTAAACTTAAATTGCTGGAAATTAAGTTTCAGGCGGTTATGTGCGGGAAAAGCGGGTATTTTATATTTTTTTTACACCTTCAGGGTCATTGTTTTAACTGCTCCAGCCCTGGAGTTCTGCACGGCTCTGTCGGGGCTTTTTTCCGATGTGTTTTGGGGTGTACATGAGCATTACAAGAGAGGTTTCTCTGCTGCCAATAGCTTTCTATGTCTGACTCCAGGAACAAGGGGGGTTTTCAAGCGTTTTCGTGGTGTTGGCTTGACTTTATGGCTGCAATAAGTCCCTCGGTAGGGAAACCCCCGCTGTGTTCTCACTTCAGAAGGATCGGGAATTCCAGCTCCACATGAAAAAAAGCGAGTTTCATTTTTTATTGGAACCAACTGCACTGAACTTTCTACCAAGCTCCTGGCGGGTTGAGCTTTCACACAAGCAAAGCTCTGTTCTGTTTGCATGTTGAAATATTTGGGTGTTGTTTTAATCCTCTCATCTATCTGCCTGGCTCTGCCTGGTGGGATTGGCGTTCTCTCTGGCCAGAAAAGCAAAGCGACAAAAAGCGAGACCTTCTTGGGCAGAGAGCTGGGGTTGTACATACTGTAAATACTTCTCTTTATCTTTATTTATGCCCTGCCAGATGAGTGATGTCTGTCAGGAGGGGAAAGCCGGCTTCCCAGCGCAGTTAACTGTGTTATACCACCTTCTAGTGCCTCTCACAACTTCCCCGCTTTATTGCTCCTTCTTAGCAAAAACCCTGTGCTGGTTTTTGAGGCGATGAGGCCAGAGACTGAACAAAACCGTGCCCACCGGTGCCCCCCCAAGACGGGTCTAACTTCAGGGCTGCTGTGCAAGCTCCTTTCTGCAGCCGCTGCTGCTCCGTGTCTGCCTACCCCAACCGCCCCCCCCCCCCCCCCCCCCCGTGCTGGCTCTGGAGGCGTCCAAAGAAAATAGATTTGCAAATTCGGGTTGGGATTTACCTTCGGACTTGAGCGGGGACGGCGGGAGAGCGTCTGCTCAACAGCTACACCAACAACGCAACGTTTTAGAGGCTCAAACTCCATTTTTTATAAGCTATTGAATTGGGAATAGGAATCCACCTCTGCGCTGAGCACTCAATTCGCTGAGATTTAGTGCGGTTTAAGACCTCTACTCGTATTTAATATGTATTAGAGGTGGCAAATCAATTAGACCGCGGGCCTGACCCTCAGGAACATTCAAACTATGACAGGTTTTGGGTTTGATTTCTGTTTTGTTTTGGGTGATTTGGTTGGTTTGTTGGTGGGTTTGTTTTGTTTTGTTTTTGACGTTGAGAACCAAGTTTTCTTCTTTCCTTTTCCTTCCCCAAATAGCCCTCTTTAGAGCCATCCTTCTCAGAGGCAGGACTTGTTCTTTTCTATCTATAGCGCATCGAAGGTGTCAGCAAGAAGGAATTAGCAAGCGGCCAGCTTTAATTAGTGCATTTTAAAATGTCGACTGACAAACTACATAAAAAGCCCGTTTCAGCCACAAGGCCACTCGGATGAGCAGGATTGGGACCTGGGGGTGTGAGAGGGTTTGGTTTTTCTTCCCCAACCCCCTGTTTCCAGGGATGTATTTGCAGAGCGATGCCGAGAAGTAAGAGAAAATATGAGAGCAAACATTTCCAACAGATGTACTCACGCACAGGATTATCAGCGCATCCCATTGCTTAGCCCCAAATTTGCATGCAGAGCTGATGATGCCAGATCATCACTAGGTTTCAGAGCTACAAATGTTGCGTAACTCTCTAATCAAATGTTGGAGCTGCTCGGCTCCTGCACAGCAGTTAACTTCGGGCTCTCATCCCAGCCTTTTCCCCCTCTTCTCTAGTCATCGTTCCCTTTCAATCTCACTTTTTGTTTGTCTTGCATACCAATAAAGCAGATCTACGTAAGTTTGGGTCCATTCCATACACAAAGGGAAACTCTGAAAGAACAAATATAAGAGATATCAGTCAAAGGGGGTGGAGGATGGAAAACTGTTTCCTTTGCATGTTATTTCCTTGAATTATAAGGATTACGTTTCAGTCGAAATGTTCATTGCAGCCGTGGCATGAAACAATCTTGGCTTTGCTGCTGTAAACATGATGTTTAAAATAAATCAGCTCGTAATAAGATACCACTTCGGTAGATACTTGGAGCTCCGTCAGTGAGAGCCGCATTGGCAGCTCTGCAGACACCATGTAATATATGTAATTCTAGATTTGGAGCGCACACATTCACACATTCAAGTACAGGGGAGTGCGTATTATAAGGCGGGTCATTTCACGGCATGTAAGACTCAAAGACAGATGGCTACAAATTCGGACAGGAAACGAATCCTTGATAAAAGGCGAATGATCGGGGTACAGTCCTGGCTTTAATTTAGGTGGCGTTTGGTGATATTTTTGATTATTTTTTATCTTTTCCTGTGAGATGGCTCTGATTTTCCCGTGTGAACAGAGGGAAGGCGGAGATCAGAGATCCAAGTCTACCTTGAGCAAACAGGGATCTGAAGGGGGGATGCACCAGGTAGAGCAAAGCACATCTCTGTCGAGGAAAACCGAGAGAGGCACAGCCCAGAGCAAAGGGCAGCTTTTAGGGCGACCGGGAATTGCTTGAGATTTTGTGAATTGTCCTTTCCAGCTTTTTAACTTTGCGAAATAGAAAAGGCTGCTTTTTTGCGACGGGAATGAGCTCAAAGGGGGCTGCAAACTCGCGGGTTCTGTGCGCACCTCCGAGGCAGCAGCCCCACCGCACTGCCAGCTTTGCTCTCCTTAAACCCCCCATCTCGATCGGGAACGATCAATAAACTCAGCTTTGGACCGTAACCCAGGGCTGCCTCTTAGCCATAAAAGGTCGGGCATAGATTTGGTATTAACAAAAAAACGCAAGAGGGCACAATGCGGTGCCGGACTCCGGAGGGGATAGGGATTTAACGAGGGATAAAGGAAATACTTCGATTTTCCATTTATCTCTCGCGTACGGAGCTTTTGCAGAAAAACAAAGGTAAAAAATGCAATATATGAAAAAGGGAAGGTCTGCTTCAAGCGAGAGCGGATTTCCTTGGACGGGGAGTGCTAATCCCTGGTAATTAGACATACAGGAACCGAAATAAGTTGTCAAACCCGATTTCTTCTCCTATAGCAAATCTAAGTTAAACAGCCCGGTGAGATCTCCTCGCAAAGTTCATACACACGCACAAAAAAACTTTTTTTCCTCCCCTTTTTTTTTCCTTCTTCCTTCTTTTCTGTAACTGTAGCGAAGTAAGCAGCCATGTCAGGACGATTTGCAAACACTTAGGGGTTAAAGTGTTCCGAATGCGAATAACTGACTTCCCCCCCCCCACTTGCAGCGAGTATTTGTGTCTGTTCTGTGTGTGTAAATACATGTAGGCGCACAGACCGCCATCCGTGCGACGAGCTCTCGCACACCCCCGCGCAGAGCTCCGGGGGAGCGGGGGGGAGATGGGGGGGGGGACGGACACGTTTATTTATTTATGGAGCTCGGAGCTCGCCGGGAATGTTTCTTTCGGCAGATATTATATATTTGGTTAAGGGGGTGCTTTTCTGTTGTTTAAAAGGCAGGGAAAAAGGGGTGGATGGTTTGTTCTTGGGGTCCCTGGTGCAATCTCAGCTCCTCATGGGTGCTATTTTGCAACCTCAGGCGCCTGCTATTGGTCAGCCCCTGATCAGATGGTTGTATTTCCTTGTGTCCCTCGCTGGCACCACGCCATCTCCCTTCAGCTAAAACCCAATCTCCGATATACTACTAATAGCTAAACCACTTGGACTATAAAACACAACAAATCATAAAGCCGGGAAAGGACGGCAGCCTTCTTCCAATGAGTTCTTATTTTGTCAACTCGACCTTCCCGGTGAGTCTGGCGGCGGGGCAGGAGCCCTTCCTGGGACAGATCCCGCTGTATCCCTCGGGCTACGCGGACCCTCTGAGGCACTACCCCACCACCTATGGAGCCGCGGGCGTTCAGGAGAAGGGCTACACCTCCTCCCCTTACTACCAGCAGAGCAACGGAGCCTACAGCCGCGGCTCCGCCTGTGACTACGGGGCTGGAGGGTTTTTCAGGGAGAAGGACCCCGCCTGTGCCCCCCCGGCGCTGGACGAGGCGCCCCTCGGCCCCGAGCCGCGCACGGCGGACTGCGCGCACGGCAAAGCCGCCTTCGGAGAGAGCGAGGAGCCAAAATGTTCCGCCCCGGTTTACCCTTGGATGCAGCGGATGAACTCTTGCAATAGTGAGTTTACTCTTTTACAGAAATAAATACATCAATCTCCTCCCCCCCTTTCTTATTTGTTACCGCCAGGGAGAGAGAGAGAGCGCGCGAGGGAAGCAGGAATAAGCTTCACTTTGGAGCCCAAACTTCCAGCGGGGAAGTTAGGCGGCACGAGACGCTCCAACTTGCTCCTGACACGCACCAAAACTTCCCACCGCTCAAGTATCCCCCCCCCAAAACTTCCCTCCATACACACTTAAAAAGTTTGCCCCCCCATTTAAACCCCAATGTTGTGTTTCCCCCAACACCCCCCCCTTTCTGATTTCCCCCCACATTCCACTTCGCGTGTCACTCAGCTACAGCGATTTGTCTCTGTCTTTCCTCCACACGCACAGGGAGATATCTTTTCTAAATCAGATCTGGATGACTTTACACACACACACACGGACCCACACCCCCACGCAGCTCCCTTTCTCGCTCTGGACTTAAATCATATCAAAGTGTTTAAATATTTGAAAGGAGAGGGCTACATTTTTAATGAAACTCACACATAATGAAAAGTCTGCCTGGGTAGAATTTTTTTTCCACCCCCTGGTGATATATGACTTCTTTAAGTGCTGTTTCCTCAATCAGGAAAAAAAAAAAAAAAAAAGAAGGGGGGGGATAATAAAGCCTCACCACCCTCCTTCCCATGTTTAGATGCATTTGTTGCCTTTTAAGTTCCAAATTGACGTCCATTAGCGCAGGGACATAAAGTGTTGTGTCCTCTTTAATGCAGAGTTTGGGCAGATCGATTCACTTCATTATTGCTTAAATGCTCCGATCTATTACAGTTGCCGGTAGGGTGGAAAACAGCGCGGGCGGGCGGGGGGAGAGAACACCTTGCGATTTTTCATCCCGGAATCAGATAGATCTTGCCCTGTCTCCCCAGCCCTGCCTGCAGCCGGGCCAGTGCAGCACGATCCCTGCCTACAGCTCGGCTGCGGATCCTCCGCGGGTGCGGCCCGGCCAGGGGAGCTCCCTTGCGCGCA
Organism: Pezoporus wallicus; assembly: GCF_028554395.1. Classification (NCBI taxonomy): domain Eukaryota; kingdom Metazoa; phylum Chordata; class Aves; order Psittaciformes; family Psittacidae; genus Pezoporus; species Pezoporus wallicus. The sequence goes on from NW_026640978.1 coordinate 360,815, forward strand.
CGGATGGGGGCACCGGCCCATGGGGTGATTTTGGGGTTGGCCAAAGCCTTTGGAGGGCAGGGGAGCGGGCACACACCCCTCCGCATACCGCCGTGGTGAGGAGTTTAGAATCCAGCGAATTATCCGGTGTCTCCGCGGCTCCACTAAACCGCGGGGCTTTCCCCCACTCCCCCCCCCCTTTTTTTCCTTTAATTTCTTTTATTTTCCCCTCCCCCCCCTTCCCCTCCCCCTATTTTTTCCCTATTTGTTTCCTATTTGTTTCCTTTTTATTTTTGCGGGTGTCACAGGTTCTTCCTTCGGGCCCAGCGGCCGCCGAGGCCGCCAGACCTACACCCGCTACCAAACACTGGAGCTGGAGAAGGAATTCCATTTCAACCGCTACCTGACCCGGCGCCGGCGGATCGAGATCGCCCATTCCCTCTGCCTGACGGAGCGGCAGATCAAAATCTGGTTCCAGAACCGCAGGATGAAGTGGAAAAAAGAGAATAAATTGCTCAACTCCTCGCAACTGAGCGCGGAGGAGGAGGAGGAGAAAACGGCGGAGTGAAAGTAGTATTTAAAACCCCACACGCAACAAGAACACGTTAAAGAAGTAGAGAGGGAGGGAGGGAGTGTGTGAGAGCCGTGAGGATGAGGGGGGTGTGGGCTGGCTGCGAGGACAGGGAGAACCTGCACATTGGTGGGACAAGCACTCTGAGCAGCGGCCACAGCTAGAAAGTTTGGGCCACCAATGCCATGGATTCCTGTTCCCAGTGTTCCGGCGAATCCAAGAAAAAACAGGGAAAAAAAAAAAGGAAAAAAAAATCAGGCTTCTAGATGCGTTTTTAATGATTTTTCTTCCTTCCCAAGCCTCCCACTCACCCCACCCCCCCAACTAATAATAATAATAATACGAAAGTGAAGAGAGCGAGAGGAGGAGGGAAAGAAAAGGAAAGAGAAAAGACAAAAAAAATAAGGACTCCTACCTGTGTTTCTACCCTTGGTGTCACTGTTAGTAACCTGCTAACTCTTGTATTTAATGGAAGTGCTGCAATATATGTCATTTGGGGTGTTTATTGTCTTAATTTTGTAAAAATGTTTCCTGCACGGTTGACATAGTTGGGTTTTTATTTCATTTTTTTGCTCCTTTGGTAAATTAATCAAGCCCTGGGGTCTTCGGAATTAGTTTTATTATAGGATTTTGGGTTTGCTTTTGTTTGGGTTTTTTTGTTGTTGTTGTTTCTTTTATATATATATTATTTTTTTTTTAAGGAAAATCTACTGAAAGAATGAGTACTACCTAAAAGGATGCAAAAGCAACAACAGCAATGGCAAAAAGTTCTATTTTATTAATTTTTGTACGTGTTGTGTTTGAAGTTTGTCTTAGGTATGACCATGGAATTCTCTAATAAAACAAGGTCTTCGAGCTCACGCACACCACCCTGTCATTATTACTATTATTATTGCTCTTCTTCTTATCTTTCCCTTTTCCATAGGGAACTTGCCATTCTTAAGGAGCAGAGAGCTGTAACGAAAGCCTTGCTGCTCTCTGCCTGACAATGTCTTCTAATCTGCAAGGACAAGCAACTCCAAGCACACGGAAGTTACAGTGGAGAGATAAATCTGGTTTTCCCTCTTTTTGTCTAATCGTAAATGGAAGCCCTTTTCACCAATAGTATTTCCTCGCTGACATTCTGCTTTAGTATCGCTCTTTTTTATTGTTACAGTACAAAGAGTTATGACGAAACGCTCGCCATATACATAATAAATCAAGGAAACAGGCAAAAATATGCTCTCATTTATCTACCAAAGATACCTAACATTTGCCTAGCATCTTTCAAACATCTGGTCCCTTACTTCATATCCCCAAATCAAAGTGAGGTGTATTGCAAAAAAGTCCAGATTTCAAGGGGATTTGCCCTACGAAACGAGTAGCTTCCCAGCTCCAGGAATACAGCCTGCATTTAGAGGGGAAAATAAGGTGGGAAAGAATCTAAACTAAGTCTGAAGAGCTTTTTTTTAGAAAAGCAGATTTTTATTTGAACTGGAAAGCGTTTCCAGTGACTTCTCCTGTGCTGGGGGGGTGGGAGGGCTGGGGACCGCTCCTGCTCTGGCCAAGGAGGAACCTCCTGCTGCAAACAGCAAACTTTTCCTGGGTTTGGGGGATTAAACGAAAGGAAGTGCTTGTTCTGCTGAGGGTTAGGACTGGAAACAAGCTACCAGCCCAGGCTGCTTCGGATACCGTTTTCTGCAGCTTCACGAGGGGAAAACGCGAGGAACGAGGATACCTCCGGGCTCCCATTCCCTTTCCCACTCTCCACACGGAATACCTATGTATGAATGCATTCCCCCGTGCCACAAGCTGGTTTAATGTCACTCACTTTTAAAATCAATTCATGCAGAAGCTTCACAGCTGTAGGACATTTACTATTATTGCCACGCTTTTCATTGCCCGTAATTATTATAATTATATGTCACTTTCAATATGGCGCATAATTTCCAATGAGTTGCAGACAAGCATATGAAATTCCTAAACTGCCTTGGGAAGAAAAAGAAAGAAAGAAAGAAAGAAAGAAAAGAAAGAAAGAAAAGAAAGAAAGAAAGAAAGAAAGAAAGAAAGAAAGAAAGAAAGAAAGAAAGAAAGAAAGAAAGAAAGAAAGAAAGAAAGAAAGAAAGAAAGAAAGAAAGAAAGAAAGAAAGAAAGAAAGAAAGAAAGAAAGAAAGAAAGAAAGAAAGAAAGAAAGAAAGAAAGAAAGAGAAAGAAAGGAGAGAGAGAAAAGAGAAGAAGGGGAAAATAAAAAGGAAGCAATGCTTAACAAAGCACAGCTTTTTCACAACGTTTTTCCCAATTTTACCAGTTTCAAGGTGCTTTTGCTCCCCAATATTCCTTGCAGGTTAACAAATGGAAAGGAAAAAGCACGTAGCACAATGCTGTGTTCAAAGAGGAAGCAAAACGCTCAGGAACGAGAATATCCCAAAAGCGACGTTGTCAACACTTCCACCGGCAGGACGTTCCCTTTTTCTCCTTTCCCTCCATTTATTTCTCCCCCTTTTCCTCTTTTCTTTTTCCCCCTCCAGAATTAAGGTGCGATCGCATCCCTGGTCCACGCTCAGCGTGCAGCAACGCTCGACTTTTCTGACCATAACCACGCGAAAAAACCCCACGCAGCCGAGCACCCCCAGCGCAGCTTCACCGTACCCCCTTTCCCCCCGCAGATATTAACAGAGGAGAACCCCCCCGTGCTCAAGGCACCTCGCCCCCTGCCTCCGAACTTCCCAACGGTGTCACAAAGGAAGAAATTAAGAGTTTAATAAAGAAAAGGAGCCGGGCGAGAAGACCCACGGGGGGGAGCGCGGACACGCCAGCCGCGGCGAAACAACACCACCCCCCCTCCCCGCTTTCATCTCAGCGTTGATTTTTAGGAAGGCAAATGACTGCAGAAGGAAGGGGGCTGTGTAGCGGAGGGTGAATTTGGGGGTACGGGGGTGTCCCCCCCCCTCCAGCCCCCCCTGGGCGCGGCGCCCCGCTCGGCCGGCAGGTGGCGCGCTCCGCCAAGGTGGGGGGCGAGAGCGGCAGCGGCGCGCACGGGGATTCGGGGCGCCGCGCACCGACTCGGGCCTAAACGACTCCGCGATCGTCATTATTTGTAACCATAGAGCATGAATTACCTCTTGAGGTCATCAGTGAGAATTTACGACTGGTCAACAAAAGCACGTGATTCCCAAACGCACCCCCCACCCTCCCCCCCCCCCCCATATTTGGCCGCATACATAGCAAAAACGAAGTACAGTGCATCGCTATAATTCATTAATACATCATAAATCGTCAAGCACAGGGTTATAACGACCACGAGCCACAAATCAAGCCCTCCAAAATAACCCAAATGAGCTCTTACTTTGTAAACTCGTTCTCAGGGCGCTACCCAAATGGCCCCGACTATCAGTTACTAAATTATGGGACCAGCAGTTCCATGAACGGTTCTTACAGAGATTCAAGCACCATGCATTCCAGCTCTTATGGCTACAACTACAATGGGATGGACCTTAGCATCAACCGCTCAGCCTCCTCCAGCCACTTTGGGGCTGTGGGGGAGAGCTCCCGCGGTTTCCCTTCTCCAGCTCAGGAGAGCAGGTTTAGACAGGCGTCTAGCTGCTCCTTATCTTCTCCCGACTCCCTTCCCTGCTCCAACAGCGAGAGCCATGGAGGCAAACCCGCCCCGTCCCCCTCCGACCAAGCTCCTTCTGCCAGCACCACCAACACAAATTTCACAGAACTAGACGAGACCAGCGCGTCCTCGGGAGCCGACGAGGGCACTCCAATAAGCAGCAGCATCCCCCGAGCACAGGCAGAGCCCATCGCGACCTCCACCGCAGCAACAGAAGGGCAGGCACCTCAGATATTCCCTTGGATGAGGAAACTTCACATTAGCCATGGTACAGCTACTTCTTTTTCCGTCGTTGTCGTTGTCGTTGTTTATTTTCTCACACCCCTCTCCTTTTCTCTCGTGTTTTAGTGTGTTTTTTAATTTCCTTTCCCCTTTTCCTCCTCCCCCCACACCCCCCCCCACTCCCTTTTTTCTCCCCTTCCTTTTATTCCGTGGAGGCGCTTTGATCAGAAACGCAGCTATTTATTGCTTTTGTATTTCTTGCTCTGATCGCTGCTTTAAAGCTGCCTCTGGCGCCTCTAAGGGGTGGGGGGGGGGGCGATTTTGTTTTACTTTCGCTATTCTCTCCGCGAAATGGGCGCTTATTTTCAGCTCGTAGCTCTATGTGGATGGTGGGAGAAGGTAATTTAAAAATTGAGGGAAGGGGGTGTTCCTTGGGGGTGGGGGGAGAGGAAAGGAAAGAATTGACCATTAAAATGGCATTATATGCACAGATGGGTCTCTCAGTCCTTTCCTGCTCTTATTTTGCTGGGTGTATTCTTGACAATCTGCTCTTGACAAAACCAAAATTGCGAGGAGATACAGAAGAACAGAGAGACATCATCATCATCCCCCCCCCCCCCCCCCAACTACACACACACACTTGGCCCGGTTTTCTCCTGGAGAAAAGAGCCTTAAACCTGAACCCCCTGCAAAGAGACCCAGAAACACCCGGGCGGGGGGGGGGGGGGGAAGGGAAGATGCAAAATCTCGCTTCTCCAGTTAAATTATGAACACTGAGTTGGGAATGTCGGTTCTGGAGGGGCCGAGGGTGGGGGGGTTTACACGTGTCTGGGGGTGTGCGAGAAAGGGGAGGGGGGGGTGTTATTTGGGGAATAAACAGCATTCCAAGCTGCCCGAAGAAGGCGAGTATTTTACCTCGGTTTTACAATATATACATCTATCTATATAGCCTTAAGGATAACAAAAATCTTAGCAGAAAGCAAAACCCCAACCCCGCTGTTGTCCGTGTTATTCAGACATGACTGGACCAGACGGGAAGAGGGCGAGGACAGCGTACACTCGCTACCAGACCCTGGAGTTGGAAAAGGAATTCCACTTCAATAGATATCTCACCCGCAGGAGGAGAATAGAGATCGCTCACGCTCTCTGCCTCTCCGAGCGCCAGATCAAAATCTGGTTCCAGAACAGGAGGATGAAATGGAAGAAGGATAATAAACTGAAAAGCATGAGCTTAGCCTCGGCGGGCAGCGCCTTTCAGCCATAAAGTCTAGAGGAGGAATATCGAGGGAAGAAGAGGAGGCGAGAAAGAAATCCGTAAATAAATAAATAAAGCGCAGATCTTAGTTTCCGAGTACTGTACAGTGAGGCACCTTCCTTTCGGCATGTTGTTGATATTCTAAACCAACGCGTATGGTACCGTTCTCCCAGACTGAGTCCATGTCGTGTTCTGTTTGTTATTAAATTTGGGGGTTTAAATCTTTTCCTTTTTTTTTATATATATAATTAAATTTTATTTCCAGATGCTCCTCATGCTCTTGTTCTTCTAAATGTCTGTGTCCGTGCTCTCTTGATGCTTTCTGGAAAGCTAGCATGTTTTATGTGAGCCCTTTAAATGTTATAACTTATTTATAAATCGAGAACAGATACGGTTGTTTATTTGTTCGGTTTCTTTTCTTTATACCCCCCCCCCCCCCCCCTTTCCTGAGTTTACTGCTTTTGGGTGAGTTCTTCTCTGCCTAAGCTAGAAAAGGGGGTTCCTGCACTACAGTGGCAGAAAAAAAAAAAATAAGCTAAAAAACCCAAACAAAAATGTAAAAAAAAAAAAAAGGCAAAAAAGAGAAAAAAAAAAAAAAGGCAAAAGCTCTTGTATCTGTCTTAAAATTGTCCAGTCTGTGTTTTAGTTCAAACTTCAGGCCAGGGTTTCGAGTCCCAGCCTAATTCCAAGACGTACTCTTAGACGTGGGTAAACTTCACTATTATAAAAGAAAAAAATTATGTATAAAATCGGACCAACAATAGAGTGCTCTAATGTCTGTAAATACTAGAAATATTTCTGATGTGACTAATAGACGGTTTGTAGTGGGCAGAGTGAATGCAATGTTATGTGTAAAAATGGCATCTGTCATGTCTAGCTGCCTGTTAGTACTTTGCCAATAAGCTTTTTGTATTTGTTTGTAGCTTTACTTGAAGTCAAATAAACGTTTCTCCTACTCACAAAGGCTCCCAGTTGCACTTTATGCACAAGCCCTGAGATTCGCAGCCCATGCTGGAGCCGCGGAGATGCCTGGCGTGGGGCTGAGCCGCTGCGAGGAACTCTCAGCAGAGCCCCAGCCTCTCCTGGGCAGCTCTGGGGAGCTCAAACCCACCAAATATTCAAACCAAGCGCCCTCCAGGCACCCGCCGGACACACACCGCAGCCCTTCACACCTCCCCAACGCCGTCTCCCCAAAACACCGCCGACCCCCCACCCCACGGCAGCAGCCAAACTGGTTTCCAGTACTTCAAGTTGCAATCCCGCGGTATAAACGCAGATTTACGTGCATTTCAGGAGTTAGATCTACATACACACGCGCACATTTGAAAAGCCAGAGGTATTTATGCCCGCATACGCGTACACATAAACCTGCGCTCTATAGAATCACAGATCGGTGTGTTTGGATAGATATATTTGAAATAGATATAAATAAACATGGATATATACAGCATACATTTCTGCGCTGAGCTACGCCCAACTCTGCTATCTCTCGTCCTCGGTTTGTTGTGCTTAACTGCTTTTAACTCCTAGTCTCCGGCTTAACATGTAAATAACATCTCTGCAACTACTGACATTCACTACAACGAGTCATTTCGGCTGCAGATTATTTAACATCATCAAAGATGGCAAATGTTGCCATTTCGCTACCTAGGGAATCTCCCAAGGCACGAGATACTCCGGTTTAAAGTCGCTCGATTTGGCAAAACGCCACTGGCATCTCTACAATACAGCTTAGGCTTTTTGTTCGTAGCAAGTAAAGTTGGAGCTTAAAACTTACCAAACTTAATCTCCCACTGTTTAGGTACTTCTTAAGTGATTTTGAGAGGGATGTGAAGTGGACTGTCAGGTCCCAAACCATTTGCTCGCCTTCCCTTGATTTTTTTTCTTTCTTTTTTCTTTTTTTTTTTCACTAATAGCAAACTATACCAAAAGTGGGTATGACATTTAGATGTCAAATGGATAGGGTTTTATCTAGAAGTTAGATCGTAAAAATCGCCCAGACCTCAGACAGATACCCCTCACTGGCTCTCAAAAGTCACGTGAGGTCCATAAAGTTAGTTTTATGGTTTTGGGGAGTTGACAATGTACAATATATTTCACATTCTCTAGAATGTTAAGTGACACTTTAACTGCTTGGTTTGGCTTGTAAGGGGCAGCAATGGGTGAGCACTTTTCCAGATGAGATAAACGTTGCAATTGCAGGGAACATGTTTTGCGGGTCCAGTTTTCAGTCCAGGGAGCCAATAGACTGGAGTCCTGAAAGTAAGTTCTGAAATATTATCTGCTTAAACTGTTTTAAAGGGTTGGTATGACTAAAGGCTGAGCGGGGAGGAAAGAGGGTCTGTCTCTCTTTCAGAGCTTTATTTCTCACTTTTAAGAAGGTCTTAATTCTTATCCTCCCGAGAGCTGGAACTGCATTACATTTCCATCACAGCTTCGAGGCCCGCAAGTAAACTTTGTGGCAGCGGGAGAAATAGAAAAGCTGTAGAGATTCATTATCATTGCACGGCAACTCCATCCTGTCTTTGCCGGGGGACATGTGTACTTCAGCCAAAGTTTGGGTTTATCCTTCGCCATTCTTGCGCGTTTATTGGAGGCGATTTCGGTGCTTTTCGAACTGCTCGCAAATAGCCACAAACCTGAACCATGACTTTGCATTTCAATCAGCGATATTCTGTCTGTGCGTTTCAAGGTGTTAACACCTCTTGATTTTCATTATTTTCACCTTCCTGCCATAGAAATGCACTTTTTTGTTTCCTTTCGGCCTGTGTAGAGACCGGTATTTTTTGCCCCAGGGCTTTCCCTTCCTTTCTCCTCCCTTTTTTTCCCCCCTTTTTTCTCCCCTTTTTTCCTTCCTCCCTCCCCCCTCTTGGGTTTTCTTGGGTTTTTGCCCCCCCTAATAATACAAATGAGTGTCCTCATATTCCCGTAGTTCGTTTCTCTCACATGGAGCCACTGACTGACCGCTGTTATGTCTCCAGCCTGTCCTGAAGTGCTACAGAAAAATAATCAGAGAGGCTGCAGTTTGCAGACAGAGCGTCCAAACCCTTCTGAGCTCACCGATAAATCCCAGATTTCCTTCTCTCCCTCTCAGGGCCGACATCGCTCTGGGAAAGGCAGGCAGCAGCCTTTTGCTCTGGGAAAATAAACAAGTTGGAGGGAAGGGCAGGAGCGCGGAGCCTGCGCGGGTGAGGGGCGAGGGGCTGCGCTGGGGCTGGCCGGGCAGGTGGCCCCAGCCGTGGGCTCCGACTCCGCGGCAGCGCAGTAGAGCAAAAGCGAGCGAAATAGGGCTGACAGAGCCAAATAGAGAGGGGGGAGAACCCCATAAGCCAACCCCGGAGAGGTTGCTTATTTTGCAAGCCTAGTCGCCACATTTGCAGGAGAGGTAGGGGACACTTTGTCCACACCTGAACCAACTCACACCAATTCCTTCCCCCCCCCCCCCCCCGCCCCCATCCCTCTTTCAAAAATAAAATCAAATTTTAAACAAAAAAGTTCAAAGCGGAGGTGCTGGAGAGGGGAAGGGGGGTGGTGGTGGTTAGAATTTGGAGCACTCACAAGCTTTTCCCCCCCTCCTTTTTAGGGTAAGACAACATTTGGTGGACACATGTCCGTCTCTTTTACACAAAGCAGAATGTCCCCCTTTAGCACACTTTGGAGATTGCTTTTCCTTCCTTGGGCTGTTTTTCCTGTCCTGCTCCATGTGTCTCCTAATATCTTTGCTATCATCATTTGAACTTCTGGCTTCTCCCTGAGCAGTCAGGGGGTGGCCAGTGCAATCCTGGAGCCCTCTGCTCTGAGAACCTGTAAACAGATTCAAAAAGCTGGAAATTCAAGGAAGGGAAGCGGGGTGCAGGGAGCTTTTCCTATTCAGCAGTCTGGTTTTATGCTGAGCAGCCTCTCCCTAATCCCTGTGCAAGCTGGACGCCTGCTTTTTGAGTTAATAGTAAAGATATTTCATGGGATCCTAAAGGGCTCCTATGGCATGACCTTGAAAGGTGAATTTAGCCCCTCAAGCTGCAGATGGTTTGTCTACCCAGGGTTAGAAGCGCCGGAAGGAGAAGGGATGTGGGGAGAGGCATGTGATCCTGCTGGGGTTAGCCCAAGCGATGGCCTTCTATTCCTTACCCTCCTGGTCCCTACTGGTGACTAGAAATCATCTCCTGATTCAAATGATAAGTAGTGTTTTAGGCAAGAAAAGTGTTACCTCTTCATCTCAATGTATGCTTGAAATGTAACTGTAAGTTCAATGCATGCAGGTACCCATAAACACTCTGATTCCGAAATATATTCATCCATCCATGTAGCCATACATCTATCCATTCATCCACCTCTTCCCCATCTATCACCTGCATCGCTGATCCCCACATCCCACTCCAAGGGTTTTATACAGTCCCAGGCAAAGTTTCCTCCCCAAACCACTCTGATCACAGGCAGCACAAGTGGTTTTCTTCTTACGTACCACAGTTCCTAATCCTTTGGTGTACAACATGTTATTCCAAGGGGAAAAAACAAGCACACCAGGACAGCCAGCCCAAGGGGAATTTGCAATGCAGTTTAGCCCCAGGACTTTGTGGTGAGGAAGAGATGCCTGTGAGGTTGACAACAGCGATCAACCCTGTGCCACCCCTTTGATTTGAGCATCCCCGGTGCAGGGGTTGGCACCCGGCCTGTGCCACCACAAAGGAAGAGGGACTGGATTTTGTTGCTGTCATGATAATATCACCCTTCCCATCACTTTCAATACACCCTGTCCTCTCTGTCTGAGATCTGCTTTCTACCTGCAGCATGTAGCATGTTTTTAAGATAGGGTTTGTTTGGTTTTTTTTTTATAAGCTGGATTTTGGAGGGTTTATTTGGGGATTTTGTTTCTCTTACATGGCATTAACCTCCATCTTCCTGTGAGGCATAAACAGGGATCATTGTCTACCATTTTACAGCCTGGAAGGGGTCACAAGCTTAGCACAGGCTTCCCCCCTCCCTCCCTCCCCATTCTTTAAAGAAAGGGAAAAAAAAGGTCTCCCTGTTGCTGGTGAAAAGGAAGTATTAAGAGAGTAAACAGGAAAACGGAGCTCTGACCGTGCAGGTAGGCGGGGATTTTCCTTTGCATTTTTCATCGTTTCTCTCACTTTAATGGCATACATCAGACATGGGACAATTAGTTCTTCTGTAGCTGTAGAAGACAGAATAAATACAAAGTGCTTTAATAACGGCTCCAAGAATATAGAGAATCTCTAGCACATGATTACTGCTTACAAGGAAAATCTCCTTTTATTAACCCTTGGGTTTGCAGATCTTTCTGTCACGACTCTGAGTACACATGGGGGGAAGCCTCTGTGTGACTCCCCAAAACCGGGTCTGGTGAGGTAGATGCGGGCTGTTTGCCCCAGTTGAATGAAGGGTTCCAGAGCTCAGAGAAGCCTCCCCAGGATCTTACCTGTTTCACAGCACCCCTCACATCCAAAAATGAATGCATCCATATGACCTTACACCTATTTTTGCTCCCTGTCCTCTCTCTTTAGCTTTCCCCCTTCTCTGAAGGTTTCCTATTTCGTTTAGTAAACGTTATAGAAACCTCACTGCTGCTTTGAAGGGGAAAAAAAACCCAAACCCCACAGCAGTTATTTCTCACCCAAGAGCCAGGCCAGGCTCCACAGCCTGGAGGAGCCAAGCTGAGCATCTGTATTAATTCCAGCTCCCTTCAAGCTGCCTTTTGGAGTGTCTTCCAGGGAGGGCCAGGGACCCCCGTGCTCAGACTGCTGCTGAAGGGCGAAAAACAGATGAAATTTCACCCGTAAAATACCCATTTTGGTTCTTAGGATCGTTCAGCAATAAATAGGGGGGTGGGGAAATGCATTTGTGAGTAGTTTGGGGAGCGTTTTAATGCAAAAGGCAGCCCGAGGTTGCAACGCCGTTGTCAGGCCACTGTGAATGTCACGGTTTTATTGATGTATTTATTTTTTGGGGCTCTTTTTCGTCAAGCTTTCGTGTGTTTTAGACTTTCTTTGCTCACCGGGTTCAGGGTAACAGAAAAGAAAATTCCCTCCCACTTAGGTTTTCAAAACCTCACCCAAAGGAGCAAGCAGAGCAAACTAAAAAGAACCCCAAAACAAAGAAACCCCACCAAAAACAAACTTCGCCAAGGTAACCTAGTTACAGATGTGTATGATGCCTTATTTTATTCAACAAAAAGTGATTAAAATCTGTTAAAGGATTTAATTAAGAGAATTAAATGAAAAGGAAGGGGCACAAATGAGTTGGAAAAAAAAAAAACGAAGCTATTCTAAACGATTAAATCGCCATTTTAACAGTATAATGGGGTTTGCATACTGAAAAGAGAAATCAGAGCTCATATCTCATCAATAATTCATAGGCAAGAGGGATCATTCCGAGGTCAGCAGACTTGTACAGCCCCGGCTCCTCTCTTGGAGGAGAGGGTGAGCATCGTATCACAACACAGAGCGGGCCCCGGGGGCTGCCGGGGCACCTTTGCAAGGAAAACATAAGCTCCAGGGGTTTTTCTTTATTTCTTTCCTTCTTTCTTTATTTTTCTTCTTCCTCCTTCCCCCCCCCCCCCATTTTCTAACCCTTCTTTTTTTTTTTCTTTTTCCTTTTTTTTTTCCTTTTTTTTTTTTTTCCTTTTAATGTACCCATCCCACGGCGCGGGTGTGCTGGGCACTGGCCGTAACCGAGGGGGAGGGCTGGAGAAGGGCTGGATGTGGTTCATATTGCTCCACTACAGACACACACCAGCAATGTGATGTTTAAGCCAAAGGGATCTCCTTGTTCTGTTTGTTGCTGGCCCCAGAAATGAAGGCTGGGAGGCGGCGGGTCCCTCCTGCCTTGGCAGAGAGGCAGCGACTAGAAATCGCACTGCTCAGGCTGTAATTCTTGTGGTTCAGTCTATTTAGAGGAAGACTCATCTTATTCACCTATTTCTTTGCCATGGTCCTGTAAATGACTCCAGCCCACACTCCTTCTGTGTGTCCAGTCCCCCCCAACCTTTCGAAGGAAACCACCCCCCTTCCGTCCAGCTCCGCTCCCCGAACCCTTTTCCCTCCCCCACAGCTGAATTTCAGGCTGAGGATTTGCTCTTTCTTTCCCCCAGCCCCTTCCTCTTTTTCTTTATTACACGTCCGACCTGAAGGGAGCGAGCTGATGGGATTATTTAAAATCCTCTTACTAAAGGTCTCTCCTCAACTAGGGAACCCGAAAAAGACTTTTATGGGCTTTGGCTCCTCCTCCGGGGTTTCTTTCCAGTCCTAGAATGGATTTAAGAATGAAATTTTCTTTCAGAGCGTGGCTATTTCGGTGTCTGAGCTGATTTTTCCCATTCTTTCCTCTCCTAATGTTAAATAAATGATATTTGGAAGGAGGTTGATAACTTAACTCGGGAGGTGTCCACCCGGCATAGTTTTTCCGTGTTCTGTTACCCTAAATAGCTTTAAAAAGAAACTATTTTGACAGCGAGCGTTGAAAGAATAAGACTAGTACGAGGTTTTTCCCCCGCTTTGATTTATCTCTTTTTAACATGTGTATGTATGTCTCTCTATATACACACACACATATATATACCTTTCACGTCAAAACAAATTACAGCGCCGGGATTTGGGGGAAAGGACGTTTGTTTGGTGCAAATCTGGGCTGTTTATGTAGGGAGACTGCAACGCCGCGGTGGAGAGGGGGGTGGTCGTGGTGGGATGGAGCAGGGGAACGGGCGCCCCGGGTAGGGGGATTTGCTGCGGCTGCCTCGGCTGTAACGTCCCCGAGCAGCCAGCAGAGCCCGCTTCAGACCAAGTTCACTGCCAGCGGGGCCGGGCCGGGCCGGGCCGGGCTGGGGCGAGAGCGGGACCGGCCGCCCGCAGCCCTCCAGTCCCTGCCCGAACCCTCCGGGGCTCCCTAAGTAACACGGAAACCCTCTTTATCCGCCGAAAAAGGAGGAAAAATCACCCCCAAAATTAGATCAGGGCAGATAACCGCCGTCAAAACCTCGCCGAGGAAATCCTAAATAAAAGAGAAACAATATATTATATTATTTCTTGAGGGTTTCCCCTTCTTTGTTCTTTTAAATGTAAAAATGTGGGGGGAGCAAAAAGGGTAAAATAAAAACAGTGGTCTAAAGCGGCAATGGGTGATGTGGACAGAACCATCTAATGTTTGCAGAGCTCAGATTTTTTTTTGTTCTTCCTTGGGTAGGGGAAAAAAAAAGTCACAAAGAAATGTCCTTTTTTTTTTTTTCCCCTTTTCTTTTGTAAGTAAAATAAATAAAATAGGAAAATCAGCAGCGCGCTGGTTTCTAGAGGCGTAGCCGGGAACTCTGGTCTTGGGGGGCTTGTTAGTACAGCATTATAGCTCGAGGGGTCAAAAAGTTGAGGGTCAAAAGTTTACGCTGTGCGTGACTCGGTCTTGTGTATAACCCTGATAGACTGATGTCAGTGGGAAAAAAAAGAGGGAGAGAGAAAGAAAGAGGGAAGGGGGGGCCGAGGTGGGAGGAAGAGTCTCTGCTGCTGGGCAGAGATGAGAGAGGATGATAGCGAGGTGGGAGCGACCTTCAGCAGCGAAGGCAGAAAGGGGGGATAGGAGGCTGCGGGGTTTTGGGGTGGGATGTTGGTGGAAAGGAAGTGGGGTTTGGGTCTCCCGCGAGGAAACGCCGAGCGAGTCCTCAGTGGTTTTTTTTTTCCCTAAGATGAGCCCTGAAAAGCTTTTTGGAGTCGAATGAACAAAATATAAGGGGAAATGCATTTATTCAACCCAATTACGAGGAGGTCCCTTTAGGATATGGAAGCGAGCAGTTAAAAAATAATTTTCATTCCAGCGTCAATTTTATTTGGGGGGAAAAAAGAAAAAAGAAAAAAAGAAAAAAAAAAAAAGAAGGAAATTCAAAAGCCCGACACGTTTGGTGAAAATGTGGTTCCAAAATCTTTACTTGGAACCACTTCCAGAATCCTTGAAGAGGTGCCTGGCCCTCATAGAGCCGAGCATCTTTAATACGGACTCGGTAGGAATGCAAATAATCATCCACAAAGAGAAAAGAATGACACGAAATAACGCCCATGATTTACTGTTTGCATTTCTACCTTAATCGTAGAGAATCTGAAATTATGATATAGAGGCAAAAGCGATGGATTGATGGCTTAAAAAACCCCAATATATGTATTTAAAGGCGGTTTTAAGTGCTCCTTTCGTCGCTCGCTCCGGTGAAGGCAGCTAATTTTGTTTTGCAGCACGTTTTCCGCCGGAATTTGAATGAAATGGTTTCTATTCCTTGCTTGAAATGTGACTCCACTCTGGTCATTGCAACAGTTTAATGAACTGATATAATAAATATTTCCCTTGGCATTTCAAAGTTATTTCTACACTGCCAGACTTTGAACCCTCCAAACTCTAAATATTATTTGCACTGGGACTGGGGAAGATCTTTTCAATAGCTGCTTAAGCAAACAGTCGTAGCAAGGCAAACTCTTCCCTTTTTGCCCTGCAAATTTGCTTTTTTTTTCCCCTCTCGGCTTTTAAATATTTTCAGTGCCTAAATACTTATAACAAGGGTCATTTTTCTTGGAAGAGAAAGAGAGAATATTAGAGCCCTGGGAAAGGCATTCTGGAAAATCCATTTGCTTTCCCGATGCGGATATATTCATGGAGTAGGTGAAATTCAAGCGAACGTAAAGCGTTTTGTTTCGCGTGATAAGACTCGGCTTTAATTAATTGCCATGAATTTGCTTGGTATTTATAAAATATCACTATATGAGGGCTCCGGTTTAGTTGTAACTTGGGTGATCCATCTCTTCGCCCTTGTAATTACTGCACTTATCTCTCTAGAACAGTCATTTCTACTCCAGGTTTATAGAACAGGTAATGGATAATAAAAGCCATTTGTTTTCGGGATATTAAAACAAGCAGGTATAATTTCACGGCAATAAAGAAAAAAAAAACCCAACCCAAACCACCTCCCAACTTTCCTTCTAATATTCACTCCTACATCAGAACGTTTAACTTTCCATTTAGGGACGCGCGTTCGTTTGAAGTGGGTTCATTTGGAGAGATGTGAGGAGGGACGGAGATAGGGGAGGGGAGAGGGGGGAAATTAAAGGTACCATTTCCAAGGATATTTCTAATTTATCTCTCTTGCTCGGGACGGACTCGGCTTAACCCGGCAGTCTCCGAGTGCAAGCCGGGCGCTGCAAACACAATTCAGGGCGCTTTTCCTTCTCTCCATATGTATTTATAGTTGTTATTATTATTTTCTCTCCCGGACAATCAATAGAATGCGCTTTTTAATCCCGATTTACTCTCCAATGACCTCTTTATCGCGGTCTTCGAGCTGGCGGTGTTAACAGGGAGATAAAGGGTGAATCCCCGCAGGGATGCGCTGCTCCCCCCTCGCTGCTTCGCTGGTTTTAAGGGGAAAAATATGATTTTAAAATATTCTTATCCGAAACGAAAAGGACACCCAAGGCTGGGAAACTACCCAGGGCTTAAATCTGCTTTTCCCTGTGGCAAAGCAGGTGTGGGCCGATTCCTACCCGACCCCGCAGCCTCCTTCCCTGCTGTTGTACATCTCGGATAGTCGTTATTAAATGTTTTGCCTTAAAGAAGCGCCTTAGCCTTCCGTGTGCTGGGGATACACACACACACACACGCGCAAACCCAGTTTCATACAAGAAAGTTTGCGCTTGGAAAAGGGTGGAAAAGGGCAAAACTAAAAGAAAAGATCCCCTTCTTCATTGCTGCTAAAGCCGAGAGCGAGATTTCGGGGGGGGGGGGGGAAATGACAGGGAAAAGGGGGGGGATCATAAAAGCCCTACAAATGAAAGCGCGGAGCGGTGCGGAGGGCGCGCGGCGCGGGGTGAACCGCGGGTCAGCGCGGCTCTCGGCGGCCGCCGCGCTGCGGACACGCCTCGCTGTTTAACAAAGACTGACAAACTATGAGATTAATACCAAAACTTGCGGGTTTCCCACCCCAAAATGCTCAGAGGGCCTCCCGGCAGCGCCGGGAGCAGCTCCGCTCGCCTTGAAGGACAATAGTGGTTTATAGTGGGGGGAGAGCGGGGGAGGGGGCACCCACTAAAAAAAGGCAGAAGAAGAAGGAGAGAGAGAGAAATTAGGGTTCTTATCGAGAATTAATCTCATTGTAAAAGCAACACTGGGGAGAGAGGGCGGAAAAGCCGGGCTAGGGTGGGGAGGGGAAACGGGGTGGGGGGGATGGGGGCGTTTAGGGGGTTCTATAGGATTCCGCCTGCAAAAGCTTCCCAAGTTTTGGGGGAGCCCCCTCGGGGATTACTCCGAGGAAAAGACCCACGTTTTGCTAAGGTAGGTACCGCTGTCTGTGTTACACCTGGGAGGTGGGCCGGGCTGCGGATGGGGGGGGCACTAAGCAGGGGGTACCCCCCCACCGAGCGCTGCCTCTTTTGGGGGGACCACATATGCGCTCAGCGTGAAGAATGGGGTAACGATCCCCCTCTCTGCGCTGGCAGGTGCCTTTGGGAGGGTTTTGGAGAGGGTTGAGGGCTCCCCTGGCCACCCCTTGGCGGTGGACACAGGTCGGGGGATCCGGGGGACACCCCTTTCCTTCCTGCCTGAGGTTACTTTGAGGTGGGAAAGAGCCCGGGTGGAATTTGCCGTGGGAAACGCGCGAAGTGGGGCGGTTTAATAGAGAAAGCTGTGAGGAAGAGGGCTGGGAGGGGGGCAGCGAGGGGCTGCCTTTAATTTGGGATCGGAGGCAGCGAGGGGGAGAGTTCTTGGAGGTGTTTGGGGGGAAGGTGGCTGGTAAACGCTAGGGGTGCTGGTTTGCTGGCACCGACCCCTGCGTGCCACCGGGAAGGAGCATTAAACCTTTCTCTTTCCTATTTTTTTCCCCTAAGAATGTGGGAGGGGGGTAAAAATCAGGAATAGGCCTTAGTTATGGCTATTGAAACTCCTGTCCTCGGTTAGGAGCCGGCAGCGAGGAAATCCGATAAAATAAATCAGAGAGAGGATTGGAAAGGAGGAATAACATTTCAGTTAATAATAATTAAAAAAAAAAAAAAAGAAACTGATGGGATTGGTTCTGTGGAATTATTTCATGGCATCCAGCTACACGTTGTACAGCGGATTTTATTTGTCTCCTTACTTTGATGGCGGGCTTTAAAGGGGAAGGTGAATTCTAATGTGGCTGCTGCTGCCCAGTGTAGGTCTGTGGAGGGGGTGAAATCTGCTCCATGCAAAAAGCGGCTTTGCTTCACTCTGCGACTTTGGTTGGGAATCTGGGGGCTTGTTCAGGCGTGTAAAATGGTCTGGGGGTTGTCCCAGGTGCATTTGGGCTTATTGCTTAAAATACGCCGTCCTTTTTCGGTTTCTGTGCGAATTATACGTTTTATCAGGAAAAACGACTATTCGCCTTAAAGTACCCGAAAAATCTCCGGGCATCGTGTGTCCGGGAAAGCCCCGGGACATTCGTGCTTGGCCAAGGCTCTTTTTATTGGGAAAAATGAAGGAATTTGTGAAATATATTGAGGATGTTTTGCAGGAATTTTAATGGAGGGGAAACGCAGCTTTTCTCTCAGAACCTCTTTACTGTGGCATTTAAATGCAATTAATTCGGGAGATACTTGACCAAAAAGGTTCTGCCTTTTGAAATACAAATAAAAAAAGAATTGGGGGGAAAAAAGGGGTGGGGGATGTACTTTTAATCTCTTGGGCAACTGTAATTTTAAACGAAATCTCAACATGATGCTACCCTCATTAGTTCCGAATGAAGGTTCATTACCTAGACAGGATGAATATTTTATTGCTTTATATCCCTTTTTCGGAAATGAAACGCCTTTGATCTTTTTCTCGGGTTGTAAAAAGAATTGCCTGTCATAAAAAAAAAGCGCCTGTCGTCCCATCTGCCTTTACATTCTGTATTTCTTTTCATCTGTTTCTCGCTTATATCTATATATATAATTTATCCTTACACGCACGTATAAACCCAAACCTTAGTTGACCTCCAAGAACGAAAAATGGATTAAATCTCTGCGCTGCGCCTCAGAAACTCATCCCGCGGGTTTCAGGGTGGAGGGGACCGGGCAGTGGCGTTTTGCTTTTAAACGGCGATTATCTGGATTCGAAGTTCTTTACGCACCTCTCTCTATATATATATTCAGGAGCGGTTTTTTTAGCAGAGCGGTAAATTAATGTGCAAGGGATTGAAGAGAGGGTAGGAAAGTTCCAGGTTTTCTCTCCTAGTATTGGCTATTCGGATGCTGTGCTGGTGCTTCAATTAATCGTCTTTCCTCTGAAGAGTGAAATCTTTGAACCGTCTTTACCTATAGATTAATTCCTGATCTCTCGAGTCCCAAAACACTGCCCTCCCTCCCCAGAAGATAATTATGGCGGTAGGCGAAGATCTCTGACCAAGGAGGATGCATCTGTCTTCTATATGTACCCTGTAGATCCGAATTTGTGTAAAGGAAGTTGGGTCACAAATTCGTATCTAGGGGAATATGTAGTTGACACAAACACTACAGGTCACACACCCAGAAGGCACTAAAAACAAACCACCACCCCCCCCAAAAAAGAGCCACCCACACCCCACAACCTTAAATAAAAGGGTGAAAACAAGATCTTCACCAGAAAAACGTTTTCTGGCTGAAAAGAAATACTTTGGATTTGACCTTAGCTCAACTTCAGCTCTCCTGCGATAAACTTTATCATCACTTCGAGATAAAATCTGTGCTTGAGGGGAGGTGGGGGGAAGAAGGGGAAGGAAGGGGCGTTATTGCTGCCATCTAAGAACTAGGAGCCCACTATTGCTTTAGGTTGTGTAATCTCAGCACTGACACCAACAAAACTAACATATATATATATATATACATATACACACACACATATTACTGCTTGCGAGGAGCTTATTGCGCGTTTCGGGTTTAAACCCGGCTTTGTGGGGATGGTGGCTTTTGAAAGGCTGCGGGTTTGCTCTGGCTTTTAAAGCGTCTTTATTACCAGAAGGGCGAGCGGAAGATGCATTAGGACTTGGGCTAATTCGCTTTTGTAATTGTTCATCAAGTCCCTGATTCCCTGCTCGGAGGATGGGCTCCCTTTACCACCGGTGCGTGGGAAAACGGTCAATCTCAGAAATGTGATTTAGGACACCGGGCACCCCGAATTAGCTGATGAATTTCTTATCGATCCCCAACGAGCCCTATTCATCTCTGCCAGGCTCGACCCTTCCCGCATCACCTTGGCGGGGGATGCGCTGCAGCCCCCGCCCGCGGGGAGCGTGTACGGGGGCAGCAGCGGCGAGCCCCGAGCCCCGCAAAAATCATTTTTTACTTCTATTTTAATGAAATCTGGTTTTGTTGGGGGGGGGGGGGGGGGGAATGGTGGCATTTCTTTTTTCCCACCCCTCCTCCTTCTCCCACCCCCCCCCCCGCCCCGAGCCAAGGACACACCCCCGGAGGGGTGGGGGCCGGTCCTCGCCCGCGAGGCGCTGCGGGGCTCGGGGCCGGCAGGGCCGGGGTCGGGGCTGGGGAGGGGGGAGCGGGAGCCCCCGGTCTCCTCCCGGGGGTGCTCAGGGCCCCGGGAGAGCCCGGGCTGGGCAGGTTTCCTTATCCGGGGACCGCGGGGCCCCTCGCCATTGGCCCGCGCTGTCACATGGACTCAACTTTGTTCACTTGACAGTAAGTAGGAGGGTTCCGCGAAACAGGAAAACGAGTAAAGGGGGGGACGGGGATAAATTTTAGGAGAGATAGATAGATATATATATATTTTTTTTTTCCGTGTGTGCAATTCTAAGAAATTAATGGCCATGAGCTCGTTTTTGATCAACTCCAACTATGTGGACCCCAAGTTCCCACCCTGTGAAGAGTATTCCCACAGCGATTACCTTCCCAGTCACTCGCCGGAATATTACGGCAGCCAGAGGCGAGAGGGCACTTTCCACCATGACGCGATGTACCCGCCGCGGTCAGCCTGCGAGGAGCAGCTCTACTCCTCCTGTCCCAGCGCCGGCCGCCCAGCAGCGCTGCCGTCCCCCCGGGGTCACGGCCGTCCTCCACCCGGCTTGCGGGGCCACCTCCCCGCGGCGGGCCCCCCCCGCCAGCCGGGCACCCCCAGCCCGCCGCCCTCCTGCAGCCAGGACCCCCGGAACCCGCCCGCCCCCCCCTGCAAGGAGCCGGTGGTCTACCCCTGGATGAAGAAAGTCCATGTAAGCACGGGTAAGTGAGCCGAAGCGCTTCGCTTTATACCGAGTAGCACCTCAAAGTCTTGTAGAAATCCTATTGCACCAGTTGTAAAATAACCATTCGCGGAGATTTACGATCGCCTGTTTGCAGAGCGGTATAATTACATCCTCCATAAATTTTTATTGCTCTGCTTGGCCATGTGCCTTTGAAGTCTCTGTTACCATCCTCCTCCAATTTCTTGCAGGCTACTTTTTTTTTTATGGCTGTTGAATCTTCATAAGTTAAGTTTTATGTTTTCGTAATTTGTATTTAAGTGGCGGGTTGAGTAAACTTTTACTATCCCTCCCCCCTTTTTTTTTTCTTTTTTCTTTTTTTTTTTTTTTGGTGTGTGATATTTAATAACAAGGAGTGCCTGCGTTTCCCTGCTTGCATGTGTGCAGGGGGAACTTTAAAGATTTGGGGATAATACAGTGATGCTCAAGTAGAGGTGTGTGTATATATATATACGTGTGTGTGTATACACACACGTAGAGGGCATGGAAAATGTGTCTAGGGGACCTTATAAAAACGTTTAGACAGGAATACACGTCAAGCAGCGAGGATGGAGGTGGAGATTTGCAGATAGGTTCTGGGTGTATTTTTAGCAGGTTTGTGGTGTGTTGTTTTGAGTGTATCCCCCCACCAAAAGAATGTGCGATGCTTTTTTGGGGGGAAAGGACCCGTTAAAGGAACAGCTCGGTAATTCTTCTGCTCTTTGTTTTGTTTTTTTCTTCCTTTTTTTTTTCTTCTTCTCCTTTTTCTTTTTCCTCCTTTGTTTGTTCAGTAAACCCCAATTACTCAGGAGGGGAACCGAAACGCTCCCGTACAGCCTACACCAGGCAGCAAGTCCTGGAGCTGGAGAAGGAATTTCACTATAACCGTTATCTCACCCGGAGGCGCAGGGTCGAGATCGCCCATTCCCTCTGCCTCTCCGAGCGCCAGATCAAAATCTGGTTCCAGAACAGGAGGATGAAATGGAAAAAAGATCACAAGTTACCAAATACCAAGATCAGGTCTAATTCTTCCAGCTCCTCTGCCAGCCTGCAGATCCCACAAGGAGGATCTCAAAACCGATCCCATGGACCAGCTACCAGCCTATAACTATTCCTTGGATGCATGCATGGATGGATGGATGGATAGATGGATGGATGGATGGATGGATGGATGGAGTGTGCGTGTTTGTGAGTTTGTGTGTGCGTAGGGAACACATGGTACTTTGTTTTTAATGCTCCGAGAAGCGAGGGAAGGAGGGGTGCTCTTTATTTATAGGGGAAACAGGGAGACCCAGCTGCAACAAAGCAGAGCTGGGCTGCTGTGCCTCTTCCATTAAGAGGAGGCTGTAGATAGTAGTTTTCAGATTTGGCTAAGATGGATCCTTGTTTCATCTTTAATCACGCCAAGCTCTGCCCCATTTGTCATGTTTACTCTCCCGTACAAAGGATGGACCTTATGTCTGCTATTACCTCGACAACCAGCGCTCACTTTAATAAATGAGGCTCAGTTTCTTCAAGGCGAACTGGATTTTCTCCCCCCTCCACCTACCCCCCCCCCTTTTTTTTTCCCCTCTTCTTTTTCCCTTCTCGCCTGCCAGCCACGAACGGGAAGTTTCTATCCCGCCATCCCAAAGACACGGCGATTCTAACACGGCCCTGCCATGGAGGGGGGAAACCGCAACAAACACAACCCAAATCCACGGGGGGGGGGGGGGGGCTCCAGGACACTGCGCTCGTCCTGAGTGGAAGTGGAGGAATACCCTGGGGAGGGGGGGAGGAAGGGAAAACTAGGTCAAATGGGTGGTGGACAAAGAAAGCAGGAGGATCATCATGACCACCACCCCCCCTGCTATTTTATTTCCAGTACGTTAATAGTGACTCTGGGAAGGGGAGGTGGGGTAGTTTAGGAACAGGGTGATGAACTGTGGCACCTGGATTCACCCCCACAGGCCAGCATGAGGAGGGGGGAACCCCCCTCTCCTGCTGTGGAGCCCAGTTTTGTACTGAAAATGTGAATTCGGGATGGAGGGGTGAAGGTTTGTCCCTCCGGGGTGAGCCAGAGCCTTGGCAAGGCCCCCCCCCACCCCGATACCCTTCCTCCCCTCCCTTTGTCCTTGCTGTCTAGGATTACCTGTAATGAGCAGAGAAAAGAAACAACAGCAGCCACAAAAAGCGCAATTGGAAATAAATCTGTTCATTGTGAACCTGCCCCTGCGTGGTTTTTATTGTGGGGAGGGGGGTGCTGACTTTTTATTCTGGTGAGGATCCAAAAAATACCTGTTTTCAAGGAAGGAATTAAAGAGCACGTTTCTTTTTTACAGGCATTTCTGGTGCCAGTGGCACAGCCTCGAGTCCCTAATGAAAACAAAAGATGTTTGACTAGGGTATATCAGCTTTAAGTACTGCTAAGCCGTACATATTATGATTTATTTGTTCTAAGCATATATTAATATGCTCTTCCCAAACTGGGCTCAGCCAAAACAGAGGGAGTCATTAGCGCTTTGCTTTGCTGTGAGGAATGGATGGAGCGATGGATTTCTCTAGAGAGACTTCTCGGGTTTAAAAAAAGACCCCACATCTCCTTCTCCGAGGTAGTTAATGCATTAATGAGTCTAATTTTTGCACAGATGTTTCTCGGTGTTTGCAGGTTTTCTGTGTGTTTTGATATTACAAAGGAGCTGGCTCCTGCGATAGCTCAGAGCCTGACAAGCAAATAGATAATCAAGAAGACAAATGGCTCCTTTTGTGAGCCGCAGCTCTTGTATTAATTTTCATTTTCTTCCTCATAGAAAGTATCGAAAATACGGTTCAGGACGAAATAACATTCCAGTCCTAGGTTCCAAATATATAAAAACTGGACTATTGTGCTCAGGGGGGTCTGTCAGGGGTGGAATCCTCGGCACCAGCTGAAGAAAAGGGTCGTTTTTTTATGCTCTCCTCTCAAGGCAAAAAATGACTTTTGCTTATTTGTTCAATGCTCGTGGAATTCTCCCGGACCCCCCATCAGGACCGAAATATTCCCCCTGCATTTCTTCCCAAACAAAGGCAAGGCTTGAAATATTTCCAAGCCAGGGTGTGTGGATGGGTTATTCCTTGAGTTGTACTCAGTCACCGCACGGCCACCGCGCAAATAAAGTGTGTGTCGTCCCGTCCTTTCCCCCCCCCCCCCAAGTGTCCCTGCCCCCAGCTCGAACAAAGGCCGCTCGATTTTTCTTTCTATTGACATTTTCATACTTTAAAATAATATTAATGTAGTCACATGGCACAGCTGTGATGTAGGAGAAATGGATTTATGGCTGTATTTTTGGTTTACTATGGCGGGTTTAGCAGCAGCAACTACAAACCTTTCAAGTTTCTTTCTATTTCAGCCCTTCTTTTTTTCCCAGGGAGGGTGGCAAGGGCTGTATTTTATTGCCATGCCTGAGGCTGGGGTGTTGTGGGGGTGTTGTTGCGTTTTATTTTCCTGTTTCTCTCTTTGATGTGCGGGGGTTGTAAAGAGGGTGTTATTTTCGAGATAGTGCTTCTAAGAATGGCAAAAAATCGTTCTATTTTTAAAAAGAAAAAGGCATATGCTTCCAGGAATGTGGGGTCTATAGAAGCAAATCAAAGCTGGAAAGTATGAATAGAATAGAAGGGGGAGAAAAGAAGATTTCTATAGGACCTAAAAGTTCACAGCCATTAGAAGCAGACAGAAGCTAAGAAAAATGCGAGAATTATACAGAAAATCATTAATCACTTCTTTTCTTTAAATACTTATCCTTTTCCCATTGTTATTCAACAGCAAATCTCCGCAGACCGTCTGTTGGGAAAAAAGCACCCGGAGTTCTACAAGAATCTTCAGGGGAAATAATCTTATTAATAATAAAATCTGGATCGTAAAGGTGAAAGCTTTATTTCTGGGGGAGAAAAACAAAAGCAAAACATCCCCCTCTCAAAGGGATCCCCTTCCCCCAGACCTCTCACTTTGGAAGAAACCACCCAAACCATGAGGGCCGTCTCTGGGGCGTTGGAAAAAGGATGTGGGAGCGAACCAGGTAACAGAGCTGCTCTCTTGGCATGCGTTTCGGGTCTGTTTGTTGCCTCTTCCAGCAGAAAGCTGGGGAAGCACGAGGAAAAAAGGGGGAAAAAAGGAGCTCAGAAAGGAAAAAGGGCAGAAAGAAAAACAACACGTGAATGCTTGTGCGGGCTTTCCCTTCTGCTTTCTCGTTTTGTTTTGGCCGGTGTAAGCGAGGCAAGCGGCAGAGAGAGTTTCCAGGCGGGTTATTCGTGGTGAGGGATGTGTGTGGATTTCTCTTCGATTTGGGGCTGTTGCGTGTGCGGGATCGGCCCCGTGGAGCTTCGCTGCGGGGTCACTGGCGAGGGTCCATGGGGGACTACTGGAGAGGGGAGAACCCTCTTTCGTTCCTGTTTTTTCATCCCTTTTCCATCGTTTTCCCTTTTACAAATATTTCTTTCCCTGAACAACATCTCCCGCCTGTCACGGACCGCTGTGGGGAGGGTTTAAGGGGTTTTGGGGTGCGGGGATCCCCTGGTGCGGGTGTCCCCGGGGGTCTGGGTGCTCCAGAATGTGGGGGTTCCAGGGGATGTCTTTGTCCCGGTAGTGCCGGTGTCCCCTGGGTGCTGGTTCCTGCCTCTTCCCGGTAGCTGTGTGGGAACACCGTAGTGAAGGAAAGGGCTGAAAAGTGGGGAGACAAACTCCAGCTCTGGCAAGCCCCGATCGGGGGAAGAGAGTTCAAGCAGAGGACACGTTTTCTAGGCGATTAGCTGTGTATTATAGCCAGGGAGTGACCTCGCAAACCCCTTGACCTCCCCGAGGCTGGACATTGTGCTCAGCCCGCAGCGCAGCAAAACTTTGCGTGTGCGAGGTCCCGCCGGCCTGGCCCTCACCGCGGCCTCGGGCCGTGGAAGCCGGGAACCAGCCCCGGGAGGCAGGGTTGGGGGGGGTGGACGGGGGGACGGGAAGAGAGAAAGGAATGAAGAAGGGTCTTAGAAGTGGGGTTATTTCTGCTTTCTCACGGTTTAGTGGTTCTGCTGCCCAGCCCGGGCCCGACAGACGCTTTCCCCTCTGATTTCACTTCAAAGCCCTCTGTCTTGGCGTGTTGCTTCGGAGTGAGAAAAGAGAGGGAAGGAGCGGAGCTTCCGCGCCGCGTTGGCTCTGCGAGCAGAGCCCTGGTTTACCCCGCAGACTCGGGGGGGGAAACAACCCCAACCCCGCAGCGCAGGAGCGGAGCCCCCCGCCCCTTCCCGCGTCTCATCTCGCTTCTTATTTTCAGAAATTCCTTTGTTTGAGAGCCCCCCCCCCGCTTTCCCCCCGCACCTCCTCCCACTTCGCTCCTGCCCACGGCGCTCTCAAAAGCCTCTCTGTGCTCAGCTGCCTGAGCGGAGCAGCGCGGAGCGGTGCGGAGCTGTGAGGGGGGATCCCACCCGGCGGGGGGGAGACACTCGGGGATCTCTTACCCCCTTCCCGCGAGCTGGAACCCCCATTTCCTACCCCCAGCACCGGTTCGACCAGAGCTGAGCCCCTTTGTTACCCCTTAGTTGCAAAATTGGACAAAAAAGGGTGAGAAAATGCTATAACTCAATCCACTGAGTAGTTACTGGACAGAAAGGGTAAAGAGGAAGTCGAAATAAATATATATGTGATATCTGTCTATATATGCAAGGATATGGGGGGGTCTGTTCCTATGTGGGTGCTGGTGGGGGACCGTGCACCCCCTCTATAGCTCTGAGTAGCTTTAAAAGCTCGGCGAGCGGGTTGGGAGTTTCTCAGCCCCGGTGACAGATTTATGATCCGCAATAAGAACGGCGTGTTTAAATCCGTAAATCAATCTCGCTTTCTCACTATATAAACGTTCATTTTATCTTTAGAAAGAAAACGGCTTTGATCACGGCACCTCGGAGGGTGAAGCCGCTGTTTATGGCCGCGTTTCCGACCCTTTGAACTGGGGGCTTGAAAAAAATAAAAGAAACCCCAGAAACGGGTGCTTCTTTTGCATGAAACAAACCCAAAAATGTCAGGGGAGGTGGAGAGGGGGGTATCTGCCCCGTTTGCTGCCTGGGATGACTCTGATCCTTTCCTCCCCCTCTCTTTTTTAGTGTATTTACTCGGCTCCGTTCACAGGGACTCTACCTTTTCTGACAGGGAAGAAAAAAATAAGTGGTTGTGTGAAGAGAAAGTTGCGGCTTCTGACTTGAGCTGAAGTTCCAAAATATCCCCCCCCCTCCCCCAAGGTTTTCTTCCTCTTGGGGATCCCTTCCCCCAGCGAGAGAAGCCCCTTTGAATCGGATTTCCACCCCCCCACCCCCCACTCCTTGACCAAGCGTCTCTCTTCCAACAACGGCTTTCACTCGATAAAATCGATTCCGAAATAATCGAGGGCTTTCGAAAATGAAGCGCTTCCCTGCTCGCTCCTTCCTGGCCGGGGGCAGCCCAGAGCCTCCCCCCACAAAGCACCCTAAGCTTGGCTTAAAGGGGGACTAAAACCGCTTTTAGGCTCTTCAGATTTACGTTGATGTTAAGGCGAGCTCCCTCCAGGCTTTACCCGTGGAGGGCGGAGGGGTCCATTCCCCGTTTAGCACCCCAATGGGCTTGAAGGGGTGCTGGTGTGCTGCTGGGGGGGGGGGCTCTGCCCTGGGGTTCTCTGCTCTAGGATGCGCTCCTGAGGCTTTCAGGCTCCTTTCCCTATCTTCTCTTGGGTGGTGGGCTCCCTCCGTGGACTCCGAGGCCTTTCCAAGCCGCTTCCCTTTGTTGCTCATTCTTCTTCCCTTTTTTTCCCCTTTCCAGGATCCTTGTACTTGGCAGCTCTCCTCAGAGTCCAAATTTGATTTGATTTTATTTTTTTAATGCAATAAAGGCTGGCCAAACAATAACAGCAGCGGGGAGAAAAGGCCTGAAAGGGAGGGCTGAGCTCTTGCAAACCAGGAGTATAAATATTCTCAGCTGGTTTAGACTCTAAAACAGTTGTGCTATTCAGTACAAGCCTGCCATGAAAATCGCAGCGTGGAGAGAGGGGAAATAAAAATAGAAAGGAAAAAAAGCACGATGTGGTTTAGCAGAAGCAAGGTCCAGCAAAGCCAAGCTGCAGGCAATGTGTAGGGAAGGGTTTAAGGGCTTTTAAGATAGGGGGATAAAGCTAAACGCGTGCCCTTGGGCAGGGCAGGGGGTTGAGGTGGGTGCCCCTGCACGGCCTCTCATCGCCGTGCCCGGCTTTGGGGAGCAGCCCTGAGGAAGAGGGGGGAAAGGGGAAAGGGGGGGCTCTGTCCACCTCGAAAAGCTTCGTTCAGTTGGAAACTTCTTTCAAAAACTACTGTTCCGGTGGAAGGTCACAGTGGTCCTTTGAGTATGAAACTGCGAGACCCCCTTCCCCCTTCCCATCACGTGATTCATTAAATAATTAATGCCGAGCTTGCAGAATAGATATGTATTCGTCAGGAAAATCGCAGCCATGGACTCCTTGTGTCTGACGTGAAATTCAACTGTCCTTTAAAAAACAAGCCTAGAGCTGAGGGGAGGGGGGGTAAAAAAAAAGAGGGAGAGAAAGAGCGAGAGGGAGAGAGAGAAAGAGGGGGAGAGGAGGAGAGAGGGAGAGGAGGCTGCAATAAAACAATTCTCAGGACCCACGAAGCCACGCCGAGGGCTGGATTATTGTAAGTAGCAGGGGCTTCCCAATTCCGAGCGTGTCTATATGTCCATGTAAATTTATTGTTTGTTATTAATGTTATTGTCGTAAAATGTGACAAATCGCCGTCTTCATTTCCTCCCATTTCTCTTCACATGGCGCTATGGATGTTTATACCCATCGAGGCATTTCATTGATATTTTTAGGAATATTCCCCTCTCTCCCTCTCTCTCCTCGCAACCTCCCTTTTTTTTTCCCCCTCATCCCCCTTTCTTGATTTATTACAATAAACATGTCAGCAGCAGCGCGGCTGCCATTGTGTGTGTGTTTGTGAGAGAGTTGTGTTGTTTAGAGTGGTGGCCAAGATAAATCATTTCTGGAGTGAAAATGATGTGCAAGCGATGATATTTTAGAGCGAGGATCTCTCTCTGCCCCACTCCCTGGAGTTGATGATTTCAGGCGATTTACTGTAATAGATCAGCAGCTAATATGAAAGCTCTGGAGCTGGGGGTCTTAAATTACAGCGTCTGTGATTACCAATTAAGGAGAGATTTGTATAAATTTGGGAAACCGGGAACGCCTCATTGCCATATAAACCTAGTAAAAAAGCACGACCTTAATATCAAAATCACAGCTCGGAGTCCTGTGCTGCAACATCTCTTTCTGAACGATAACTCATTTTCTCTCAACTTCCCTCTCCCCGTTCCCCGGCAGGACTCCTCACTGGAGAACAGGCACAGGTTGCTTTAGGCGATTGCTGGAGATGCTTCTTTTTAAACCAGGCACCGAAACCGGATTGAAATGCAACAAACTAGTTAAGAATCATTTTAAACCAAGACAAAACCAGAGCTTACCGCTGGGAGGTCGCTGCCTCGGAGAGGCGCGGATTTGGTCCCAGGCGGGAAGGGGACTTTGCCCACCAAAGGCAGAACAAAGGGGGGCTATGGGAAGTGAGGCGCTGCCGAGGGACCCAGCCCAGAGGGGTTGACCCACAGACAACAGCAGAAAGGGGCATAAGCTCCTCGCCGGTATCTCGTTGTGCTTTTGGAGTAGGAGGGTGACTTCGCGTGGCTTGCTCGGGCTAGGATGGTGATGGATGGAGAGGCAGAGAATAGAGCTCTTATGATGAGAGCTGGAGAAGGTGCTCTCAGGAATTCTCTAGGAGCCCGGGCCTGCTATTTATCTTAAGAAAAGCAGAGCTCCGAGGAGAAAGAGCACAGAAATAAGCTTAAATAGTAGCCTAACCTGGCCCTCAGCTGTTACCTTCAGAGCGATTCCTGTGCAAAACACAGCAGAGCTCTACTAGGCGAATCCCTTTCAGGCCACTAAGGTAGCGAAGCTGAAGTGTTCTGGGGACGAGATGGTGTGTCCCGAACGGGAGGCACCGGTACCTGCTCTCCTGTCAGCTCGGGGAGCGCATCCTCCACGGCAAAGGGGAGGTCGGGAGTCAGCACTGCCCTCCCCTCCCGTCTCCAAACTGGACCAAATTGGTCCTACCCGGGAGTGTTGAAAGGGAAGGAGGAAGTGGGAGATCGCGTTTTTAAATATTTTACAAGCTCCAGCATGCGAGGAGTCAATAAAACTGACAACAGGAGCAAAGATTAAATGTTAGCACCGGATTCTCGAATGAGGATTCCCTGCTTTTTCCCCCTTCCTTTCTCTTTCCTCCCCTCTGCTCGCAGCCAAGTCTCACACCGCCCGAGCGGGGATATTTTACTCTGTCTGCCAGTGTAAACCTTTATGTAGCAAAATTAGAGGAACTCAGCGACTTTCATTAAATATTAAGGGAGATCCAGGGACGGTGACGGAGCCAGAAATACAGCATCATTCTCTGTCAAGCCCCGTATTAATTTAGGTTGTCGGCTTCAAATGGATGCAGACCCCCCCTTCTTCCCTCTTTTTCTTCACCCCCTTTATTTTGTTCGGTGCTGGTTTGTTTTATGTGATGGCATTCCTAATTTTTTTTTGTTTTCTGTCGGTTTGGGATGTTGAGCGTGAGAAATCGGCCCTTGGCGGGGGGCGGCTGCGGGCTCGGTGCGGAGGAGCCGCCCCGCAGCCCCCGCCCCGGCCGGCAGACCCCTTTAAATCAATACTCGGGGCTCTATTTATCCCCGGTCCAGACGCCTTTGTGCGAGTGTCGCGCTTTAATAAGCAGATGTCAGGAGGAGATGGGGTGGCCGAGGGCCGCCGGGTCGCTCTGGCCGAACCTCCGTGCTGGGGATGCTGCCCCGACCCCGAGATCTGCTGGCCCAGCCCTGGAGGGGGGCTCGGCCCCGGGCTGGGGCTCCGCACCAGAAATAGGACCCCTGAGAAGACTCTCAGACTCCAGTTATGAGGCTCAGAGCCAGAACAGAAGCTCAGCTACTGGATAATAGCTCCAGAGCTCCCTTAGGAGACCCAGACCCAGCAGGTCACCCCATGACAGAGATAGGACCCCAAAACTTGGGACAAGAGCCTCCAACCTTGGAGGGGACCCCAGGTCCAGGAGGATACCTGAGGCCTGGCTAGGAGAAGGCAGAATGTTCCCCATCCTGCTCTGTCCCCGGCCGGCGGCTGGGCGGCGGGGGGGAAACATGGGTCGGGGGGCCCTTAGATGATGCAAAACTTCCCTTCATGCAGGACTGGGTCTTGCGGGGGGGAGAACCAGCTTCATCCTCCCCAAAACACAAGTTTCTCCCCTCTGGGGTTAGCGATCACTCGAGGGAAGGGGTTTGGTTTTGGCCAGAGCTGCAAGGGGAATTCCGGAGCAGAAGCCCTTGCCCTGAGCATCCTCTGCGCATCTGCGCATCTTCCGCGCAGCCCCGCCGCCGCTGCTCTCCCAGCCTCGCTACAAATAATGAGCGAATAGCTCCTTACCATGTTTGAAACTCTTTGAAACCGAGGTTTGGGGGGGCTCTTTTCGAGAAACCAGCTATTGAACCTTAGAGTTACAAATGGCAGAAACAACGTCCAAGAGTCGGGAGGAGGCAATAAGCTATTTCAAGTCACTCAAGCAGGTTCGATTTCATTAGTTTGTGTGCAATAAGCCTTTCTCCTTGCCTGGCATCTCGTCAGAAGTCTCTGGGCTATAGGCGCTACGAATCCGCGTTTAGCACATCTCATCCCCAAAGAAATATCCCTCCCTTCCCCTCTCGGCCAGACATCCCCTATCTTTTCCCAAAGAGGAAGCTATTAACGTTGTAAATATGAGTCAACAGCACCTTAATTCATAATTTATTGCAGGCAGGAGGAGAGAGTTATTTCAGATCAAAGCATTGCTGAGGGCGAGAGCTGCAAGGCCGGGAAGGGGAGCAATAAAGGGGATAACGCGGAAACCTGGGGCTGAGGAGCGAAGCGGGCGCAGGGGCAGGGCCTGGCAGCAGCTCCCCCCCCATCCTTTTCTTTTTGTGGGTGCGTTTCCCCCGGGAAGGGGCTTCAGCCCGCCCCTGTCCCCCGGTGTCACCCCGAAACCGTCGCCGAGACCCGGGGACCTGGAGCCTATTGTGCTTCGTTTTCCTATTTCATAAGGAAACGACCCCGAGCCATGAGCAGCCAGGACAAAAGGGAAGAGCTCGGTTGCTTTTCAGTTAAATAAGCAAAAGTCTGGAAACGGGGACTGTTTTCTTTGAAGTTTTATCTCTTTTTTATTTTTAGTGGGGAAGAGGGAGGAGGCGAAAGAAATAAAAGGCGACAACCACATTTCAACACTTCCCTGCCCGTAACCATCCCAGCTGAAAAGGGAGGCTATAAATCAGAGGCAATGGTGGAGATTTGACTCCTTATTTTAGCGTAGATACAAGGGGAGGGGTTAGGAGAAATC
Source organism: Pezoporus wallicus (assembly GCF_028554395.1). Classification (NCBI taxonomy): domain Eukaryota; kingdom Metazoa; phylum Chordata; class Aves; order Psittaciformes; family Psittacidae; genus Pezoporus; species Pezoporus wallicus. The sequence goes on from NW_026640978.1 coordinate 393,030, forward strand.
CCCACTCGTTGCTATTTCGTCTCCTTTTGAAGTCCGACTCCGTACGAAATATATCGATGCTTTATTGGCAGCGGTATTGAGAGGTCAGGAGAGAAGCCTCAAAAACTTCGGGTCAAATTCTTTCCGAGCATGTCCCGGTGAAGTCGATGGGGAGCTTCAAACCGCAGCCTCTGTGCTGAGGGGGGACTGGGAGAGGAACCGGGTCCCCCCTCCCTGAACCCCTTTCCCACCACCCTGACCCGGACTCTACGAGCCCATCACCTGCCCGGGTGCTGGGCGCCGTGGGGTGATGATGATGCTGGTGGTGGTGGTTTTTAGGAGGGGAGGGTTTGCATCTTCCCGTTCCCCCCGGTTCTGGGGAGCCGTGGCACGCTGGGCGCTTTCACCAGCACGCAGATCCAGATTTCCTCTCCTCGCGCTGAGGTCAGCTACAGAAAAGCCAAGTCTAAAAATAACCCCCAGGATCTGGTTTGTTGCTACTGGTACCTCAACACTCCCTGCGCTTCAAACGCGAGAGTGCAAACTATTCCCTGGAAAAGGGCAAGATTTAATGGCAGGGTATTGCTGGGAAGGGTGGGAGCGAGAAAAAGTATTAAACCCGATGAGCTTTGCACAACTTCTATTCCCCCCCTTTCTTTCCCTCTCTTTCCTTCTTTCTATCCTTCATTTTTTCCCCTTTCCCCGGCCGAGACATATGGAATCAATTTTGAATCCTGACATTGAAGGCTGGCCAATTCCTACTGGCTCTGAAAACCAGAATCCATTTGGTTCCCTTCTCTCCAGCACCCCTTGTCACTCAGTATTACAACCGTCTTGCAACATTTTAAGTCTTTATAAAGAGAAACAGCTTTCCAGAGAGATACGAAGGAGTCAGGAGTGGGGGAGGTTTTTGGGGGCGCCTTTCCTTTTCTTTTTCCTAAAGGGAACGTGCTCTCGCCCCCCCTCCCGACACCCCCATCCCACCCCGCTCGGCTCGGTATCTCTGCAAAGGGGGGCCGCATCCTTGCAATCCTTAAAGCTGTTTCGGAGGAGTTTCTCTTTTTCTCCAGGTCAAGTCCGTTCCTTTTGAATCGAGGGAGTAAAAAAAAAAAAAAAAAAGAGAAATAATTCAAAACCAAAGCATCTTTAGGGAAACAAAATTCCAAATCGTCCGGGAAAGCCGTCAGCAAGATCCTTCCTCCGGGGTGCAATAAAGTAGTTGCTTCTCCTTAATTTGCCTGCTCCAGTTGCGAACTCGCCCCATCCGAACCGGCTTCGCTCCTTCTTCTTGAAGTCCTGGGTCGGACAGTCTCACAGGTAAGGAGTTCCAAACAAATAAATAAAGGAATGGTGCGGCTCTGCCTTTCCTCCCTTCTCCGGCGCTCTGAGATGTAATGAATTGCTCCGAGAGCTTTGACAGGCTTCTCCCCCGCTCTCCGCGAGCTGTAGCTGACTTTCTGCCGCTCACAAATTAAGACTGATGCTTCGGGAGCGGGAGAGCTGGGGATGAGCAAAAAAAGACCTCGCAGGGTCCATAACGGGGACCGGCCGCAAACCGCTTCTGTCCGAGGGGGTGATTCCTTGCGAAGTTTGTCTGGGACGCATTTGGTAAAGGTTTAGCACCTCTCTCTTGTTTGAAAAAGAAACTACAAAAGCCCATTGGAAACGCGGGTGTTAAACTGAAGAATGTTTGTGATGGTGATTTATGGCCCTACCAAGTTTTTTTGTTTACTTGAAGCAGACCCTCATTACAGGGGCTTCTAAAACAGAAAGCCCTCCCCCCCACCCCGAAAAGAAGCTTTCCCAAGCTCTGTGTATGTCCATAGCGGGTTTTCCCTCCCCAGGTCTGGGTGGAGTGGCCAGATGTGACCAACAAACATCTGGTTCATTGAGCTGCTGTTCCTTTTAGCCGAGCCGTGCGTTTGACCGCAATGGGTAAGAAGGAGACTTCCATATTAAAGAGGCGGCTTCTGGGGTGTCCGAGCATGAAAATATCAGGGGTTTAAAGAGGTTCGATGTTTGCTTGGGTTGGGGGTAGGGAAAGAATGGCCTCCAAAATGGGTCATTCCGCTCAAATGCGGTGTCTGGGATCGAAGAGGATGGGCGGGGGGGGGTGTGAGATTACGCGTGGGAATCTCAGATGCGTTATTTACTATGGGTTTGTGCTGTTCGGTTGTGGCTGCTCCCCCTCCATCCTGTCCGGTGAACCCCCGATGGGTATTTTAAGAGCGAGACAGGAGAATCGTTTGTATGCAGGAAAAAAAAAAAGAAACACGAAAAATGGGGTTAAATCTGGAAAGTTGTTTTTTTTTTTCCGCTTTAAATACATACATAATCGTGCTCTGTTCTCCTTTGGTTCCTCTCCCTTTAGAGCGACATCATAACTTCATCCTCGGGACAAGTTGCCAGGTCTAAAAATACTCTCTTAGATTGGGAAACTGGGAAAGTTTTGACTCAGTGGCTGATATTTCCCGAGGCGAGCTGCGATATTGGCAGAGCAGGAGCTCAGCTACACAGACAGCTTCTTTATTTTATTCTTTTCCTTTTTGTTGTTGTTTTTTGCCCTATTTTTTTCCCTCCTGAAAATTGCTTTGCATTAAATTTCCTCAGCTCCAGATTTCTCTTTACTCGCCTCCAGCTAAAGTTGGGTGTTTTTACCAACCGCTTGATCTGTTGGCGAATGAAATCTGAGAAGAAACCGCAGGCCCTGAGTGACCGTAATTTAATTGATTTTATCATAAATCATCAACTTCATGAAGAAGCAAAGTTTTCATTGAAGTAAATTGATATTAATGGACACTTTCTGAAATGTAACCGTATAGATCTATAGGGTTGTGCTCTTCTCACTTCTGCTCTTTTGGGACAGCGGATTTTAGGGGGATGGTGGGGGTATTTTTCTTCCTAGTTTTCTTTTCTCTCATTCTTCCTAAAAAGCGACTTATTCTCAGCTCGTTGTTGGGGGGGGGGGGGGGGGGCTCAGATTTGCTTTGTGAGTGAATCCGGCAGCACGGAGATGTGGGGGAAAAGAGCAAGGAATAGTTTGGTTTCTCTGTGATATTAATCAGAGTACTCCCCTAGGCGGGTTATTCCCTCTGCCCAGTGCTTTGGTGGGCGCAGAGGGGGGATATCTCTGCCCAAAATCCGTGTGTCCCAGCTCGGCCCTGCCGCACTCGCAGCCGTGGTAAAAGCTCGGACTGAAATAGGACTTCAAACCCCCTCTTTCACCTCCGTGCCCTCTCCTGCGTTAAACATTGCCGTTCCCCAAACTTTCCCACCCCATTAAAAATTAACCCGGGGTGGGTGGGAGCCCTTTGATGGGGGTGAGGAGGTGGCGTTGGGAGCAGCCTGCAGCTCCCGAGGGGTTATAGCAAGGGGCAGCACCTCGGGGTGCGCCGGTGTTTTTGGGGGGGGGTGTGCGCAGGGAGGCGGCAGGGAGGATGCAGGACTCCGTGGGATCCACGCGCTTCCCTACAGACCATAAATATTCCTCGTGGGCATCCCACAGTAGAGAAATAGAATTCCTTGCCACCGCTTCTTTCTCCCTCTCCGGCGAGTTCCTCTTCAGAATTTGTTAGTCTTTCTGCATTCTCAGAAGGAAGCAGGCACAATGGAGCTCGTTCCTTCTCCCAGGTCCCTTCTTCCCCATGCCCAGCTTCTTCTCCAGCGCCAGCCGGGGCCAGGAATGAGGCGAGTATCCCTGTAAAACACAAAACAACCGAATTCCTTCCTTTTCTCATAGAAATGGCCACGATGGGAGCGTGGTACCTGGTCCTGCGGGAGGCTAAGGAAAGGCAATGGGAGAAAAGCTCCAAATCCTCATTTTCTCCTTCTCTTTCTTATATATTGGTGATTTTTTGGGGGGGAAGGGGGAACGGAGTGGGAATAAACGGGAAGCCCCCGAGGAACCTCATCTTAGGGGCCAGGCGAGTCGCCATGGAGGGAGAAGCCCATCCTCGGGGCCTCGGGGAGGCTGAGAAGCCCTTCTCGGTTTTTCCTGCTCCCCCAGACCCGTTACTTTCCCCCTCCGTTTCCGTCGTCTTTGCCGTGGGGCTGGATGCTGAGGCTGCGGGAGCGGTGGGTGCTGCCGGTCTCTTTCCTCACCTATAGTGATTGTTCGCCTCCAGATTAAAAGATAAAAAGGAAAACTGGTAGGAAAAAATCAAAGGAGAAGGCACCCAGAGCCCCCCAGGGGCCGGGCAGCCCCCGGGAACGGGGGCACCTCCTGCCCGGGAGCTCCAGGGAATTTGCTGATGGTGGAATTAGCGGGACCGGAGGGGGAAGCCGGGAATTTCCCAATTCTGGGGAAAATAGGCAAAAGGTTGACGTGTCCCAGTCACGTGGGCGCATAATTCAAGCCATTATTTTGGCATTTGGGAGGGAGGAGGGAGAAGAGAGAGAAGAAAAGTGGCGACGGTGATTCCCGGTTCCCAGCCCGTCTCCGGTGTGCTGCCCCCCAAAGAGCTGTTTGCAACACGCTGATCCCCCAAACTGATGTCCCCACGAGCCCTCCCGTACCCCCAACCCCACCGCACCCCGTGGGAGCAAGGAGAGGTGGACCCATGGGAGCGGGGGGGCTGCGGGGCGGGGGGGAGACTCAAGGGCCGCTGGCTTGATTTGGTTTTGGGTTTTGTTTTTGCTTTTTTTGAGACAATTCCAAAGCACTTCCGCTGATTGATCATTAACCTGGTGAGTTATTGCTCGTCTAAGCAAAGGTCAGGGGGAGAAAAAGGTCTAATCTGTCAAGGCAAAGCCAGCGCTCGCTCAGTTTCAGTTTGATTTCTTATCCGGGCTGGCTTCTGTTCGAGGTTTCAGGAGGTCCTGCACCCTCCATAGCTCTCGCCTCCTGCTCGGAGCTCTGCCCGCCCTCGGGCTCAGTGTCTGGGGAATGGGAAAACCCAAACTCCTTCCCTTCAGACTAAATAAAGAGCCGAGGGAGGAGGAGCGGCCCCGCGGAGCATCCGCGGGTGCGGAGCAGGGGCCGGGCGGGACTTGCGCCGCCTCCAAGAGAAAATGAACAGAGAAAAGCCCCCAAATCAAAACAAAGAACACGGGGGAGTGGAGGCGGGGGGGAACACCCTCGCTCCATCCCTTCTCTTGCCTGCGCTGCCAGGGAATATATGAAAAACAAAGAAACCACCAGCCCCCCCCCCCCCGCCCTCCGCGCTGGAGCCGTTGTTGATTCCAGCTTCTTCGGGGTTGTTTATTTGTTTCTCTTTTTGCCTCCTCCCTCCTGCATCCACTTCCAAATAAACGCCGTTTTCCCTCTTTTCCCCACCTCTTCCCTGCCCTCTACTCCTCTTCCTCCCAGCCCGGAACTTGCAGAAAACAGCCTGAGTTCACAGCGCAGAAAAAGCTTTTTCTTTCCTTCTTTTTCCTTTTCCCCTCTTTCCAAACCTCTGTGCGTGCTCTACAGAGGGAACCGAAAAGCCCAGGGAGGGCTGGGATGTAAGTGGAATATTGCCAGAGCTGTGTACTAAACTGTGAGCCCATGTAATAATAACAGTAATAAAACCTCCAGCTTTAGGCCGCCGAGCAGAGAAGGTCACGAAGCATCAGCGGGGGATTTATGGACTCGGGGATGTGGTCAGGAGCAGAATAGGGGTGTGAGGGGAACATTTTTATTCGAGATTAGTAACATCAACATACAGAACGGAAACGGGATTATTAAGGCGTTGGAATGTTTCCCTAAACGAAAATATTGTTAAATTAGATTGTTTTGTCTTTCTCCTTTTCTTTCTCCCTTCCCGAATCCTTCGTGCCAAAGTTGTGGCCATAAATCTCGGCGTGGCTTTCAAGATGTTTACGTCTCCAAACCGTTAATTCTGATACCGAATCACTGCCCCTCTGGCCTCGTACACTGCAGCGCGTCTCCATCCTCCCCCCTCCCTTCGTGGCGATCCCTCCACCACACTCAAGAAACACCAAAACCCCCATTCTGTATCTTTCAGGCTTTGCTGCCTCTTCTATTTTCTCTACTGTTACATTGACGTTGAACCCAGAGCTATTTAACTGCAGATATTTAATCTCTTAAACGCATTTAACCCTGAAAATACCACCAGAATTTAACCCAAACCCTTCCCAATGTATATATATTTGAAATGGCATCTGGAGTTCACCACCAGCCGTAAGCAAACCGCCCCTGGTCCACACCAAACGCTTCCATCACACGCGAACCCCAGAGCGGGAGAAGCGTTTCCTTCGGGGGGTTGTACGGGGCGAGGAAGGACCGGAGGGAGCGCAGGGGTTTACCGAAATAACCCTGGTGCCGGGATGAGGATATCGGGTCCTGGAAATGCCGGTGACTGGGGTGGGTGATAATGCAGGAGGAACTGCTGGGGCTTTTGTTCACCAGAGCCCGTCTTCTCCCCTTTTCCACGCAAAGGTTCCTCTGGATGATGAAGCCCCTCGTTTCTCACCGAAGTTTCATACTTTGTTTTCTCTCCTTCCCCCTCCCCAGCTCTCCTCCTTTCCCAAAGCCCGCCACTGCCTCGGCTTTGCTGGACCAGACGTTCCACAACCGGTGAGTTTGGCTCAATATCCAACCTGTGCGTGTCTCTGTGTCTCCCTTCATTCCTTCTCTGAGGGCACCCAAAGTGAATTCCCCTCCTGTCCCATCCAGTCCCGTCCCTCTCCCCCACCGCCAGGATAAGCAGGGCTGCCCTGGATTTCACCGGACTATTTTCATTTTGCTACTGGCTTGTCCTTAAACTTGTGATTTATGAGCGTAACTTCGAGGGAGTGTTTTAAATTGAAGATATTTCCTGTACTCCCTTTGAAGGGAAATCCAGGCAGATTGCAACATTTGCTGCTGATTTCGGGATGAGGGCGAGGGAGTTACATCTTAAAGAAAAATAAGCTGCAACCAAAGCAAAGATGCCAAAGGGAGCCTAAAACCTGTGCTTGCAGAAGCTCAACATCTAAAAGAGCAAGGACCTTCTAAAAGGTGGGTTTTTTGGCTGCCAGTTAAAATTAAAGCACGGTTTCGCGCTTGAGAGGAATTATCTCCAGTATTGGAGGGACTTCTGGTTGCTTGAGCACTCCCAGTTAGTCAGTGGAGATCCAGATTCAGAAACCTAGAGAGTATTTTACCTACTGAGAAGTCTTTAAAAGAATAGTCCACTACTGGTTTTCATCCTTCCTTCCCTGAAATGTCAGCGCCGGGGCTCCAGAGTAAGAATTGGCTTGAAGGAGAAGATTTATGTTGGAGTAGTTCATGAAAAGTTTAAATAGGGGGAAAAATAATGGTGTCCGCCGGTGGAAAGCTCCCTCCCAGCAGAACAATAGCTGGAAACACCGCGGTCCGTGGAGCAGGACTTTATCCATCACCTAGAAACCCTCGAGTAAGTCCTCTCAAAAGTCAAGTGTTTCCTGGGGCACGCTTCTTTTTCTTCCTGGAGTTCTCAGCTTAAAGGTGCACACACAGACACAAAAACCCCCAAACCAAACCCCCCCCCCCGCCCTCGACGGGCCGTCCCTTCGCGGCGAGGTCCGAGGAGCCTTTTGTGATCCCACTTTTTCCTGCTTTGCTAATTGTAAATTCCCCCCCGTCAGCACTTAAGCCAAAGGAGCGAGCGCCAGAATTAAAGGAGGGGAGAGAACTGCGATGGGGAACAAAAGTAGCACTTAAGAAAAGAACAAAAATAAAGAAAGGAAAGTGCAGACACCTCCATTCCTCCCCGCCTTCCTCCCCCCTCGCAGCTCCTCCTCATCACGGGCTTTCCCCAAAACGCGAGTTTCTGCTCTCGCAGCCGCGTGGGAACGGGGAAGGCGTAAATCTCCTGTGGCGGCAGCGCCTCGCTGGCAGCAACGGCCTTATTAATAATAGCAATAATAATCATCTTTATGGCTCAACACCTCGCTGCTCTGGCCTCCCCCGGGGGTAGTTTGAGCCCCGACACCCCCCTTCCCCCCCCCCGTAAACCCCACATCTCCACCCTGGCGGAAGCCGGGGGGAGCCCCCAAGACGCGGGGACGCGCAAAGTTAGCGCCGAAGTTACGCGGGGCCTCGGAGTTGCAGCAACACGAGCGGTCCCCCCTTTTCTCCCCCTCCCTTGCAACCCACGGCTCCCGAGGCTTCCGTCCATGTGTCCCCCCCCTCGATCCCCAGAAAAGGGGGTTCGGGGGGTTCGCGGCTAAACGCCACCGAGGGATCGGGGGGCAACGGGGGGGGTGTGTGTGGAGTGGAGGGGGGGGACATGCTATGATTATGTTATTAGCATCAATCGACGCCTAACTGGGGAGCACGTGAAGCCGCGGCCAGGTCCGCACCCGCGCCCAGGCCGCCGGTCACCGCCGCTGCCATTAGCATCGTTCTTCACTAGTGACGCTGTTCGGGAGGCTCCTTGGCTCTTCCCGGCAATCCAAACCAAATCTTGGGGTTTAAAAACAGCCCCCCCCCCCCCCCCCCCCGGCTTTATCCCCCCTTTTCCCCTCCTTCAGTAGCCTGGATTCTTTGCGTTATTATTTTAATCCCAGCCAAGCATTGCATAGTTAAAAGAGGGGGGGTGGGGGTGGTTGTGTTCAGCTTTTCTTTCTTTCTTTTTTTTTTCCCCTTCTCCTTTCCCTTCTTCCCCTTTGCTGTGGAAAGCAGAGGCCATTGTTATCAGTGAGCAGCGCGTACCAGCTATAGGGCAACTCGAATCTCAGGGTCTGGCCATTCAAAGCCCTCAGCACATCTTGGAAGCTGGAAAGCATCTTGATTTTTTTATTCCCCCCCCTCCCCTTCTCTTCCCAAACGGAGACAGAGAGACAATTTGAGCTGTCGTAACCGAAAGCTCCACTGGCTGAGCCCCCTCCCCCTCTGTTTGGGCTTTTTTTTTATCCATATATACATGCATATGCTGGATTTTGTTCCTCTCTCGCTCGTATATTCCTTTAACGCTTTTAAAGGAAGGGGGTCATTCCTTGCTTATTGATTGCGTGGATGCTGGATGTGAAAATATATTATGTCTGCCTGTGCTTTGCTCGTCAGAGACTAAGGTAAGCCGGACTCAAATAGGCTATCACTTTGTGAATGGCGGAGTATATGTCCCAATGATTTATGACCATATGACTCCAATCTCGGTTCAAGAAGAGTTCACAAGCTTTAAGCTTCCTTCCACGCAGAGGCTCCTTCGCAGCCCTCATCCAGGGCCCTTTTCCCCCCCGCTTTACAACTGGGGAGTTCTGGCTGGGGTGAAGCTCGGTTGTGGGGGAGGGAAGAGGGAAATTTTAGGAATGTGTCTCTATTTTGCAGGCATATCCAGCGCCAAGGCAGGGGCTGGGGTCTGAGCTCTTCCTGAGCAGCCGCCCTATTGTTAAGGGCATGTTTGGAATATTTATTATTAATAATAATTGAAATGAAAAGCGGGGCTCTGCCTGGTTTCGCTGGCGCTGGGAAATGTACCTTGGGAGGGGGCGGGGGAGGGGAAAGGCGCCGCTCTTCCTCCTCAGCACAGGCAGGTTGTGAATTTGGGGGTTCCAACATGGAGGGGATGGCGTTAACACCAGAATGCCTCTGCCTCGGACTCCTCTTCCCTTTTGCCTTCGACCGCCGGATTTTGCCTCCTGAGCATCCTCCTCCCCGCAGCCCTCTCGCACCTTCCCTTCGATTTTTCTTCTTTTTCTCCTCTTTTCTCGTCTTTTGATTTGGTTTGGTTTGTTTTGTTTTTTTTTTAATGCCTCCAAACCCTCGCACTCCGAACTTGCCGGCAAAGAGTTTGCGTTAAACGCTACCGCTCGCAAAAGTGAAACTTGGAGCGTGAGGAAAAGCGGCAGCGCGGATCCCACCCGGCTTTAACCGCGCCAGGAGATAATCGAATATTTATTATTCTGCCTGAGATGTGCTTTTTTTTTTTAAAGCAATTCCTTGGAGTAAATAATTAGGATCGCGCCGTCCCCGGCGAAGATAAATGAGCGGCATTTGCGAGGCGCTGAGAGATGAGGTACAAAAGCAAAGCTGTGGAAGCCACGAGCGAGCTTTTGGGCGAAGGGGGTTGTAAATTTATTTTATGGACATGAAAAAAAAAACCCACCACACACCAAAAAAAAAAAAAAAAAAGACAACAAAACCCCCAGCTATCGTCGCTGTTATTTTTAGCTGCTTTAGCTCAGCCTCTCGGCTCGGTTTGGTTGGGATTTGGTGTTTTTTTTTTAACAAACCTATGCCAGACAGGAAGGGCCTTGGAGAAATTCCCACCTCTGGCCTCGTAGATATTTTCAGCGAAGCTATTCATAAGAAAGGCGCTGCTGTTGCTTAATTCATTCCCAGCTCGAGCTCGGGGAGTGCAGTCTACTTTTTAATAAGACATATTTATCATGGCGAGGAAAACAAACGCGAGTAACTCCCTGTCCCCTCGCTAGACAATAATGCATCTCCGTGGAAGACACTACACGGATCTGGGAATGCAGAAAGGATTGAATCCGTGTAGAAAAGCAAAGCAGCTCCTCCGTGGCCACATCTTCGGAGACTGTGAGGGAAGTACACGGAGGTTTCATATGACATGACAGAAGAACAGAGCAGTCAGGGAAGGGGAAAAAAAGATGTTATTTATTGTCAAGCTGTGGCTTCTGTTAAACCCCGGTACTTAGAAATATCGCATCAGGCTTTATCTCCACTGAGTTTATTCTATTTTATTTTAGAGAATGAAAGAGCCCCGATAAAATTAAATATACAAGAGATAGAATTAAATATACAGTGGGTATCAATTTCCAAACAGAATGCACGGGGGTTCCTCGCAGCTCTGAGCTGCGGGGAGAAGCCTCTGCCTTTGTAAAATATGTGAGCTGCTGACTGAGCCTCACACATCGGCTTGTTTCCAGGGCAAGATAGTTTTCATATTTCCAAGGGTATTTCCACTCTGTCTTTATGGTCAAGGAAAGTTTATGCTTTGAGAAAAGACAGAGGAAAAGATCAAGAAAAATGAAAAGGGAGAGGAAGCAAAAAGGAAGGTTTCATTTTGTAATTTGAGGCTTTTGGACTGGGGTTTTTTTAGACTTTTGAGCTTAGACTGAGGGAGGGAGGAACAATACAAAATCAAAGGGAGGAAAGTTAGGAGCAAATGGCCTGGTGATGGGTCTGTTTTCCAAGGGAAAAGAAAAAAGAAAAACCCCAAACCCAACAGCAATTAAACTGGTTTTGGAATCGCATCTTACCAACGGCAGCTCCGGGTTAGGACGGATGAGCACAAAGCAGAGCAGGCGCTGAAGGGCTGTGTTTTCTAAATACAACCTGTGCTGCCAGAGAGGGGGAGGCTATCAAACAGGCCAAAGGAGGCACATTCTTGAATTCATGCCCTGCTTAAATCTGCTTGAAATATTTGCACTGAATTCCAAAGACATTTGTGAGTTCCTGTGTAAACAGCAAATGAAGCCAACTGTGTCAGGACACCCGTTACCTGCAGAAAACATAGTGGCTATTTGCTGGTTTCAGTTTAAAACTGGTTTCAGTTTAAACCAGACTATTTGCTGGTTTCAGTTTGAGGCCCTGCAATCAACTTAGCAGACTTTTAATTTCTGATGCTATAAGGCCTTGCTGGTTTTTCTCTGTGTGAATGGCTGATTTGAATAGGTCAGGGGTAAGAAAGCAAGACTTCATTCCTTTCATGCTTGGAGCCAGCAATTATCCGTTCTGTACTCTCAGATTTACATTAACGTGGGTGCTCTCTGAACATGGACGTGTGGATGTGCACAATACTATATGCATACTCACACACACATTTAGATGGGAGTGCATGTGTAAGCATGGTGTGTGTGCATATATGTATATAGAGAAATAGAGAAGTAAATAGATGTATACAGTGGAAACCACGTGTACTCGTAGAGCATGTGTGCAGACACACATCCTGGGGGCTATTCTCCCAGGGAAAAAAGGGTGCAAGCAAGGAAGCAACCAAGTAGGAAAACTACCCTCCAAAATGAGCTCAGCACTCCTGCACAGTAACATTTGTTGAGCCTCCTTAGGCTGCGCACAGGACAAAATCTGCTCAAAGCATCTGTTCGGCCTGTTCGGCGGGACCCTATTCATGTCATGGGCCTTTCAGGCTCCAAGATGGATTCATAGGCTGGGTACTATTATTGTGTGTTTTCTCCTAACCTTTCAGGTCAGCTTCCAATAGACAGCTGGAAACGGCCTGTCACGTGGCCTTGGGGTGCCAATGTTCTGCCATAGGGGTGTCAAGACCCTGGTAGCTGGAAAAATCATTTTGGGGAGTCCCAGAGATGCAGAAGACAACGTACTACGACAGCTCCACGCTCTTTGGGGGTTACTCCTATGGGAGTGCCAATGGCTTCGGCTACGAGGGTGCCCAGCAGTCCTTCCAGCCGGCCTCTCACATGGAGAGCGACTACCAGAGGTCCGCCTGCTCCCTCCAGTCTCTTGGCAACACAACCCCGCATGCAAAAAGTAAAGACCTGAATGGAAGCTGCATGCGTCCAAGTTTGCCCCAGGAGCACCACCCGCCTCCCCCCATCTCGCCGCCCCCAAACCCTGCCACCAACAGCACCAGTAACAGCAGCAATAACCAGTCTGGGAGCAGTAAAAGTGCCCCCAGCAAAGCCAACCTCAGTGCAAACGCCAGTCTCACCAAGCAGATTTTCCCCTGGATGAAAGAATCCAGGCAAAACTCCAAACAGAAAACCAGCTCCCCTAGCACAGGTATATGGCTCTGCTTTCCTAAACAGCGAGGGGACACAGCCACTGGGTGCAGTGGTCTGGTTTGGAGGGAGGGGAGAGGATCCAGTGAGGATCCAGTGAGGATCCTGGTGTTGGGCATGATCCCAAAACTGCCAGCCACATGCCCTGGTGAGGCCAGGAGAGCCTTGGCTTGCCCTGCAGCACTGACTGTGCACACTTGGTTCATTTTCAACACATCCAGAGCACTGCAGGGAGATACAACCAGCAGTTGTACACAGCCGATGTCTGACTGTGTACGGACAGATACATGGAAATGTCCACCCACTGCTTGGCCCAGTGATGATAAAGCAGAGTGCTTGTTCTCTTCCCACCTTCCTGCCCCTAGACACAGCAGTAAACATGATGCCCTCAGTGTATGCGTGCGTGTATAGGGCATGAGCACAAACACGTGTATTTTGCATGCATTCATGTGCATCTCTAACAGGAGAGGGAAAACAATCAGTAGAGAAATATCACTGTTTTGAGCAACAAATTCATCTGAGCTTTGCTGCACACACTTCGCTCTACATGAGTATAATTTATGTGGTTTATACATGCTTATCTCAGAGAAAGGTAGGTACAAATGCCATCTTTTAAGGCCGTTCATGCAAATATTTGGGTTACTCAAGTGCAAGACATACACAAGATGTGTGCGTGCGCATTTGCACCTAGCAAACACAATTCCTCCTCACACTGCCCCGTGTTAGTGTTAATGGGCTTTGCAGTCACTGCCCCCCTGCCAAATATTATTTTCTCCAAATTATCTGTTGGAAATAATCGACTCCTAATAAATGGCCCTGGAATCCTTTTCTCCGTGACATGATCAAATTTTCATAAACCAGGGGCAGCTTTGGAGAACAGAACTCTTAATAAATGACATGATTATGGAGTGCAGGCTAATGCGAAAGGGTGATGGAAGGGGGGGGGGGTGAACTCTTGTGCCTGTTCCAGGATTTATTAAGAAACGATGCATTCAATTGCTGCATGTAAGTAATTATCTTTGATTTCATTTTGTGGCCAGCAGAAACCTGCAGCGGCGAGAAAAGCCCTCCAGGCTCCTCGGCCTCCAAGAGAGCCCGCACAGCCTACACCAGTGCTCAGCTGGTGGAGCTGGAGAAGGAATTCCACTTCAACCGCTACCTGTGCCGGCCCCGCCGCGTGGAGATGGCCAACCTGCTGAACCTCAGCGAGAGGCAGATCAAGATCTGGTTCCAGAACAGAAGGATGAAGTATAAGAAAGATCAGAAGTCAAAAGGCATGGGGTCTTCTTCTGGAGGGCCTTCCCCCACCGGCAGCCCGCCCCAGCCCATGCAGTCCTCTGCTGGATTTATGAATGCCTTGCACACCATGAGCAGTAACTATGATGCCCCCTCGCCACCTTCCTTCAATAAACCCCACCAAAATGCCTATGCCATGTCAACTAACTACCAAAACCCCATCAAAGGCTGCCCCTCCCAACAGAAATATGCCAACACGGCCCCCGAGTACGACCCCCATGTCTTACAAGGGAACGGGGTGGCCTACGGGACACCCAATATGCAGGGAAGCCCCGTCTATGTTGGAGGTAACTATGTGGATTCTATGCCCACCTCTGGCCCATCCCTTTATGGCCTCAATCACCTGCCACATCACCAGGCCACCAACATGGACTACAATGGGCCTCCCCAGATGCCCCCGAGCCAGCACCACGGACCATGTGAGACCCACCCCACCTACACAGACCTTTCCACGCACCACGCTTCTTCTCAGGGCAGAATCCAAGAGGCGCCCAAGTTGACCCACCTGTGATAGGGAGCAGGGGCAGGCTCAGGCAAAGTGGATGGGACCCCACCATGGGGCATGGGAGAGGGGAAGAGGGCGGAATCGGCTTCAGGAACATTTGTGTTGAGCTATTTTCTTTCTTTCTTTGACAGGGCAACTTCTACTAGCTTGTTGTGCTTGTTATTATTATCGCTGGGTTTATTAGGCACAATTTCCAAGCATTTCAGTAGCTCTCTCTCTGAAGAGATATACCTCCTGTGTTTCAGCACAAATGCTTCTGAAGTGGATGTAGGGTAGTTTTATGGGAATCTAGCCAATTTCAAGCAGCAACGTCCTTCATTTCCAATCCAAGCATAGATCGTCATTGATAATTTTTGGACATTGGAAAGGAGAATGGTCAGGAGTCAGGTCTTTACCGTTGATGTCTCTGCATCTGCATCAACATGCACAAGTGTATAGATATGCAATCAAGAGAGATTCACAAGAAAACTACCCTCTTCTTGACTCCTCAAGAGGAACCTCGTGCTTTTCCTTCCCAGCCCGATGAGGAAGGGCACCGAGTAACTTCCCACCAGTCACCACATAAACTGCAAATATACAAACCTGCCAACGCCTGGGATTCATGCTCTTCCCCTCCAGCCCCTGCCTCCCCTCTCAATAATAACAATAATCAGCATCAAATTAGAATAAGGGAGGTCTAAGTATTGCAAAAGGTTCAGGAAACAAGGGTTTTGAAATGCCTCAACCCCCCAACAATAACAGCAGTCCAAAGAGAGGAAGACAGAGTTGACAGGTCTGAATATTTTCCCACCTTTGCCTCTAGATGACATGAAGTCTCTGTTCAACAGTGTTGGGTTTGTTTTTGTTTGGGGGTATTTTTCTTAGGGTTCCTAAACAGAAAAGCAATCTTAAGACTCAGAAGTCCTACACTTCTTTCCTCCTCTTCTCTTGACCTTACGTGAAAACAGGGTATATTTGAACAAATGGAATGTCCTCCCATCGAAGCAGAAGTGAATGGATCTCTAGTATTTGCTAATGCTTTCTTGTCTGGACATCTTTGTTGCACTTAGAGTTTACATATAATGGGTATAAAAACAACTTTGAAGGGCTTTCGTCCAACTCAGTCGAGATGCCCTTCAATAGGTGTGTGTTCTGGTGAACATTCATATATATTTATTGGTTATAGCCAGTTTAAAATATTTTCCTTTTTTTTGGTATTATTTATCCCCAATATTATGTATTTATATGAGGAAAAAAAAACAAAAAACAAACAAAAAAAAGAAGGAATCAAATTGTACTTTTTTAGTATTTACTTGTTCTAAAGGACATTGTGTTTCCTTGTCATTGTACAACAAGCTTATTTTAGTTATTGTAATTTAGGAAGACCAGTAGTTTTATGTTACCTTCGTACTTATGAATAATGTAATTAGTTCTACTGGAGGCATGAGAGCAGAACCAGCCTGTAATTGTATAGTCCTGAATTAGAACTATAGCTAATCCCTCCCTCCCACCTCACCCCGCCTCTTCCGAGCTCTTTCTTTGTTCTTACAGTAGTTATTTTGTTTCCTTGCTAAGGGTTGTCTGTTGAACAATTCTTGAATAAACTTTCTGTTATCAATTTTATCTCGTCCTCTCGCTGGGATTTAAAGGAGAAAAGGAACCACGTGGATGTGAAAACAGCGAGGAGAAGGCGAGGATGGGGTCTGGGCAGCGGTCCTGGCTCCGGGTCCCCTCCTGGGGTGAGAACCCGGGGGTCTGAGCTAAGCGTGGCCCTTGCGCTGTCCCTGCGCGGTCCCTGCGCGGCCCGGCCCGCTCCCGCGGCCACAAAGAGGGTCACGTGGTGCCGGGGCCGGGCTGCCATTGGGCCGCAAATGAAAACAAAGGAAAAAGGATTAATGACAGAAAACGCAAGATAAAGGGCGCGGAGTTCCCATGCGGGGCCCTTGAAATCCCATTCCCGGTTAGAATTCAGCGCTATTGAAATACACGCACATGTGCGCACAAGCGCGTAGACACATGCACACGTATGTACACACGCACGCACACCGACAGCCTCTCCACCCCCCCGTACTAACACACGCCTTTGCAATTGCTATTAAACGGGAGAAAAAAAGCCCGCTACCAAATGTTACGTTATCAGTGGGAGCAAAAGGGATTCTGCCCCTCCACCAGCAGCAGAAGCAGATGGGATAATACCGTGAATAATTTGCCTTTTATGCTCTAAAGCCCCAAGAAAACTTACGTTAAAAGAGCGAAGGGGCAATAAAAGTTTTATGATGGCTCTGGAAGGGGTGAACTGCTCGCTGAGGACCAGGATGAGGGGAAGGTCCCCCCGAGGGAAGCAGAGGGGGATGCGGGTTGCTGCCGGGAAAATAAAAAGGCTGGAAAAGGTACCGATAAAAAGAGCTGGTAAAGGTACCGATAAAAAGAACGAGGAGGATGCTTGTGTGTGTTCTACACCCTGTGTGCACAGCCAGGGCCAGCCTGTGGACAGGTCTAGTGAGGAATTGAGAAATGATCCCGTGCTTCTTTCCATCTCTTAATAAAAGAAGTTCCAGGTTAATGATTATAATAAAAGGGACAGGGCTCCTTTCCCTCCCGGGCTGTGCCCATTCATATAGGGGCCATCACCGCTCGGGGACAGCGGCAGCTCGGAGCAGGAACCCGTGGGGGCTTCTCTCGGCCTCGGCTCAGAGGACAAGGGCCTGGTTTAGGCTCGAGTTTGTCCGTGGCTTTCCCCCCACTTCCCTCTCTCTGAATGCATTTTCTTGTCTCTCATCCCCGTCGCCATGTTGCTGGGATTGCCAGGAATGAGCTAAAATCGGGACCAGCAGCCAGCCTCGGCTCCAGTTACCGCCTTTCTCTGTCCTTCGCTAACCCTGCGCGTTTGTTCCTATTTCCCCTGGAGCAGGGAGTTTTGTTTTGTGCCTCCGCGTGGTGCGTGGGAAAAATCCCTCTTTACCCAAGAGGCTCCTTTTTTTCTTCCCCTCTTTTCTTTTTTCCTTGCATTTTACCGTCAGCCAAAGCAGTTGGGAGTGGCGGGGTTGGGCTCCTTTCAGCACCCCAAACCGCACCTCAGCTCCACGTTGTCCCCTCAAAAGTGGGGAACCATCAGCCTCAGGGCAAAGCCGAGCCTCCCAAACCGCCGCTTTAACCCACCCGAGCAAGAAGCGATCGGAGACGCAACTATTCGCTTTCCCATCAGTAAATGGTGCCGGGGATGAGCACGCTGACGCCTGTTTCAATAACCGCGTTCACAGAAATGTAGGGAAATTCTGCCTTTAATTGAGCTGCGTTTTGTAAATGCTTTTTTTCTGTGATTCCGCCTCCTTTTGCTAAGCTGCGCTCCAGCTTTGCATTTATTGTGTGTCTCTCAGGAGCCTTCACCACCCACACGGATGCTTCAGCTGACAAAAGTTTCCAGGCTTCTCCCTGCGTGAGTGGGGGCTGCGGGAGAAACGGGGCTGGAAAACCCGAGCCCCAGCAGCTTATCCCCCCTCCCTCCACAATTTTTACTTTCTAAACTTCCTAAATTCAAGCCTTTGAGTGAAAATTTGCCATCTTTCTTGGTCTAAATAAGCCCTCAGCAAAAGCCCAATCTCTTTGCTGAGTCAGTCAGGCCAAGCTGTCAAAAGTCTTTCGAGAAGAAAAGATTGATCGTTTCTCTCTTCTTTTGGGTTTGTGTGGAGCCGGGCACTTGAAAAGGGAGGGGAAATCTTCCGGGGAAACGACTTTTCGTTTTATTTCTTTATTTTGTAAACTCTGGAAGTGGAAGTGAGGAAAAAACGGGAAAAAAAAAAGATGGGAAGGAAGAAATGTGATTTTAAAGATATCCATGCCCTTAAAATATGCTTGGCCTTTAAGGCAAGTGCAAAGGGTCCATTAATTCTGCCTTTAGAAGCAGAAGGTTTGGGCTTTTCTTTATAAGTAATTTAACTCGGGAAATCAGGCCGGTCTAACTAGACTTGACTTGGAAGCTCCGTTGATTTCAGAAATGCTCATGTACAGACTCGCACAAATGTAGGCTTCAACTCTCCAAGCTCTGCGATATGCAGAGATACAGAGGTTTAGAGATACAGAGATAGAGATACAGAGACATAGAGATACAGAGATACAGATACGTAGCAGTATAGCGGTACAGAGATATAGGAAGCTAGCTAGGTAGATGAATATATAGAGACACAGATACATCTGTGATGGGCAGCCTGCTCATCCCTGCCCACGGGCAGGCACTGAGTGGGGCACCGGGCACCTCCCGGGGGTGTGAACTGTGGGGAGAACAGTGAGGGCAGCTGGAGCTGCCCGGAGCAGTCAGGGCAGGCAGCACAGGCAGGGCAGGCAGCACAGGCAGGGCAGGCAGCACAGTCAGGAGCAATGGTGGTGGCTGGGGTAGGGGGTAGAGGCTTTTCTGGGGATCTCTCTCCTTCCCCCCCCCCCTTTTTTAATCAATTAAAGAAAATAATGCTTTCTGTTTGCCACCAGGCCCCGCCTGCCATTGGCCAGGGCTGGCCACGTGACCAGGAATTGGCTGCAATTTCGCCCCAGTCTCGAGTTTAATAGAGCAAGGTCCCCATACGCCTGTATTATCAGCAATATAACAATTATAAAAAGCCCGAGAACCATCATCATCACTGCCATCAAAACTAAGGCCCTCCGATTTCTTTCCTTCTTCCCCTCCTCCTCCCTCTCCCCCCTCCCGCTTTTTAAACCCTGGGCCCTGGGAAAGCCATGAATTTTGAATTTGAGAGGGAGATCGGGTTTATAAATAGCCAGCCTTCGCTCGCAGAGTGCCTGACGTCTCTTCCCGCTGTCCTGGAGACATTTCAAACTTCATCAATCAAGGACTCGACATTAATTCCTCCTCCTTTTGAGCAAACCGTCCTCAGCCTGAATCCTTGTTCCAGCAGCCAAGCAAGACCGAGGAGCCAAAAAAGAACATCTCATGGCCTGCTTCAGCTCCAGCCCCAGCCTCCGGCACCGCCCGGCCTCTTGGCAGCCGAATTCCCCTGGATGAAGGAGAAGAAATCCTCCAAGAAAGCTACCCAGGCTCCATCCTCTTCTTCCTCTTCTTCCCCCCCATCATCATCATCCTCGGTGCCGGTCCCTGCCGCAGGATCTCCTGCAGGTTCGTATAATGAGGGGGTGAGGGGGAGCTACCGCGGCCCCTTTGCTTCGCTTTCCCTCCCAGCCCTGAATCCTTTTACAGCCTACGGGAAAGAAAAACACCCACAAACACAAACCAACAACAAAAACCAGAATAAAGAGCGGATGGGGGGGGGGGGGGGGGGGGGGGGAAGGAACAGGACGGGCAAGGCTGCATCAGCAGAATGGGGAGGAGGGAAGAGGGAGAGGCTCCGGTACTGCGGGGAGAGGCAGCTCCCATTGCGGAATAAACTAAATACACCCCAAATCCTTCCCCAGGCAACCGACAAAGCCGCAGCTTCCTCCCAGGGCGCCCCTTGGTTGAGCAGCCCAAGCCAGGGACCCTCTTCCCCCCCGGCCGCCGCCTCAGGGGCTCGGTAGCACCGGCCGGGTAGGAGAAGGGTGGGTACCGGCTGACCAGTAACACAGGAATAACGAAATCAAAGCCCCGCAACATCCTTTGCTGGCGAAAGGAACGGGAGGATAAAAATAAAGAATAAAGGGAAGTAGTGAGTTGCAATTCCCATTATCCGCCAAGGCGGCAGCGACGGAAGGTCCCTAAAGGGAGAGGCCAGGGAGAAAAATCCTTTCTTTGCCTTGGGAAGGGGAGCGGAGAGCTGTTTCCAATCCTCTCCGACAGTGGGAAGAGTTTAATTCCACATTTCTTCCCCCCCCCCCAAACTTAGCGGTCCCCCCCCTCCTATTAGAGAGGGGCTCGGCCCTGGCTGCCCTTGGGGGGGCGGCCCCAGCTCCCCCCTGCCCCGCTCCCCCCTCGCAGCCTGCGGTTTTCTGTGTGTTTAAGACACCCAGGGGCCGGCAGAGCCCGGCGGCGCCCGGAGGCTCCGGACCGCGTACACCAACACGCAGCTGCTGGAGCTGGAGAAGGAATTTCACTTCAACAAATACCTCTGCAGGCCCCGGCGGGTGGAGATCGCGGCTCTGCTCGACCTCACCGAGCGGCAAGTCAAGGTCTGGTTCCAGAACCGCCGCATGAAGCACAAGAGGCAGACCCAGTACAAGGAAAGCCCCGACGCGGAGCTCACCTACCCCGCAGCGGACGAGGGCAGCGACCCCGCGGAGGAACCGGGAGGGAGCCCCGCGACCCCGGTACCCCACGGCAGCACCAGGCCGGGGCTGGCGGAGCCCGGCAGCCCGCCGCTGGCAGGAGGGACCGGTGGCGCTGGCCCCGCGGCCCGTGGTCCCCCCGGGAGCCAGGGCTCGCCTTTGCTGCCAGAGCTGAGCATCCTCTCAGCAGAGTCTTGCCTCCAGCTCGCCGAAGGGCTTTCCCCCGGCCTTCACGGAGCCCTGGAGAGCCCCGTGCCCTTCTCCGAGGAAGACCTGGACTTTTTTACCAGCGCACTTTGTACGATCGATTTACAACATTTCAATTGCCAGTAGCGATTCCCCGCTCCCGGCCGGGCCGCCGTTTCTGCCCCTTCCAGGCGGCTGGAAACCCTTCAGCCCCAAGCAGCTCCCCTAGTTTCCTGTAAGGAGAGCAGCCACAACGACACCCCCCCCCCAGTCCATCTCTCATTCAATCATCCCATCCTGACCCCCAAAGCCTTTCCTTTCAAGCTCCTCACATGGTGGGACCCGAATCACTCCCTTCCCCCCCCCATTTATTCTAGAAGGCTCACATGAAAAAGCAGCCCGAGTTTTGCTAAACGCAGGTATTTAATTCTAGTTTTATTTGTTTCGTTCCTTATTTATTTGGAAGAAGGTGCCCGTTAGTCCCCCCGCACACCCGAGATGTCAGCCCTCGAGAGGAAATCTTTTTCAATCCTTCCAGCGACTTTCTCAGGAAACAGAACGAGACTTTTAGATTTCTTAATAAAAGTCAAAAATAAGCATAAAAAATAATTAAGAGAGGAATTTTCCTTCCTCTTTTTAAGTTTTAGATGTAGACTATTTATTCAAATCCTTTAATAGTAAATGGCAAATTATTTATTGCACATTATTTTCATAGAGTGAATAAATGTCTTTATAAAATCCAGACCCGTGTGTTGCTCGCTACATATTTCCATCGAAAATGAACTGGTTTTTGCCTAAATCCTTCGCCTCCCTCCTTCCTGGTCTACAGCAATGGTGTCCCAGTAAGGTCCTCGTGTGCATTGAGAGGGGAGACAAAAGGAATTGCTCCCAACCAACATTTCAGGAGGTTTCTCCAAGCAGAAGCCGCCGCTGCCTTCAGCTCGGTTCATTTCCCGTGAGCTCGCTTTGTATTTAACTTATTTCGGTTTTTCACTGAATCGAACAGGGACATTTGTTCCCAATTTCAGCATCTGAGGCTGGATTTATGGACGTGTCCCCCTCTCCCCTCCCGGCGTGGGAAGCGGCACAAAGGCGAAGTCCGGGGCCGCGCCGGGGACCGCGCAGCTCCGCGGAGCCTCCGCACATTCCGCGGCCGAGCTGGGGGCGGCGGGGCCGCGTAATCCCCGCGGCTACACTTCCCCCTCGCTCCCCCCTTACGTCCCCAGCCCAGCTTCTCGCCCTCATCTCAGTCCTTGCCTCTCGGAGAGGAGAACACAGAGGGGCCGATCGCGTTTTAACCCTCCCGGACCACCAAAAACCCCCTCAAATAGGCGGAAAGGGAGGATGAACCCCCCCATACACCCCCCCACGCTGAAGGGGTGGGTGGTGCCGGCATTTTAATCAACAAATAAATGTTGCAGGAGAAAAAGGGGGTAAGATCTTAGCCTGGAACAGGCCTTTATTTTCCCCTCTTCCTTTTCCAGCCATACAGAAGGCTTCGGCCTCAGGGATCGGCCCTTTCCTCCCTCCGCAGCGCCCGCCTGCACGAAACCTTCCTCTCAACGTGTAATTTTAAACACAAAACTCATATATCAGGGAACGGGGGGGGGGGGCTCAGCTTGTGAATGAAAAGGGGTCAGAGCAGGAATCAATCGCGGTGACACCCCAAATAAATCATATTACGTCTTTGCTAAGTCATCGGTGTTTCCTCAGACACGGGGTGGATATTTGGGACGCGTTCAAGCGGGGGGTGCGCGGAAATAGCGCGGAAAGGTGAGACCGGCGGGAGGGAGGGCGATGGGGGAAGGGGCGAGTATGTGGAAGGTGGGGGGGACCCGCGGAGAGGAGAGGAGAGGAGTGGGGACCGTTGAGTCCTGGCCCTGACTCTCGGTTCCCCAGGCCCCCGACAAAGCCGCGCTGGTGCCTGGGGTTTGCTGGGGATAGGGGGGGGTCACCCCCTTGCCCGAGCCCCCAGGGAGACCTCCCGAGTATTTTGTTTGGGATGAAGAGCATCAGAGCCGGGCGTTGCTTTCTACTTCGGGCTGTAAAAAGAAATAAAATCAAATAAAGAAAGGC
This sequence comes from Pezoporus wallicus, assembly GCF_028554395.1. NCBI lineage: Eukaryota > Metazoa > Chordata > Aves > Psittaciformes > Psittacidae > Pezoporus > Pezoporus wallicus. The sequence goes on from NW_026640978.1 coordinate 415,891, forward strand.
CTCGACAGATGTTTCCCAAATTACTGCTCGCAGAGCTGGATTCTCTCTTCTCGCTGGAACAAAGGGATTGGGGTGGGCATGATTTTACCTTCTTATTCTTAATAATATCGCCATTCTCTTCCCCCACCAGGCCAGCCGCCGTTGCCATCCGCTACCGGCTCACTCCGGGAAGGGTTTATATTGAAAATCGAAGTAGATGGCGGTTAAAATATGCGTCTGAACGTTACTTAACACCTTCCTATAAAGAAGAGGCAGCGCCCAGCGCTGCCTGCAGACAAGCTGCCCCCGGCCCGGGGGTGTCCCCTCGGTGTCGTGTCCCCAGCGCTGGTGCTGTCCTCAGTCATCGTCCCTCTCCAGGCAGTCCCGAGCTGGGCTGGGGGGGGGTGTAAAGCCCAGGCACAGCCCCACAGAAGGCTATTCATTATCTTTAAGTTTATTTAATATCTCCAGCTTCTGGAACGCACTCAGCGGCAGCGTTGGCACCGCCAGACGCTGTCTATCAAAGCGCCATTTGTTCCAGTGCTTTACATATTTCCCTTCTCGCCTTCCCCCCTCCTTGCAATCCTGAATGTGGGTTTGTTGGGGACGGCAGGACCGGAGTCAGGAGCGGGGCGACCGGGGCCTGGGGGCTTGCAGTGATCCCCGCTCCGCACCCCCCGCCAGCCCTCCCTAGGGCAGGCAGCTCCTGAATCAACTTCAACCTACGTGCGCAGGGGTAGATCTCCCCGCAAATGGATCTTGCGGCGGATTTCCACGAGCCCACACGCCCTTTTCCATAGGGAAGGGCGGAGGGGAAGGGCGAGGCGGAGGGGAGGGACCCCGGCCTCTGCGGGTCCTGGGGAGGGACCGGGACGGGGAAGAGTTTTCCAACCCTCTCCCCACCATAAACCCTGACACCTTATCAATACAGATCTCTAACGAGGGCCCTTCTGCAGCTCGTAATGACTTCCCAAAGTTGCTGCAGGTCTAGGAAGCATGCCAGTCACAGCCGCAGATCAATTCTACACCCACGGAAAGTGACTTAATAAATGGAAGCTCGCCAGTTATTATCCTCGCTAACAGCAGGGCCCTTCGGATTTGTCCTAATTAGCACGACTGAAATGTCGGAGGAAAGAAGGGGAATATTCAATAAAATTTAAATTATTGAATGACTGTAAGATTTCGCCATTAGTTCAGCCATTCTTTACCTTCTTCAAAATGTCAAACAAATGGGGAATGCGTATTTGCAACCTTGCCCTTCTGTTCTGTGCAACTGGAGGGCATATATTAAGCATATTAAGCGGATTCAGCCCTTGATCGTTGTCAAAACACTGCAATTGCCTCACGATTATTAACCTCGGAGTATGCAAATGAGGCGCGCTCGCACGGGTTGTAGGGATGCTAAAAGTAATATTTATCTTGCGCTGATCTAGTCTGGGGATGTGTTTGCTAAAGAGCTACTTGAAGCCCTGAGGAGGTTAAACCCATCCGGGAAGGGTGGAAACCGGTGAAGAGGATGGGTGAGGTGGGAAGAGTTAAATTCTCCCGGGAATCTCCCGACCTTCCTCACGAGCTGCCAGTGCCAAGCTCCGGCTTTCCGGGAATATCCCCCCTGGGACCGCTTTCCCAGCTGAGTTCTAACATCCTTTCCTCGTCCTCAGGGAGAGGGGACCTTCTGCTCGCCGGCCTGGCACCTCCCGCATCCATCCCAGTTATGCCGGGTATTATTTTTTTCCTCTTGGAAAAGGAAAATAGGGAGTGGTGGGTTCGGAGAAACTAGCTTAAGAAGCGCTGGACTTGGGGCAGGTGAATCTAGCCCTCATCACGGAGGGATACAGTTCAGACTAACGCTGGTTGGGGTGAGCAACGCTGACCTACTATTAGCATCATTGATGAGGTAGTTAATAAATTCATGCTCTTGTTAAAGGGCAGGTTTAGGTGGAGCTGGCCCAGGCCGAGTCTGCCGGGTGCTGGATCTGAAGGAAACCCGTGACTGTGGAATCCCCTGCGTCGGTCCGACCCTGGCCCTGTACCCCCCGGACTACGCGTCCCTCGAGGACGCTGAGCTGAGCTCTCAAGGAGCCGGGAGAGGGGCTGGCCTGGGGTGAGAAGCCAGGTCCAGAGCTGTCCCATCCATTCCCACCCAGCAGAAAGGCTTAAAGGAATCTCATCAGCGAGACACACTTCTGCCCCGGGGACCACATAGAAACACCCGATACCAGGTCCCCAGAGCCGTCAGAGAAGGAATTTTGTTTGCCCGGGAGAGGCAGAAAGAACTTTTCTATCTTATCTTAATTGTCCCCTATTTATTATATAGCTCGGAGATAGCCCCGTACTTGTAACTCATTAAAAGGCTCTCCTGCTTTTCTTTGGACTCCCAAACTCTGGAGCATTTTTCCATGTACTGTTTGCTTTTCCCTCTTCAGTTTTTAGTCCCAAATATAGCTTAGCAGGCTATGATCTAACCAAGACACATGCCGGGGCTATAAATTTCTCTGACAATTCCAAGGGACAAGTCCTTTTTGGTGCTAACGATGCCCGCAGCCAACCACGCACCCCCAGCGCCAGCAGCGCTTCCTATAAATCAACCCACCAGGAGCCAGAAGTGACACTTCTTAACGCACGACACAAACTTTCTCTGCAGAGGGTTATATTTAACTCCAAAACGAAACGTCTGAAGACTCTGAGCACCCTGGAGCCTTTGGAAATGCCTCATTCCTTCTGTGTCACCTACAACAGAAAACTTCCCTGTCTGTCGCGGGTAAAGATTTCCTTAAGGAGTGTTCCCACACAGCATCACCAAAAGAGGACACCCGTGGTTTAGGGGGTAGGAATAACCGCTGTCTCCCCCCAAGACATGAGTGAAAATCAAGTAATAAATACGATGAAAACAAAGGAAGTATTTGAGGGATATAGGACAGATAATTTGGGAATCGCCACCTTTTCTTTGCCCACCTTCCCTCTCTCAACTGGCCAAAAATGAGGTTTTAAAGAAATAAATGCAGTAGTGAAAGAATTCCGCTCCTCCGGCGCCTGGTTGTTAACGATAATCTGAGTTTCCTTTCTCCTGCGTGTTAGGAGGGTCTGTACCGAAAAGGGGTCCTACACGTCCTGCACAAGGGGAATTAAACCCAGTCACGGTAACAGCGGTGATTTCCTTTCGCATCCAGGGCAAGGGGAAGAGAAGGGGATTTGGAAACGGGCTTCCCACTGCGACTGCACGCACGTTGGTGCTGCGGGTTTCCAAACCACCGGGCAGTCGCCACCAGCCATGCACTTGTGGGGAATAACAGCACTTTGGGGGCCCAGCTTGCGCCGCAGCCCTGCCCGCGTCTGTCAGCCTGGCAGCCTCGTGGGGGGACCCAGCATCTTCCGTCCTGGCGCACCCCGAGACCTGCCCTGTGTGGTACTGCCCGGGCTCCCCAGGCAGGAAAGAGAGACGGGGGAGAGGCAGCGGCCCCTTCGCTTGAGGACACGGCTCCGCACCCCATCCTTCGTGATCCTACAGGTACCTCCGCAGCGGGAGAAAAGAGCCTTTGCCAGGGTGACCACGCACCTCCCCTGCTCGGCTCCATCCCCGTTCCTGCAGCCCGGACCCTGATCCGCTCCCCCGGGTCAGCGGTTCAGCTGCTTTTCATAGCTAAAATCATGATCCCACCTTAACCGAGCGTTCCATCTACCAGAGAAACTCCGTGCTCTCACCTCAGAGCTGCCTCAGCTCTGAACTCGGGTTACCCTTCGCTGAAAGTAGATGTAGAGCAGAACTTTCCCCTCCAGAACTCCACAGCAGCGAGTTCCCTCCCAGGGTACAGCTGTATTTTAAGGACATAAACCATCTCTTTAATGCAGCAGTGGAGTGAGATCACGGTAGAAAATGAACAGACAACACGAAACAATGGATTCAAGGACGGAATAAACATCTATCCTTTTCTTTCCTTTAACTTTACGCCCATTAATCATCTATTAGAAGCATCGCTTAAACGGAATACATTCATTTAAACGCGAGTGCAACGTAATACAAAACCCACTTTTGGAATCAAATTAGAAGTGGATTTCTCTTGCAAGGGAAAAGACATAAGAGTCGCTTTGAATCTTGATAGTCACTTTCGGTTGGTTAACGTTTGTTACACCCCAAAATTTCCCTCTTGTACGCCTCAGCATCAGCAAAGATGCAGAGGAGAGGAAGAGATGAATAAATCCGCACGCAGCTCTGGAAATAGTTTTCTCGTTACTCTTTTTATTGAAGGACGAGGGTTGCAATTGGCCACAGCTCACGAAGGTGGGGGGGAGGCTGAGGGAGGGAGGGTGATGCTATGGCTGCCTGGGTTGTAGTTTCTTAACAAATGTTACCCAACGTGTTGCATCAGCCAAACCTACCAACTCCAGGACGTGTTTGTGCTGCCCGAAGTGAACTTTTGGCCTGGGGGAGAGAAGAAAAAGAGCCCTCCTGGTTCTTCTTCGAGGCTGAGTAACCAGTAAATATCCTGACAAGTAACAAATGGCTGTGGGCGTCATATTGTTGGGTGCTCTTGTCTCCCTTCTGCTAACAAGTAAATAAATGTTGCCTACCTATGTTTCCATTCTTTGAGCAGTTGAGTGGCCGGCCCGAAGTCAGTGTCTTTCCACCTACTCATCAACTGGACCCTGTCAGGGGAAATCTCTGCTCTGGCAGCAGATTTGGGGAAAGGTTAATCAGGTTTGCCCTGGAAAAGCAGATTTTAATGGTCCAGAGTCGGGTATAGCCCTTAAGACACCGTTTGTTTTCAGTATAAAGTGTGTGGGTGCACGGGAGGAGGGATGGAGAGGAAGATAACAGATAGACGCATGGATCATTTTTAGTTCTATTCCTCTAATTGTAAAGCTGGGCATGCTATGTCTCCAACAAAAGACATTCTGTCTTCCTAACTTTATTTCACCCCCTCATTAGAATATTGATTTAATTACATCGCTTTTACCCACACTGGCCCTAGACACAAAGCCGGGCTGGCAAAACTCAAACACATGAAGCGCTATTTTCCTTAGGAGATTTTATTGCACGACTCAGCCCAGAAAAGGCCAAACGTGTCTAAACCACTTCCTAGGGGGAAGTTTGGAAGTGAAGAAGAAAGCATCCTTCCGGGCTGGGAGCAGAGCAGCCGGCCCTCGCCACCTCTTTTCCCTCTGTCCTTTTTATCCTGACACAGACCTAGGGTTGAGGAAAACCTTTTTAAGTTGGGGCCAGGGGACGTTCTGCTGAAATTGGTTTATCCCACAACTTGCGGGCTTTTTTAGCACTTAAAACAGTCGTGGATGATCCTAGCTCTTCCCCCAGCCCCTCTTCCCCTCTACCTCCCCGCACCCCACTTCCCTCCTCTCCTTTAAAGTCTTTGAGGAAAGATTTTGACGTATTCGTGTTGTTATCAGATTGATGGGCAGGGTTTGATTGAAACCCCTTTGTCATGCAAATGTCAGGGCCTTGATGGATGAGCTCAGAGCCGTGACAAACTTCAGGAGCCCCTCGCTCATTGGGCTGGGCCGCCCCCCGGGGCCGCCCCCCCTGCCCCGCCGCGGGCTGCGGGCTCCGAGGGCCAGCGCTGCATGGAAGGAAGTTTTACAGCTTTGACATACTATCTAAAGGTTGTAGGGCAGGCGGAATCCCCCCCAAAACAGGCTGACCCTCCTCCATCAGTGGCAGATGGACAATACTAGGATGAACTCCTTCTTAGAGTATGCAATTTGTAACCGTGGGACGGGCGCCTACCACCACTTGGAGCAAAGCTCCCCATCCTTCCCCCCTTGCTCAGGTAGCCCCGGCAGGGACACTTTCAGCGGGGACGGGCGCTTTGGCACAGGAGGGAGCGCGGCCGCGGCTCCCCATCTACCCCAGCCCAGCCCCGGCTGCCGCCCTCCCTCCTCCGGGCGCTCCGGCCCCGCGGCGGGCGCTGCCCCCGCCGGGTTCCCGGCCCAGCATTGCGGCCCCAGCTACGGGCACCACCAGCTCTTCCCCGGGCAGCAGGACGCCGAGGGTGTCTACTTCCAGGCGGCCGGGTACTGCTCCAACGCGGGACCCAGCCTCAGCTCCCTCGCAGAGAGCTACTGCGGGGTTGTGCCGGCCCCCGGGCCGTACCAGCCGCAACACCTTTACGGGCAGGAGCAGCCCGGTTACTTGCCCGCCGTTTACAGCAACCTCTCTCCTGCTTTAAACGAGGACAAAGACCCTGCGTGTCCCCCTGAGCCGTGCCCCAACGCCGGCGCCACGCAGACCTTCGACTGGATGAGGGTGAAGAGGAACCCACCCAAGACAGGTGAGTTTGGGGAGCACAGAACCGGGAGGGGGGGAGCGGGTTGCAGCTTGGTCGGGAAGGGGTGGCCTTCCTCGGGTGTGGGCCCAGGGAGCTGTGCTTGTTGTCCAGGGGACGGTTTGCTTTGGGGTTTGGTGGTGGGTTTTGGGTTAACACCAGCTTGGCGCTGTGAAAAGCCAGATAGAGATTGCCCAGACATATCTGAAGGGAGGGTCCCCGAGCTAAGTTTCCCGTAGGCCTAATGCTATTTAAGCCCAGCTCGGAATAGGAAACGCACCAGGCTTCCTGCTTCTTTCCACAGCCGTGGCTTCCATTTCCCCTATTGTTCAACTTCCGTCTCCCCAGTCTTCCTTAAACCACATCCTTTCCTCCTCCTCCTCCCCACATCATGATCCTTGCCCTCCCACTTCACCCCACGCACGTTCAGGTGTCACGGCAAAGTGCAGGGAACTGGAGGGAAGGGCTCCAAGGGAAGGGGACAGCTCTGTGAGCCTGGGTCCATCCTTTCGGGTCGGAGGCCGGGGGTGCCGGCCAAGGGACCGGGAGGATGCTCAGGAATCGCCCTGGCTGCTCCTGCCCTGCTCCTCTTTGCTCGTCCACAGCTAAAGCGGCGGAGTACGGACTCCTGGGCCAGCCCAACACCATCCGCACCAACTTCAGCACCAAGCAGCTAACGGAGCTGGAGAAGGAGTTTCACTTCAACAAGTACCTCACCCGGGCGCGGAGGGTGGAGATCGCCGCCACCCTGGAGCTCAACGAAACTCAGGTCAAGATCTGGTTCCAGAACAGGCGGATGAAGCAGAAGAAGAGGGAAAAGGAAGGTCTTGCCCCGGCCACTGCCCCCAGGTCTGCGAAGGAGGCGGGTGAAGCCTCGGACCAGTCCACCTGCACCTCCCCCGAGGCCTCCCCCGGCTCCGTGTCCTCCTGAGGGGCAGCTCTCCCCGCAGCTCCCGCAGGCTTCCACGCTCGGCGGGGCCCGGCCGCACACACGCGTCGGGCCGGCCCCCTTCTCCCACTCGAGTTTCTCTTCCTTAATTTATAGACCCCTGTAAAACCACCGGCCCCCGACGGAGCAGCCGGGTACTCGTACACCCCAGCAAGAGGCGTTTGTCTCAGGGATGTTCCTCCTCTCCCTTTCCCCTTCCCTATAGGAACTGCACTTTCAACTGCACAAACTTTAAAACGAATTTAGTTTTCTCCCGTTTTTAAAAACGAGCACAACGACTTTCGCCTGCAAGAGCCCTGCTTTTGATACGGTTTTCCTACTTGTAAAAAGGTTTTGGGCATTTATTTCTTTCCTTTACATTTCCTGTATGTATATGTCGGAACGGGATCTGAGGAGCCCAGGACGCCGCTGGCCTCTGCACAGACCCCCGCATCTCTCAAACCCCGCAGTTCCCCTGCTGCCGTTTTGCACTATTTCTGCTTTACAGGGTTTTTGTACACGCTTTGCGACTGGCACTGACTTGGGTTGTGCCATCAGGGGAGCGGGACGAGGCGCAGGCTGGCCTCGGGGTGCTCTGGGCACCGGTCGCTGTCGCAGGAGGTGTCGGCGACAAGGCTGGGGGGGCCGCGGGGCTCGGCTCCCCTCACTGGCTGCTATTTATTGTACGTCTCGATAGCCCCAAGCCTTGGAGCGAGGAGCGCGGCTCCATGTGCCCCCATCTCTTTAGGCTTATCGGAGTCCGATAAAAACGTTATTGACCCATGGTTGAATTGTTTCCCTTACCCACGAGAAATTTTAGGGTAGGACGAACTGAAAAACAAGGCGAATTTTGTTAAAGATTGTTTTGAAGGGAAAAAAAAAACCAACCGTCATCGAGAAAAACCAGCGGTTTCTTAATCGGAATCTCCCGTTTCCCTTCCACTCCCTTCCCCGCGCTCTGTATCTCGAAATGGAACTACCTCAGCCGAATAAAGTTTACTTTTCCCACATGCCAGTCCCCTCCACTTGGTGCGAAATGGAAACCTCTCCTATCCAGGGACCTGCAAGACACGGGGCGGGGGGTGTCCGGGCTCGGCGGGAGGAGGAGGAGGAGGAAGGGAAAGGTCTCCTGCTGCTGGCAAAGCTCCCGAACAAACCGATTACTCTTCCAGCAGGCCCTCCTTACCCCGCTCCCCCCGCCAGGGACGGTCAGGATCGGGCCCGAGTGGCCCCGAAGGGACCGGAGGAAAACCGCGGCTCTTTCCCACCCGAGGGCAGGGTGCGGAGGGACGGGGCCCTTGGGCGGGCAGAGCCGAGCGGGGCCGGCGCCCGGGTTTAGCTCTGACCTTTTTACCTCGAAACGCCTCTGGGATTTCCAAACAAGCAAACAGAGGAGCTGCCAGGAGAAGCCATTGTCCTGGCTTGGTCAGATTTGCAAACCTTTGCTGGGGGCTGTGAGTGGGGCAAGGAGTGAGCGAGGAACCTGCTGCGGCCGCAGCCCGGCGGTCCCTCCCCATCCTCACACCGCTCCTCCGCCAAAGAGCGACTTTTGAGCGTTCAATTCGCTCAGAGACAAGGAAAAATGAAAAAGGAAGGGGTGAAAAGGTGAAAAAGGGATTTGTTACGTTAGCGGTTTGCAAAAATAGCAGGAGAGGGAATAAAAAGCACCAGCAGCCAGACTGACTCCATAACCTGTTGGGTGTGAGTCGGCTCGGGTTAACCTGGTCGGTTTGGCTTTGGTGAGCCCCTGGTACCAGAGCTGTCCCATGGACACACGGCACCGCGCTTTCGGGTCCCTCCGGGCCCGGTGAGGAGGGCAGCACCGCCCGGGGGGGTTTGGCCGGAGGAGAGAGAAAGGTCGGCAGAGAAAAGGGGGTTCGGACGTGTCAGTGTGTCGGGCACAACAAAGGCTCCCGGCTCCCATTTGAAACTCAAAGGGACTCTCCGGAAGAGTCCGCAGAGACGGTGCGGATTCGCCCTTACATATGTAACCCCCCCCTGGCTCCCCTCAGCCCTTCCCCTGCCCCCTCCCTGCCCAGCCATCACCGCACACAGCTCAGTCCCCCCCTTCCCCGCTCTCCCTCCGAGGTTCTCACGGTCCCTTTTGTTTCAGGGGCCCGCAGCCCACCGCTGGGAAGCAGGAGCCAGCGGAAGGTGCCCCCGGGACACCCGCGGCTGGGGGTCCCTCGCCCCGGTGCTTCAGTACCCACACAGGTACCGAGGTGTCCATAGGGGACCTGAACCGTGGCACGCTGCACAGGCTGCACAGGAGGAGGCCCGGAGGAGCCTTTGCAGACCTGCACGCAAAGTCCCCCCCGAGACTCAGCCCGGTTGCTTTAGTTGGGCTTCATCACAAATATGAGGCCGGCACACACTCCTTTGGTTTATAGAAATGATACAAACCAGCACCATTATTTGTAATCTAGTATATTCCCATATAGAATCATAGAATCCCAGACTGGTTTGGGTCAGAAGGGATCTTAAAGCTAGTTGCAACCCCCTGCCATGGGCAGAGACACCCTGCAGTAGACCAGGTTGCTCCAAGCCCTGTCCAGCCTGCCCTTAAACACTTCCAGGAATGGGGAGATCTCCATGTGTGTCTGTCCGTAGGTCCTGGTATTGCATTTTTCATGAGCAGGAAAATTAGCCAAGTCCCCCTGTATGCTCGCACACAAAGCCACGTCTTAATGGAGATTTATTCTTTTAATATCCCAAAGGAAGGGGCAATTCCCAGTTAAAGAAACGTAACTGTGTAAATTACTCATGGCAGCGGCATGTTGGAGCTGCTGTTCCCCTGCAGGAGGAGGGGATGGGAAGGGGCAGGAGAGCCCCAGAGCAGGGACCCCAGGAGCACCCCTGGTGCTCTGGCCAGGGCCATCTGTTCCTTACCCCTTGGTGTGAAATGTTTCTCCTTTCCCCTAAAGCATTTGTTCTCACAATGTGAGGCCCTTTTGATCTCAGAAGAGGACATTCTATTAAATAATAATAATAATAATACCAGGAAGATTTCCTTACTTTCAACTCCACTTTGCTGGCTGCTATTAACTCTGCTCCTGAAGCCTATTCACACCGAAGTGTGAAGCGGTCCTGGGGTGCCTGTCTGGGGCAAACCCATTCCCTCTGTGACCTACTGTGGCCAGGTTGTGCTATAGCTGGTCCCTTTGATGCCCTGAAGTGGAGGAGAAGAGGGGAGGAAGCCTTCTGAGTTGCTCCAGACTCGTTTCACGCATTAAAGTGGGGCAACCCCTTTCCCAGCTCTCAGCAAACCCAGAGCAGGATGAGAGCAAGGCGTTTTCATCACAACACGGGCAAGTCAGAACTGAAACAAGAGCCTGATCCATCTTCTGTGAGTGGCACCAGGGCATCAAGGTGCCCACGCACCTGCTTACTCATTAACATCGCTGAGGGAGCTGATACACCCTAAATCAGGTCAAGCCAGGAGGGGTTCTCATGCCTGCCGAGTTTTCTCAGCATTTGGACATGAAAACATGTTTAGGTGTCACAATCTGAATCAGGCAAGAGACCTGCAGCTGCTCTCACGCCCTGATGGGGAGGGAGAGCTTGGCCACCAACACCCTTTCCTCATCCCAGGCACCTCCCCTGTGCCAGCAGCATGGTTGGGCTAGGTGCTGGGAGTGGGGCATAGATGTGGTTACTGGGATTATAGATAGAGACAATGAATTTCACTTGTATTTGTATCAAACACACAGTATATTCAATTTGGGGGATTGATGCTGGTCACCTGTGCCTTAGTCTGTGGTCTTGTGTCTGACCCCAGGTCCTGAAAGGGCCACCCTAAGGTGCTGTCCCCTTGCTCACCCTCTGCCCCTGGCTTTCACCAACACAGATATTTCATCACCAATCAGCTTCAGGGTTGCTTTGGCCTCTCAGGCAGGTGAAATGAGGTCTGGGGCAAAGGGCTCTGGTGGAAGGAACAATTGCAGGAGTGAGTGTACAAAATGTTTCCTTGCTCTTCAGAGGCCTCACCTATCCTTTCAGTTTACACTGCTCTGACAGCTCCATTTCAACCCCAGCCTTCACATGGACTCATTCAATATTTACTCAGGCTGATGGGTTTGCTCACAACTTGCCTCCATCAGCCTTGCTCTGTCGGGTTCCCTTCCCCTCGGGCCCCGGTTCACACAAAGTTCAGCCTGGAATGAATTCACCCCAAGATGGGCCCAGCTCGGCCTGAGGACCAGCGCTGGGGTCAAGCCTGGGTCTCTGCACCCCGGCCAGCGCTGGTGCAGGCAGCTCTCAGCACTCCCGGCCGGGAGCCTGCTTTGAACAACTCTTTGGGGTTAAAAATGAAACAGCTTTGGGCCAGGGAAGATGCAACGAAGGCAGGAGCTGCTTTTCAGTGCGGAGAGCGCAGGTCAGCCCTGCGGGGAGGGTGCCGAGTTCCTCTGTGCGAGGTGTGAGAAGGGACAGCTCTACAGCCTCAGTACAGCTGCACCAAGGGGGGAAAGGGGTATAGAAATATATATACACACAAACACACACGTCTGTCTGTGTATGTAAATAAAGATACAGCATTAAACATATAAATATATAATGAATATCAAAAGTATTTATATAAAGTATAAAATGCACTCATATATTCTATAGATCTGTATAAATCTGTATTTTTATATGTAAATGTATATCCGACACAAGGGATTAAAACCTAAACTAAGTGAAATTCAGACTGATTTCTTTCTGCCTAAAACCACTACAGGGAAGTTGGCTTTAGGTAACAGCGAGCTGAAATCTGCCCCAGCACCAATAACCAAAGTCTTTCCTGCAAGGCTTTTATCAGAGGGGCAAATCCAAATTTGACGCAAAGCAGAAACGTTGCAGATGGGATTATTCCAAACCCCGTGCGTGCTCCCGTGGGAAGGGAAGCAGACAGAACCACGAGACAAATCCAACGCGGCTCCAGAGGAGAGCACAGCAGGGGCGGTGAGGTGCGGGAGGGAGCAGGGGATGGCTGGGAACGGTCCCGAAGACTTGGGATGTGCGGTGGGAGCCGGATCTGCCCCTTTCCGGGGCTCTGGGTCTCTGGTAAAGGCAGGGACCCTTTGCTGCGGGCTTGGCATAAAGCCCGGGCGAGTTCCCAAAGGGTTTGGGGTCAGAGCCAGGGGTAGGAGCTGGTACCCGAGAGCCAGAGGATCCCAGGGAGCGCAGGGTTTGTCCCCAGAGGAGCGGCAGAGCACTCCTGAGAGCAAGGAGGCTGAGGTTTGAGCTCTGAGCTTGCAGCCCTTTCCCGCAGGATCGCAGCACCGTGCGTGGGGAGGCTCCCGAAATCCCACCCGAGGAGGGGGAGCTCCCTTTCAGTGGCCATAAAGATAATGCGGGGAGATGTAACGGGTCTGTTAATGGCCATGCAGCGCCGGCGGTTACCACAGTCCCTGTGGCTTAAACAACCCAGGGAGGTGGGAAAACGCAAGCGTTGTTTTTTTTTTGGGGGGGGGAACACAAAAAGGGGAGGGGGAGGTTTGGGAATCCCGCACGATTCCCAGGGGCTTTCCAATCATTCTCCCATTCCTACCCCGGCCTCGCCACCTTTCCGCTGGCAGCCCCAGGAAAAGAGCATCGGCAGGAGCGAGGCGCCGCTTCCTTCCACCGGAGAGGCGGCACTGCCAAAACCCGGTAAAAGAGCGATTTCTGCACCAAACCCGAAGTCTCTCTCACTTTTTGCTAGGCGTTCAACGAGTCCCTTATTTTTGCCAAGCTACAAGAGCCAAGGCACCAAGGAAACTCCTTTCCTTAAGGCTTTCCGTCATTAGAGATGAGAGCAGTTTCCCTCAAACAAAAGCCCGGCTCTTAACTTCGGTTACGGTATTAACACAGGCGGAGACACCGACCCCGGGGTTTGTAAGAGCAAAAGACAGGAAAAAAGTGTTTTTTTAACGGCACTTTAAGGAGGTTTCGTTCGGAAGGATTCGCGAGGGGTCACATTCAACCCGGTGAGCGGCACTTCCCGGCTCAGCCTCGCTCTGCATCACCGTCCCCGCATCCTTAGCAGCTTCCCCCGGGGAAATGGTTTCCTCGGGCTCATTGCTTCCAAATTCTATTGCCCAGCCACTCTCCCCCTTTCAGGTATTTCAGGTATTGCCCCTCTGAGCTTAATGGGCAAAGAATAAACCAGATCTTTTCGTGCATTAAACATTGTCCTAAATTACGGCAGTGGCACTTGTATCCCTTCCCTTCCCTTCCCTTCCCTTCCCTTCCCTTCCCTTCCCTTCCCTTCCCTTCCCTTCCCTTCCCTTCCCTTCCCTTCCCTTCCCTTCCCTTCCCTTCCCTTCCCTTCCCTTCCCTTCCCTTCCCTTCCCTTCCCTTCCCTTCCCTTCCCTTCCCTTCCCTTCCCTTCCCTTCCCTTCCCTTCCCTTTTTTCCTTATATTACTATTAATGAATTTGGTGAGGCTTTTCCAGCAGTTTGGAGGAATATGCTTGCAATGAAAACATCTCTTTGATGGATGAGGAGCTGGGCTTTAAATCAGGCCCTACTAATACAAATGATTTGAATATGCCCCTTGTATGATTTATTTGGCATGTATGAAGCAGTGAGCTCTGTGGTAAGACTCCATTATGGAGGCTGGGTGCCTACAAAGTTACAGGGGAGCTCTTTCTGAATGGCTTGTCACATTCACAACAGGGCCAAGGCCATATGTATCAAAGACAAGTAAATCTCTTTTCCCCTGACCCATACTCTCCTCTCCTCCACACTGGACAGGAAGCTGACAGTGCCATGGAAATCAGCAGGCATTCTCTGTGTGTTTTATATTGCTTCAGCTGCTGCATTCAAAAGCCCCAAACACAACTAATACAAAATCAATGTTTTCTCTCAGGATAATGAGGGGAAAAAGGCAGGGAAAGGCTGAGATAAGGTTCTGGACTGTGCACGCTGTTCTCTGGATGGGGAGGCTCCTGTTCTGCTCGGCGCTGGGTAAGGGAGATGCTCTCTGCTTTGGGCTCCTTAAAGGCAGCACGAGAGGTACCACAGGAGACGGAGCTGGCTCTAGTGGCTTCTGCCCTTTGCTTAACTCCCGCAGCTGGGAGGGAAGTGACATTCCCCAGGCAGGAACTGCAGGTCCGGGCAGTGCCAAGCCTGGGAGGGTGATCCCCTCTGCAGCCTTCCAGTGAGAGGCACAAGGAGGGGGTTGTTAGGGACCTGAATTTTTGGGATGTCTGACCCGCTGTGTTAAGCTTTGGCCACTCACACATGAAATGCACCAAGAGCCCCGTTTTAACCAGCCTGCGCTTTTCTGTCATCATCAGCACCGGGCATAAATCAACTGCACAGTCTTGGCTATGAAAGGTATGACTGGAACCTCATCTGGCTTGCCTCTCTGTGCCAAGGCCTCAGCACCCTGCTGTGCTGGGCTGTGTTCCAGATGAAACACATGCTATTAACTGTCTTTGGTGGTCATCGTCTCTCAGGGAGGAGAAACACAAGAAGGGGGTATATGTCACTAAACACATACATTCGATGCATGCAAAGCATCTGAGCGCCTTTGGGCTCTGTCTTTGCAGGATCAGAGTATTTCAGGTCATCATCAGCATCATTTCCACAGACTAAAGTCTAAATGTTGCTCCTTCTCAAGACCTTCGTACAAGTTTAAAACTCAGAAATAAAATTGGCCTTGTACCAGGTACTTGAACATAAAAACTTAATGCAGCGATTGGGGATTGACAGCACCAAGCTGCAGCTGCTGCTGTTTGTGGCAGTATAGTCAAAGCTGTGGATGCTCTGTAGTTTCCTTCTCCTTGTTCACTAAAAGGAGAGCTTATGAAGGGAGAATGAACCCCTCAGGGTTATTCCTAAGGTGGGGAATGGCAGGGGAAGCTTCGCCCTGCCGAGGTTCCTTCCTTCCTGGTCTTGGGGAGTGGGAATCCAGTGTCAGTAACTCTTTTCATCTCCAGACTGTATCACTTGCAATGGGGTTTGCTTGTGTATTTGTGTTCTTAACAGCAACCCCACACTTCTGCTGCTCCTTGGGGCTGCTGAACCCAGCTTCTGTGACACCAGAGAGACTTTATGCTCAGTCCCTGCCAGCCCAGTGAGTCAGGCAGCAGCATGAGCCTGCTCTCAGGTATGTCCAACACTGCCCAATTTCTGCTTTTTGGCACAATCTTCTTCTGTGGTGTGGCCACGTTACTGCATAAAAGGGGAGCTGGGGGGAAGCATTCCAGGGCCCTTTACTCACTAAAACATCAAAACCACGGAGGTTTTCTTGTCTGCTGGGTTCCTCCCAGACGAAGCAGACAGAGATGGTTGCAAAACTTCTCCTGCTATTACTGCAAAAGGGCTTTAATAAAAAATCACAGCACACACGTAAAGGCTCCCAGCGAGATAAAAATTCCCCTTGATCTGCTGATAGGAAGGAATCTACGAGAGTGGCAGATCAAAGGGAGAACAAAGGCCAAACCTTTGAATAACAAAAGCACTTACGTCGCCTCTTCTCCATCAGTCCCCGAAGTTATATCTCCTTCGATGTTCTTTGGGGCAAAAGATTCCCTACAGTAAATACTTTCCAGAAATCCACTGTTGCAAGTAGCACAAAACCCCAGGAAACTTGGGGCAAAGGAGTGGGATTGTTTTCCATAACGTTTCTTGGAGGCTCCACATCTTTCAGTTGCTTATCAGTTCTGAAATACAAGGCACGAAGTCTCCAGCACCATTGGGACCAAAAGGTTATCAGCATGTAAATACCTGAGCTGGAAAGACATGTTTGAGAAAGAACAGATAACATTTTAAACATACTTATAGCCCGCATCCTTTCCAGCTTTTAGCCCAATTTCACCTGAACTTTCACAAGTAAAGGTGTGCTTCTCATAACTCAGCAGATAAAACCGGGTTTATCTCAGCTCGAGAGCCATAGAACCAGCGCTGTGATCACCTCTCTGTTATTTGCTTTTTGTTAGAAAGCATCACCCAGCTCTTTCTTTCAGTAAAGAGTTTTTCAACATGAATCTGAGACTGAAAGTACGGGGCCCAGGGCAAGCTGAGTGCCAGGGGTTTTCCTGTCCCTGACAAACAAGGAAACGGAGGCAAAAGCCTACAAGAAATGTGGAGAGGGACTTTTTACAAGAGCATGGTAGTGATCAGACAAGAGGGAATGGCTTTAACCTGCCCGAGGGGAGACTGAGCTGAGCTCTCAGGCAGAAGCTCTTCCCTGTGAGGGTGCTGAGGTGCTGGCACAGGGTGCCCAGAGAAGCTGTGGCTGCCCCATCCCTGGCAGTGCTCAAGGCCAGGTTGGACACAGGGGCTTGGAGCAAGCTGCTCTGTGGAAGGGGTCCCTGCCCGTGACAGGGGATTGGGACTGGATGAGCTTTCAGGTCCCTTCCAGCCCAAACCGTTCCATAATTCCATGATTCTATGAATGTGGCTTTCTCTCCTCTGTACAGGGGAAAATCAGACAGAAACCCCATGGTTCTCAGAAGTAACCAGCAGACAATGTCAACTCTTAGACGACCATAGTTCTTTCTATCTAGCCCAGAGGCCAAGACTTCCTGTTGGAAAAGGTAAACGACAGCTCAAAAGGGTATTTTCAAATGAGGTAGAGAGAAACCAGCTCACACAGTGTTTTCTCCTTCTGTGTGGTAAATGCCTTGATATTATAAACTGGAAGGGAGGGGGCTGGTTTGTAAAGGAACACAAAGGACAAAGCTGTAACTGTCATTTAAATGCTGGGTAGGCTTGTGGGGTGTGGAGAGAGCCGAGTCCAGGGCACCATCCATCTTTTAGAGAGAAGGTTGGGTCTGGTCGGGTTGAATTACGCTTTAGATTTCACTGCCTGTATTGGTTGGATCTCTGCTGACTGTAAAGGGGTTTTGGGCAACCCATTTAGGTGAGGATGGCTTCAACCTAGGCAGTGGCTACCCCTTGGAAGCTGGGGTGCCCTCACTCTCGGTGTAAGTTGGCATCACCCAATCAGCTACAAACTCACGCAAGGAGAGAGCAGAGTCTTCAGCAGATGACCCAGAAACCAGGACTGCATCACAACTGTTTTAACTTACAGTGGAGTGGTGAGACAGTAAAGAACCCACTCAGATACAGGGAAGCGAGCCTGACTTCAGTTCCCTTTTCCCTCTCCCTTTTCTCCCCTTCCATCCACGCAGATGAGGCTGATCCAAATCCTGGTACTGAATCATGAGTCAACTGAGTCATGATTTGCACAAGTTTCTTACAAAGGGGAGATCTGGGAGATCACATAACTGCTGATGGCATTTAGACCAAAGCAGAGCTGGTCCCTGTAGTAAATTCCTTACTTTCTTGCCCACTCAGCTTCATAGCATGTCTCATAAATCTCTGTTTGAGAAAGATCACACGTTAGTGGTTTATCTCTGGTATGTGCTACCCCATGTTTTCCCACTCACAGCATATTAGCCTCACACAGGTGGGGAGAAAGCAAAATAAACATTATCAAACCAGGGCATCAAATATTTAGTGTAGAGCTTTCTGAGTGCTTCAGCATGAGTGAGACTGTTTAGATATCAGATGTTCTCCTGCCAGCTCAAACGAACCACTGCTGAGTAATGGCTACGGTCCCCCAACCACCTTTGGCCGTCGGTGCATTATCACCCCTGGCCTTTAACTCTCTGTCCAGGGCAAGAATCGCTTTCTTAATCCAGCATCTCAGCCTAAAGCTGTTCCAGCTGAGCCAGGGGATTGTTTACAGAAGGTGCTGGCTCCCTCCCCTCCACCTGGTTTCTGTCTGGGCCACACTGTTAGGGATGAAGGCGCTACATCATTTATCTTGGCCTCATTGCACAGGCAGGTCCTGCTGTCACTGTGCTGGTGGTGTGCGGAGGTGCAGCATCCTGATAAGCACACTCTGCTCGCCGGTGGGTGAGTAGCTGCCCGGCAGCCCACAGATGATCTGTGCTGTGCTTGACGCCTCCCGGTGCGTGGAGTGCTGCAGGACATGGGATCCAGCTGCCAGGCTCCAACAGGAGTTTATGCACAAGGGTCAAGTGGTTCTTGTGTTCAAGGGACCAATAGATACTAAATACAGGGGTTGCATGTCTTGAGGCTGGTTTAAACACCACCATAACCCCAATGGGTGTCCTTTGCTTTTTCAGGGGCTTAAGGCTTCAAAAGCAAATGGGTAGGCATACGAATCGACTTTATAAGGGCATTTGAAGTGACTGCTGTCAGGAGCAGTTCATTTGCTGCACCTTCCAGTACAGCAGCCGGTGCTGAGTCTCCTGGAGAGATTCCCCCAAAGAGAAACAACAGTCTGATTTCACACAGAAAGGACAAGGCAACAGAGAGCTGGGCTCAGTGACTTTAAAATGGTCTCTTTTAAATCACACACGTCTGCTTCTCTCCTCATATTGATTTCCCTTTGCTCAACAAGTGCTCTTGGCTGCTGAGAAGCTGGCTGAGGCTTTGAAAGCTCCGAGTAACTAATCTGTTGTGTCAGTTTGCAGCGTTTCATAGGGAGAAAAATGGCAATGCAGGAAAGCAAGCCCAGCCTGTTTAGATTGAAGGAAAGAAGCTGTGTCAGTCGGCTGACAAACACGGTCATCTTTCTATCCCCAAAATGCAGGCTCACCTTGTTCATAAAGATGAATGTTACGGTTTGGACCAGTTTGGGGTGAAAAAGGAGGTTTTCTTTTAGAGTTGGGATGGTTTCCTTGCAGCCACCAAAGCCTTTGTGAGGAGGAGCACGGGCGACCTCTTTCCATGCGACACCACAGCACGCTGACAACACTGAGGATTTGTTCTCTGAACACCTGATTTTGCAGACAAGACGCAGATAAACAGCAACAGCTCCTCTTAATGAGCACAGCAGCATCTCCAGATAAACTGTCACCACTTGTGTCGTGCCCAGCTTCAGTATCACCATGGGAGGAAACGCCTCAGAGCCTGCAAAAACACATTCCCCTCTTTCCCTCCTCTTCCCAAGGTTAGAAACTGCAGAAGTGATGGTTTTGGAACAAAGTAGAGATGGGGCTGCGTCCACCTCATCTACTCGTGGATGAATAGGATGCGCAAGGCTCTAAGTTGGACCAGTTTCTGGCAGTGTAGCTTGGTTCTAAGATCAACCAAGAAGTTTACGATCATAAACATCTGCAAAGAGAACCCTTCAGGCCTTTGGTTAGACACTTGAAAATCAACCCTCTGGAATCTGAGAGCAATACATGTACAGAATGTGCTGGAATCACTGCCTCTGCATGAGAAAAGCCAAGATGGGGTTGAGACCGTCACACATCCTACATTGCTTCCTGAGTCCTGGAGCTTGAAGCTCCTACTGTCCCAGCTGCTGTTTCACCACAGAGCAAAGGGGAAGAAGATCCCAAATGTTAGCTTTGGGTGACAAGGTTTTACTGCCCTGCAAAATAGGAAACATTCTGAATCAAACGCCTTTTTGCTCTTCTCTGCTTGAACATAAGGTCCTGCTCAGGAGAGCAGCTTCTAGATGCTACCGCAGCACAGATTAACAATTGGGACCATCGGGAATGTGGAGACAGAGCGTGTGGCTGTGGCAAGGGCTGTTGATGAAAGGGTTTGACATTTCAAACAGACCTACACAGAGCAGTTAATATTGGGGGGTTTGGACTGAAATCAGGAGAGTGAAGCAAGCTGTGTTTAGAGGGGCAGACTGGCAGTCTGATTTTCATTCCTGCTAAGTCCCTGTACAGAAATTCCTTTCCCATCCACTTCCGAGGCGCTTTTTTCCAAGGCAAGGCACTGTAAAGGCAGTTCCATGTAAATGAGGATCAGGCCATCGGCGCGAACGTTACCCACGGCTGCGGGCGTTTGCCAAGCTTCAATCCCCCTCTAACATCTGCTGAGGAGGAGAAATCCACGAGCCTCAGCAGTTAAAGGTCTGGGGTTTTTTAAAAGCCACATCAAGGTCCCGCTCAGCTCTGCGGTGACTGCGGAGCTTACTGCCAAGGAGCGCATTTCTTTGGACAGCATCACAAGGGAATGTGAAACGGAGCAGAGATTAAAGCGTGGCTGAGGTCTGAAATATGTAGGGGCCGGTTTAATGCAACCAGGTGGAGACTGTCCAGTGCTTGGAGCTCGCCGAAGGCCCCTTTGTTAAACATCTCAGTCTTCCCACTTTGGATTTGAAAAGAAGCTTTTCCCCATTGCTCTCTGTGGTTTACAAGAGGTCGGTGGAGCTGGGCCAGTTGACACGAGCTCAGAATCTACTTGATGTAAGTGCACTTTTCTCAGTAGTGCTGTGACGTGCACCTGAGATTCACACGGTTTTATAGCCCCTGAAGTGTCAGTCCTTTGTCTCCTCTTTATGTGATTTCCTCCTCATCCTTCTTCCCTTCGTCTCTGCTGCATTTATGCTGCTCTGTAGCCGGAGCTTCTGGCTGCTCCATTTATCACTAAGTTCAGATGCCCAGTAAAACTTGAAAGAGAAGAAACAGGCCCCACAGCCATTGTAGGCTTACCAACCAGCTAGAAAGGAATCTAGGACCTATTTTAGCAGGATCTTTCATAGGCGGATTGCTCCTTCCTTTTCTTCGCCTCCAATCTAGGCTCCTACCAACAGTTCTTTGACATTCTGCCCCAGTGAGTGGTTGGAGATGAAGGCAGAAGGGTTATACTGGTAATGCTGCTGCCAATGAAGTGATGCTCTGTGATCAAGCAGCATATACCTGTATATGCCCTCCCAGGCCATCCTGGAGAGCCTGGTTTAACTGGCTAGCTGGCAAATCTTGACTTTTGGTATTAACTTCTACCTGCCCATTGCCAGCACTGTGTGGAGCCAGGGGGAGCACGGGAAGTGGCTCTTGGAAGGAGGTATCAGAGGCAAGACTCTATTCAGGAGGGGTTTTTTGTGGCTATTGTAGGCAAAATTGCCCCCTTCCCTGTTCCAGCAGTCAGGGCCAGTGCCCCTCCTATTGTGTCCCTCTGGTTGTCGTGGTATCTGCGTCTCTCACTGGGGTAGAACCCTTGTTGCAGTCACCTGTGCTCAGATGCCATTGTGAAGCGGAATTAGACTGAGAGCGTTGTCTTCCTCTGCTGTTAGAACAGGGAGTAGTCTGTAATTCAGCTCCACAACGGAAGAGCACCGCTCTCTCTGCCGCGTGCACAGACCTATGATCTGGGGTCCTAAAATTCAGGCACCGCAGGTTTTGTCAGTACTTTCCTGTTGCTCCAAAGGCCTCAGTCACGTTTCGCACCGTCCCCCTCCCTCGTGCGCAGACAAAACGTGATTTCAGGCTTGGCAAGGGCTTGGAGAACGGGGCAGAGCCTTTCAAAGCGAGCGTGGTGTCTGAGTTCAAATGCTGTTCACTGCTGCCCACAGACACCGCATCGCTGTCAACAAGCTCTTGGCAGGGATCTCGCCTCCCTCTGGAGAGAGGAGATGCTGGGTCCTTGGCGCAAACAATCCCGCGAGCTGCGCAGGGATGAAAGCAACGGAGCTAAGGAAAGAGAACCCCGGTAAATCTCTGCATGTGTTGAGCGAGACTGTGGCAAAGGGAATGGAATGAAACCAGGAAGCTGCCTGCCGGGGCGGCTGGGGCTGTGGCAGTCCCTGTGCTGGCTGCAAATCCTCAGCGAAGATGCCTTCTGAGGGCTTTCAATTCAGAAGCTGCAATGAGGCAGCGGGCTAGGATTTCAAACCCTTTGAGTCTTGCAAGGATGAAGTAGTTTCCCCTCCCCTTCCCCAGGTTCACATAGTCCTCGTGGCAGTTCTTTCCCTGGAAGGGTTTTTTTGTCCCTTTTGGATAGAAGCAACTTTCCAAAGTTGGGAGGGTAAAAAAAAAAGCCAGGAAGAAAAGCAGGAGCCATTGCTGAGGTGAGCCTGGGCAGCTGGCACTTGATTTATGAAGTGCTGAAAAGCATCTTCAGAGCTGTCATTTATCTTAAAGCTCTCAGCCTAAATAAACAAAGAACCCCCCCCTTCCCAATTATAGTTATAGTAGGAACAACTCCAAAGCCTAATAGCTGGCGTCTGAAAGCAGCACCCTTCCACCCCCCAGCCCACAGATGCACCCTAGTGGGGCAGCGCTTCCAGCCTTTCCCGGATCCAGCTAGCCTGGCCCTTCTCTCCCACGCCTTCTGAAAGGGAAATCAGATCAAAAGCAACGGGGAAGGCAAATCAAAAGCAACAGAGCCATCTCAGTCCTGCTGAGGAACTGCAGATCCACAGCGTGCTGGCGCAGAGAGCTCGCCCCATCGCTTGCATTAGGTCCTCTTCAAACAGCAAAAGGGCTCCCCAGGACTTTGGTTTTGGGGTCAACTGATGCTGCGTTTTTCCTGGGCTGTGCTGCATTTAGCAGCCTAAGGGAGCTGACCCTCTTGTTTCTGCTCAGGAAGTTGAAGAAGTGCTCTTTAACTGCTGGTTGTGCGATCAGGCATGGGCTCTGCTTTAGTTTTCCACCATGCTGAAATCTCTAGGGATGGAGTGAAAATCCACACCAGAAGGAGCTCTCCCTGCTGCCTCGGAATAACTGGGATCTGGAAGCATCAGGGCAGCTGACGGCTCAGTGGCAGAAACCCTCCAGCTGGATGGGCCTCAGCATCAATCTCTGGAGACACAGAGAGCGGAAACCAGGCTTGCAGAATTCCTTCTGGGACCTGATTTTCCTCTTGCTCTTGTTGTAGCAAGAGGTCACTGGAGGAACTGGACTCTGAGCTATTGCAAATAACCCGAATTCCACTGAAGGAAACAGGAATACCCCAGCTGTAGTTGCTGAAGACAGGCCAGGATGGAAACATGCCATTATCAAAACAGTGTGATAAAACCCCTCTACTGCATCCACACTCTTCATCCTTCTACCTTCCCTAGTGTCCTTTTGCTTGTATTCCCTGCCACAGCACTAACACTGCAAAGCCCTTTTTCACATGACACTGGTCATAAATAATGTTTACTCACCCCCCTTTGTCAGCAAATACCACGTTGTACAAAGATAAAACACAACCAGAAGATAAGCTCAGGACCAGTCCTGGTTTTCTCGGCTAGATCTCAGGAAGGATATCAGCATTTTTGTGATTCTGGAATTGGGAACGTAGGGCCAGGCAAAGGGAGCTGCTCACAGCTACCCAGCAAGCTGACCGGGGGACAAAGTGCAGATCTGCTGAGGCCCGGTGCCCCATCGCCTGTCAACACAGCTTGCTGCTAAAGCATTGATGGAGCAAATATTAAAAGCACTTCAAAATACAAAATGAGGTCCTTTTGTAAGAAACCATCTCTCCCTGAATAGCTTGAGCTATTATATTATGTATTATATATTATACCTATATATTACCTATATATTCTAGGTAGCTGAGGTGACAGGGAGCTTGAACATCTGTTGAATGCCTGCCCTTAGAGAAGCATCATGAAAGGAACTATGGTGATCCGAAACCTTTTGCATCATCAGAGCAAGTGCCCAGAAGAGCAATAGCCGAGAGGCACATCAAGCTGCTCATAAACTCTCCTCTTCAAAAGCAGTCTAATGGAAGTTAAAGCCAGGCTGGTTTTAATTCCCAAGGGTCTGAATCACCTCTGTGCCAATATCCTTAATCCTCTGCTGATCAGGAATGGTCCCCAAAGCATGCTGGCAAAAGCCACGACTGGAGATATTCACTGAAGTGAGGCCAAGAATAGATATTATATAGATATTATACAGATATTATACAGATATTATATGCAGAAACTGTTTTAAGGGCTGACACACAACCACAGGGATGCTTAGAGACAGGTCCTACTCCCAGGAGCAAGTGCTTGGAGAAAGGTTTCCTCTTGTCTCTAGTGTTAAGGTCACTGTTGACCAGTAGCTCTTAGGGCACTACCCGGAGGGAGTTCAGACACGCAGCCCTTCTTTCCAGGGACCTAAATGCATTTTTAAGTTAGATCTGTTTTTAAGGCAGAGCTGCTCTCCCCGGTGGAGGGGCTGAACCTCAGTGCCACGTTCATCGCACTGGATGATGGATAAAAAGTCCAAAATCACTAAACTGTCGTGGTCATAGCGCTGCTGCTGCCTGTCCAATAAGCACAGACCCCGGATTCCCTCTGACACATGGGGTAATCAGTTACCTTCCATCCCCCTCAAGGGCAGAAAACGATGCTTAGCAAGCCAACATTGTGACTAAAAATATTTGACAGCAGCGCTTTAAGCTCTTCAAGCAGCTGCATATTTCTCTGTTCCTGCTCAATCTGAAGACGTTCTTATCCCTGTCTCCCAGGTCTGCTTTCAGGGAGAGCAAGAACAGTCTTTTCTCTCACCCGTATCTTTCCCTACAGCCAACATCCCACCCTGTAATCTCGGTTTCTCCATCCTGCATGAGATTAACCGCTTGGGTCTATCAGCATTGCTAAGACTCCTCCATACCTTTGATCAATTTATAGCTCTTCTTTGTACCTTCTCCAGAATTTGTAAATCAGATAACTCCTTCTAGCTAACAGATAAGTGAGTGAGTCCAGATGTACCAGGCTCACCAAGAAAGCCCAGGAGATAATGTTAATGTCCACATGCATGAAATCTGGATCCTTGTCTAGTGGAAGATACCAGTGTTTCGGGACTTGTTTTTTTTCAACAGAATCCTAAATGGGATTATTTTCAACCAGAAGCCACAGCTGCATAGCTGATGGGAAAACAAAGGGAAGGAGAGAAGGGAGATGGAGGTGAGAGTGAGGAATGGGAGGTATTTTATGGAGATAGGAAAACCTGAAGTTGTAGCTTTTCTGGGAGGGATTTATTGCACAACTTGTTTCCTAATACATGAGCTCTGCAAGTATTGAATTGCACCTGCTCACTGGGGGGCAAAAATGGGAAAGGAAAAGAAAAGGGAAAGGAAATGAAGGAAAAAGAAGACTTAGAGAAAGGCAAAAGGGTTACTCTCTTCTGCAAAGTCATTCTGGACTGTTTTGGACAGTCTGTTCCTGTGTTTGCACCAATTCAGCCTGCCTATTGCTGCTTGCAGGAAGAGAAGAGCTGCATCTCTTCACCCAGAAGAAGCAGAAGGAGGGAATTATCCAGGGCTCAATTGAAACTGCAGCCAGCAGAACTGTGGGCCTGTTTCTTCCTCCAGCTGTGAGCCATCTGTAGCTATCCCTGATTTTGTTTATCTGGAATGAACTGATAGCTCTGAGGGGTGAGCACGCTGCAAGGCGGAGAAAAAGATTTCCAGGTCGCCATCAAGAAGTGGTCCAAGTGGATCAGATGGGAAAGGAGGAAGCTGACTGCTCCTCACAGCCATCATAACAGGTCGCACAGCAATAAGGCAGTGACAAGTCACATCCTAATAGCAATATGAGCAACGGGGAGAGGGACAGGGAAAGAAAAACGTTTGAAAGCATCCTCTGTAAGGCTGGAGTCAACAGACTGCAGTGAATGTGTGTACATGAAGGGTGTGAGGAGGAGGGTGCAGGGCAAACATCTGCCTACTGGAAAGGTTTATGCACTTCTCCAGGCGTCTACTCCTGGCTCCTGAAGCAAATGGGATCAAACTCAGCCCAGCCACCTTGCTACCCAGTGTTCTCATGCAGCCCTGGTGGCCTCTTTCTCGGCTGTGGATACAACAAGCAGAGCTGGTTGAATTTGCTCCAGTGTGAACATAAGAATGAATAATGGAGCAACGGGTTTGAAAATCATTGGGCAAAATGATTTTAGTAACAGAGTAGGTTCTGTGTTTCACCGGGCCTGTTGTGCTTCCAGTCCAGCCCAGCTCTGGCCATCCCTCAAGGTGTACTGTAAGTCCTCAAGGTCATGCTGGGAGGCTGCCTCAACCTGGGCTCTAAAGCTCAGGGGAAGGGGAAAGCCCCAGCTCAGCACGCACGCAGGCTCTCGCTCCTCGCCCGCCGCCGAAGCCAACTGTCCCCTAGCCCAATCCATCAGATTGTCTAAGGTCAGCTCTTTCTAAATGCACCGCAGGTTCCGAGTCTGGATGAAAGCTGGCCTAACAGATGGCAGTGTGGCCAGAAAGCATGCGAGCCACATCTGCGCTCAAGCCCATCCTCATTTCCCAGAAGAGACGAAGCCACTTCTGCCTCACCTTATCACCAGACACCTTGTAAAGATGGAGAATGCTGAGGCTGCAAGTCCTCCTCTGCATTACTGGCACAGTCCTTTCTGCAGCACGCAGATCCAGCAGCACTCTCCGTCTGCATCAGGGCAGGAGTAAAATGGGCTGCTAGAAACGGGGTGCTGCAGCTTTGCTTTGGTACCTGGGAGCAGCGATACAGAGGGGAACACAGCACTGCTCCAAGGTATGGCCACCCTCAAAAATGGGCGCTGTTTTTCAAGGGGATGCCAAGCATTTCTGAACCTGAAACCCCAGCAGCTTCCCTTTAGATCAAGTGATTGCTGAGCATTTCCAGGAGGCTGACTCAGTAACTTTGTGAAACCACTGATGCCAAGTGCTCCTGTGTTGACAGGCCGAGGAATAGCAGTTTATGGTCTTCCCTGTTCACCAAAAGAAACCTTATCTCTGATCCTATAGTCACCCTGAACAAATGCAAGGCCTTTCTGGGGGAGATGCGTGTGTTGTGTTAATTGCATATTTTACTGAGATGAAAGGTCTCAGCATCTCTCAGTAACTTCCTCTGCTTTCTTTTGTTCTCTGGAAGCCTCATTTTTTCCCTCCTAATATTTATTCATGAGGATTTTTGCTTTCAGAAGCTTTCGAGCAGCTGCTCCTGGTCTGATGGAATTCACTCAGCAGCAGAGATGTCTTTTCATCTGCTCAGAGCAGCCAGCTCCACCATCGACAAGCATCTGCTTCTCTGGACAGGACTCCAGCTTCGGCACCATTAATATGCATTTTATGGAGTGCAATGGAACACATGTGCGATCTGCAGGCTAAAGAGTCCACATCGTTCTGCACATATGCACACCTGCATGCAAAGGGCATGTTGTGGAGCCAAGATCTTGCTCTTCACAAGATGGACAAGGGTTCATGAGCCGCAGTGACACGTGAATGTGGAATACGTGTTAGGACTCTTGGCTTCTTTTGGCCAAGTTTCTCTTTGCTGTAACTGCGAAGTTGAGATTTTGGAAGTGATGGTTGTGAGATGAATTTTGATGGCTCAATCCCAGAAGGTGGAAACAGGCTTCAGCTTTATCATGGCAAAGCAGAAAGGGATTTACTTATAATTTCCTGGCAGGAACTTTTCTAGCAAGAAGGGACACAATGAAAGTTCTATATAGGGTCATTATAGTATTAGTAACACAATGACAGAAGATTTCACCTTCTATACTGCTGTGCTCATTGCAGCACACACCACTGAATTCATCTATACATTGTGGACGTGCAGCTGATTTTAAACACGCAAAACATCTGGACTCACGGCCACATCTGGCAGCTGGAGAGCCAACCACCTGCTGTGTGAAGTGGCAGCTGCACGCAGGGAACAGGGGTGTACAGCACAAAGAGGATGAATTCGGGGTCAGAATGTGCCATAGAATACCACACCATTACCTCCTTGCCTCAGGTACACGTCGCTCTTCTTTCCAAAGTTAGGGAAGTAAGAGTTAGCAGAAAAAACCACCCCTTTTCTGAATCCCCTTCACCCCCAGGGAAAGGAACAACATTTCCCCTGGAAAAGAGGATTTTGCAATTCCCAGGCACAAAAGAAAGCAGGGGATGAGATTGGAGATGCTACATGGAGTAGCCATGAATGCTTGATCCAGTGTCCTCAACATAAAAGGACATGGAACTGTTGGAACAAGTACAGAGAAGGACCACAAGGATGATCAGGGGACTGGAGCACCTCCTGTATGAAAATAGGCTGAGGAAGTTGGGGCTGTTCAGGCTGGAGAAGAGAAGGCTGCGTGGAGACCTCATAGCAGCTTCCAGTATCTGAAGGGGGCCTATAGGGATGCTGGGGAGGGACTCTTCATTAGGGACTGTAGTGATAGGACAAGGGGTAACGGGTTCAAACTGAAACAGGGGAAGTTTAGATTGGATCTAAGGAGGAAATTCTTTCCTGTGAGGGTGCTGAGGCACTGGAATGGGTTGCCCAGGGAGGTTGTGAATGCTCCATCACTGGCAGTGTTCAAGGCCAGGTTGGACAGAGCCTTGGGTGAGATGGTTTAGTGTGAGGTGTCCCTGCCCATGGCAGGGGGGTTGGAACTGGATGATCTTAAGGTCCTTTCCAACCCGAACTATTCTATGATTCTATGACCTATGTGAAACTCATCTTTGTTTTGTCTCCAAATATCCTGAGGCTTCCTTGACTTTATTTGAAGAGTCTCAGCTCTGAAAATAGATAGGAAAGAAGAAAAGAAAAAGAAAAAGGAGGAAAGAAGGCTGAGACTGAAACATACGGACCAGGTTCTGCTCTGGGGCAGAGCTAACCTCAGGAAGATGAGGGCAACTGAGGTAATTGCTTCATTCTCCTCCTGCTTTCCCCATCAGCTTCAAGAGAGGAACCTCTGGGTAACAACTGGAGCGGGATGATTTTAGAGGTTGCACCTTTCAGAACCCCCCCCCGTACCTCTGTGCCTCAGTCTCCTCTCTGACATTAAAGTGAAATAAATGAAATGCATCCCCCCCTTCCCCTCCCCAGCCTCCCCCCCACTTTTGGAGCGCCTCAGGTGAGTTGCACGGTGCAAGTTGGAGATCCCTGCCATTTAATTACTTCATTAGAGAATACCAGTGGAGTCTGGAGGACCAGGATGGGGGCTCCCCACATCCCTGCCAGCATGGAAACATCCCCAAGGGAATCTCGAGCTCTGCATCGGCCCCTTCCAGGAGGAGATCTGTGGAGCTGCAGGGCTTGCAGTGGGGCAATGGCCAGAGCCTCTGCCTCGCCTGCCAGGCCTTCCATCTGGATGTGTTAGAGAGCACTGGGGAGCCACGGAGCCAGAGACAGATGCAGTGGAGAGGGAGCAATGTTTCACTAGTCTGTCAACATGTCATTAGGCTCTCATGAGGGTACATGGAGCAGAGGGGTGTGGGGAGGAGGGGGGAGATGGGAGGGAGAGGGAGAAAGAAAGAGGTGCAGAGAAAATGACAGAGCATTGGAGAGATGGAGAGGTTGGTGCCAATGCCATGTAAATCACTGCCAAGGGGAGAGCTCCATCAAACACAAGGCCAGGACTATAAATCAGCCCATAATTAGGTGCAAAGAGAAAGCTTTAACATCCTCATCAAATTGATTAATACATCTCATGGCTCAGGACAGATGTAGATGGTGTTTATGAACAACTGCAAAGCAGCCAAGGCTGTGTCTGGGGCAGGAGGAAAAGGGGCTGGAGGAAGGAATGATGGAGCTGGAAACAGAAGCTCCCTTTCCCTTTGTCACCACACTCTCTTGTGCAAGGGCTGAGGGTGTCCCCTGTTAGCTTTATGGAAATGAAATAGTTAATGTTAGCACAGCATGAGGCCACTGGAAAGCCTTTATTTTAGGGGCTGATCCAAACCCATCAGTGCTAATGAGCATCTTCCCCTTGATTCTGGTGCAATTTGGTTTAGATTGTTAATAAGCACAATTACAGGTAGTCTTGGGTGAAGATAATAAAGAGCAAGCTGCTGGCTATGAGAAAGCAGAGAGATGAAGGGGCAGGAGATGAGAGGCCTGAGCTCTGCTTGCATCCAACTCATGGCTGCTCATCCAAGGCTCTCTACAAAGCACCTGCATGTTTAGAGCGTCGAGGAGTAAGGTTGGCCTCCAAAGGAATCTGGTTTTGATCCTCCCACGTGGTCAGTGTGAGAGCACTCCAAAGTCTGGTGCAGTGAACGTGATATGAATGATGTGCCATTATTCTCCCTGTCGATGTGTTTCGAATCCCGGGCTGTGGGTTATTATGGTTGCTAACCCTTGCATTCCGTCACGAGGAGACACACACAGACAGTCCCTACCCCAAAGCGTTTACAATCAGAGGAGAAGAATCATCCCTTGCAGGTGGGTACAGACAGAGGGGAGAACCCAGGAGGATGAGGAGACGGTGAGGCCACAGTGCCGGCACGCATGCTGCCTAGGTGCTGTCAACTGGGCGTGCGGAGTGGGCAGGTGAGGTGGGCAGAAGATGCAAAGTGTTTGTCACAGAGCTCTGCAAGGGAGATGTTCACTGGTCACTTGTAGGTGTGCGTGCAGCACGTGTGCGTGGCCAGGACATGGGGCAGGAGGCAACAGCTCTGTGGGGGGAAAGCTGCAACGGACTCAATTCTGTGGCTTTTTCACCCATTTTGCTGTAAGAAAGACTGCAATGGCCAGCTCTTACAGAACGTGGTCACTCTGGCCATAAACCCCTGCATAATGTGGGTCAGCATCTCTCCCCCCTATTTAACAAATGGAGAAACGGGGGCACAAAGAAAGCGACTTGGCCACTGTCATCCAGCAGGTCAGGGATAGAAGCTGGAGTGGAGCCCCACTCTTTGGAGCCACCGATCAGTGCTTTCCCAGTCCTCCTTCCCCCTAGACTATGCTGCCCAGCATTCAGAGGCTATGATGGGGTGCTGAGAGAGAGTCCTCAGCTTTCACTCTGGCTTGACAGCAGGGATGCCCTGCTCCTGCTGGGGAAGGTTGATAAAAAGTGTGGGATTTGCAAGTGAGGTGTCTATACTGGAGTGACAAGATACTTAACCCCTCAGCCCTTAGGAGTTACAGACGTGATGCGGTGTCCATGTGTCAGCAAATAATTCAGAGGTGAAGGGGTTACAAGAAACACAGCTCCTCCAGATCCCTCCCTTTGAGAAGATGCAGGTTGATCCCGGATCCGAAACGCTGCTTGCCTTAAGCCCCTGTGGAGCTGCAGCAACTCTTTCATAGGATATATTAAAAAAACAAAAGAGAAAGGCAAAGAATCCTCCCATAGAAACAGCAAAAGTCTTGTTTACTGGAAAGAAACACCCAGGAAAGGACCATTTACAGACAGGTTTTAAACACCACTGGTTCTGAGGACCTTTAACCCCTCTGTATTAATCCTGGCAGACAAACACCTTGCCCATGCCTTAGTACGGCAGAAGGATAAGGCCCCAGCAGACATGACTTACAGGCTCCAAAAGCCACTCCTTGTGCTCACCAACAGCCCACAGACCCCGGTGATCCCAGCAACAGCCATCCAGCCCCAAGGGATGAGCCACCAAAGGGGTTTTATCATCTACCTGCTTTGGAGAAGGGTCTCAGGGAGCAATAGAGTCTTATTCAACCTCATGTCACAACCACAAAACCTTATGAGCAAGCCTATGAAGAGAAGTGCTGAAAACACTTGGCTTTTAAACTTTAAGATGCCTTCAGCTGCAGAGGATGGTGCTCCATGGAGCTCCATCTACTCCATTCATTTCCTTGTTCTCCGTTTTTCTGCTGGAATGATATATTCCCAAGGCACCAGAAACACTGAAAATGCAGAATGTCCTTCTCAGCTGCAGAATCTCTCAGGCTGCCTGCCCACAGCAAAAGACAAACACCTCACCCTTAGCTCGAGCACTCATCCTTGCTGCAGAAAATAAATGCTTCCAAGGAAAAATAAATCAATGGAAATTAGCAAAGCTCGGGATAAAAAATCCATGCCCTGCCAGTGGGATACTTGAGGCAACATTGTTTTGCATGATTCAGTGTCATATAATTACAGATATCAGCTCCCAGGTTTTAATTGATTCTTTTCCTCCGTTTATTAAGGTTTCTTAAGGCTGAACCTGCTCTTCTTGTAGTCACTGGCAAAAGGCTTTTAGTTTAACAAGGACAGAACTGTCCATGCTGTAAACTCCATGGTTTTCCCTCCTGTATCCCCCAGTGTAACAGAGACCTCTTCCCAATGGGAGTTCTGGGGTACATCCAAATGGCTATACTCCCTTTTTCTTTTAACGAATAGGTATACCCTTAATGAAAAGCAGCCTGTAACCGTTATAGCCTGATCTCCCTCGTGCTTGGGGATACACTGAACAACTCTTTACAGTCTCTAGAATTTCATTATCAAGATAGGAGAATCAAACCTTAGGGTGCCAAGTACACTGTTAGCTGACTGCGGGATCCATGACTGATTGCCATGGTGGTTTTGCTTGGAATAAGGCCTGAATGTGGATTTTAGGATTTACCTTTATGCACGCTCATGCTGGATGATAGAAAACTTACTTTCCAGGAGCCAGACCAGGTTTTCTCACCTTTATCCGGATTTTACTTGGGTTGCTTTGGGTTTCCAGTTTTTGAAGGTATAAAAGCAGCAGTAACTGCCTCTCCTGGGTTCAGCTCTAACACTTAGCTTTCTCCTTCTTAGTAGCTGGTGCAGGGCTATGCTTGGGCTTTAGTCTGAGAACAACGCTGATAACACCGATGTTTTAGTTGTTGCTTAGTGATGCTTACCCCGGTCAAGGACTTTTCAGCCTCATGCTCTGCCAGTGAGAAAGAGCATGGGAACCTGGGAGAAAGCAGAGCCAGGACACCAGACCCCAACTAGCCAAAGAGGCAGGGCATTCCGTACCACAGCATGTCATGCCCAGGATGGGAACTGGGGGGAGTCACCCAAGAGGCCCAGATCATTGCTCAGGTCAGGCCGGGTATTGGTCAGCAGGTGCTGAGCAATTGTATTGGGCATCACTTGTGTTTATTGTTGGTTTTTTTCCCCCTTCCCTTTTTAGCTTGGTATTCCCTCTCCTTCTTATTTCCCTTATCATTCTCAGTGTAGTAGTAGTGGTTTTGTGTTATACTTTGGTTCTTGGACTGTTCTTATGTCAGCCTGTGAGGTTTACATTCTTTGGATTCTCCTCCACATCCCCCTGGCAGTAGAGGGGAAGAAAGGGGGAATGAGCGAGTGGCTGCGTGGCTCCAAGTTAGCGGCTGGGCTTCAAGCACAGCACTACCTCTTCGAAGCATAGCTTTGATGTTGCTCCCGAATAAAAGCTCCCACAGAGAGGACACTGAAGCTTCCTTTCTGCCCCTGTCATTGTATCAGATTGGACATGGAAGCTGATGATGTTTCCCAGGTTAACTGACTTTCCCAATAGGGTTTTCAAGCTCCATAATACCAACAAAGCCATGCATCTCTTCCTCTCTCCCCCAACTCTGACCACAAAGTCTTCAGTCAAATTGCTCCTCATTTGCACCCCATGAAGTCAGGCAGGAGAAAAGAAGATTTCCTTCAGAGAAGAAAGGGAGCAGTTGGATGTGAGCTGGAGGAGGGAATTTGCCATCTCCCATCTACCCATCTGGATGCAGCTGGTGCTCAGGATCTCTTCAGTTGCTGTAAATCAGCATTGCTTTGCTGACTGAAACAGCCATCATCTGAAGGCTGTACCTGCTCTGAGTCCATAGCCGGTGCCCTCCTGTTCCAGAGGTGCAGACCATCCTAATAAAACTCAAAAGGTGACTAGCAGCACCCTCGCAACCCCTCAGAAATATAACAGCTTAAACATTCAAAAGGCGAGTGAAAAGATTTCTCTGGTGCTTTGGACAGCAAAGTCCAGTGAGCCAGGGCCCCGCTGTGGATTGTGCCCCAGCTAGAATGACAGCACAACAGACAAGCCACTTTGTGTATGCTTCGGCCCTGTCAGGGAGCAGTTATTGATGAGTAAGGGCCATTCTTAAGGTCTCTCCTCCAGCCCCTTCCTCTGGCTCCGGCCCCATTGTGGGTCCAGCCCGGGGAACAGTTCACGAACTCTGGGAAGTGAAAAAGAAGTTAAAAAACCCTGTTTGTGGTGCAGGGAGAAGCCATTCCCAGTGGCTCGACTGGAGGAAGGCAAACGGGTACCGCGCACACCAAACCAGAGACAGGACCTCCAAGAGCAAAGGACGTGTTCAGCGATGCAACGCTTCTGGTAGCTGTAAATGCGTGATCGTAACAGGTCTGAACCTGCAAAGTGCTGCTAGTCCTCAGTTTTCATCTGAATCCCTGCTCCTGAATTCAACACTATTCAATATTTGCATTAATAACTCAGGCCATGGAACAGAGCGTTTGTGCAGGGGATTTCAAGATGGGGAAGAGGGACAGAGCTGCAAGGCCTTCAGAGAGCAGGGTTTCAGTTCAGAAGAATCAGAATTCAGCAATAATCTGAAAGCAAAAGATAATAAAGATGAGAGCTAAATCCCAGGCTTGTGAAGGAATAATCAACCACGCAAATGGGAGCTGGGAAATAAGTGCCAAGGAAGCAGTTTTGCAGGGAAAGATCTGGGACAATCGCTGAGCCCAAACTGGAGAGGCATGAGCAGAATTCTGCTGGCCCGCATAAAAGGGATGTCAGATTTAAGATACACAAAGAAACCTCCTCGCTGTTCTCAGCGCTAACAAGGGCCTCAGCTCACCCAGTTTTGGGTACCACAAGGGAAGAGTCTCAAGGGAGAGTAACCAAATGATTTCAGAGCTAGAAAACATGACCTGCCCGAAGAGACCAAGTGTAGGGAGGAGGGAGAGGGAAGATTTATCCATCTTCAAGCATGTGAAAAGCTGCCACGAAAAGGAAGGTAATAAACCATGCTCCATGTTCACGGAGTATTTGACAAGGGGTAATGAGTTTAAACTGCACCAAGGGAGCCTTAGATTAGGCATTAGGGAAAACTTTCTGACAGTAAGGATGGTGCAGCACCAGCGTGCACCGCCTGAGGGGACTGCGGGATCCCCATCACTGGGCATTTTCAAACCTAAGGAGAGCTGATGGCTGACTGAAGCAACTGCTCCCACTTTCGAAGGAGGGATTGGTTGGTACAGCTCCGTCCGCTGTGCTTCTACAACCGTGCCCTTGAAAGTGTACATAAGCACAAATAACGCAACAGAAACTCTGTTGTAGAAAGCAGGCAATATCGAGGCACTGCATTTGCCAGCGAAGCTTTCAACAGTCCTTTGCTTCGTGTTTCTCTCACACCCAGGCAATAAAAGCAGAGCAATTTCTGCAGCAGCTCGGAACCAGGCACCCTCACCCATGTGTTGCTCGCCTCAGTTTTTTCCCTACTACCAAATCTTGTTGACTTGAACAATAATAAATCAAAGGGAATGGCGGCGGCTCATACAACCCAGGCAAAATCACAAGCCTCTAACCTTCACCTTCAAGACTTCCCTACAAGGCTTTCAACATCTGGAGCCCATTCTGCTTGAAGTGATGACAATCCCCAATAAGCGTTAATGGGGGATCCTGCCCAGTCTGTACTCTGTGCCTATAACTCAGTCTGTCTGTCCATCTGTCAGCCTTCCTGACAGCCAGAGCTCACACACACAGGAACAAACTACAGCTACACATTTCTTAATGAGCACATAATGAAGTCAACCTGCTTGGGGCTTTTTCAGCTCAGCTGATGGTTTCCACTGGGGCAGACTTCTCTTTGCTCCACCAGCCCTCAGTGCCCTGAGCACGTTAGGCTGGAGAGGAGCCTGGGGGGGTCAAAAGCCACAAATGGGAATCTTGGGAGCGTGGCTCTTGCACTCTTCCACAGGCAGCTCCCAAGCCCATCAGGATGACTTTAGCTGCTCTGCATCGGTCCCATGAGTAGGGTAGCCACGGTGTGCCACATGCATCACCCTCGGGCTGATGAAACACCCCAGGAAGTGAAGGTGGAGCTGGTGACAGCACAGACCAAGGGCCCACTGCTCCCTGCTCCTGCATCTTGTGCTGGTTTGGACTGCAAAGTCCCTCATCACCTCCTCCATGCCTGAGACCGGTGCAAAACCCCAGCAAGGGAAGGTTCCTGGGGCACTGGCTGCAGCTCCTCTCCCCTCAGGCCGTGGTCGTGTTGCCCCCTGTCCTGGGTTCAGACCATTTAATAAGGAGCCTCCCGCAGGTGATGGTGCTTCCAGGGGTAGGAATAACTTTGCTGTCCTCCAGTGGCATTCCATGTGATACCTGAGAGGCCTCAAGGGAAGACACTTCCCGCAATACCATTGCCTTGCTGCTGTCATGATGCTCAGGAAAGCTGGGCAGCAAAGCTGATCGCTTCCACCATGCCAGGAGCCTTCCCTCTTCTTCCTTTGGGAAGTCATCACTCAGGTTTTGCTTGGAGTTTGGATCTGATCCCATTCATTCCATACATCACCCGCCCAGGCAGCTGATAGGTGCCTGTTGGAGTCAATAGAAATGTCCCCCTGATCTTGGTGGTTTAGGATTAGATGATAGGGTGATCTTGAGGTCCTTTCCAACCCTAACTATTCTATGATTCTATGATTAAAATAGTGGGCACTAAATTGGTTTGGTTGGGCATTTCAAAATGCCTTGGCAGGTTGAGAAGCTGTCAAATGATTTACTAAAAAGGAACATACGGTTCAGATGGCACCTTTATTTCGGTTTGGGTTAATTTTTACCCTTTTATTAAGTAAAATTAGAAGGAACCTGAAAAATAAACAGGAATAACTCCCTCTGAGGGCCCTGGGAAGCTGAGCTTCGTCTTCTGCTGCTGCCCGAGGGTAGGAGTGGTAAGAGCTGCCAGCAGACCCAATGTGCAGTAGCTGCTGCCCTCCAACAGGCAGGGCTGAGATACCAAGGTACCTTCAAACTAACCTAAGCTCACAAACCCACCGGGTGCTTTGTTCTGCTCTTTGGTCCTGCTGTTGTGCACTTGGCTGTGATGGATGTTCGCAAGCCCGTTCTGCACAGCTCCAGATGTGGTTGGTTAAAGGATCATTTACAAAGACTGGTTCTGCCTTGGGAAAGACGGAGTCCCAGTCCCACTCACAGGATGATGAACACCTATTGAAGATCTCCGCTTCCATGAATACTAAAGTAGCAGGACTTGAACCAGGCACTGTATTCTTATCTTTTTTCTGTATCCCCCTTTGAAAACACTGTTTCTAAGTTGTCACTTGTTCTGGGACCTCAATGGATCTGTATAAGGCTTCTCCCATTCCTGTCAAATCTCTTTTTGTCCTGATTGAAAAGAGAAGAGGCCTAGAGCATCCTATTGGAACCTGTGTGGTTCTGTATGGATCTGTACAAGGCTTCTCCCATTCCTGTCAAATCTCTTTTTATCCTGATTGAAAAGAGAAGAGGCCTAGAGCATCCTATTGGAACCCCTCTACCCACCTAAACAGATATCAAAGGCTCTTCATCAGCCCTAAGCCTGTCTGGCAGATGTAACAGAGCAAGGCTTTCTGCTTCTGAATTTAACTCACAGCACCTGAGCTAAGGAGTTCAACGCGAGTTTCTTTCCTGCCCGGTTAAAATGACAAATTGGTACATGAGTGTTTAATGAAAGATGCTGGAAATGTCTGTGAAGATCAGAAAAATCACCTCTTGGAATTGACAGGCAGGCCATCTGCATTCCTGCGTCCCTATTAATTCCCTAACAATAAATGACAGGAGAGCCTAGAGGGTTAAAAGCTTAATTCAATCTCCGAGATTCCTTCCAGGGCCCTGTCTGCATATGGAATGAGAAAGGCATTTATAAAACTGCGATTTGCACACGAGATTTTTCATGTGGCCCCATGCACCAAATATCCATCACGCCCCTCCCAGCCATGGTGTCACCATGCATCACACAGCCCTGCGGAGACTAATGATGCGCCTGCCTGTGACATCTGCCACCCAGATTGATGACATCACAGCCCCTGCACGCCATGTGACGGCTCACATGGCTCTATTTGACCCCATCCAAGGTTTAATAATGTTTCCCCCAAGCTCTGATACTGAATTTGGGCTGTTTCGTTTATTAAATGATAAATCTGGGGCAAGTTCAGAGCCAGGTGTGGGTGTTATTGCAGTGTCTTCACGCTGGTCATTGTTTTAGGGTCATTTCCATTCGTAAAATGGCAGTCCTCTTTGTCACATGTCCTCTAATCTCAGTACTGATCAGGCCTCCATGGGAGCTTAATTAAAACAACAGCCAAGTTCATTCTGTTACACACTAGGCTTTGCGGAAGCCTCAGACACAGATTTTCTTCACGCTTCAGTGGAGGATGACAGCCTCTGTTCTGTTTGCTGCATGTTTATCTGTTCCACTGACACTGTACCTTTGCAGGAAGCTGAAACCCTCCTTTTGCCCTGTTCAGCTCTTCCTTTCCTTTGCTGTATTACACACAGACACATGCACACATCCCTACCTGTGGGAACACTCTGACTTAGTACTATTTACAGCCTAAAGTTCACAACATGGATCGAGCTCTAGTTATGAGAAATTACTTTTCCATTTACTTCTATCCTTGCTTATCAATTTTGCTGGGACCAGTGACCATTAAAGTCAGTTTAATTCTCCTACAGCTTCCTGGGGGCACTGGACACGGTCAGAAAATACCCACGAGCTTTTGAAGTTTAGCTAATCGTTCCCCTAGTGACACGCTGCTCTTACAAAGGGAGCTTTTTTTGTCTCTGTGCACAACTTACTCTGCAATAAAGTAAGGCACAGATTTAAAGCAGAAAGCCTCACTGGGATAACTCATGTGTAGACAAGCCCTTGCTCAGTGGCATTAATTTCTGTGAAGGATCGTTACAAGCATTGATCCTGCAGGCTCTTCCTGGATAGAGCAGGGAAGATTCATATTAAAGCATCTTGCCTCCCAGGGCTGGCCTTTAAAAAAGCACTCGCTGGTAGCGTTAGGAATAAATACTTAAAGCACGGAAAAACCTTTTATCCATTGCTGTATCAGTCAAACTGTCCCTCATGAGCAGGGAGCTTCAGCAGAAACCTGAGGAGTTGGTTATTTGAGGGAAGACGGATGGAAGGAGTCTGCGTGTTTTAAATATTCAGCCAGCTGCAATGGAGTAGAGCTGCTGCCCAGTGGTTGGATTCTGCTCTCACTCCCTTTACTGACCGCAGCTTTACTGAAACAGGGATGCGGCTATTCCTCCAACTGAAGGGTCCCCATAGGCTCCTGCCTTTCTGAAACCATGGATTGGGTCTTGCTCTGTGTGTGTTCAGATTGCTTCCAGTGCTGGGGTTGGAAAAGGTACTGAAAACCCAAATGATGAAGCTCTTATCTCCAGCAAAGGGTGTATGAGGGCAAGGACGGCCAGTCTGGAGCAATAAAGCTACACAGGGCTTTCCAGGATTGAAGTGCTCCTGAGTTAGGGGACAAGCAGCATGACCCAGGAATTGATGGGTAATGCTCCCACAGCTCCCAGGAAGCTGTTAAAGCTGGCTCTGCAGGGTTGCCTGGCTGCCAGTGAGTGTTGGAACATCTTTTATATCAACCCTTCCACCTTAGCCCTGCATAATGGACAGGCTTACATGTGTTGTCAGATCCTACAACAAGGGAAAACCTTTTGCTGGAGTCAGAGTGCTGTGTAATAGGTTTTTATTCAGTCTCAGATTCCGAGTACTGGTGGAAAGATTCTCCCTCTCTGCTGATAGAAACAAACCTCTGGCTCCTGTTGGAAGGAGGGATTTCTGACGGGGGCTTTTCCTTTCTAAAACACAAGTCTTGCACGACTGGGCATCGCTGTCAGGTGCTCGCCATCATCCCTTCTCTCCAAGCCCACTCGCATGGACTAAAGTGGACTGGCTTCGGCAGCCAGCAATCCCCCAGTGGATCATCATGACTACCTTCCTAACCAGCAGGCTTCAACTCTCTGACCCAGATATGAAGCTGCATGTGCTCAGCTGACGTAGCTTTACATCTCCCACTGCCACTCTGCCCCTGCAGCTCCTTCACTCAGGATTGAGGGAATATTGTGCTAGTTCTCAAGCCAGTTGAGGTAATGCACAGCTGTGTATTCTAAGGGAAGCCTGGGAGGTGGCCATCAGCCTGAGGGCTGCCTCCCCACGCTCACAGTCCCTTTTCCTAACGTGCAAACTCAGTTTCTAAGCTCTGATTGGCATATGGGAATATAGCAATCAGCTTCATAAAGGCCTGTGCTAGCAAACACTTCCCACTGGTGAGGAAGATGGATGATATCCTGTAGTGTTAACATGTGGAAAGTGCTAATATTTCATCTGCTTGTTCAGTCTGTAGGAAGGTGAGACACAGGCCCAGAGCTTCCCACTCATGGACATCTTGAATAAAGCTTTTCTGAAATTATTTCCATTGGAACTAATTCTCCTGCCCCTTTTGTCAGTGGCCCATCCATCTCTTGTTGCAGCTCCGCACACTTACCAAAACGGCTGGGACACAGAATACAAAGTATTCCGAGGAAAAATAGTGTTCCTAAGGCTGGAATCAGGCTAGGAACAGCTTAGGAGGTCTCTGATGAAATACTGTGTTAGAGTTGTTTGTGTGGGTAGTAACAGGAGGAGATGATGCTTTGAAAAGCACAGATTTCTCTCCAGATACCAATAGAATTACAAGAGAGATGAATCCAAGTGTATTGTACCTGGCCACCAGCTGGGTTACTCAGTGTGGAGTGATCCTGATTTACGTGAGCAAAAGACCCACAGTATGACTGCTATGTGTGTACATCTTTCCTGAGAACACCATGAGAGTAATTCCTGTCCTCCAACACCTTGCACTGGAAGGGCTGATTCAGGGCTTCCTCCATCCTAAACCAAGTTTCATGTGTATACTAACAGTTACAGACCTCGGAACTTCACCCTGAGCTGCTCTAAGACATGAGACAAATGGTTAGCAGCAAAAATACAGACACACAACTGATGAGGACCAACGTTGGAGGAAACAGACTTCAAGAGGGAGGCTGAAGACACGGGTAATATTGGCTCTATAGGGCAAAAGTGTTGGCTTGGAAGAAGACACGTAATTATAGAGGGAGAAAGGAGAGAGATCTGAAAGGAGGGAAGTGATATCAGGATGATGTGAAAGCAAAGGGCAGGTCTGTGTAAATTCTGGGTGAGAAGAAAGGCCGAGGAAGTAAGGCTGCTTCTTGAGGGAATGAAGAGACAGAAAGGGCAGCACCAGACACAGCAAACTGGTGTCAGCAGGACTGGGACGGACACCACAGGCTGGCTGGATGCTGAGATCCTGTTTGGATCAAACAGGGACACACACACACACCAGGAAGGTTTTGGCTCACAGTGTCTGCGGTATTTTAGCACTCTTGGTCTCCCACAGCTCTGCGAGGGATCTCTGTGTGAGCCTGAGCATCGCTACCTTTCCATTACCAGCCTTCTCCCACAGCCATCCCAATTCATCTCAATCCTGATTTCCTTCACAGCTGTCACTGCAGGACTTGGGTTCCCCCGGCTCCTCGGAGCCTGCCAAGCACGCTGAATTGTGCTGAACTGTGCAGCACGTTCTGCTTTGCTTTTTATGATGGGGACAGATGTCTGCTGGAGACTGGCAACCGGAACAGGGGGCTCTGCAGGCAGCCCTCTTTAAGGACAGCACCTCTGTTAAGCCTTCTCTAGGCCACATGGATGTTCCTTGGTGCTCTCTGGGATGTATTCGCTGACCTTTGCAGGTACAAGGCTGCGAAGGTGGCGGTAGGAGGGGAAGCAAAGGGGAAATCAGCTCTGAAGCGGTTAACGTTCCCGGCTCCAGAATTGATAAGCAGTGGGACGTCAGCCTGAAATGAACTTGCCTTGTTCAGTGGGGTTCTAAGACAGCGGAACTCAATCAGCAACGGGCCACATGGTTCAAAGCCGCAATTCATCCCAGCGCGCCTCTGAAAAATGGGAGGTGACAGTTCATTTTGCCAGTGACAGTCTGTCGGTCTCGCTCAATGCTTCTCCCGTCGATTGCACCGCTGAGGTGAAGTGTGAGCTCTCAGACACCCTTGCTTTGTATTCCACTCAGCTGAACAGGACAAGCCGAGGATCAAAGGTGGAAAAAACCTCCCCTCGCCCAACCTCAGCCACTTCTCTTGCTCCCTCCTCACTTTCAAAAGGCTTTTGCGAGCCCGGGAAGCCCTGTTCCTCACTCTTTTGGGTTAACGTTTGTCCCAAGCATGCACGCCTCTTTCCATCAACACCGAGGTGTGCCCAGAGCAATCCACATGAGAGATGAGCAACCCAGGCCCGCTGCTCTGAGCTGCTAAATCTGCTGTGCACAATTAGACAGGATAATGGTCCAGGTGCCAGGGTTCTCTGAGCCGCAGAGGATCCCGGCAGAGCTCCCATTCTCTGTCCACGCACAGTGTGGAGGGAGATGAAGCAAAAAAGATAATAGAGATGACAGGCTGAAAGATTCCTGCTCCTGAGCTTTGTCTTTAGCAATCGATTAGCTCCTCTCACAGAGCACTTGTGAGAATGTGCTCAGCAGATTCCCTCCGGAGCACACTTGGAAAAGACCGGCACAGCATGGCAAGGTGAAAGGAAAGGACTGAAGCATCGGCTGGTACCTGCTGCCAAGGCAAGGGCAGCGTAAGCCACTGGTTAAGACACTTGTTTGCATGCTGCAAATCTTGAATACTTCCAAAGCATTCTCTTAGCCAGAAATCCAGGGGTGTAGCGTCAGGGGCTCCATGCACACCGCATTAGCTGCCCAGGCAAACACTTGTTTGGCTGCCTGTGAAAGTTAATCTGAAACGAAGAGCTATGAAGCTACAGCCGGTTGGCAATGTTGGGTGGACTCCGAATGAACAAATCCTTTAACTCTTCTTTTCCAGTATCTGTCAAAATTGCCACTCTTGTGCTGCTCTGTGGGTCTGATCGTGTCCAGGGACCAAGGCTGAATGCATGTGGCTGCTACTGGAGAGAAGCTTTTAACTTCTCTTCCCTGCAAATGCACAAATACACAGGAGAGAAAGCAGTAATTGCTGTTTGACTTCCAAAGTCATCTGTGCAAACTGTTGACTCAGAGCATGGAGATCTCCAACGCTATTACAAGCTGGGCTTAAAATATTCTTGGGTTAAGGTAATAAGAGAGAAGAAGCCGGTAATTAAACACTGGGCATCACTGAA
Source organism: Pezoporus wallicus (assembly GCF_028554395.1). Lineage (NCBI taxonomy): Eukaryota > Metazoa > Chordata > Aves > Psittaciformes > Psittacidae > Pezoporus > Pezoporus wallicus. Next base: position 458,605 of record NW_026640978.1, read on the forward strand.
ACGGTTTGGCACACGCAGCTGCTGTTTCCTTTGAAGATGGGAACTATTCAGTTCTTAGGCATCTTAAAAGCAGATAAAGTGAGGCTTGCAGTGCAAGGTGGATGTATAGCCAAAAAATGAAGGATAAGCATAAAGCTATGAACTATCGGAAATACGCAACATGCAGCGCAGTCAGTAAATATCCGGCTTCTTTATATGTCATAAATAGCCAGAAATTCTGTGTCTCTTGGAGTACAACCTCAGCCCAGACCCTATAGAAATAACAGCACGTGCCCTTCTTGTAAATCTTCCACGTACTCATCAAAAGCCCCTGGGTACATTCCCACAAAGCTCCTCTGCAAGACGTTTCATATGGAATGCTCCTGCCTGACTGAAGAGTTGTCTGACTCGCGGCCAGCATCGAGGAACACTGTTCTGCTGTATTGCATTTGGCATGTAGGCACTGCGGAGACAGGCACATTACAATGCAATACCTGTGTATCCAGACAGAGGAGGAATGAGAGACCTGATAGATGTGGAGTGGAGGGGACGAAGCTCTGCCTCCAGCTTCCACCTGCACAGGCAGCGTGGGATAGGGAGCAGAAGTGGGAAAAGGCAGTGGGCAGCTGAAATGAGATGAAGAGGCTTTTGCAAAGCCCAGAGCAGTGAAGGTTGGGCCATGCTAAGTGGAATCACTGCTGGTGCTTAAAAAGGAAGGTGAGATGGCAAGCGCACGAGAGGACTGGCAATAGGCAGTGCCATCCTGAAGATAACAGGTTGTCTGTCAACGTGAGGAGCTTATGTACATGTTGGACCACAGAGCTCCTGCTAACGGAGAAATTAAACCTGTCTCCACACACCGGTCCCAGTGCTCTGATTACATTTACAGAGGTTGTGACCTGCATCCTGTCACCATGGAAACCTCTCCTGCTGCTGATGTACAGTCGGGTTGCTTCTGTGGGTGGCTGATATTTAAAGGTAGAGGCTATGGTGCTGTAATAGAAGAAGCCAGGGCACCAAGTTTATGAGCAGCCGAGTGGCAAAATTCATTTCAGTCCCTTTGACACCTTGTAATCTCGACTGGCAATTCCAAGGGACTCTGAGGAGGTGGTAGAGAAGAAAGAGAAAAGAAGAAGAGAGGAAGGAGGGGGAAGAAAGATAATTCACTCATCTTTATTAAGCAATTCTTCTTCCTAGGGAAGGGAATTCGTGTATTAAACTCATTATGAAGCACAATACTTTTATGGATCCATCAAAATAGCCTTCCCTTTCCTTTCCACCCTTCCAAAACAGGCTTTGCATCCAGCCCACATCTCTCCCGTGCCAAACACACGCTTACTCCTAGTCTGCCTTGATGCAAAATGATCTTTTGATTTCCTTCTAAGTCTCTTCCTTCTATACATTTGGAGCTGAATGTACCCTTGCCACTCCTTAAACTCAGAGATGCTGCTCCAGGGGTGGGGGTGTCCTTAATCCCCCACTGAGAAGCTGGACCTCCTGTACCTCTGGGCTCTGTATCTGAGCAGTTTCGTCTTGTTTTGGTGCGCGTGCAGTGCACATGGGTGTAAGTGAAGCTGCAGCTTGGGGCGGTGCAAGTGACACTGGTCCAGACACTGGCGCAGAGAAAGAGCATGAGGAGGACTCTGGGGCCAGGGCTGATGCTCAGCACGGAGATGGCTGACAGCGTAGCTGACTACGATGTCAGCTTCTCACACAGGCGACAGACACTACCTGACAGGCAACTACTTAGCTTCCAATTTTCTCTGGTATAAAACTATTCTGTTAAGCAATGGAAGGCAGTGCAATGAAGGTAAATAAAAGTGACACAGGACCCAGGCGCTGCTCTCTCTGCTCTTCTCGCAGACGCGATTCTCTGATCGCTTGGTGGAAGACAGAGGAGAGCTGGGAGCTGGGGACTAGGCAGGATGAAAGGAGACAAACCGGGAGGGGAAAGCAATTGTGGTGATAAGGGCAGGTGGCTGGGAACCAGAGCAGTGCCCCACAGGAGGGGAAGTCTTGTGGCTAAAGCATTTGCTGGGATCTATGGACTTGGTTCAGTTCCACATCCTTCCATGGTGCTCTGTGTGAGCTCAGGTGGAGCAGGGAAAGGGAGCATCCTGCAAGTTCAATTGGCAGGTAGCTTATCCAGGCTTCTTCCCCAGGCAGCAGGGAGTGAGAACTGGAGGCGTGTGTTTTAACATGTATGGTGCAGAGGAAAGAACAGTCACGATTATGACTGAACCACCATGAGAGAGTGACAAGGATTTGCCTGACCGGAGGAATGTGAACTATGGAAGGGAGAGTTGAAACCAGGGGGACGGACTGAGGAGCTAGAAGCAAGGATACATAAAGGGTATTTTGTGTTGTGAGGAGTCAGGGATGCTTCCAGGGAGCCAGACAGGCTGGGGACCAGTGCATCCAGATGAATTTTCCACTAGCCTCTCAACCCTGCACCCCTTAAGGTCCTACCTTTTTGTTTCCCTCTCTTGTCCCCTGCCTTATGCATTGGCTGTAAGCTCTCTGGGGCATCTCTTAGCCCCGCTTGCCTATCCCAGCAGAAACCTTCGCTATGAAAGGATTCAACAAAGCTATCACGGTACAAAGAATAAGAGTTTGCATACCAGCTCAGGAGCCCCTGGAGCCCAGCTCGGTGTAAGAGATCCATTGTTTAGGCACCACAAGAGTGATTACTGTGAGTGCTGTAGACAGAGGATGCAGAGCCATGACTAAGAGATCAGTTGGTTCAGGAGGAGGTGAGAAAGAAAAGGCATCAGCTGGAATCCCAGATCAGCTTGCTCTGGGTTGGGTATCTGGCCTTTGTAATGCTTTGATTTGAAATTGTAAACCCTTGTAATCCTGGTGGATTACATCTCCATAGCCTTTAATGTGTGCATCCCCCAAAGCCATGCAAATGCAGAGAGAGAGAGAATGGGGCAGCGCAGCAGCACCACGGCCATCCCTTCCCATGCAGGGCACTTCCCCACACACTGCCCTCTCTTTCACCTTGAATAAGCTCCCTTTGCTCTGGGCTAGGAGCGGAGGTTGACCGCAGGGGCCGGCAGAAGTTTAGAGAAGCAGCCGATAATTACAGCAGAGGAGATAAAAGCAGAGAGAGGAAAGAGATTTGCAGACTTAGTGGGATAAGCGGCACTCAGCTAAAGATCTGTGGGGCAAAGAACCCCTCACTGTTGTTTATAGCAACCAGTGACCAAAAAGAAAGGCCAGACTTCTCACGGATGTCACCACTGTCCCTTTCCAAGCTGAAACAGAGGCAGCAGAGGGGCACTGCTGCTGCCTGCCTGTTTGGAAGTGCTAAGGGGATGAAAGAGAGGAAGCCCTGCTGTAGCAGTGACGCATTGAAGCTGTCTTTTGGAGACCCAGGTTTGGTTTCAAGCTCTTCTACAGCCTTTGACCAAACCACTGGAGTAGGCTGGATGCAGACAGTGAGTTGTAACTTCGATGTAGATTGTCCTGCTGCAGCAGAGGTTGCTGCTTCTCTGGTCTGGTTGCTGTTCTCTGCTAGAGGAAACTCAGTTTGTTTTCCTGAGACCTGCTGTGTGATTCACCCACGGCCAGTCAGCAGGACACAGGTCAGATCTGCAGGACTGCAGGTGCTTCCCTGTGGCTGGAAGCATCACTCAGCATAGAGGTGTCCATCAAAGCAGGGAAAGCTGTGGATAAGAACGCCAGAAATGGGCTCCTTTCCTGGAAACACGGGAGACCATCAGCGTCCTGAGAGGGCAGCAAGCTCTGAGCGCAGGTCGCTGATGATCCGCCTGTAGCATCATCTGAGAAGCGCAGTTCAACACTCACCCCCAGCGTGTTTGTGCTGTGCTGCAGAGCAGGCAGAGCCTGCGCTTGCTCTTTCTGCTCGCGGTGGAGCATGGGCAGGCTCGCCATGCGGAAGGAACGACCAGCTCCGGAGGACAGCTCAGATTCCAGGTGGAGCGTGGCTATGGAAGTGTTTCCCCATTGCCGGCGGACAGAGCCGCCTGGGACACGGCTCCTGGTGCAATGCTTTTGTTGTCTGCCCTCTCCTAAGGTGAGAAGCTCCCATTGAGGAAGCTGCCGTTCTCATTAGAGTACCATTTCCACTGTTTGCAATTAGACAATTCCCAAGCTCGGAGTTCATCGCACACTCAAGTGCTTCCCTGAAGAAGTGCCCAGCACTCTGCAGGATTGCCCCCTCTGGGGATACCCACTGCAGCAGCAGTCGCTAGAGGAGGACTCTGCTTTTAAACTTGAAAAGGAATTGGGTTAGTGGGAAAGGCACAGGGTTAAAACTCCGAGGACGTGGGCCCTGCTCCTCATCATTTTGCTGGCTCCAGGTGTTGTTTAGGCAAGGCACTTCCTTCCCTTTGGCCTCACGTTCCTCTTCCATGAGATGGGGATTGTGGCTTTGCATTGGAAACGGTCTGAAGTTTGCATGTGAGGAGTGGAAGAGCCCCGAGCTCAAACCTGTCTCCAGGGCTTCACCTTGTTTTAATTCAGCCCCAAGAGTGTTTAAAGCATCCGGCAGAAGGGGGCAATGTAATAACAGCGGCACAAACACGTGGGGTACTTCCCAAGCCGAATTCTTTTGCATCTGCAAGTTTTGTCCTTTCATTGCACAACGCATGAGCTGCAGTAACGCTTTGCATCCCCAAACCGCAGCATCATCCCCGGGAAGATCTCTAAGCAGTCTACAAACATTCATTGATTGCTTGACAAGCATGAAACTGAAGGGTGACTCATTCAAAATGACAGGAGGGATACAATAAGCTCTTGGATTTAGGGAATACTTTTGCCTTCCGGTCCTCCCAGCAGATAAGATCGCCGGCTAACGGTACCCTCTTGGTGTTTAATGAATAATGTAATGCATCCACTATCCGAGCTCAGATAACGGGCTTGTAACACAGCCTAACATGCTTCCCATAGCATCACGTTGAACTGCGCTTGCAGTCAGCCCCTGGTGTTGTGTCCATCGCATTGCAGGGCTGCTTCCAACGCTGTCTGCATTCTTTTTTGCTATTTTCCACATGGAAAAAAAGCATGGGATTACTTCCTCCCCCTCCAAGAAAAATGTTTGCTTTCTAAAGATACCTTTTTTTTTTTTTTTCTCTCCTTCAACAGTGAAATACCCTCAGTGGCCTGGACTAGAACGTGTTTCAACTTGCAATTATTATTCCATAGTATATTACATCGGCTGCCATCCCAGAACCCCAGGTAATCACTTCCGCATTCTCTTTGCCAAGACAGGGGAAAGCAGCCTGACAAAGGATCCTCTTCACCTGATACACCCAAATTCCTGCTTGCACCCAGCAGAACAGCCAAGGTCCCCAGGCAGAATACTTCAGATGAGTATTTTGGTCTGAAACCGGTTATTTTGGACCAAATCTATTGCTGTGCTGCCTGCAGAGCTCAGCCTCCATCCTGCAGAGCTCAGCCTCCATCCCCCAGGCCTCTTGCTCTCATTTCTCTTCCCGAAGATTTATAGTAATTTCTCCCATCTCCCTGATTTCTTCATAAGAGAAAAGATCACTTCAGGGACCTGCTTCTGTCTCCAGCTGCCCTGTTTAACACCTCCAAATATTCCTATTTATGAACTAACATCTGGGTCAGTCTACGTAGCGTAGTTTGAAAGCCATTAAGACAGATGCCTGCATTTCATTAAGCAAGATTTGATAAGGTGGGTAGGGTTACAGGGCAAGATTACTATGGGAATTCAGTGAGTTTAAACCTTCACTCCAGTTAATAAAATCAAACAATACATCATAAAAGTGTCTGGAAATTGGCTCAATAATTGAAATAGAACTGTGTGATGGATGGAGATTTATGGATGTTAATGCAGGAGCAGGGCTACATTAGAACATCATCTCTAAGTCTCTTCTGAATCCAGACCCTCGAGTCCAAATCTCTCTTTTGTGCTGGTTTTCGGTAGGAGGCTCTTTTCCAGAGGGAAGAAAACCTCACAGAATGGCTGGTCCAGTTTTATTCTGGGATGTCACTGGCCTGTCCATGAAATCTCAGGACCATCAAGTGTCATGTGATGGATATTTACATAGATGAATCTGAACTGGCTCTCAGCTGTGCCTGGATCCTCCCAACGCTGCTTGGGCAGACCCAAAGCCAGCACTTCCTTACTGTTCATGGGTCCCTGACACGTGCTGCCTTCCGCACAGTGCAGACATGCTGTGCTGTTATTACACTGGATAATAAAACCAAGGTTAAATCCAGCTAGTAGCCACCCAGCATCTTTCCATCTCTCATCTGCATCCTGACCGGAAACCAGTCAAGGAGCTCACATCGTGGCCTTTGTGCCCACCAAGACTCTTCTCCAGGACTGAGCTCTCCTTCCTCCATCCACTGCTTCTCAGATCGTGCGGACTTTTGTCCTAAATCCTTGCTCTCTCTTAGGAGCAGACAAGGAGCGTTCCCTCCTCTAGAGAGCTACGGATCTTCCCTCAACTCCATCCTTCTCCCTCAGCCCTGATGGCAGCCCTTGGTCCTAGCTGTTTATGGGAAGTGTCCCCTCTGCAGCCTTAATGAAGTGTGTGGCAGTCCTCCTCATTAAGACTCAGTGTTGTCAATAAAAGAATCATTAAAGTAGTTTGATGAGGATTGGGAGAAAGAGAAGAGGTGCTACAGCACATCTACAGGGCAGAGGGCAGCTCCATCACACACTGTAACCAAACAGCAAGGGATCAATATCACCTTTGCATTAAACTGAAGCCCATCCGTCAGCCTGAAGAAGAGCAGCATCCACAGGAGCTGAGCTCACTGCTTATTTCTGGTTTCCTATCTTTCTAATCCTTCCCTTTACAGAGTATCCTCCCCTCTTGATGCTGGTCAGCATTTGCCAGAGGCCATAGGAATGCTGTCCCAGAGCTGTCCCCTGCTTAGGATTCCAGTGGTGGCACCATTCCCACATTGGCTTCAGGAACATGCTGTTGGGAGATGCCTCTTTCATGCTGTCACCTCACAGACCACCTCCAGTGACCACTGTGGCTGCTCCCAGAGACACTTCCTTGCCACTGGCCACCTCCACAAGGGAGATGGGTGTCGGAACGGATGGACCAGTGGAGCCCGTTCATCCTAAAGGTGAGAGGATGCTTGTGCCTTATGGACAAGAGATGTGTGCCCAGTCTTCCCTGGCTCAGGTCTATGGGATTACAGCCAGGAGCCATGTGTTGAGCACAGGGGAATCTGGACTCTGGACTGAAGCATGGACTTGAGCCTGATGTACAGTCAGGTGCTGCACAGGAGGAGGAAATCTGGGCCTCTTCACTCCTGGGTTAAGCCCTGAGCTTCCTCCCTCCCTCTCAGCTCACAACTGACTCTGCCTTTCCATTTCTGGGGTGCTGTGCACAAAGCGGGCCTGGATCACCCCAACACCAGCCCGGGCACCAACACTCTTGTTTATTGCCCTGGGTCTTCTCCTGAGACGTCGTGTTTCCCTGCTGTACTACATCTTGTCTCGTCAGCCTAGAGGTTCTTTCAGGGGTTTCTGTGTGCAGTGAGGTCCTACTGTAACTAATGTGCTGGTGTGATGGAAACCGGCTACCAGGCACGCTCAGCTCCTCTCATAAATACATCCCAACACACCTGCTTGCTTCTGAGAAAGCTTCCCAGCAGAGAAAATGCAGCATGTCTGGAAGGTAAACGAACCCAGAGCCTGGCACTCTAAGCCAGGAGCAAGGTCCCCTCATTTAGTCTTGCTCTGGGAGCAGATCTGGTTGCCCGTAACTCAGAGCTGCTGACATGTTTTTGTGTCTCCTTGGCTTCAGGAACTGGTGAGCAGTAACCTGCAAGCCCTGGCCAAGCGGAGGTGCAGAAGCAAATGATGAAGGCAAGCAAAGGCCACTGAGCTTTAACAAATGGAAAAGGCTTTATGAGGCTCCTACCCAGCCTTTAACTGAATGACTTAGTCACACAAAAAGATCCACGAGCTGCTGGATACCGGGACTGACACAAGCACGGAAAGGCTGGGACTCCAGCAGAGCATTAGCATGGCCTAGCTGGTTTGTAAACCAGGAGACATTATTCAAGCAGTCAGGTGCATTACCAGATTGGAAAGTTGCCTTTTTTCTGAGCTGTTGGTCACTGTCAGAGGCAGCAAATGACACCCAGCGGCCCAGCAATTTGCCCTGGAATGGCAGGAGCTGGGATACAGGAATAGATGGACCAGCATCTGTTCTGAAATGGCAGGAGCTGCAGTACCGGGAAGAGAGGACAAAAGGGCAAGTCAGTGCTCTATATCCAGGGATACTGAGCAAGATGAATACAGGGGCTGGAAATGAACTTTCAGTGCTGCAGCACCAGGCGAGGTGAACAAATAACCTGAGCCGCTTTAATGAAGCCTGTGATCTTCCACCTCCTTTGTGTGATGGGTGTCCCAGGGTCAGCGTGTGCCCGCACGAGCATGCACACATCCTTATCTTATCTAATTACTCCAAGTTTCAGATTCATTTCGGTGCAGCTGCTTGAAAGGGCTGTTATCAGCCAGGGCTTTGTGGTTTAACCTTGGTCCCCTTTTGTTGTTAACCTTTCCCCGTGGCAGAGAGGGGAAGGAGAGATCCTGATGCGCCAGGGGATGGGGGGGAGAGCAGCAGGGAACTGGTGGGTCTGCCCCCCCCTTGGCTTTGTGCTTTCAGCCCCACGTCAGGCAGTGCGACAGGAGACAGGGCTCTTACCTGCAGTGACAGCGCTGCGCCCCAGCCGCACGCACCAGCCCGGGCAGGGACACGTCTCCTGCCGAGCCCCCCGCATCCTCCGGGATTCCCAGCAGCGCGGTGCGGCTCTCCCGGCTTGCCTCGCATCCTCAGCTCCTCCAAGGCTGCCCTGCTCTGTTTCCATAGCTACACCCAATCGCATCCGCCTTCCCGTGAGATCGCATTTCGAAGCAAGACAAGCCTTCAAAGGAATTTGTCCGTTTAACAGAATAGCGTTAGGAGAGAGACCGTCTGCTGAACCTGGGACCTCAAGTGGTTATGTGGGGGGGCTTTTATCACCCAGGGAGGCAGCTTTACATCCAGAGCCCACAGAGCTTGATGCTACACAGCAGTGCTGCAGGGGAAGTTGCCAGGCACTGCCAGGACTGCCCAGCCTCCTGCCCAGCTGAGCACAAACCGATCTACGCATCCAGAAGTGGAAGTGGCAACTGAAAAGGGAAGGAAAACCAGGGCATTTGCCTGGGAACCAGCGTGCCCAGCTCCATCTGCAGCTGCCTAAGATTGAGAGGAAGGCTTGGCTTGGGGCTAAGGCTTTGGGCAGCAGCACCTATGTCTCCGTGGCAGCTGAGCCTCCATGCTTCAGTATCCCTCAGTAAAATGGATTTAATAGTAACAACAACTGCTGCACAGTCAACCTGGGCTTAGCAAAACCCTCCTGTAGGGAACATCCTTGGTGCTGTCTCCAGCTGCCAGGACCATGCATGTGTAGTCCAAGAGCATCTGGGATGCAACAGTGCCAGCGTTCACACACGATGCTGCTCTCAGTGCTTTATGGTAACCTTACGATCTATAGCAGAAGACCAAAAGGCACCCCTGCAACACAACTCAGGTGTTGAGGAGGAAAGATCTAGAGCTTTACTGTTGCCATAAACACTGCACCAGCGGCACGTCTGTTGGGTGAACATGCTCTTAAACAGTGATCACACCCACGGCAGCAAAGGAAAGCAAACCCACCCCAAACACCTGCAAAACAAGTCACTGCTTGCTTGACGTAAGGAAAGAAGTCTTCCAGAGCCTAAACATGATCAATTCAGGTACCCTCGGCTCCCTCTTTATGCTTTCAGATCCTTGGGTGAGCTCCAGCAAGGCAGTGAACGTGTGAGATGACCCTTTCCTTTGCAGTTGCATGAACATTTCTTCCTCTGAGATTTGCATTGATCCGGTTTCATTGATCCTCCTGGCATATCCGAAGGCAGCTTCTCCTGTCTAAGGGACCTGGTTCATGCCTTTAGAAACTCAGTTTTAAAGGCAGGCTCAGCAAGCAGCTGCTTTTATTTGTAGGCTGTAATGAACTGAGGGGGATTTCTACACAGACCTGTTTAAATATTTATCCCTAAACACCTCCAGGTGAGAACACGGATACGGATCCATCTGCTCTGCACGTCCACCTCCACCACACACACCAGCACTTCTTGCATACGCTCCGAAGCACTCAGATGTGTCCGGAGCCTCAGGCAGCTGACAGAGATGCACGTTTTGCTCCCATGGGAGACCCTGAGCTCTCTACATCCTGACTCATGAAACCCTTCCTGACTGGGAGATGCAATGGGGATGACTCCTGCAATGGATACGCTTTCTAGCAAGGCAATCTCCCCCTGAACTGCAGTGACATTCCGTGTGCTTTAAGACCTCAGCATCTTGTACACGAACCTTTTCTATGTGCTAGGATAATAAATACGTGTTTGCTAGCAGGATATTGCAAAGGAAGGATGGGATCCTGCACACTTAACCCATGGGAAATCTTAAACTAGTCTTTGGAATCACTGATGAGCTTCATCTCATGCAATGCCATTTTTGGCTTGTAGAGCACAGGTTGCATTTATTGCTGGTCATAAAGCAAGTTAAAGTGTGCGACCCTGCCATTTGCCTGGGTAAGACACAGAAGTAGGAATGGCTGCTACAATCTAGGCCCCTTCCTATGCAGGATGAAGGAAAAGGGGAAGTTTTATTGCAGAACAACCCGTTAGAGGGGGGAGCCTGCCTTTACCTGACACAGATCCAACCCCCAGCTCCGGTCGGGCCAGGTGGGATCAGCCCCACACAGCCCCAGGTGAAGCTGCTCTGCAGCAGACGCACTGGATTAAGCGATAACGAAAGAGATGCCCAGGTGCCACCTCTTAAAGCAGTGATGGAGAAGGTCAGCCCCGGCCGGGCACTCCTGACCGCAGCGCTGGCTCCCAGGAGCTGGGCATCAGCTGCCTATAAAGAGGTGGGTTGGATGAGGAGGAGCTCCTAGCGCAGAGGCCCACGGTTCCTCCCCTCTTTTTGGGGTGTCCCCGCCCTTCCTGTGCCTTCCCTTCTCCCTCCGCCCCTGCCCCGAGGGACGGGCGCATCAGCCGCGGGTTTGGCGCCCGTGGGACGGAAGGTGACGGGTACCATGATCCCAGAGGACGTCCAGAAGCTCCTGGAAGGTAACCACGGCTTCCTCCTTGCTTCCCCTTCTGCTTAATGGGGAAATGTGCTGTGGCTGCAGGGGCAGAAGCTGCGAAGCTTGCTGTGCCTCCCTGCTGAACCAGAGAGGGAAGTGGAGGGGCTGTGGGCACTGCTGCTTCTCGAAGCTGATGGTTTTGGGGTCCCAAGGTTACGTGTGCCCTCCCTAACCCCCCTGAGAGCTTATGGGATGTGTCTTGGTGCTCAGGGCTTTGTAGGTGCCTCCATGCCTGCGTAAGGGTAGGGAAGCTCTTTGGTTGTCTCAGGGCCTGGGAAAGGGGGAAGGATGCAAGATTAGGGGGTTTCCTTGGGCAGGGTTGGGTGTCCCCTGTGCGTGCATTCGGTTCGGGTGTTGAGGGTCCGTGGGTGAGCACCTCCGGGGTAAGGCAAGGGAGCAGGCACAAAGGGTGGAAGAAGCTCGTGTGCTGCAGTTAGCTTGCTCAGGGGGCTTTTGGTGTGGCTGTGAGAGGGATGCCTCCTGGCTTTAGCTGCTGTGTGAGTGTTCTGTGTGGCATTGCGGGTGCAGTGAGCTGCATCCTCAGGAAGGCTTCAACCCCACTGAAAATGGGGCTACAACGGAGAGAAGCGCTGGCTCCAAACCCCCCTTCTGCTTGAGAGCCTGAATGTGGCTTCCTGAGGCCTCAGCTTCCGAGTGAATGAGCTTTTCTGAGCCCTGGCACCGTTTACTTCTATGGGTAAGGCTTGTTTTTCATGGCTTTCTTAACAAACTTGAGCTGCAACACCTCCACTTGTTGCAGTGGTGGGTCAACCGTGCTGAGCTCTTCTATTCAAACATGCTTCACAGCCATAAGGGAGTTCCGCATGGGCTTTAGCAACTATTGCTGAGTGAGAAGTACTGATGGAGGTGGCCGCATTAGAACCTGCCCATCAATAAGTCCTCAGAGGTGCTGCAGGCTGGAGGCACGGCGTGAGCCCGTCACTGATCAACAGTGCATGTGTAAGGACACATCCTGCCGCCGCAGCTGCGGGTGGGTTGGTGGTGGGAAGGAGCCGTTAGCATCTCGCTGTGGAGATGCCACAAGGCTTCGTGACCTTTTGCTTCCTGTTGTGATGGCTCCTGGCAGCACGGGGCGCTCCCCCATCCTCTTGGAGATCACAGGATCCCAGCCAGGTTTGGGTGGGAGGGGACCTCAAAGCTCCTCCAGCTCCAACCCCTGCCACGGGCAGGGACCCCTTCCACTAGAGCAGCTTGCTCCAAGCCCTGTGTTCAACCTGGCCTTGAGCACTGCCAGGGATGGGGCAGCCACAGCTTCTCTGGGCACCCTGTGCCAGCGCCTCAGCACCCTCACAGGGAAGGGCTGCTTCCTCTTATCTCCAACCTGAACTTCCCCTGTTTCGGTTTAAACCCATCACCCCTTGCCCTATTGCTCCAGTCCCTGATGAAGATGCGGGATAACTTCCGGCCCTGGGACGTGTCAGTCTCGGAGCCCATCAAAGCTCCCTTCCAAATGCTTTGTGTCTTCCCCCAGATGGAGGTGTGAATTTTCCCCTCTGTTCTGTGCTCAGGGGCTTGGGTGAAGCTCACCCTCTCCTGGTTTTGATGTGCAGCGCTGACACCTCTGTAAACAGCTCATTTCTGCACCTGCCACCTCCCTTTAACTTGGATTATTTTCTTGTTAGCTGACTGGTTTTAATTGAAGGCTTCAGATCTCCTTCCAAAGCACAGCCTTTGTTTGCTGACAGGTAGAGCAGGCTATGAATGGAGATTAATTGCATGTCACATACCCTGGATCAAACTTGCTGTGTCTTAACAATCCACGCCGTCTTAAGGCCTTCCAGTGGCTGAGGAGGTTTCTAGCTCTGCAGGCTGGAAATGGAGGTGCTTGAACTATTGCAGCAAACTGCATCGGTGTAAGACCCCTTGTATTTAAAGGAAGAAGTCCCAAGTAGAGGAGGCAGTAATGTCTGCTTCCTTGCACTAAATGTGGTCCATGGTCTGTTGAGTGATGCGCAGATGCTGAAGGCTTGTTGGTCTTGCATGGTTATCACATAAGCCATCTCCGAGGTTGCAGTGGTTGGAAGCCAGCACAATATGGCTATTCTCTACACTGCAACAACTATATTGTTTGAAGTCCCACCTCACTTTGGGCTCAGCCAGGTCCCTTTTAAAGCTACCTAAGGGTATTTCCTGTTTGTTGAGCACAAACTACTTCTGAAGGCTGAAAACTGATATTTCACTGCAGAAACCCAGGGCTTCTGTTGTCCTTTGTAGGAGCAAAGGCAGTCTGGTTATCTTCCCTTCACCTGCCTTGCTTGGGCCTCTTCATTTCAGGAAGTGGGTCTGGAAAGCTATTTCCTTGCTGCAGTCTGGGCAGGAGGGGATGCTGACACTTGCACAGCCTCAATGCTCATTTAGAAGTAAGCAGCAAAATGCTCTGGTTTGTGAGGGCAAATAAACCGGAGCCAGCATTGATGCAGCATCAGGAGTAGCTCTGGAATTTAAACATCGGGGGATTCGGGGTTGAGGCTTGGATGCTGAACATTTGGGAAGCTGTTCTCAGTCCCCTTGTTGCCCATTGCACAGGGGAGAATGGCCCCTTCATCCCATTGCAGGGGGATGGATGGAGATTGCTTCAGTTCTCAAGGTTTTCTCTGACTCAGCTCCCCAGCAGCAGGAAGGCACAGCTGGGAAGTGTTGTTTCATAATGAAGCCATCCTTTTCTGAGCTTGCAGAAAGGTGGAGAAATGCTGTGTATGAGAGTTCCTGGCTTGGTTTTGACAAGTGGGATGGGACGGTAACAGCCTTTGAAATCCCTGCCTGTCTTTGGATGCATCCTGGATGTGTTAGTGTGGTGTCGGGGAAGCTCAGGGTGTCTGCACCCTGATTTGTCCCAGCCAGCTGGGCTGATGAAGTGCAGGGGGGATCGTGTGAAGCTGCAGGTAATGCTGGAGCAGGCTGGTGCAGTGTTACCTGGCACAGCTGAACCATAGTGATTCTGTGGGACCAGTTCCTCCAGGCACGGAGTGTGGGATCCCTGGTGGCAGAGGGGTGGGAAAGAGCACAGGGAGGCTACACAGGGCACCTTAATACCCTTCAGCTCTGCTCATTGAGTGCTGATTAACTCCTAGAATTTAGTGCTGCTATTCAAAGGGTATTTACTACCTGGGCTGCAGTGGCTGTGACAGGGCTCTTATGATGCTGTGTATCTCCCGCAGGATTAAAGCGGGTAACTGCAATTGCCTTTAGAAACTCCCCTGAAACACTTGATGAAATCTCAACTGGTTCCCCCCCCTCTCCTTTACCTTTTTAGCTGCAGGAAATGAAAAGGAGAGTCCTGTAAACTTTGTGAGTGGATCACAGAGAGCAGTCCATAAACATCAAGAATATAATGTTACCGACAAGCAGTAAAGCTAACATTAGGGTGATTTACTCTCGAGCTGCTTATATATTGCTCTTCCTGATCCACTTGGAGAGTTTATGGTTAGGCTTTCTTTTTCATTTCCTGGTGCTATAAACATAGTGGCTGGCTCTGGAAAGGGGCTCTGCCTGCTTTGCACAAGTGTCCCTGGTTCTACTATAACTTATCCAGCTGATCTATGCTGACATGCCAGTCAGTAAATACTGTGTTAGAGCTAATCGCATCCTCATGGAGCTAATCTAGGCTTAAAAATGACAGAGGGATGCAGCTGATGCTTGCATAAGTTCTGGGAGCAGTTTGTTTTCATGCTTGTTCTCTCACAGTGGAAATACAGCCTACACACACACACATATATATATATACACACAGTACATAGCTTCTCTTGCTGAGCCATTTCTACTGTGCTGGTTTGTATATAATAAATTGTCCCCTTAGCCTCATCTGTTCTTCAGCAGTAAACTCCTCGGAGCAAGATATATCCCTCGTGCTTAGATATATGTACTTGGGTACTTCCTATGTAATCTGTAAGCAATGCAAGCCTCGGCATTGTTAGACGGGTCATAGGCTGGTACTGTGTCTTGGATGTACAATTAGAACTGCAGAGAGAGGTACTGGAAACACAACTTAGCCTAAGGATTATGAGATTGGTTTGGGATTTAAAGAGGCCTCACTTGGATGCTCTGGCAAAGCCTTTGTCTTATCCCAGGCAGGCTGCCTAGGGCTGAATTACTAGAGGTGAACTTGGAGTTAATAGGCATTTTGGCCTGATGCATCTGTGCTCCTGGAGCAACCACAACTGCTGCTGGATGGAGGCGAGGGTCAGGAAGTGATGCTGTGAAGGAGTGTTACTGCCCATCTTTAAGCTTTAAGATGAGCTCTTAGGCAGAAGATCCCCCCTGTGAGGGTGTTGAGGCCCTGGCACAGGGTGCCCAGGGAAGCTGAAAAGAGAACTGGACCACTAAGGACGTGAGCATTATGGTCTGGATTGACTCCTCCTTCCCAGGCTGCTGTGGGGAGGGTTGAGTCTCCTTGGTCCTGCCCATCTGTCACTCTTTAGAGGAGGTGGGAAGTGGTCCTTATTGCTGGGGGATGCCCTCAGTGTCCTTCCTTATGCTCCTTGCTTTAAAGAGCTCATTTTTCCCCCCTTTTTATCCTCCCCCATCCAACCTCTAAACCTTTCTTGAGTGTGTCATGAGCAGGCAACGGAAAAGACCTGGGGCTCAAGGTTGGAACAGAAAAAGGTGTTTTCTCATGTGGCATTTTGATCTTGAGCTGTGCCCGGAGGTGAAGGAGCCGTGCCCCTTCCTGGGCTGTGCTAAACAGCGCTGGCTGTTGTGCTGGCAGCTGAAGCATGAGGAGCTGAAAGCCTTGCAAGCAAGGTATTAAACTGACATTAGTGGCACAGCATGGGGCGTGAGGTAAAGGTTGGAGAGGCCTGTGGGTGTACAGCACCACAGCTTTGAAGCCAGCCTTTCTTCTGCTAGGGGATGCGAGCAGTGATGCTGCTCAGGTACAAGGGTGATATTCTCCTCTACAGGGCTGCTGTGATTGGAGCGGGTTTGTTCTCTGGGATTTGAGGTGGTTCTGTAAAGAACATAAATATTTATGCAAATGGAAGACACTTAATCCTTTTATCCTCCAGTTCACGTGGAATTTCTGCATATAGATGTGGTCTCCAGGTGGGAGAACACCATATTTACTGTTGCCTGGCTGTCTCCGCTGAGCTAGCCCAGGGTGTAGGATTTCAGAGGTAACCTTGCAGGAGAGCCCATGTTGGGATGATGATGATGCTGCTGCTGCACAACCAGCCTGGTTTTCAGTGCTTGTCCTTCAGGAAGATCATCCCAGTTGTTTGTTTGCCTTATACCATGGCAATGAAAGAGAAGCTCTGTAATTTTTAGGTCCTCTTCTATCCACAATCACTTCAATGTCTCAACTCCTCCAAATGAAGTCTTGGGTCTCAAGATCAGACTGCTTGGTACAGGGCTTTGAGGGCTTCCCAGTGCAGTCAGGGCCAGGTTTCTTAGCCAAGAGCTGGTATTCCTCTGCCTGTGAGTTTTAACCTGTGACTCTTCCCCAGATGCTGAGGGCTACCTGGCAGATGGGCTGCAGAATGAGAAGCTGAGTGCTAAAGCAAGAGAGCAGAGGGATGCGATTCTCCTTGGCTTCCAGCAAGTCAAAGCCAGGTTTGTGTTGTCTCATTGCTTTCTATTGGGAGTCCTTCAGAGTAATGTCATGTCTTGGGGTGCCACGTGCTGTAGTCAGTTGGACAACTGGCCCATGGCCTGGCAGTTGATGGGCATTCAGGGCTTGGTATAATGTGAATGCACTGCACACTGGTTTGTGCCTTCTTCAACCAGTTTTATGGGTGTCTGCAAAGTTGTTGCGTGTTTCAAAGTAAAAATCCTTGCCTTGGGCTCTGCTGTGCAGCTTCTTGCCTCTGGGTCTCTGATTCTGTCCTGTTCTTCCCTCTCCCTTGTGCTAGAGAGGATTCTAGGGGAAGAATCCATCACTTGTTTCTTAGGCTTGTGGCTACATCAGTGCATGGCAAAGGCTCATGCTTCTGGCTTGCTGTGCAAAGCATCTGTTTCACAAGTGGCTCCTGAACTCAGATCTGGCTTGCCTGGACCTTTGCTGCAGTAAAAAGGGATGAGAAGGAGGTCTGAAATTAAAACTTGGGTTCAGAATCTCGTGTCGGCCAACGTGAGCTGTGTCATTTGGGTAAGCGCATGAAGTAAGCAGGGGTTGTTCTGTTGTGCTAGTGGAAAATCAAGGATCATAAAGAGAGAACAGGTTACTGGAGGCTTAAATAAAGCTTTCAGCCTCAGCTACATTACATTACATGATCCAAAGCTTGCTGTTAATGCTCTATTACAAGGTATGAGTCGTGTCACTTGATGTCCAGGCCTGACAATGAAGCTCAGGGTGGCTGACTGGTGCAAGCATCCGGTTTAACTAAAACTGCTGTCGAGGCCCTGAGAAGGGGAGGATTTTATCCTTTGGAAGGGCACAGCCAGCCTCTATTCCCTGCAGCCCCGCTGCAGAACTTTGCACGACGTCCTGCTGGATCTTAATCGATCTTTCCTGCTGCCTAATTAAGCATCAGTTTTACTCAGCAACTCGGGACTGTGTAATTATCAGCCTGGGTTGCCCTGAATAATTGAAGCAAGCTGAAGGCAGAAGATGAAGCCTTTGGAAACTGGGGCTGTGGCATCTCTAATGGCAGAATGTGCCCTGTGATGTTGCAGAGGAAAGGGGTTTCGTTGCAGGCTTACAACAGATTGCTGTGGTTTAGCTCCCCTCATTGAGCTGGGATGGAAAGAGTTAAATAAGCAGAATTCTGAGCCTGAGGTATTTGGACATCGAGTCAAGCTTTTATTTTATCTGTTCTAGAAACGTGCAGCTTTAAAAGTGACAACTCTTTATTTGCACATAGTGCAACTCGAATGAACTACAGACAAATGGCATGGAACTTGATAAATGTAAGGCAGCTGGTGAGCTTGGAGTTCCTGCCTTGTTCCTGCTTCCCGAAGTAGGTGGTCTGTCTCCATGTGCTGCTTGAGTTATGAACAGTGGTGGAGAGGTGGGGAAAGATGCTGCCATGGTCATCATCCTGCGGACCTCTGGCTTCCCAGTGTGTGTGGTTTGATGTGCCCGAGAAGGAGCAGCCTTTAGGGTCCTGGGGCAAACCCTGGTGCTGTGATGCAGAACGCAGCCTGGGCTTTTAGCTCTATCTCAGCCTAAGAGTTCAATTTGGGATGCAGCTTTTAGAATGGAAACTCCTTGGAAAAGCAGCGTTGCTGAAGCAGCCTGTGCGTGGGGAGGAGACGGGGGATGCACGTTCCTCCTGGATGCTCAGGTTAAGATATGGGCCCTAATCCTGTTGCTTATTGAAATAAATGGCAGGTACTTCTGGGGGGGAAAGGGAGCCCCTGGAGCAAAGCCTGTGGGGTGCTGCCCATTTCCTACTTGTGTTTTATTGCTCAGTGGCATTTGGAAAGGGTGAGAAGAAGTCTGTATACAAATGTGCTTGCTCTGACCTGAGCCATTACTGCAATGATTTGTGGTGGGAGATGGCAGTAAGGATGACTGTATTTTTGATTCAAAAGGATCTCTGCAGGTCCTGCTCTTGGTGCTGAGGCCCAGGTTTGTCTCTTGGGGAGCTTCCTGTGGCTTTTGTGGCTGCTGTGCAGGAAATCATCAGCCATGGGCTTCAGGAAGCGCCTGCCTCCCCCCAGCAGCCCCTGTGCAGGGTGGAACCCAGCTCAAGCGTGTGGGGTTTCATTCTCGGGGTCCATAACAGAAGCTCAACTGCTGGGGGAAGGCACCCACAGCTCTGAAAGGGAAGAGCTTCACCCTGAGCCAGCCTCAATACCTGCTCCTGTAACTTGGCCATCGCTG
Source organism: Pezoporus wallicus (assembly GCF_028554395.1). NCBI lineage: Eukaryota > Metazoa > Chordata > Aves > Psittaciformes > Psittacidae > Pezoporus > Pezoporus wallicus. The sequence continues at coordinate 477,506 of NW_026640978.1, forward strand.
CTCTCCCCATGGCCTCGTAGCATCCCCCCCCCAGGAGGTCTGCAGATGACTCCGATGGGAGCAAGTGCTTGGGTTTGATGCCTGCATGTGCTGCCTGTGCTGATGCGTTGTTGCCCCCGTGGGGAGCAGTGCCGTGGGCTGTGCTTGCAGTTTATCCCTTTCCCAGGCAGGTTGGGGTGGCTCTGCTCGAGGAGCGGGGTCGCAGGGAGCGGCTGTGGGAGGCAGCCCCCAAATACCCAAGTTATGGGGCCCTGCACTCTTTTACTTTCGGAATCGAGTTGGTTGTTTAAAGAGCACTGCTGAAACTCAACAGTGGGGGTGGTTTTCCCCCTCCCTAACTCGGATCCTGTTCCATGTTGAGGTATTCCTATGGAAACCCAGGCCTGGCATTTCCCCCCCCTAAATCATCTCTTTGCTTTTGCTGCTAATCTCTTTTTCACTTGCTGTCCCTGGCAGCCAGGAAAACAAACCCAGGAACACATCTGGAGGCTTGGTCCCCAGGTGTAATCAGTGCAAGGGATGAGGCTCTCCCTGGACACCTGTGTCCTGACTGCAGGCTGAGGACTCTGTGCCAGCCCTGAATAGGGGCAGTGTTTGTGATGGATCAAACCTGCTTAACCCCTTTGGTTTGGAGAGCAGGGCAGGATGCGGTGCCAGGGCAGAGCTTTGCTTGCCCCCCCCCAGGAGTCATCAGCTGCTTGTTTTATGCCTGTTGGTGCTGAGGGTTTGTCTCAAGTTGTTCCTTAGGAACACTGCTGCTGTTCCCTGTGTCCAAACAAAGCTGCTGCGGGGTGGGAGCAGATGTCCAGCACCTGGGATGCATCGGATACGTGGCTCCGCTCAGGAGCACAAACTCGTTCTTCTCCTTTGGTGAGAGCAGCAACAAAGAAGAAAGTCTTCTTGCTGTTAAATGACCTCACCTCAGTGCTTCGACATTGCCAGAGCACTTACACTGGCAGGGGGTGAGAGGGGGAGAAAGGGATTTATTGAAGAAGCTATGGAGATAAATGGTTCCTCCACCTCCTTGGAGTGGGGCACTCATTGGAACTCCCTGTTGGGAGGCAAGTTTGCAGCGATGGAAACAAATCCTTAGTGTTTTTTCCCTTCTCCCTGAGGTGAAATGTAATAGGGCTGAGGGGAGAGTGGGGCAGGGCTGCTGGGTATCAAAGCAGGGGTGAGGAGAAAGGGGCTTAATTCATGTTGAGCTTCTCGCATGCACCCACTAGGAAACCCGAAGTAGACGCTGAAACCCTACCTTTAATTTGCTCTTTGGTGACAAAACCAATGGTGTGAACCTGAGGCCAAATCCTGCTGCTCATAACTAACACACAGGAGCCCTGTCTCACACTGCTGCCTGCAGCAGGAGCCCCAGCATAGACCAGGCTTGGTTTAACAAGCCCCAGCCCTCGTTTTCCTGCCTTGTTCTCTAACCCTCTTTAACACCGATGGCAATGTTCCCAGCACTAACTCTGTGCTATTGGTGAGGAGCAGTCTGCACGCAGTCTTTTAACTCTGCACTGGAGCTTCTCACATATCCAGGTGATGTCCTGGCCCACCAAGGAGAGCCTGTGGAAAACAAGGTCTTTCCTGGACCGCCCCAGCTGCCATGCTGGTATCCATGTGCAGTATCACAAGCTCCTCTCCTGGGTGAGTGATTTAGGGGTCTCACATTAGTCTGAGGTGAGGTTTCAGTGTCTGATAGCGCCACTGTTGTTGTATGTGGTTCACACATGCTGTCGCAAACCAGTTAGCTACTGGTTTGCAGGGGTAGCTCATCTGTAGATGCTTCAACACTAGGGAACTTGATTCCTTCTGTGGGAAGGCATCATAGTAGGACTGGAAAAGATTCACTAATGGAAATACATCCAGAATTTTGTCTAAAGCAGTGTGTTTGCCTTGTTTTAATAAACTTCAGCCCATATTAACTACATTTATTACTTCACTTTTCAACCTTCTTTCATAGTTTTCAGATTGAAATGAAAGACAATGCAATTTCAGGGTAATTTGGCTTCATTACTGGAAATGCACTGCCTGTAATTCCTACCACTGTTCAACTCATTATGCTGAATAATGTGTGAGACCAAGATAAAAAGGAATGTAAGGATGTGACCTGATGGGCAGATAATTGAGCTCAGCGCATTAGTGCCAGGGCTGGACCGTGGCCCCACCACATTGGCCTTAATTAGGCAAAGTGCTGTTCTCCTCCTTCATATTCTTCAGAGGGCTGGAAATGCATTTGCTCAGCAAGGAAATGATCTTGCTGAGCAGGATTTCATTCACACTTACTCTGGCCATTAAATACAGATTTGTTCTGTGCAAAAATCCAAGCAAGTCCCTGGCACTTTGCAGTTCTTAGACTTGCATTTTCTAGCCCAAAAATGAGCTCCTGAAATTGGTTTTCCCCCTTTGTGCAGGGGAGATGTGGCCCTGCCCAGGGTGGGGATGCAGAAGTGTGTGTTGCACCAGTTGGTGTTAATGGCGATGTAAAGCATCTCGCCACCCCGCACTGGCGCGTTGCTGCGGCAAGTCCAGAGGAGGCCACGAGGATGCTCAGGGGCTGGAGCAGCTCCTGTGTGGAGCCAGGCTGGGAATATTGGGGCTGTTCAGCCTGGAGAAGAGAAGCTGTGGGGAGACCTCAGAGCAGCTTCCAGTGTCTGAAGGGGGCTACAAGGATGCTGGAGAGGGACTCTTCATCAGGGACTGCAGTGATAGGACAAGGGGTGATGAGTTCAAACTGAAACAGGGGAAGTTCAGGTTGGAGATAAGGCAGAAGCTCTTCCCTGTGAGGGTGCTGAGGCGCTGGCACAGGTTCTTTTTAAAGTCTGGGCAAATTTCTCTTGGGATGTTCCCGATTTATTCAGTAATCTCAGTAGGGGAATTTTTCCCTCCTGTCTCCTCTTGGGGAGTACAAAGGAAGGAATTCTCTGTTAATACATGGTGTGGTGGGGGCACAAATTCAATTTGTTATCATATTCTACCTGCTTTTATACCTGGGATGACCACAGCCATTCACTCTGCCAGTAATGCAGTTTGGTGCCTTCTGGGTTAGGCTCCTTTCAGTAATATGCATCATTTTCCATCCCAGCTGATAAAATTACCCCTGTTTCCCCATCCATTTCCTTGTGAATGCATTGCTAATCTGAAACCTGAGGACTGTAAATGATTGAAGCTGTGTAACCAGAGTCTTTGCATAGCTACCACTGCTGTACCATTTAACAGAACCCATCTGAAGCGGTTTGTAACCCACTTTGCTAATGGTGAGCTCCCCAATCCCATTTTCAGCTGCTTTTTTCTTTTGCCCTCTCTGAAATCCTGTACAGCATTGATTTTTCAAGCTCTTCTTTGTGCAAACATTAAACCCCAACAAATCCTTGTGCAAATGAGACCGTCTTGAGCTACCTAATGCAATAACGTCTGTGGCGATGGTCGTGTTCTTCACTGGACAGGAAAACACAGGAAATTTGATTGAAACCTGACTTTATGGTTCCTGCTGAAATGGAGTCTGAGAGGGAAGTGGGGTTTGGACTCTTTAGAGGCTTTAGAGCTGCAAAGAGGCCATTATAACCATCAAGTTTGACCTTGTGCATCATACGGAGCATAAGATTTCAGACAGCAATTTGTGCTTCTGGTCCCCAATGGATCTGGTTTGAGTCCCTCAGCTCTGGGGTTTGCTGCAGGCGCTGGATGCTGGTCAGCAGACTTGAGCTGTGGACGGGAGGAAGGGGATGTTGATAATGGATGTTACTGGATTTCTGTGCATTGATGGGGTTTGTGACCCCCCCAAACCCTCATGCAACAGGAGATGAGAGGTCTGGGGTAGATCTGCTGCTTGGGTTTTGTGTAAAGGTTGGAAACGTAGGGATAAACCCAAGTCCTCTTGGTGCTCCAAGAGAACACCAGGCCTGTGCTCATCCCAAAGGGCAAATCCAGACCCAGTGTGGCAGGAGTAATACTTCCATGGTGGGAATTCTATCCTTAGATGTTCCAGGGCTTAATCTGCTTTCCCTTTTTGAACACAAAGGGATATTTCTGGGTCTCCCTGCTTTAAACACTGCTGCTGAGGTGATGGCAGTGTTGAAGTAACTTCTTTGCTGGTGCTGCTTGGTCAGACCTGGAAGCATCACTATTCTCAGGTGACTGCTTTTGAGGAAAAGAGCTGTGCAAAGCAAACTCTACTCTCTGGAAGGTGGGTCCATCACACAGGACAGCTTGGAAGGGTTAGGATGTGGAGGGTTTATTGTCAAGCTCCACAGGTACCGAGCTGATGCTCTTGGGGTTGCTTCCCATCTTGTTTCTGTTATAAATCAGTGCAAGGGTAAGATCTGTGATCAAGGATCTGGTGTATCCTGGAAGCATCTTCTGAAGACCAAGTCCTGCTCTGTGCAAGCAGCAGAAGGCTCTGGTCCTTACAGGCCAGCGTTAGCTCTGGCTTAGGACTTAAAGACAATGGGTTCCAGTGGTGAACAAAGCTTTGTGGCAAACCTGCCTGCTCCGGGACTCGGTTTCCCTTTCCAATGCAACAACGACGTTTTCTTCTAGTCTTTCTCATGGCAATTCCCCCTTTGAGCTCTGCTTACAGGCTTGACTTGTGGCTTGGATCAGGTCCAGCTGGAGACGTTGCTACGAGGAGGTCGATGAATCAGAACTGGGATCTCTGTGTGTGTCGGGAGCAAAGAACGTAACCGTTTCCAGAGGGGCGAGCCCCTCTGATGTCTGCTTGTGTGTTGTGTGGCGAGTACCTAACCTCAAAGGCTACACAGTCATGGGGAACAGAGCAAATCTGGGGCTTCTGACTGCCTGGAACATGGCCCGATGGGATGAGAGGTGGGTGGTTTGTTGTGAACCATGGGGGGGAATACGTGGAGGCTGTCTCTGGTTCGCTACTGGCAGTGCAACAGTCGCTCTTTGGCTTTGGAATGGAAATGGGGTATTTTGGGGTTAGTTCCTCACTCTGCATCAAAAATCCCAGTCGATTCCTTTGGGAGCTCATTTTGCTGAAGCCTATTAGTCATTTGATAAGTTTTCCACTTCCTTAAGGTCTGATATAAACTGGACCTTCCTCTTTGGCTGGAAACTCTTTGCTGTGCTTTGCCTTTACTGGTTCTTTGGTTGGAGGGTGGATCGGAGCTTTTCTAATTAAGTGCTTAAAAGGATATAACCGAATGTATGGCCTATTCCCAAACTTGCTGCTTAAGAAAATGAATGAGAAGTTTTTATTCTTGGTGCTTGTGAGATCTAAGAGTTCTTTATTAAAGATGAAAATGTCAAAGTGATCCCCAGGCAAATAACATCCGACATAAAGAAGCTGTTGGATGAGGATTAAGCCTCTGGTTGCTGACTTCTACTGCCTGGCTCAAGGGGGAATGTGTATGGAGCAATTAGCACTTCTTTTAAGTACTTGCAGTGAGAACTGACTGGACTCTACAGAATGAACCCCTGTGGAACTGCCTTTCCCCCCCGGACAAGGCGTGTTAAGGGTGTAACGTGTTGTCACTCTGTATTGGCTTCACTGGGACCAGAAATCAGAGTTGGCCTCAGGTTCTGTGCCTTGCAGGATGGCCCAAGATGCCCAAACTGTTTCTGCTGAGCTCCTCCTCTGCTGCACTGAATCATGCTGTAGTCTTGGATCTATGAGCGTGCACATGACTTAGGGCTATGGGTATACTTGAGCTCACCCTGTTTGCTGCCTGGGTTGCTGCAGCAAAATGGGTGTTTTGCCTAAATAATTGCATTTCCTGGGTAATGCAGGAACAACCCCATGAAATCTGCTGGCCATAGCTCGCTGTTCGTGATCTGCAGGAAGGGGTGGGGGAAACATCGATGCTGAAAGCCCCCTCCCCTCTTTGACACGTACAAAACATCGGGGGGGAAAGCGCCGCTGTGCGTGAGCATCCTGCAGCCGCTGTGGGCAGTGCATGCGGGGGCCTTTCCAGCCCTCCACAGAAGTCATTTGTCCAAGGTCTCCGTGCAGCCAGTGGCAGATGAAGGAATTGGATCATTCCTCTTCTTCCAGCAGAACAAGACATTCTTCCCCCCTACTCCCCGTTATGTTTTAAGCTTTCATTCTCCGCTTAAGGCTTTCCAGAGTGCAAATGATCAAAGCAGGAGATTAAAGACACATCCTGATCTGATGAGATCAGGAGTTTTGTCCGTTTCCTTATGCTAGAGAAAAAGCAAAACCTCTTTTTGGTATTTCCTCCCCCCCTTTAAATGTGATCAGGGTGAAGCTAATGTGGCTTTGCTGGTCCAGTAGGAACTGGAACTCAATTTTACATGGTTTTTTTTAAACCATTTTACTGTATTAAAAATGACAGAGGTTAGAAACAAAGCTCTTATACTTTTATTGAGCTGGAATTACAAGTGACAGAAAATCATTTTGGCCCCAGTGCAGTAAATGTTATCACTAAAGCATGTTCAGGGGAGATTAGGACGGTCTCTCAAGCACAAGAGACAAAAGTTCACAAAGCAAGAAGTGATTTTGCTGTCCTTGTCTCACAGCCATTGTCTGGTGAGGAGACAAAAGTATTTGAACTCTTGGGAATGCTGGACCTGGGGGGTCAGGGGACTGTGGGTGCCTCTTGTGGAGCCTGAATCAGGGGGAGAGCTGTCTTGCCCCAGGTTTTGAATACTATTGACTAATGGTTGAGATCTCCAAGTGAATGCTGAGTGGCTGTAAATGGGGATTGGAGGCAAAAGGATGGAGATGCTGACCTTGGGAAGGTGATGTTGCTTCTCTAAGCTTGAGGGAGGTGTAGCTGCTGTAGGATGGATAGGAAAGAGCTGCTTGTAGAAACAGGGGGCCACTGCCCAACACTGTAGAATCCTAGAATGGTTTGGGCTGGAAAGGACCTTGAGATCATCCAGTTCCCACCCCCTGCCGTTGGAAGGGATGCCTCACGCTAACCCATGGCACCCAGGGCTCTGTCCACCCTGGCCTTGAACACTGCCAGGGACGAAGCATTTACCGCTTCTGTGGATAACCTGTGCCAGTGCCTCACCGCCCTCACAGTAAGGAACTTCTTCCTTATCTCCAACCTGAACTTCCCCTGTTTCAGTTTGAACCCATCAGCCCTTGTCCTGTCAGTGCAACCCCTGATGCAGCAGCAGCATCCGAAAGCCCAGGGAGAGGCTCTTCCTGGTGTAACAGAGCTGGTATTTACCCTGAGCCTGTTCTCCCAGGGAAGTTTCTTCTGGCTTTGCACTCTGCTTTTTGTCCAAAGCAACCAAGCCAAATACTCTGCCCTTCATCAGGATTCTGTTGGTGTTTGCTAATTCATCTGTGTCAGGAGCTGCGATGTTTGTGGTAAATCATTTTCTTCATGAAGGCTTTTAATGAGGAAATGAATTGATTGGATTTTTTGCATACTGGATTCTTGCCACTAATGCCCATAGCCCAGCCCTTTGTTACACGTCTTGCTTGTGAGCGGGTCACTCTGTGGTTTATCCCCAGCCCTTGATCTCTTTCCAAACCTCACCAGTGCTGTTCTTGAATGACTCGGATGTCGACCCAAGAGGAGCTCCAAGTGTGAGAGATGAAGAACTTACGGAGGGCTTTCCTTTCTGGCATGGGCAGCCTGTGTACTGCCCTCAGCCCTGCTGCTGGGTGGGAAGGTGTGAGATGAGCTTGAGGAAAGAGTCGTAGAGTGGAATCATGGAGTCGTTTGGGTTGGAAGGGACCTTTAAAGCTCTTTAAGGCTGCAAAGCACAAGGTCATGTAAAGCTTTGCATTTGGAGAAGGAGGCCCATTCTAATGGAAGGGAGTTGGGAGCATTTAGAACTTAAGAGGAGGGAGGTTCCTTGGGGAGTAAAGGGTGTCCCAGGGCCCAGCCAACATCTTCAGGACTCACAGTTCCTCTTGAAGCTTCTTGCACATAGTGCATGGTGACCATTTGCCAGGGTCCTGGCAGCATTTCAGGCAGAATTCTCCATCTGTCACTATTCATCAGGCTGGAACAAATCCTGGAGAGCCTCATGTATGCTTATGTCTGTCTTTTTTCCTTTCTTTTATCTTATAGGTACCACTTGGACTTTCTGCCTCGAGGTGAGTGCGAGCCAGGGGAGAAAGGGATGAGCTTGGGAAGTAGGGAAGGGCTGGACGTGTGTGTGTTTCCTATGCAATGTCACTAAGGAAGAGAGCTTAAAGTGAACATAGAGCTGTGTGTGGCAGTTCTTAAGGTTGGAAATGGGCAAAGCTGGGGTGATGCTGGAGCAGGAGTTGGGGTTAGCATTCTTTCTGAGCAGCACAAGTTCATTTCCCCTTACCTTTGAGAGCCAGCAGTACAAACCTGAGTGGTGCTGACACAAACACAGTGGCTGGAACAAAGGCCTGAGGTTCCCAAAAGGCAGGAGATTCCCATGGGCCATTGACTTGGGAGCAAAAACTATTGGGTGACCTGCAGGAAGCTTCCTTCAGTCTCATTGCTTCATGTTAATGGGAACTTGAAACTGAATCCACCTCCAGGTGCAGGCGAATGGGTCAGGACTGCGACCATCTCTTGGTATAGCTGCTCACAAGCTGGGATATTCCCATTGTGACTTTGATCTTCATTCCTGCAGTAATGGGGGTGATGAGTTAAACTTCCCAGGGTGCCTGCAGGTCGCAAGCTGCATCACTGGGTTCTCCTGTGTGTTAGGGCCAATTGATGGCTATGTGTTTGCTCAGAGCTTACCTGGAGCTCCTTTGACTCTATTGAATTGGTGTTGCTCAGCTCTGATCGGTCATTTAGAGTGCTGGGTACAACCAGGCTGCAGCCAAGGATGTGGTTCAGTGGCTTCATCCTTTCTCCTTACACAATGGTTGTGGTACGTGAGCACGGGCAGAAGGATGCCAACGTTCCAACAGGATGGGAGCTGGGGCTGTAATAAACCCCCTTGGGAGTGTTCCAACTCGGCTAATCCTTCATTTACTCCAGGAATGAATTCCAGTAGGTTACCTCCTCAATCAGGGACCACTTCCAGCACATCCTGGTTGGCTGGCAGCACAGAAATGTCAGAAATGCAGCGGCATTGCAATTCCCACTAGAACAGTGTTATCACATTTTAATAGGAGTCTCGGTGCAGCCTTGGTGCTTCTAATTGCTTTCAAACCTTTGTTTTCATTCCTTTGGTTGATGAACCCAGCATCTGGCATCATTTGAGAAAGTACAACAGACAGCTGTGTTCAGAATGAGAAAAGGGAGAGGATTGGAACACATGAAAGGGCTCAAAATGAGATTTTTTGCTTTAAATTTTGAAAGTTCATGCAATTTCTAGGGTGGAGGAGGGATGCTTTTGTTCTTTTGAAACAGTCTTTCTTCTCTGATAGACTTGGAAGCCTTAGTAATATTAGGAAGATTGGTTTGTAGAACTGTGTATGGATTTGCAAATGAAGTGCCCAGCTTGCTTAAATCCCTGCTAGGCATTACTGTGTAGGTATTTGGGTCTTCAGGGGCGGAGGTGTCTCTACATGTGTCCCCAGGTCCTCATGGCAACTAATGCTATTGGGAAGAAAATATGCCAAGGAAACAGGGCAATCGGGGAGTGAAAACATGGGCTTGGGCACCACTTTGAGAGCCTCAACTCCAGTTTCTGATCCCTTGCTGGAGAAAGGAGAGGTGGTGATGAGAAGTTGGTGCGTCTGAATGGAAAAAGAGCCACAGAACTACAATGTGGGGTTTGATTTGAAGGGAATAAATCTCATGTGCCTTATCTTGATAAGAGAGCTGCAAAGTCCAGGTATCAGTTGGCTGTTGAAATAACAGGCTGATGTGACAAAGGAAAAGGTTTCTTCTAAGCAGGTTTGTGATACAAAGAGCTTTACTAAAGGGGGTAAGCACAAGTTGTGACCACATCTGAGCGCCTTGAACTCAGTGCTGTGCTGAAATCCCCCTGAAGACCAAAATCCATCCATTCCAACCTTCTGGTTTCCAGGGTTGGCTGAAATGAATAGAATTGGCCTTGCTACTTCCCAGCAAGCAGAGATTGATATGAAATGGGAGCATAGGCAAACAAGAGTGGTTTGAGAGAGATGTATCTGAACAGAGGAAGCTTTGCTGTGCCCGATTCGTATGCACCAAGTGATGCTGTTGACTGTAGCGTGTAAGTGCAAGTTAGTTTTGCCTTGTTCTTTAGGTGCTCTTTGAACGGAGTCCCAGGGTGACTCATGCCTCCTTTCGGAGGAGGGCTGACTGCCTATGTAAAGCATTTAATACACTTAATATATTTCCTGCGTGCCTGCCCTTGCTGTCTTGCAGCAACCTCCCCTTTGTGGAGAGTGAGCTAAGCAGAGTTGGCAAAGAAAACCCGGGGAGGACCTGGGTCACTTGTAGCCCTCCCCCAGGTTCCTTGTTGCTGTTTCCATCTCTTCTCATAATTCAGTGCAGAGGAAATGCTCTGCAACAGCTTTGATTCTGAAGAAACGAATGGTCTGAGGGAGCAGCGTGAGGCCGTTCTGGGGTACTGCAAGGGAATCCAAGAGGAGGAGAGAAGGGAGGAAAGAGAGGGGTATTTGGGAAGAGAATGGAGGGACGGGGAGCAATGCAGAAGTGAGGATTAGAAAAGGAAAGGGTGTGTGTGTGGCTAAATGAGAGCTGTGCGTCAGGGCTGGAAGTTTGGCTCTGCTGGAATGGGACTTTGGGCTGAATTATTGTGTTTCAGCTTCTCCATTCCCAAACCCAAAAGACATGTAAAGACGGGCAAGCATAACAAGACATGGTCACTGGGAGAGGCCATTTGAATGTCCTCAAATGAAACCATTGATGTCTGGACAGTGTTTTGAGGTACTCAAAGCACAAGTAATGTTCTGCTTGGAGACGCAGACCTTTGGAGATGGAGACAATGTGGCTCTGCCCTCCCACCGAGGGATCTAGCCTGGGGCTGACAAAGAGTTGGCCCCCCCAGTCCTCCTGTGGGGTACCTGGGCCTTCCTTCTGGGGGGTGTCCCCTTAGCAGAGCACTGCACAGAGAATGGGTTGGGTTGGAAAGGACCCTAAGATTATGTAGTTCCACCCACTAGTAGACTCCTTCTACCGGACCAAGTTGTTCAGGGTTACTCTTAACTTACAGGTACTCATGCTTAAACACTCACTGTGGGTGCAGTTGGAGGCAATGACTTTCTTTATCTCGTTTTGAAGAAAACAGCCTGAACTAGATGAATAAACCCAGATTTATTTTCATAGGGTTTACGATAACTTTTGGTTTTCCATCAGAAATTGATCCCAAATGGTTTTCTCTGAAGTGCTGTGTGTATTTGCTGCCTAGTTGTGGCCCTTAAAATATTCATAAGTCATCTAAACGTGCGAGAGTGTGAGGATGGTTCTTCTAATTCATGAAATGTAGGAAAAGTGACTCAATAAATGTGTTTCAAGTACCAGGATGTCTGCCAGATGCATGCAGGAATTGGGTCCTGATCTACTGCTTCTCCCATCTCTGTGGATGGGAATGTCACCTCCCTGAAGCTGGGAGCAATATAGATGTGTAGGGAGGGAGATGGGGTCAGGAGTAAGCCAGGATTAAGCATGACTTAAAAATTGGGAGCCTTCATGTCTGTAAGAGGATTAGGTGAGTAACAGAGTGGAAAGTCTTAGTAGCTCACTTACAGTGTGTAGTATTCAGATGAAGTGTGTATCATTTTACCTCTCCCAGCCCCACTCGCTTTGGCTCGGATGTGGAGACTTTCTGGGTCAGCGGTTATTCTCGGGGTTGGATGTTGTAGCAGTGCCCGAGGTATGTGTGTGCACATCCGAGGCGTGCATGGAGCTTGCTTTCATTAACTGGCACTAGACAAAGGCCTCAAGTGTTAGATTTATGAAGTAGCTTTTCTACATAAAGCCTCAAATCTATTGAATTGAACTGAAGCGGAGCTGGATGGGAGACGGAACCGCGCGTTTCCCTAAACCGCTGCTCCCTGGCGTGGCATGCTTGCTCCGTGTAGTTATGACAAGTACAAGTAGCAAATCATTAAAGCAGCAAAACCACCATCTTTACTGTAAAGATCCCCTTTGAAGCTGAGGCAGAGTGTTCCTGAATTAATGGAGTGCCCAGTGATGTCCCTAAGTTGTATTTATAAAACCCCCTCTTTGCGCTCATGCCAAGAGGCTCCAGCTCCATGGTGAGCAGGGTTCAAACACAGAAACCTCCTCGAGATTTATGATGTGTTGGAAAGCGCACAGGGGAAAAAACCATCCAATGGCCAATATTTGTAAGGTACTGGTAGAATATCTGTTCTCTCACCATGCGTGGAATTCCCCCGCTCTCTAAACACGAGTGCCAGCTACAACCCTGGGGATGTCATAACATGGAAGAGACAAAGGGGAAACAAACCAGCTCTTGTTAGAATGCCTTCCCCGGGCCGAGCTGCGTTTGGGTGCTGTGTGGGGCAGAGCTAATTAATGAAAACTAAAATCCACACGCAGGCGTGTGCGCTTGAACTTCCCCAAAGCAAGGCTTTAACATCAACACTTGTGACAGGTCCCTTTATCAGCGCTGAAGCTTTGCTTCCTGCAGCTCCGAGCGCGCCTGTGTTATATTGTGGGCAAAGCAATCTGTGCAGAGACAGGGTTTTGTGTTGAAATCGCTCCCGTTTCGGAGCTGTGCAGGCTCCGAGCAGCTGCACGGCTTTGCTTTTACACAGGCTCATGAATTATTCTGCTGCGTAAGGTATTGTTGCGTGTTCTGGAGGCGAGGAATGGTGAGAGGAGAGAACAGACTGCTCTGCTTGGGAAAACGTCATAGGTAGGAGGCAGGCGTCTGTGCTGTGGGCAGGGCCCCGTGGAGGTGGATCTGCGATTTTATTCACGTATCTAGCTAGGAAAACGCGAAGTTCTGTGGAACTTTGAAACCGCTGCTATTGCATTTCAAGTGTTCAAACCAGAAACCCTTATAATGGTCTTGTAGTGCCTAAAGGGGATCCCGGAAACCCGGAGAGCGGCTTTGGACAAGGGCCTGTAGGGGTAGGACAAAGGGAATGACTTGAACCTGCCCGAGGGGAGACTGAGCTGAGCTCTCAGGCAGAAGCTCTTCCCTGGGAGGGTGCTGAGGCGCTGGCACAGGGTGCCCAGAGAAGCTGTGGCTGCCCCATCCCTGGCAGTGCTCAAGGCCAGGTTGGACACAGGGGCTTGGAGCAAGCTGCTCTATGGAAGGTGTCCCTGCCTGTAGCAGGGGTTGGAGCTGGAGGAGCTTTCAGGTCCCTTCCAACCCAAACCAGGCTGGGATTATTATGAAGCTTTAAAATCTCTTAAAATCCCCGGGTTTCTTGAAAATGATGGGCACTTTTACTGGGGGGGTCCTGCTCATTGCATGAAATGAGGGGAGATGGGAAAAGCTTCCGAAACTCAACATGTCATTTGATTAGAAAGAGGTAAGTCAGGTTTACTGTTATCATCTTTCCTTGGAACAAATGAAGAAGTTGCACGGTTTATAACAGGATTTAAAGAGCAGGTAACAGCAGCTCCAGTTTGATTGTACTCTGCTGCAGTTCATGTCAAAGCTTTCATGACCTCTATTGAGAAGAATGAGGTTAAGGTGGAGGGGTTTTTTGTACTCTTTAAAGCCAGACCCTTGATTTAAACTTGAGGGCAGTTTCCTGGTTTGGGTTAGTAGGTTCTTCTTGGACATCTCTACTTCATCAGTCCAGGTGTTCAAGTTACTGAGTCACCCGTCATCCTTTGAACCCCATCTGACCTGTAACACCTTGGCTCACGTTTGGCAGTGTCCTGTGCTTCCCTCCCTTCAGAGCATGCTGAAGAATAAAGCATTGCACCATAAAGAAGCTATAAAAGAAGTCAGTAAAAATGCCAAATGTCCAGCAGTTTGGGGAGCCCCAGCAAGTTAAACGTTAACTGGTTCTATTGGTCCCACTTCGGTTGGTTAATAAAATACTCTTTATCGATGAGATTGTCTAAATGGCCTGGTTGCAGCTTTGGAGACGGGCCCTCCTGCAATGCACCCTCTGTGTTTTCTGACCTGGTTTGTGTAGCAGGAATGTGCTGGGATAAAGCAATCTCTGGGGTTATTGTAACGTGCTGAGATGGACAGAGCCCAAGCATCGCTTTGTGCAGAGCAGGACATGCAAGAAATTGTCCCACTGGGGCTAGCGTAGGAGAGTGTTCACAGAGGCCATCCCCTGAGCGTTCCCAGAGGGGTAATAGACCCTCCTGCCCCACAAAAAGGGGGAAATGATGTAAACTCTATGTTTTGGCTGTGGAGGTGGTTGGGAGCCCTGTTGTGTACCACTGAGCCTTTGTGGGGAGCAGGGAACTGGGTGCCCTCTGCACCTGTAGCAGGAGCAGGGCTGGGAGTGCAGGGCTGGATCCTGACTCCTGGCTCTTCCAAGCCTTCAGCTGGTTCAGATCAGGAGTTTTGAGCCTCTCTGCCCACTCTTCCCACCATGACTTCTGCTCTGCTTTGGTTTGTAGAGCAGGAACTCCATCCAAATCATCTGCAAAGTAGTAATTCTGCCCTTTAGGCAGCCTCCATCCTGAAACATCACTGTAAAATCATCCTTTGCATTATCATAAATGCCTAATGGGCATTTTCTCCAGTCCCTGGAGTGCCTATGGCTGTGCTGTGTGCTTCTGCCTTTGCATTCACTGCCTGGACTTATTTTTTCTTAGCAGTGGAATGCTGCAGATACGGGCAAGACAGCCTCCTTGTGTCTTGTCATTGGAATGTGCTTGCTAAGCTCCAGCTCCCTCATGGGTTCGTTCTGTTTATCCCTTGTTTGCTTGGAAGGGTTTTGGCTAAGAAAATACACTGAACCTACTGACACTGCAATGGCCATTACTCAAACCCCTTTGGCTTGTGGTCTCCTTTTTGGTACCGATGATGCTGACGTCTTTTATTCAGATCCTAGGCTGTGTTTGCAGAACTCTTTGTCAGTTGTTGGACTTGCACAGTCCTGTGTTTCTGGCAGAGCTGGTGCTTTGGAAGATGAACCAAAGCGCAGATTTGTCACCTCCCTCTGCCTCAGTATCCCCATCCTTTAACCGAAGACCTTCTCTCTTCAAAGAGGCTCATGAAGGATAACTTCTTATTGGCCAGAGACACAAAGCATCGGTAGCTTTAGGCTGACTTTGCTCGCGTTGGGCCGGGCTTTGTGCTTCACTGATGTGTTACTGGGGCATAAAAGAAGGGATAAATCTTGTTTACTTGTTTACATCCCGTGGGAATCCGCTGCTGCTCTGGGTTTCAGGCTTGTTCCCAGCCAGGCTGCGATGCGCTGCCTTGCCCTGGCAGGCAGCTGCGCCGTGGAGCTGCTGCCCACTTGAGAAGCAGAAAGTGCAGCGCCTTCACTGAAAGGGTGCCAAGGATTGCAAGAGAGGAGCCGGAGGGAGGAAGTCAAGAGGGGGACGGAGGCAGAGAGCAAAGAGGCAGGGAGAAAAGGGGAGCTCAGCTGGGGAATGACAGAGAGGGCTGGCAGGGGATGAGAAAACACAGAGTCCTGGGAGAGATGCTCAGCAGCTTCTTGTCTTCATGGGTTTGGGGGGTATCTAATCCCCCCCCCCCCCCCAAGCCTCCTCAGCTATTTGGCTTCATGAGAAGCTGTCCTCAAGCAGCCCTGCCGAAGTTATGGGAACTCATGGAATGGTGCTCGTGGGGCTGCTTCCTGGGCTGGGAGCAGGACCGGGGCTTTCTGTTGGAGCTGCTTTTTTCCTCTTAGAAATGACCCCATAATCGGCTGTGGGAAGAGTTCCGTTTCTGTCTCTGCCCCTCAGATGGAAGCCTAGGAAGGGATCGCTTCCAGGGCACCGACTGGGTTCTATGAGCATGCAGTTTCTTTGCCATGTGGCAGGGAGAGGAAACAATCTAACCCCAGTCTGTTTGGAGCATCTCATCCCGCTTTGGAAGCGGAGAGTTGCAAAACCTGAATTCCCTTCAGTGTCACAAAATATTTCTCTATTTGGACCCGTTGTAGGGCTTGGATTTTTAAGTAGAATTATGTGTTTTTTTCCCGTTACAAAAGGAGGTTTTTCGCCCCAGAAAGCTGCTCTTTTCCCCTCGGCACGCTTCAGGAAGGCTGCGCTCGTGTTATCCAGCTCCTGCCTGATGAATTCCCGGGAAGTCTGCGGCCCATCGCGGGCTGATGCCGCAGCTGCAGCCCGACCTGCTGGGCACCCGCGCTCACTGCACCCGCAACCCGCCGCAAAGAGCTTCCTCCTTCCGGCTCGCTTTCAACAGCAGGGGCAGTTTTAGTGGCCTATTAATTTGCTTGACTCCATGTAATTAGCGAAGAAACCCCGGCTACTGAGCGAACAAGATGGGGCTTGGACCGGATTCACTTGTCAGGCAGCCAAGACCTGTTCGGGTCGATGTTTCTAACCCAGTGATGGATCGGCTCCTCCTGTGCACAAGGAGGTCCCTCGCTCTGCTCCTGACCCCGCTGCCGTGAGGCAGAGCTGTCCTGCTGGTAAAACACAGCCTAAGCAGGGATGGGTCCTGCGCTCACCATGGCCTTGTCTGCCTCGAGAGCCAGGGACAAAGTTATTTCCTCCTGTGCGTGGTCTCCACAGCCAAGAAAATAGTTTCTGAGGGGGGAAACCACTTTGAGATCCGTAGATACAGGAATTTCTCCTTAGTACTGCTATGGGTACGGCCCGGGATGGGCGTGTATGTGTGTCCTAGTGATGTGCAATAGAAACCATGGGATTTTCAGCAGATGGAATATTATCTGGGCCCGGGTGCTACAAGTCTGAATGAAGAAGGTGCAGAGCATCCGCGTCGCCCAAAACCTCAGCTCTTCACGTATTAATCACAAGGACTAACCACACAGAGCCAAATGGGTGCTTAGGAGCCAGCGAAGCCTTTAAAGCATTCAAAAAAAGAAACATCATACATTTCCTAGCACATAAATGTGTTTAAAAAGGTATATAATTTATAATGGCAACGTTGACAGAGCTGTAACTACATTACAAAGGCTAAACTATAATCTATTTACAAGTGAGCAGTGCTTACTGTGTGGGTGCGTCTCTGTTGATGTGTTTCCATGTGATTCTCCATAATTTCAGCAAGTGATTGTAGTGAGGGATATTAAACCATAGTATTGATAATACTTTTACAGCTCTGCTTTGGGAAATGCATTACTTCTAAATTAGTCCCTGCAAATGTAGGGATATTAACACTGTCGAGCATGAAGGCAGATGGGATTTGGCTCAGAGACCTTTATTTGTAGCATGATGCTGAGGAGTCATTACTTTAAAGCAGGAACTTCGTTTCCTTGAATATTAACTGGAGTTGGGGATTTTACTTCCGCTTTGGCATGAACGAGCTTATCATAAAAGTGTAAATGGAACTCGCTCGGTATTGATTTTTCTTCTGCTTTAAAAAGATGCTTAATGAAACTCAGGGTACCAGATAAAGGCCTTCACTGAATGCAAAGTAAAGCTTAATTGCAGTTCCCTTAACAAGCTACTGGAGATGATTTTTTTCCTGCTACAAAGCCCTTTCACCTATTCGGATTGTTTCTCTTCCTGTGTGTGCCAGGATGCATTAATCCAGCATTCCAGCCCCCACCAGGAGAGGCGGACGGCAGCTTAAAGACAGGAAACTTCTTTGGCAGTTCTTGTCCTGGGGAAGAGCTTGGGTTTTGGGGCTTCAACAAGAGGTTTTAGCCTTAAATAGAGTCACTGCCCCTCTCCTGCACAAGGGGAAATGGGCATGGAGGCATGTTCTGGCACTGCACTGCAGAACTATAGGAAACCCAGAACCTGAACTGAGGTTTTTCTGTCCTTTACCCTAAGTCCTGGTATTAGGTGGATCCTGCAGCGATGCCAGGGCAGAGATGGGGCTCTTACTTTTACATTGCAGCGTTGCAAGCCCCAGAGCAAATAGGAAGGGAAGGTTCAGGTTATTCCGTTCCTTGCAGAGAGCAGTTTGTGCTCTCAAGGCTGTGGAGAAGGAAGCAACAGTGTGTTCCTTCTGCTGCAGGTCCTCCTTGTGCTGCTTGAATGCTTCATTAGGTTCTCCTCATTCTCCTCTTGATCGCTTTCTTCTTCTGCAATGCAGGGGTCTGCCAGAGCCAGATCGGTGATGTCCATGGCTCCTGCAGAGACCTGGTGTAGCTGATGCCACGCGCCTGCCGCTGCTGTCCCAGGGCACTGCTCTGAACTGCCACCCCTCTAACACTGGGGACACCACAGACACCATCTGTCCCCTCTGAGGTTTGCTATGTAGAAGCAGGGTATCCGTATTAATTACAGCAAACGCCTTCAAGCCCCTCTTTCTGCTGCTGTGCAAGAAGCTGTTTCTCCACAATACATCAGCCAGCTGAAAGCTGGCATAATTTCATCTTCTTTCCCCCTGTGCCACAACTATCGTGAAGCAAGTTGAGTATTTGGGCACTTGGGGGTAGCCAAACCATGCCTGGGGATCCCCTGGATGAGGTGCAAGCCCCAGAAACCTCTTGCTCTTTCCCTTAGAGTCAATCCTGCTTTTTGCTCCTGCTCCAAAGAGTGCTAAGTTGGGGAATGTTGCTGCGGATCGGAGCGGGAAGCGAGCGCAGCATCGCGTCAGGTGCAGGGTAATTATTTGCTGGGGTTCTCTGCTCTTTGTGTTTTATTCCCTGTGTTTTCATTAAAAGCTAATGAGTTTTTGCTTCCTTTCGAACAATCGCTTGGCCCCTGACAAGTTGTTGGTTGTTTATTTTGCTTGGCCTCAACTGTTGCTGCTCCATAAACTTTATGGAGAAGGGGATTAAAGCACAACAAGTCCTCATAATGCAAATCCAAGTGGGAAGGCGGTAGGCTGTGTTTTAAGGAGCTATGTCTGCAGAGCTTTTGTTGGTCTCTTTTTCTGTTCTGTTACTAAAACTAGAGGGTGGTGTTTGAGGATATCCCTCATACTGAACCAAACAAAATGCTTTTGGTTGTATTCATTTGTGTTGCAGCAGAGTCCAGCTGTGCTTGGTAGGATGCATGTATGTGCATCCTGCAGCCTGGGTGTGTGATGGGCATGTAGACCAGGTCTCCACTCCTGTGTAGGGACAGCAAGGAGCCTATTTGTGGTGAGAGCATCCCCTGTGTGCTTTTTCGTGCATCATCCACCAAAGCAGAGACCTGTGGTTGATGCCTGTACCAGCTTCACCTGTTCCATAAGTCACTGTAGAAAGGCATTGACTTATTCTTGCATGTAACTTCCCTGGTTGGGTCCTTGTTCTTGTTCCAAACAGCTTAGTGCAGGCACGCACGGGTGTGGGAGCTGTGCCGCCTCCTGCTAGTTGGAAAGCAGGAGCAGTTTACTCGTTACTGCAATGATCCTGCACCTGCACCTCATTCCATGGACACCTGTAACCCCGGGCTGTGCTGGAAAATGGTGCATTTTGGGTTGAAAGGAGCCAAAGTGCAGAGAGCGGAGCACGGCACAAGGGAAGGCTCCTCGCTGTGGTGAACGCTGGCTTCTCCTGTGCTGCCCACTTGCTGTTGGGGAGAGGTGTTTTAGAGAGGCTTTTTGGAGCCTTTTGATTTGAGGAGCGAAAAAGCCCAGCAGTAAAGCAGGGAGGAAGCAGCTCCTTGTCCCACGCCACCAAGCCAAGTGCTGCAATGGCTGCTCCAAGGTCAGGGCGGTCAGCGATGCGCTCCCGGCTGCGCTCTGCTTCCCACCGCCACTGGAGCAGGGATTTCAGTCTCTGTTTTTTAACCCCTCGTTGTTGTTTTCCGTGTGGAGGCACGTGCATGAGCCCCAGGTTGTTGGAGCAGAGGAACGTGCTGTGATGGGTGGAAGACTTCCATTAGCCTTCCATTGTCTGCAGTACCCTGTCTGCTGAGGTCTGATCCTGCAGAAGGATCACAGGCTGCCTTTTTGGGCCAGGGACTGGCAGCTTTCTTCTTAGCCTGAGGTTAGCAATGCTGAGTGATGCGCCTTCCCAAAAGGTCTTTTCTGAATTCCCTGTTTCCCCATCATCCGATGTTCCACACTGTGTGCTGGGATGGCTGCTGGAAGCAGGCAGAGCTGGGAAAAGATTGGATTACTTCCGGGCTTTTCCCCTCTAAGGAAACCTGTAATGGCCTAAAGGGTGGACTGCCAGAGACCCCTCTGTTCTGTCGCTGCCCCCCATAGACCTTTGGTTAAGCTTGAAGCCAAATCTCCCATCAGTTTTTCCTAGAGCTTTGGGCTTAGCACAGCAGCAAGAGGCTGTGTGGTACCCACTGTGATCGGTGTTTTATGGAGCTGAGCCTGGGGGTGTGATGCTCTTCACAGCCACATTGCTCCTTCTGGGGAAGGATTGAGAACTGAAACTGTGCCCTTGAATGCAGGAGCCCGGGGGTCTCTGAGAGCTTCCCACCCAAGAGCAAGGGAGGGAAGGCTCCAACTGGGATTGCTGGAAGTAAACCGCATCCCAAATATCGTGTTGCATCTTTGTGCAGCTGGAGACTTAACAGTGTCTCCAGTGTGTTTTCAGGTGGGAGGACGAGCATTGTAAACCTCTGTTCCAGGCCTTGGTACCCTTTCATCAGTGCTTGATTGAAACTGTGGGGCACAGCTCCTCTGTTTGCTGAGATAAAACTTGGCTTTAGTGCTTGAGCACAATTAACATCAGCTGAAAACCCACCCTTCTTGCTGTTTGTTGTGTGTTGAATGAGTAAGCAGCTGTCTTCAGCTCTGTTATCAGCAGCCTGGGCTCTGTGTATTCAGGAAATGGAAGGCAAAAGCTTGAAAGACCACTTTTTGGGCTTTGTTTAGGGTGAGGAGTAGTTTCTTCTACAGGTAGGCTAGCTGCACTCCATTCATATTAAACCTTGATATTAACATCTGTCACTGGAGCCTCTAAGTGCCTTCTGCATAAAATCCAATATCAGGAGCAAATTCCCTAGCAAACATTCAATGTAACCTCAAGGATGGGGAGGTAATAGCTCCTGCCTCCCCGCTCAGACATATGTGACTGCTTGTCATAGGGAGTCAATCTTTCTTTCCCTACTGTTCCTCAAGGAGGGACCTCAAAGCTCCTTCCTACAGCGTAGGACGAGTCTTCATTCTAGCGAAGCAGCGTAGTCCTTCATTTCACAGATGGATGATTTCGTTATGCAGAGCTCATGTACTGAGAGCAAGAACAGAATTGGACCTAGCTCTGGTAGTTTGGCCTCAAGACTGGTATTTCCAGCCTCCTCCTTGTACACCCTCTGGGTGGGAAGTCCGCACACATCCAGCATGAGCCTTCTTGCTATGCCACCATGACCCTAAATGATGAATCTGCCCTTAAACACACGAACCTGGGTTTGGGTTTTGTAGAGGACTTCAGTGGAAGGTGGGAACCAGGAGGAAATCTGTGTCACAGGGTGGGCAGTAAGATTGGGGTGAAGAATGTGTCCTCTTCACTGAACTCAGGCTCCCCTTCTCTTTCTAGGAGAGGATCAGTGTGATGCTGGCTTTGGACAGGACAGTTGTGATGAAAATCAGAGCTGGGGTTTTGCCCCTTCCATGACGTCTGATGCTTCACTTCCATCGGACTTGCAGGATGATGGTAAGTCCTAGATGCTTTTTGAAGTCCTTGAGTGAAGAGATAATGAGAAGTGTTATCAGGTCTCATTTCCTTGTCACAATGCAGGAGCTGGTTTTTGTGAGTTTTTATTGTTGGCTGGTACCTGCTTTGTCAAGGACCACAAAATGCTCTGGTGATCCTGGGGTTAGTTTAGGATTGCTGAAGTTGAATGTAGTTGGTGAACGTCTTGCTGCAAACTGGAGCTGCTTGTTCTATTTTGGGTTGGCAACAGTGATGGCAAAGAGCAGAGTTTGACCTGGTGGCTGTGTTTCCCAAAGCAACGTGCAGCTTTTGGTGTATTTCTTCTTGTTAGGAATCTGTAACCATCAGTCAGGAACGCAAAGAACTGAGGATTTATTTGGGACAAGGCTGCAAGAGCTGATGGGCACCAAAGCCAGCTCCTTCATGCGATGCAGAACACCAGGCCTATCTGCTGCTTTATGCCATAACATAAATGTCTTCATTTTGGCTGATCAGAGACCGGGTTGGTCCGGTGGCAGCTGCAGCATGAAAAGAGGTGTGGAGTTTGGGATTGGTTGCACTAAATAGTCTGGGTGCTCAGACACAACACGCTTACGCAGAGTGCAGATGGGGAACGTGCGACAAGGAGAACAGATGGGACATGAAAGGGTGCGGAGGACCTCAAGCTTGGCCTCCGTGGGCAAGCAACGTCTTTATGGTCTAGGGTTTCTCTTGGCATGTTTATGAAGCTTGTCGAAGGAGGTATTTGCTTTGCTACCTCACAGTGGTGGGTTTTGGCAGCTCCAAGGGGCAGAGCTTGACATAACAGTTGCAAGGTATGCAAACACTTGGCATCCCTGGTCGTTTACAGGCTCAGGCTCCGTGGAAGGATGCCCAGAGGGGTGAATAGGAGATGGCTAACACAGGAAAAATGCCATACCACAAAAAGGAGGGGGAAAAGCTGGCACTGGGAGCAGCTGCATTCAAATGAGGTGTTAGTTCTTGGAAACGGGGGAGAGTCCTGAGTAACAGCAGCGCCGTATGTTGGGTCTGGATGCAAGTTGAGCAGTTCTGGCTGTGTGGATGAGGCTGTGGGTAGTCTGAAGGAGTCAGAGTAAAGGGAGAAAAGGCCAAACCCAGGGTTTGGAACCTTTTCTTTGCCCTGCCATGGTTTGCTGGGGCATTGCCACAAGGGGGTTTTCTTGATGTCTGCCAGTTGGATGGGGATGGATCAGGGTTGGGGTTTCCTTTGGGAGTTTGAATGTCTGTGATGATTTACTCTGGGTTTTTGGCGTGTTTTCTTTGCTTGCTTCTTTGACGATAGAAAGTGCAATGATCTCTTTTAACAAGTATGAAATCAGTCACTTGAGAGTTGAAATCAGTACGTTGGACAAGCTAAAGGCAGTGTCAGACAGGCCTGACTCCTGATTAGAACATCCTTGTGGGAAAAGCAGAAAGTTCTAAGACTTTCATGGACTGGTTTTCATCATGGTCCAAGTTTGCCTTCTCTGAGCTGGGCGAACCTCTGCTTTTACTGGGCCCCTTTGTGGGGGCACTGTGACTGCCCCATCCCTGGCAGTGCTCAAGGCCAGGGTGGATGATGCTTGGAGCAAGCTGCTCCACTCATGCAGCACGGGTGGCTGATGCTCGAGGGAATCCATGTAGCTGAGGGCAGGAGAAGAACTTGGCCGATTGTGGGAACATACTTAGCATTCCTGTGGCTTTTCCCCATCCCTTTACAGCCCTGGTTTGCAACAACAAGAGGTTATGGCCGTAGGTGCAAGCCCATGGCACTGTTAAAGGCTCCTATGTCCTCCCTCCCCTAACTTTCTGAATCCCCAGCTTCCATAATGCAAGGCTCTAAAGGAGGAAGGTCTCTGACTGGGGTGATGCTCGCTTTTACCTCTCCTTGCTATCCAAAATGGGAGAGTTTGGAGGCAGGGAATGCCACCACCACCGCTCACGTGGAACAGGCTCTGAGCTTCTCACAGGAGTCAGAGAACCTTCCCAGTTGTCCCTGGAGGAAGCAAGAGGAGCTGAGCGGGTTGGGGATGACTTTACTCAATGAGGCATGGCCCAGCTCTATAGGATCGTCCCTAATGAGTGATTAAGAAGCTAATGTTTGTACAGTGCTGGGAGGCACCGTGGAACCACTAAGTACTGTTAGAATGATAAGTATTTCTTAGGAGACCCTTCCCATGTAATGTACTCAGACAGCTTGAAGCCTTTGTCTTTTAAACTGGGGAATCACTGGGTTTGCCAGTGTGTGTTCATTTAGTTTTACTGAGGATGGATCCCAAAGCATCCTGAGGGGTGGGAGTTGCACCTCTTAGTGTTTAGCACTACTAAATACGGCTTGAAGTGGGGCTTCTGTGATCATTGCAGAGCATCTTACCCATTGCTGGAGGGATGCTGAGCCTGGATCCACGTGGAGATGAAGGGGGTGAGGACCACTGTGGCTTCTGCCCCGTGCCTGGCTCTTGACTGCGCTGCTGTGTCCCAACAGCTTCAGCAGTGATGTACTCTTGTTTTCTATTGCAGAGGTTAGCATATGGAAGGAAGGGAGCATAATTCCCAGTGACAGGAATGTGTTCTGGAGAAGGCCCCTTTTGCTCATGTTTGGCCTTCTAATACACAGAAATGGGTAGGGAAACAACAAAGCACCAACGTGAGCTTTGTCCATAGCTGGCTCCAGGGGAGAAGCCTGTAAACTTCTTATGGAGTTTATTGTCTGGTCCATGCTAGGCTCCAGCCACCCTGTGCCCAGTATGGGATGGATGTGCTCTTCTCTTCCAAGGTGCACTGTGTTCTCTCTTGGTGCTCTGGAGAACCATGCCCTTTCTCCCTGAACTGTGTAGTGTCTGAAGGACACGTGCTTCCCTGCTTGAAGTACCCTGCTTGCATTTTCCACTGTACTTCCTACACACTTCCAGCCTTTAAGGAATCACTTCCAAAATGTGGAATGAATTGCTTTGAAAGTGCAGGATTTAAAAACGCAGGAGTGTTTTCAGTATGCGGGGTCCATTGTGCAGGGTCCATTACACAAGGTGGGTGTGCAGGGCCATCGGGGCTGTGAGTGGTCCTGCAGAACGTGTGGTGCAGGTAGGCACAAATTTGTTTGGGCAGGATGCGTGCTGTGTGGGTGGGTGCTCAGGGTGCTGGGGAGGGGGGTGTCACACTGCTGGTGTGATGCTGAGGGATGCAGGGGGTTCACACCGCTGGAGTGATGCTGAGGGATGCAGGGGGGTTACAGCGTTGGAGTGATGCTGAAGGATGTAAGGGGGGGGTCACACCACTGGAGTGATGCTGAGGGATGCAGGGAGGTTACAGCATTGGAGTGATGCTGAAGGATGTAAGGGGGGGTCACACCGCTGGAGTGATGCTGAGGGATGTAAGGGGGGGGTCCCACCGCTGGAGTGATGCTGAGGGATGTAAGGGGGGTCACACTGCTGGAGTGATGCTGAGGGATGTAAGGGGGGGGTCACACCGCTGGAGTGATGCTGAGGGATGTAAGGGGGGGGTCACACCGCTGGAGTGATGCTGAGGGATGTAAGGGGGGGTCCCACCGCTGGAGTGATGCTGAGGGATGTAAGGGGGGGTCCCACCGCTGGAGTGATGCTGAGGGATGTAAGGGGGGTCACACCGCTGGGGTGATGCTGAGGGATGTAGGGGG
Organism: Pezoporus wallicus; assembly: GCF_028554395.1. Lineage (NCBI taxonomy): Eukaryota > Metazoa > Chordata > Aves > Psittaciformes > Psittacidae > Pezoporus > Pezoporus wallicus. Next base: position 502,588 of record NW_026640978.1, read on the forward strand.
GGGTTCTCACCGCCGGGGAGGGGGGGTCACTGCCGGCTCCGCAACCGGGGCGCGGCGGCGGCGGCAGCGGAGTTCTGCAGCGCCCCCGTGTGGCGCAGAGCGGTGCTGCACCGTGCGCGTCCGCGGACCCGCGTTGGCTCCTTCCGCTTCCCGTGAGCCCACAACCAAGAACCAAAAGACCCCCCTAAAACCGACCCCCAAACCCCACCCAGTCTCCAGCCCGGGTGTTCCTCCGGGTCCCTTCTTCCTGCCGGGGAGCCTCGGTGCAGGAGCAGATCCCTGCTTTTCCACACCAAGCGTGGGAACCGTGGTCTCCTGCCCCAAGGACAGGGTTGTGGCCGCTGCCCCAGGGTAACCATGGAGGCACTGGGTGATGGATGCAGGGGTGGGAAGCGTGGCCGGGGGGGGTGAAGGAGCCACTTGCCCAGATGCTGCTGTTTCAGGAGTGAGAACCAATCGCATGAAGTAAAAAGCAGCAAGAACCTGTTTCAGGAATGCTGAGTGGCTCCAAGCTCTCTGATGTGTATGGATCGGGCCCTGAATGCCTGCGGATGAGGGGAAATGCCTCGTACACTGGCGTTGAAAGCTTTACGTTTTTCCTTTCAGATACCATTAGAAGCAATTATTCTGCCTCCCTGATGTCCAGAAATGTCTTTTTCTGCTGTTGACCATGTTATTATAAACGTGCTGTTGAGGTACTTTAAAACTCTATGAAACAGGGTGGGAGACATTCAGGGACGGGGTTTGTGACAAGTGTGATGCCATCGAAGGTTTCTCCTGGCTCGTTTCCTTTCTGATCTCAAGCATCACCTAAATGGGAGATGTTAAAGCACAGATCACTTATTTCTCCTTATTCCTTACCATGGCTTTGAGCAGGTTTGACCAGTTCCATGCGAGCTTTGCCAGGGGGAGGAGAACAGGCCCGAATCCATGGATAGGAAGATGTATTTTCCAAGCAATACCTGTCTATGGTGACATTCTGTGCAGAAATCAGCCTCCCTCCAGGCTCCAGGGCTCCTGTTCTTTGCTTTAGCATTTTGTGATTGGAAATGCACCCTAACATCAGTGCTTTCAGCCCCGGTGTGCTAATGGCCCTGGCGTTGTGCAGATATGTTCCTGGAGCGGGTGTCTGGCTGCTCAAAAGGTTTGGCTCTGTTTTATACAGAGCGAGTGGGTTCGGCTCAGTAGTAAGGGTTATTTGTTAGGGGTGGAGAGGAGGAGGGTGGGTTGGTTGCCGGCCGCCAGAAGGGGACGTATACATTATATTGGAGACACCTTATCATCAGCAGTGACGGAGGGTAGGACCAGAGGTTCCCTTAGGAATCACCAGGCAGGACATTCCTTAGTGCTCTCCTTGGGATGTAATCCTGACATGGAGCAAGATTGGGCCCCGCAGTGTTTTGGTCCAGCCTATGCCTGAAGCTCCCACATCGAAGTTGGATGATGGAGTACTTCCTCAGTGCAGGAAAGATACGGACCTGTTGGAAAGGGTCCAGGGGAGGGCCACAGGAGTGATCAGAGGGATGGAGCACTGCTCTGGTGAGCAAAGGATGAGAGAGTTGGGGTTGTTCAGCTGGAGAGCACTCCAGGGAGACCTTATTGTGGAATTTCAGTTCTTAAAAGGGGCCTGTAAGAAAGATGGGGAGAGGCTTTTAGCAGGGCTGGTTGTGATAGGACGAGCAGTGATGGTTTTACACTAAAAGAGGGGTAAAACACAGGCACAGATTGCCCAGAGAGGTGGTGGATGTCCCATCCCTGGAGCTATTGCAGGCCAGGCTGGATGTGGTTCTGAGCAACGTGATGGAGTCAAAGGTGTTTTAGGCTGAGAAAGTTGGGGCTGTTCAGCCTAGAGAAGAGAAGGCTGCGTGGAGACCTCATAGCAGCCTTCCAGTGTCTGAAGGGGGGCTATAGGGATGCTGGGGAGGGACTTTTCATTAGGGACTGCAGTGATAGGACAAGGGGTAATGGGTTAAAACAGGGGAAGTTTAGATTAGGAGGAAATTCTTTCCTGTTAGGGTGGTGAGGCACTGGAATGGGTTGCCCAGGGAGGTTGTGAATGCTCCATCCCTGGCAGTGTTCAAGGCCAGGTTGCATGAAGCCTTGGGTGCTATGGTTTAGTGTGAGGTGTCCCCGCCCATGGCAGGGGGGTTGGAACTGGATAATCTTAAGGTCCTTTCCAACCCTAACTATTCTATGATTCTATGTCCCTGCTCATTGCTGAGCTTGAAAGGTCCAACCCGAACGCGCCCGTGATGCTCTGCTCACTTCATGCTGGTTATTTGCAGCCTCAGGATTTGAAAGCCTGCGCTGCTTTTACACTCAATACCGTGCTTGTGAGTGGGGTTTTGGGTGTCACCTGCCTGGGTTTGTGGTTTGGAAACGGGTTCCTGCCCAACCACGGCGCTGTTTGGTTGGGGTGTTGAAGCTGCTCGAGTCATTCCCTGCTCGTAAGAGCTCTTCAGGCAGAGCAGCTATGTTGTGAGCCGTGCGGTGTAAACCCTCAGCAGCTCGCTGGGGCCCCACACAGGATTTGTAATTGAAATCACTTCCAAGTCACCGAAATGCCGATAACTTATTAATGCAGCTCTTCTAGAGCACAAACCTGCCAGCTCCGCTGCTCGCCGACAGGGAAAAGGCATAATTAAAGTTTCTTTGTATTGCTTTGGAAGCGCAGGATCAGGGGAAGAGATTTATTTTCCGTACCTAGAGGACAGTCTCTAATGACAAGGTGTTATTTGGGTTTTAATAGCAAGTTTGCATGGAAACAGGGACCGCTGCCTTACGATCCCAGCTTCAAACGAATTGCAGCACAGGGATGCCCTCGGCACGTCCATTATTTCAGCGGGAGCACTGGCGCCTTTGAGCTGATGCTCTCGGGTGCGCGGAGCCGGGTGGTGGTGGCGGCTCCCAGGAGGGATGTCAGAGGGATGGAGCTTCCTCTCGTGGTGCATTGCAGGTTCCCCACGTCAAACACCCCTGAATTATCAATGTGCCAAGTTACAGCTGGGGGGGGGGGATGCTGGGATTACTTGGGCACCAGCCTCCTAAAGGCCTTTTTATTCATGAGGATGTAAATCCAAGGCATAAACGCTTTGTGTCTCCATATTCTCCCCAGCAGAGGGATCAATATGCAGGAAATGGGAGTTCACAAAGTGCCGGGGTAGAACTTCATGGCCGCTTTTCTTCTGCCCTTTGTCAAAAGCAAGTGGTTCCAGTGCCCCAAACTCATAGGCACCAGCATCTGTCATTACTGACCTGCCTGGGGCCTCCTCTGTAGGAGGGGTGCTTGGAGGGCAGGGTGCTGTGGCCCAGCAGCACGGCAGCAGAGGTGCCAGCTTTGGTGCCCTGTGGCTGTGTAGAAGCAGCCTGAGGATGCCCAGACCGCCACATCTGGCCCCCAGGACCTTGTCTAGGCTTGGGAGATGGGGTTTTGCCTTTGCAGAAGGCTGGGGGCTGAGTGTGCTTGGCACTGGTAGTGATGGGGTGCAGCAAACATAAGATAGACATTTTGTCCAAGTATATAGATAAGAATAAGATAGAATATTTGGTGGGTTCTGTGTGTGCTTCAGCAGGAACACAGGGGAGAGATGCTCCAGATTGTGCCTTTGAAATACATTGGGGTTAGAGGAAAGATTTGGGGGTTGTTTTCTTGGAGATAGGATTTTGAGTGTACTGAGGTCAGCAGAGGAGGTGAAGGAGGCTTTTCCTCTGAGTGAACGGCAAGAAGACTTGTCTGAAAGCAGGGTGAGCTTCTATTCATCCCTCTGTGGGACAGAAAGGCAACCAAGCCACGTGCTTCCCCCATGCTCTTGGTACTCATGAGCCTTGGGGCCCTTCTCCCTTATCCCGAATAAAGACAGCTTCGCCCCCCAAAGACACTCCGGGTATTGTCTGGCTGGAGCTGTTCATGGCAGTAGTAATAATTGTACCTGTATCTTGCAGGATCCATCTCCAAACACTAACAAGTCCTGAACTACCAAATTCCCAGCTGAGAGAAATGGTCTGGACAGCAATAAAAGCCCTTGCTGTATATACATTAACACACACTAAAGTACTACTGACTTCATTCCGACTTAAGCATGTGCTTCAGTGTGTGGTTCAGCGTGAGCCACGGGGAATACATGAAATTATGACTCGGGTTATGCATTGCTGAAAATCACTCCGTGCAAAAATAAAGCCACTGTCCTGAAGAATTTAATTTAAAGACTGCTTATAATAAATGGTAAAGCGAAACGCGCTCAAGAACAACTGGAGGGGAGGAAAAGCCTCTTTTCTTCAATTTTTCTTGTAACTTCTCTCCCTTCTACTTTAAATAGAAGGAGTCAAGTGTAACTTTATTCAGCGAGCTTCTCTCTGGGGCTGGTGTACCTGCCGGTGGGTTTACTCGAGCGGAGAGGCTGCGCTCGGCCGTTCCATCACTGTCGTTGAGCACGGGGGCATTCTGCGTGTGTCTGCACACGTGGGGTTTAGGAGGAGCTTTGTTTAAGGCTCCCGGTGACGAACTGCTTCTTAAAACCAGGTAAACTTTCATTGTGTAACCCTCGGAGAGATGGCGGCGCTTGAAAGGGGTTGGGTGTCCCCATTGATCGCTTTGTGCTCCGTGGTGGAGGGTGGCCGGGAGCGTGCGGCTGCGTACCTGTGTGTGCTGGGGGCAGAGGGGCACTGAGCAAACACTGGGACTCCTTCTTCTAATCCAGTGTCACGGGAAGAGCAGCCGAAACAATCGGCATCATCCTTCACCCCTGATAATGCTTTCTCGCCAACTAATAGCTCCTTGTTCATCAAGGAAACGAATGTGTGTGGAGGTGACGTGCTCTTCACCCGCTGCTCTTTGTTCTGGGGTCCTCCAGACTGATTGTATCAGCTCCAGCACTGACAAATATCCCCCCAAACTTTAACACTATGTAAAATTGAGTTATGGGGTTTTAAGGTTAGACTCCTCTGGCTGAAGGTTGATTGTCTCCGAGAGATAAAGGAATCAGTACTCAACAATAACAAAATCTTTGCCATAGGATAATGCCTGTTATTGAGCTCCCAGCTCTCTTTATTTGGTTACAAAGCTTCACCCCTATTCTTTTTCCTGCACTCGTAGGTTAAAGTGGTAGCTGCCGTTTGAGATTGGTGAATTGCTGCTGTTCCTCCATCCACCCTCGCCCTGTGCTTGAACAACCGCTCTGGCAGATGGATGGGTTCCTTGAAGCATCCCTTCACCCAGGGCCGTGTCTCTGCCGCTGCGGTATTTAACCAAGTTGCCCTCGCAGTGGCACCTTCCCAGCAGCGCAGGGATGCTCCTGGCACTTGGGTAGCCTTTGGAGAAAGAAGCCTTGACTGCCTTGCCTGTACCATCCCAAAGAGCTTAGGAGGCAAATCATGGAGTAGCAGTTGGAGAGCATTAGCCTGGTTTTAGAGTCGGATTCATCCACTGGAATGGAGGGAATAATAGAGCTGGGGCTGATGCAGAGTGCAAGTGGCTCGACCCAGGTCCAGTGAAGAGCCTGTGGTGTAGGTGGCAATCACATCTTGAAAGCCTTGGAGCCCCAGCAACCGTGCTCAGATTCTCTGGCCAAAGACCTCTTCTGCATTTAGCAGTGCACGTTGGCCATCTGCTGCAGATGAAAATGGTCTGGCATCGCTCTGCGGAGGATCAAAGCGTTAGCAAACAGGATGGAATTTGGGGAAGTTTATTTTAGCTTGAAACTGATGGTATCTGGGGCAAAGGCACTTAGTGCTGAGACAGGCTTATGCTGTGGGCAATGGGAGCCTGCCAAGAGAGGTGCCTGGCAGGGGCTGTGCTAGCAGTGGGTGAAGAAGCCGCAAAACCCAAGGGAGGACAGAATTTAGTGGGGTGAAGCTCCCTGTCCGCTCTGAACTCCTTCCAAATCCTGGAAGCACTCTGCCTTTCCCGATAAACACCTGATGCATGAGGTGTGTGGAGAGGATGTGTGTGGTGGGGATGACCTCTCCTTGGGGATTTAGAGCAGGGATGCGGTTGGGATCGGTCTTTGAAACTAATCTATAGGGTGGTGCTTCCCACCCCCTGTGACTTGTGTCTCTGCTTTACCCACTTCTGGTTCCCTAAAAAGACAGAACTCTGCTGTCCCCCAAAGGCCATGGGCATCTGCAGGAGAGTTCTTTGGCTCACTGGAGCTTTCAAGTCTGTCCTGATTTCTGCTTCCTTAAACCTCATTCATATCATGGAATCATAGAATAGTTAGGGTTAGAAGGGACCTTAAGATCATTAAGTTCCAACCCCCCTGCCATGGGCCTTTTGCTTTCAAAGCAACCCCTGTTATTCCAGGGGGCCGGGGACTGCAGGATGAGTTCATCAGTCCCCTGCCTCTGACTTGGAGGGAGCCGGTTTCCATCCTACTCCTGTGCACACCCTTCCTGTGCTCAGTGTGTTAGGTTGAGTTGCTGAGATTTTGGGCTAGATCCAGCGTTGGGGTTTAGCCTGTGTAGATGTAGCATCATTGCTGGCAGAAGCTTTGCGTTACCCTGACTCCCCTCCTCTCCGTGCGGAGCTCCCTGTGCCCCATGCAACCAATTCACTTTTGAGATCCTCGATTACATCTGAAATTCTTATTTTCTCCACAACATTTCTCCTTTTGCTCCATAACATTCCCTGGGGCTGGATGTGCTCCAGATGACTTTTGTCTTTGTATTACCCTGGTTTATTCCTCAGTAGGATGCATCTCGTTTTATTCCTCTATCCCTATTCCTAACCTCTCCATGTCCCCTGCTATTATTTCCTCTGCTTTCACTTGATATTTGCATTACCACCTAATTTAGTATCTTCCTGCTCATTGAATTAATGGACTGTTTACTTGCCTTAGATAAAACGGGGGCTCATCCCCTGCAGTACCCCAACACAGCCGCTTCCCCCGCACGTGACACGGGACCATTCATCACCAGCTTTTGCCTGTGGCCCTTGGGCCAGTTCTCAGCCTGACGATTGCTTCTATCCAAGCTGAGGTAAATTAATGCTTCTCAGGGAGATTTGCTGTGGCACCACATCAGAGGCCCAGGAAAGGCTCCAGATATATTGCATCTTCTACATTAGCCTTCATCTGCTCCTTCTGAGCTTGATCAGAAAGGCTGACCTGTGCCTAAGGTCATTCTCTCTTCACAAACCCAAAGGTTGCTGGTTGCTATGAAGGCAATTATTGCCTGGCTGCTCCTCAAGTAATTTAGTTCCTTTTTGAGTCTTTCTTCTAATCTGTTCTGTTATTTTACGAGGGTGACATTGGATTTGCCCCAGCGTTTTTCAGCTTCACCTTGGTATTGTGGTGGTGCTACCTTCGATCATTGCCTTCTGTATTTCTTAGCTCTGCTGTGATTAGAAGGAAAGGCCAGTGGGTTGGGAGGTTTGGGAACTTAATCATGATTCCTGTAAGGCTTCATGCAAATGGGGATTAGTGGGAAGGAAAACACAACCATCGAAGTACAAAGCAATAGATGGGTACCACGCTCACCCCCTCATCCAAGTCTAGGAAGCCCAAAGGCCACCTGAACAGCCTCTATAGCCATCAAGAAGCAGAGCACAGCTTCAGACCCCTTGAGCTGTAATGGTATCTCCCACGTAGGTGTGAAGTCTTTGCTGCCAATTGTGAGCTGTGTTTGTCATCTAGTGGACATCAGGATGGTGACACTCCTGTATCCATCCCTCCTCCCATCCCAGTGAAGGAGAAATCTAGTTGGGAAAAACCAAAAAAAAACCCAAACATAAGCTTTTATTTTCAAATGCCATTGGAACAAGTGGGTCAGAAATACTTCAATTCTCTTATTTGATGTGTTGGACCTTATTTAAGGTCTTGCAATGCAGAAAAAAACCCTCAACCAATGGAAAAACAAAGCAAGAAGGTTGAAACCACCCACTTTTACAATGGGAAACTCACCAGCCCACCAAGGGAAAGCAGGGCCAGACAAGATGAGGATTTGAATATTCTTTCCCTCCTGTTCTTTGAGATGCAAACTTGCTGCTGATCAAAGAACTCTGGGCAGAGGGGGAGGACAATAGTGCGGATCACCGTGACTTTGGGGCTTGGGTCCTCGGTTCCATCCCAGGATGGCTGGGGTAGGCCTGGGGACTGGGACAAGCACTGATTTCCTCCCCTCCCCCTTGGTCTTCCCGTTCAAGCCCTGAATTCAGGGCTCAGCAGGGGAGCTGAGCTCTCTGAGCCAGGGGCACAGGCACAAGCCCTGAGGTTGCAGAAACTGCCATAAAACGGCTATAGCTCTGCTGTCTACAAAGCCTCCATCCCTCTTGGGTACCCCAGTATGCTAAATCTGTGGGTTCAGACTTGGGGCAGGTGGTAGGATTTGCTCCTTTAATCTTCAGCGTCTATTTATTACAGTGGAGCTCCAGGGCATCTGAGCATGGCCTTTCTCGCCAAGAGACCATAACAAATGGATGCACGACGTTGGTGTCACAGAGCTGGGCTTTGCGCACCACCTATCTGCACACTCCGGTGCTGGCTCGCTCTGCCTCTGCTCCTTCCTTTGTTGTGGGGGCTTATGAGCCAAGGGGGAAGACAAGCAAGGAAGGGATTCGAGTGCAAAGAGCAGCTCTTTGCCTCTCCACACCTGCCCTCCCCTTCGCTTCCTGCCCCGTCCTTGGCTCATTTGTCATGGGGGGAGATGCTCACCTTTGGGGATGCGCAAATGCTGTGCCCCGCAGGCCGTGATGTGGAGGAACCCTTTTCCCTTTGTTTACTCCTCGGTACTGAACCCTTTTGCAGTTGCTAATTATTTTTCAATTGCCCAAGACAAATGAGAGGGTTTGGGGGGGGGGGCGTTTCTCCATGACCCTGCCTGTCAGGTCCTGGCACCCTTTATTAATGGGGGAGCTGGTTCTGTGAGCTGCTTCTTGTTGGTTTGAAAGAATAAGAGGGGAAATATCTTGCGTTGCAGAGGTAATTGGAGCCTTTCGTCAGCTCTGAATGCAATTAGAAACTACCAGGCTAAAGACACTGGTGGGAAGATCCATCCTTTCATTGCAACTTCAGTTGTAAGGGGAAAAACTGTCCTTAGATAAGTTGGGGATCTGCAGTAACCTTCAACCTTATGCAGGAAGGTACCAGAGTCTTGTCCTAGTCTGCTGGAAGATGATTTAATTCCCATTGCAGTGATGTTTTGTGGTACCACCACAGCACCAAAGCTGTTTTGCACCGAGTTACAGCTCTGAAGAGCTTGCAGTTTGATCAGGCAAACGGGCAAGGTAAAGGGTGACAAGGGGGGAGTGATGTTAGAGGAGTGTGAAGTGGTTTGCCTCCAGTGCACCGGCTGGTCGAGGTGGTGTTGGACCAGGATCAACCCAGCGCCCTTGAACTTCCCGTTGTGTTTTGGGAGGGTGAATGAGGGGATGACGAAACCAGGAGCATGATGTGCATGGGGGTCCTGGGCTCGCCAGGCTCACAATATCATACAGCTAAAAAAGGTGATTCTTGGCACTTGAGGGACCTTGGCTCGCGTGGATTTGGAGGAAGAGGGGACTGTGGGACCAGCTGGAGCCTGGTTCTTTGTGCTTATATTCTCAGTGCAGTCCCCTTGCTCTGGAGTTACAGGAAACATCGCCTTCAACCTCCACATCAGAATTCCCATTCCCTGCTAGCATAAAGCTTTTAATCCACGGAGACAAGCAGCCCAGGCCTCGCTGGGGGGGGGCTGTGGTGTGGGGTGTCACTGTGTGGGGGTCCCCAAACCCACATGCTTGCGATGCCACGTGTGCTTCCATGGGGGATTGTTCTTGGCAGCCTTTTGCAGAGCTGAATCTCCCCGTTCCCTATTGAATGAGGTTGGGGGGATAAAAAAAGAATATGCTCTTTTCAACCTAAGATGTATTTTGCAGCCTGTCTCCAGGCAGCTCCCAACCCAAAGGGCATCACCGAACGCGCCGGCAACCAAATAGCAACCGGGGGGAGGGAGGGAATAGGAGGACAGAGGAAGATGGAAAACCTCCTATACAATAATTAGAATAAAATTGGGGTATCAGGAATACAGGGGTCAGCTTCTGTTCACACCAATATGGCTTTCACCTTGTAGAGAAAGGCCTGCACCAGGTAATTAGGTCAAGTCAATGATTATATATCTTTAAGCGAAGTGGAAGGGACTGTAATTGTGATGAAATTTGTTTGAAGAGGGAAAGCATGGGGAATTTTGTTTAAAGGTAACGAGTTCAAAGGGGAAATGAAGTTCAAGGTTCAGTTCCTGTTCACTCCTCGCACAAAAAACCAGCCCACAACAACCCACACGCACCCAGCAGCCAATATTTCTATCAGACGAGTTGCTTTATCTGTTGGGGATGGGAATGGGAGCATATCCCTGCAGGAAAACGGGAATTAAACCACTGACAGCTCTTTAATGGGGCTTTCTTTCTTTAGAAGCCAACAGAAGGGTAAACCTTGTGTAATGGGTTTCCCCCCCCTGTCCCGAGTTGGTTTATTCTTCCTTTCGGAGCAGCCACCTTGCATGCAAATGGGTGGCATCCCGAGAAGGGCCTTGCCTGTGATATGCAAATACCCACTTTGTTTAGGGGAGCTTTCCAAAGGAGGGGAAGGAAGGCAGCTGGGCCATGAAAACTGCCCATCTTAGGGGATTTAGTGGGATTTCACCTTCCCAGATACGGTTTTGGTGGGACGAAACGGTGTTCCTGTTCATGCTCCTGAAATGGTGTTTTCCTCCCGGTAAAGATGCGGCTTCTGTCCATGCCAGGGGTTGTTCTGGTGGTCTTAGGAGCAGTTTTGGCTGTGGCGCCTGATGCTCAGTGCATCAGTTCTGGGGGGGCTGGCTCCTACATCCCTGGGGCAGTGCTGATGTCTGGGGGTGAGGAGCTGGCAGTGGATGCTCGGAGGTGGCTGGGCAGGATTCAGCTGTGCTCGTTGTCCCCCATTGTGGAAACAAGGAGGGGTTCATGGTGGTCGTCACACTGCTCTTCCTGTATGGGTGTTGAGCTTTGCTGCTTTTCTGCCCAATGCCTCCACTGTGGGACAGGAGGCTCGTCCTGAGTGCCAAAGAATGGCTTTTGTGCTCATCGTGGAAGTAAATCTCGGAAGTTTAGGGCTTCCCTCACTTGAAAGGGGAAAAGGAGCAAAGCAGCTCCCCAGGAAACCTCTAAATGGCCCAGAGATGAGGGGCAGCCCCCAAACAGCTCGCTGTGAACTTGGCCCATGATCTTGCTGGCCTTGGTGCTCACCACACATGAGCACAGAGCTGGCTTTGGGGACAGGATGACACAGGTGATGTGGGTCCTGGCCCATCCTGCTCGGCGTGAGCAGCACCAAGGGGCTGGTGGCCAGAGCTGGGATTGGGGTGATGGGAGGGGGACAGACCCTCACCTCTGCTGAACCTGGACCGCACATATTTCCACCCTGGCATAATGTAGAAGTTCAAGGACCAACGTTGCACCAATATTAATGACCTCAAAGGGCATGGAGAGTTCAGAGTTCGCCTTCTGTTTGCACCACCCATCCTTTTCTCCCTTTTCCCATTGGATGCATCCCGTCTCCTGTATAAATTTGATGTCACCGGTTGCTGTTAAGATCTGTTTGGTGACATTTCAATCTGGTTGAGCGTTGTCGTCCCCCCCCAAATATACAGTGGTTTTGTGCGGATAATAGAGGGTGAAGGGTGGGTGTCGGGTCCATGGGGGAGCGGGGTGCTCTTGTGATCAGTTCAAGGTTCACTCTTTGTTCGCGTGTAATAAAAAGTCTTCAGTTATCAGGTATTTAAACCCAAATCAGCAGTTCCATATCCGTAACCTGAGCTAAGTGTTCCTGCAGCTAATGGCCGCGCGCGGCTGCCGTTTGCAGCGCGTTGGGTGACACTCGATTTGTACTCGCTGACGGGAACAGATGGGTCTTCATTGTGGAAACCCGCCTGTATGCAAATGTGAACGGAGTTTCACCCGCGCCCGCGCCTGACCTGACCACGCACAGGCATTTACCCAGCGCGCTCCGCCGGGGGGGTGGCCGAGGGCGATAAAAAATGGCACTCGGATAGTACCAGCGGCAGGTCAAGTTTACCATCCGTCTTCCAGCGGGGCCGAGACGGCAACACGGTTATTTCGTTTCAGTGGGGATGTTGGTGGCAATAAACTCCATCATTTCACCTGTTTATGAACCCAACCTCGGGCCGCGTTCTCGGCGCATTGAGGGCTGTCGGCTCCTTGGTCCTGCCGGGAGAAAGGGGGGGTCCTGCTCTCGCGGTGGGGGGGGTTCTTTCTCATTTTAGTTCATCCCCCGCTCCTCATCTTTCCTTCCTGCTTTGGAGTTTGAGGTTTTGTCTGATTTCCTTCTCCCCCCGCTTTGTGTTTTGTTGCGTTTTGTCTATTCCTCCCCCAAAAAGGGGCCAAACGGGGCTGTTCTTCCCTTCTTCTTATTATTTAAACACGGAGAGAAACGATCATTGACGCCAGAATAAACAAGCGGCGGTTTAGGCGTCGCTGAGCACTTTTTGCATGTGCAGAGGCGGCCCGCGCTCCCTAATAAATCTCGCCATTTAAATGTGCAACCCTTCATTAGAGTGAAAATATGAACAGCTGTAATCGCACATTTACGCTGCTGACAGAGAAGAATCTCCGCGCAGTTGTCATTTTTCACGCTGATGAAGAACCGGGAGCAGGTTCGAGCACTGATTCTGTAACTGGGTGGGATTTTATTCCTCCATCCCTTCTCCCCCCCCTCCGCTGCCTCTCCCCAGCCACATCCAGTAGTGTAGCAAATTAGCGTCTTTTGCTCGCAGCAATGCCCCGCTTTCCGATGATCCTCTGGCTCATCAGAAAAGGAGATTTCTCATGCCAATTGCAGAGCCCCTCTTGGCTGGCGGCTCCTACAGGCCTGACCCCCCAAACTGTGGGGAGGATGAATGGTTCCACGGCCCCAGGACATCTGTTCTTCAAGGGATGCTGTGAGCTGGAGTCTGGAACTGATAGGGGAAGAAACACTCCCTACAAATATAGTAAAAGCTCCTCGGTGCAGTAAATCTTATTTCTTACAACTTGGCTTCCAGCACATCTTAGGAGACAAGGGGGGGCTGAGAGGGCAAATGCCTTTTATTTTCTCTTATTGTTTTAATGGTGGAAATGCCCGTTTTGCAGAGCCTGGAAAGGCAGGAACTGGAACCACTGCAAAGCATCTTGAAACCTTCCTGTCTTGTTTTTATGGTTTATTGTTCTTTCTGTGATAACCCCCCCCCCGCAACCCAAACCGGACCTCGTCTGTATTTTTAGGCACTTGAGCCTCTGCTCAAATCATCATGACTAGAAATGAATGGCCAGAACTGGAGCTGGTGTTTGTCCAGTCGGCACTTGTCATAACTGACAGGGATGATGAAAATAAGGCACTTTGTCCGCATTGAGAAATGGAGGGCTGCTGGAATGGTTTTATTCCCTCGTTTTTAGTCATTGAAAAGTGGGTACCTCATTAATTTCCTGTCCTGGCATAAGGAACTGCTTCCAACACGTGGAAGGTTTCATCCATACATTTGTAACACAAACATCCCCTCGTGCTCTCGTACGGGCGATTGCCATTTGACCCAATATTCTTACCTTAAGACGTCAAAGTCTTTATTAAACCATTACTTAGGCATTGCATGGACTGCGGGTCACGGGCAAAACTCTCAGCAAAGCCACAATAGTCACTAAATAAAACTGCATAAAGGCTTCAGGATGGGGCCCGTTCTTTATGACCTTGGAATTGCTCTCCGAGGAAATCCTGGCAGGTAAAAGAGAATTGGATTTATATTCTGATGTATGGAATTCTGGTTGTCTGACTTCAAGCGAAACCTGGCTGTGGGTTTCTCTCAATTTATGGGGCTAAATGAAGACTTTGTAAATGATTTTTTTTTTTTGGTGGTTATTTCCTGGAGGATTAAAAGCTAAAGGGGATTATTAGGGAATTATTGGGCACCTGAAAGTGGGAGTTTTACTGCTGGAAACAGCTTAAAAGCAAAGGGAAAAACCCAACTTGATTTGAAGCAAGTTGCTTTCTAACTGAGCTCACCAGCTCGCTGCTCGTGTGCCAGAGCTGAAGGAGCTTTTTATAAGTCAGGCTATTTTATTAAAGATAAAATGCTGGGAAGGCCGGAAGCTGCTGCTGGATGCGAGCGAGCAAATGTGCTTATGACAGCCCTTATGCAGCGCTGGACCCAAGCGCAGCAGCTTCTCATTACTGTCGCCGGCTCAAGCACCCCTTAAAGTGTGACTGTTTCCCATTAAACGAGTTACAGAAACAATCTGGCTAATTTCCCCTCGAAGGCTGCACTGTGTTTCCATAACACTCACACTTGATTATTTCATCCTGCTGGTCCTGGCTCGGGTGATGCTCCAGCACCTCAGTGGGATCCAGCACCGCAGGGGCTGGGGCAGGCACCAACTGTTTAGATCTACCCATCTGATGGGGCTCATCCAGCCCTCCACCAGGGAAAAGGGGCACCCACCACCATCCTCTGGTTCTTTATGTGGTTCCCCCCGCTCCATCTCTCTTCCTTTTCCCTCCCAGGTAAGCTAATATTAGGGAAAACCAAATTATTTGACTTTTTTTCCTGCTGTGCAGCCATTGAAACCTTTTTGTCCTGGCCCTTTTTGCTCTCTTTAAATTATTAAACAATTTCCCATCTATTTCCTTCTTTCCTTCTCTCCTATTATTTCTTAAAGGCAGCACGAAGCAGTTCTGGGGGAGTTGTGTGTATCGATGCAGGTAGTGCTAGTGCTTGGATGAAGGGGGGGTTCTCCCCATCCGGTGCTGTACCACGGCCCATCACAGCGTTGGTCCCTTGGGAGGTCCTGATGCATTTCTGGACCCTGTGCAGACCCCGGTGGTGGCCGGAGAAGGGGTCCAGGAGCCATCTCGTGGCCATGGTGCTGAGCGGCAGCCGCCCCGCTTGGCTCCGAAGGTGGGACCTCAAGGAGAGGCGAGAAGAGGGGGGGAACCACGTTGAACTATAAATCAAAGGCATCAGTCATGGGGAATCTGGCGAAAGTGGCACAGGATATAAATAGAGGCTATAACTGCAGTGACAAGCAGGGCTGCAGTTGTAAATACTCATTATCTTTCCTAATATGACACCGTGTGGATTGGGAGAGCTGGGGAAATGACAAAGAAGGGGGGAAATGAAAACTGGGAGAAGGGAACGCGGTGGTTTTAAACCTAAAATCTCTGCCCTGCTTTCCTGGAAAACAGGATTATCCCCCCCCCACCAACGTTTCTATGTAGGATTAATATATATTAACGTAGCACCTTGTCTCCTCCCCAAAGCTGAGTGAAAGCCCCAAAGACATCTGTTTGCATACATTGTGCGTCAGGCAACACCGGACCTGAATGGAATTTATCTGGATTTTATATGCATGGCTTGATGCAAATTGAAATAAATGGGAGAGCAGCCTCGGCGTGGACGTATTGGTTTTTCCTTCCCGGCCTGAACTTTTAACCTCGGGGTTTGAGCCGGTCACACGCTGACCCGTCTGAACTCTTGCTGGTAGAGCCAAGTCTGCAAGGATGACCTTGCAGCCATGGCAACCCCCAAAGATAGGCCAGGCCTCCTCCATCCTCCCTGGCCGCAGCCCTGCAGAGCTGCCCACCGACGGGTTGCGTTTTGGGTGGCTCTTGGGCACCTTCACACAAAGATGAAGCCCACTGTAAAGCTTTGTGGTGTCAGGGGCTCGGGCAAGGGGTTGGGATGCAGGATGGGTCCCTGCAGTTCCCTGTTCCCCCTGCTCCATCGTGCCTCAGTTTCCCCCTGAGTCCCGTAGTGGTTCTCTTTTTGGGGTATAGGAATGAGCATCGCTGCTAAGTGATGCCCAGCACTACGAGGCCAAATGTGGGTGAAGAACATCTGCCTCAATAGCATCGCCAAGTCTTCAAGCTGTAAAGAGGTCTTGTGCAGGTAAGGGTGGTTTGGGAAGGTCAGTTCACCGGAGTCAGGCTTTCTGTCCTTCCTGCTCCATCGCTGTCTCAGCTGGAGCTGGAACTGCTTTTGGTATGAAAATCCAAGGAATATCAGCGATTTTGTGTTGCTGGCAAAATGAACGTGAACTGGAAGGAGAATCTCTCCATGTTCAAGTGTTTCCTTTTGCCTTCCTGGTGAACCCCAAGCCTCTGTGTGTCCCATGAGAGGTCTCTGTTGAACTTGAGCAATGCCAGCGGTTGCTGTGGAATCACAGAATGGTTTGGGTTGGAAAGGACCATAAGATGATCCAGTTCCAACCCCCCTGCCATGGGCAGGGGCACCTCACACTAAACCATCTCACCCAAGGCTTCATCCAGCCACTGCCAGGGATGGAGCATTCACAGCCTCCCTGAAGGTCCTTTGTGAAGGACTCTGCTGCCTCGTCCCCTCTAAGCTCCAGAACAGAGCAGGATTTGTCATCAGTACCACACGTCACCATGTGCTTAACTGCTTTGCTGAGCTGAGGTGTCTGAAAGGCCCGAGTGTGGCTTCCAAGGACCTCGGAGCAGCTGTGAAAATACTCACTTGCTCAGAGCAGTGCGGATGCAAACCCTCCCGGTGTTAGCCAGAGGCCTTGGGGTGAACCACTGATCCTCATCCCAGCAGCACGGTTGCCTCGGGAGAAGTGGGCTCAGGAGAGCTGTGATTTTGTGGTGGTGGTGGTGATGCCTTTGAGGGCATGGACTGGTCCCCTGCCCTGCTGCAATCCCAAGGAGATGCCAGGGTGTTGGTCTCTGCATGTGCCTTGGGTGGAGGAAACAGGACTGAGATGTTCTGGAGGTACCAAAGCAGGAATTAAAGGGTAAAGTGCTCATTGTTACCCTTTATTTGCTTGACCTGAAGGAGAACCTCTTTGCACCTTCCCTCTCCATCACATTTGTTCATCTGTGCACACAGGGCCATAAAGTTCTAAAGCTCCAAAGTGCCTGAAATACTCTGGGAACCTTGGGTGGAAAGCACAGGGCTTTATTCCCTTCTCTTCCCCACCTGGGCCGTGTTGTTGTGAGGTGCCAGTGGTGTGGGGTGGCTTCCAGACAACAGAACTCCATCCAAATTTACTTAGTAGATGTGGTATTAAAGAAAAAGAAATTCCTTCTTCCAGCTAACTGCGAGTCAGCCGTATTTCATCATTACAGAGCAATAAGCAGGCTATAGATCCCTCTTTATGGCCTATTTTATCAGTATGACTTCATTGTCTTAGTTTTAAAAATTGTTGTTATAACCCTATTATTATCAGTTAATAGACACAGGGCTGTAGCCATGCTGTAAAACAACTTGTGCAAGTCAGCTGCAATCCTTGCGACTGAGACCTTTGTGGTGCAGGGAGCACAGGAAGGGGCTGCGGGTCCTTTGCTGATGTCTGTGCCCCATGGGGCAGGGAGAGTCAGTGTTTGTGGCTCTGAAGAACTCGAACAGATAAGAGACTTTGAGCACATCAAGCTGAAAATGCCAACAGCTGGGCCTCATTCTGCCCTCTTACGTAGGTTAGAAACAAAGTCTTTCCCATTGGCATGCAGGAAAGCAAAAATGTGCTCAGTAAGTCCTGGGATGTTTGTATTTAATAGAATCCCAGACCTTAAAGCTCCTCCAGTTCCAATTCTCTGTAATGCACAGGGACCCCTTCCACTGGAGCAGCTTGCTCCAAGCCCCTGTGTCCAACCTGGCCTTGAGCACTGCCAGGGATGGGGCAGCCACAGCTTCTCTGGGCACCCTGTGCCAGCGCCTCAGCACCCTCACAGGGAAGAGCTTCTGCCTCAGAGCTCAGCTCAGTCTTTTGGTTTAAATTAGATCTAAACCCTTTAGATTTTTTAATTTGAAGGACAGAGTGTCTGCAAGACAAGTGGGATGCAAGAAAACCAATAGCATCATTTTCTGTGCGCGTGATGCTCTCAGCTGCGTGGGCTCGTCACCAGGAGGAAGCCAGAACCCCAGGATGTTTGTTTTGTCCTCTACCTTTATGGCTGGAGCTGCAGTAGCTGAGAGGGAAGCAGAGAAACCAGCCCAGCAATTAATGTTACAGCTCCACATTGCTAAAATTTGTTTTTTAAAGTTATTTGCTTTGCCCAATGCATTTTTAATGCACTGAAATGTCATAATAAGGCATAACCATGCCAGGAAGCTGTTGTAAAGCAGACTGGGATGTGGATTGTAAAGTGCCGGGACTGTGTGTTGCGAAAACATCCTTTGTAGATACTTCATACCAAGAAAAGCCTTTTCTGCTTTCATCTCAGCTGGATCCGTGTCTGAAATGTGTTCTTAGCGAGGATGGGAGCTGCTGGGAATGGGCAGGATCTTACGTGAAGCTCTTCTGACAAGTATCAGATCACTTTATACTCTTTCTCCTGGGCAGAAGCGTAGTATATCTGCCTCTGGTTTATTAAAAGAGAAACAGAGGGGAAAAGAAGGTGCTTAAGATGAAAGAGATTTAACAGCAGAATTTAGAGGAGCACCTGGAGTCCTGCCTCTCTGCTCAGCTCCTGGAGTTTGTTCCCTGTAGTTTCCTCCATTTCCCCAACTATCACTCATGTCATGGAAGCCCTGTGAAAACAAGGTGTGATTTTGCCATCCTCGTGGTTGTCTTTTTGTTCTTTGGTGGCTGGTTTCCTGCATCTTAAGCTTATTCTGCGTGGGAGGGGTTCCTTTTGGCTACGACCATGTAGGAGCCGGTGCAGTGTGTGCCGAACGTTGCTGCTTTCACTCTAGTGGTGTTGCTGGTGGATGAGGTAGGGATTCTCTCCATCCTGAGGAATGTATGGAGGCAGAGGATTAGGAATTGAATCAGGGAAACTGAAGTTATTGTGATCCTAAATCCTCCAACACTTCACAGTCCCCAAGACGCTGTGTGCCCAGGCCAGTGGGCTAGGTCACCTGTACCAGGTAGTGCTCACTGTAGCACAGTCCCGTGCATCATTTCTTGCATGGAGCTTCTGACGTTTGCTTTGTCAAACAGAGCATGAGATTGCAGATGGCCACTAGGAAAGGCAAAATCCGGGCGAGAGAAGGCTCACCCTGTGCCCTGGTTTCAATATATTCCTTTGCTGCACTAGTTAAGGAGCCTTTATTTTCTACTTGTTCCTAACATCAGATTTGGACCTGATTGGTTTCCTTATTTTCCTCTTTTCTCTACTTGGCATTTAGCAGAGCACCTGCAAGTGTTTTGCACATTAGTACCAGCATGCAGCCATAGGGGGTTTGTGGCCTACAGGCTCCCAGGTCCTGCTTTCTCGTGGGACTTCTGTCTAGGAAGGAAGAGGATTTGCTCAGAATACCCACCTCAGCATCATTTCCTCTATCAAATTCCTGACGTTGCTGCTTCTCTTTGGGCCAAATCCTTCCCCTCCCCTTTTCCTTTCAGATACCATTAGAAGTCTGAATTGTTTCTAAAACCTGCCGATTCTCAATCCATGGGATTCAAAGCTATGGACTCTTGTATATCCTTAGCTGTGGACTCTTGTATATTCTTAGCTGTGATGAGGGTTAATAAGAAAGAGAGAAACAAGGAGAGAAAGAAGGGACTATGATCTTTTGGATGTATTGAGATCCAGGTTCAGATGTGTTCTGGGGTTTTTAATGGTATATGGTGGGTTTGCCAAGTAGAGCTGGGTTGGGAGGGTCTGGTTTAGAAGGAATTTCAAGGGTGAGAGAAAACTAGTGATTTTTCTCAACTCATTTAGAAAAGCATGGTCCTTAGAAACTGATGGACATGGTGCTTGGGAGCTGATGGACATGGTGCTTGGGAGCTGATGGGCATGGTCCTTAGGAACTGATGGACATGGTGCTTGGGAGCTGATGGACATGGTGCTTGGGAGCTGATGGGCATGGTCCTTAGGAACTGATGGACATGGTGCTTGGGAGCTGGGGAACATGGTGCGTGGGAGCTGATGGATATGGTGCTTGGGAGCTGGTGAACATGGTGCTTGGGAGCTGGTGAACATGGTGCTTGGGAGCTGATGGACATGGTGCTTGGGAGCTGGTGAACGTGGTGCTTGGGAGCTGAGCATGAGGCTCATTTTGGGGCAGCTGGGGGGAGGCTGCAGTGGGAGGAAGAGGCTGGAGGTGGGCTCCATCTCCAGAGTATGACAGTCTTTTATTAAGGCTGACGGGATGCAGATCTCTCATGGCTCCCTGGGTATTTGTCTCAATACGTTGCCTATTTCCAGGCAGATACTCGGTTGTCAGAGCACTGAAGGTTTGGGGTTTACTCAGCCGTTACCCTCCAGAGCAGACCCCCAGCGGTCACTCAGCTCTTTCTTCCCAGCAGGGTCCAAGTAAAACCTCAGTCTTTAACTGGATAGTTCAGAGGCCATGGAGGGAGAAACGGGGGTAGTGGGGCTTCCGAGCCTGGCAAAGAAACCTTTGCACGGCAGTGGGTTGTGTGCTGAGGCTCGCTCAAAACAGGCTCCTTCTGGCACAGCGCGGGTAGGATGTGAATTAGGTTTCTGTCCTTATTGTTAGTGTGGGAACGGGGGGGGGAACCAGAGCTCTGCATCATTTTCTGTGCTGTTTGCAAACCCCTCTGAATAGTGAAAAACAATGCGATTAATTTTCTCTAGCGCAATCATGCATAGATTTAATAAGCATCCAAAGGTAGGATCCATCTGTAAAGGACGTGCCGCATGCTAAATTACTGCTCTTCTGCCATTTTTTTTTTCCCCCCTTCTTCTTTCCAAACCTTAATTAATTGAAGAAAGAAAAAAAAAAAAGAAAAGAAATTGTTTATTAAAGTGGGAACAGGGCAGGCTCTGTCTCTGCATCCCTGGTTCAAAAGTTCACACAATTCCCTGAAGGCTCATCTGTGTGTGTGTGTTTGCAGTGGGGTGTGCGCGCACATCCCTCTCGCTCCCAGGCTCTCTGCTAAGAGACAGATGCCCAGAAAGGTGCTGTACTTTAAACAAAGGTTGCTTCTCTTTTTTTTTTCCCCCTCGGAAGAATCCGAACTTGGTAGCGCCCTTCCTCCTCTCCCACCCCCCTTGCTTGTCCTTTATCCCTTTTGGCTCGGAAAGGTAACGATGCTTCCAGCGCATAGCCGAAAGCAGCGTAAGCGAATAAACAGGGGTAAGGGATGGAGGGCAGGAAGTTAATTCCACAGGTGGGTCCATGGTAGGAAGCAAGTACGCAAGAGCAAGCAGCAAACAAACAAGGTCCAGCGCAAGGAGAGGGGTTTGAGGAGTGCAAGGCAGAATATCCCTCAGTGAGTGGAGCTGTGGGTAAGGACAGTGGGAGAGGAACGTGTGTATTGCCAAGACCAGCATCCCCTCGTGTCTTCTTTCAATGTTGCCCTCTCCTTGAATCCCTGCCTGCCTCCTTGTCTCCATCAGGCTCCTTATGTTCAGCTTTCAGCCCTGGCACGCTGCATCCTCTAATTGACACCGTGTCTGGTTGCAGGCTGGGGTTCTGCTGGCACAGCTTGCCTTGCCTTCCCCTCCTGAGCTGGTTGTGTCCCTTCATCCTGCAGCCACCATTCTGCAGGGTCACTCTGCACTGGCCAGCGTGGCTGACCTGCATCATGGGCTGGAAAATGCGGTCTGAGCTGGTTGGTTTGCACCTGCTAAAAGCAGGAGGGCGTTGGGCTGCTTAAGGTGAAGTGTAAAGCCTCATCATGAGATGCATCTCACCTGAGTACACCCATCCAAGCACCCATGGAGTGGGCTCTGTGCACTTGGTAGTAGGAGGTGGGTACTTCCATGGTACCACTGATCCCCTTCGTCATGCGGAGCTCGGTTTGGTTACCAGGCTCAAGATGGGTAGAGGTGAATCTGGGCTCTGGAGGAGGAGGTTGCTGCAGTGACCTTGGAGAGCATTGTAGGCTCTGTGTCATGATGATGGGACTGGTGTAAGGGCAAGGTGGGACCCGTCACCTTTCTGTGTCAGAGCCCCATGCATGCACCCTTCGGCTCCCAAGAGCAGCAGCAGGGATCAGGCAGTGTGGACCTTGTCCTAGCATGGCAATGCCTCAGCTTCTCCATCTACAAGGCAGTAAGTGCCCTTCCCAGAAGAGTGGGAAGGGCTTGGTCAGCTTACCGTAAAGACCTGTCACAGTTTCAGATGAAGGCACTAAAGTGAACTGTAGATTTAGATTGTAAACAGAAAGCAAATCCATGTCTTTATTCAAAGAGCTGTACCCGGTGCTGGGGGTTCACACAAACACTTTATCCCATGCAGTTAAACTGATGCTCAGTCGAATGAGGTTTTGATTTCTACATCCGACCTGGTTCAGGTTCTCTTTATTGCGGGGGTTCCTTCCATCTGAAATAATGCCGTGGGGTTTGGTTTATGATTTTCATGCTGACAGTTGGCCAAGGACTCGGAACCACACGCCACAGATGGCGAGCGTAGTGTTGTATAATATAGATGATACAAGTCCTCCAAAATAAAAATTGCAGCTGGATTTTATAAGCCACCTGGATGAGTGATTTGAGAGCGCGGGGATGGCCTGCTTCACTTTTCCACTACATTTAAAGGAATTTGTATAATAATTGCCACTTGGGTAGCACAATTCAGCTGTACAGATGTCTGCGCTCAGTAGCATCTTTATAACTGTTCACTTCAAATCCCATTGAAAGTGGGGCTGGGTTCCTCTGAAGCTCAGGCGCTGACTGCAATCCCAAGCAGCCAGAAAACCGTGAGATTTTGCCTTTTTTAATGGTCTTTCCTCCCTCGGATTCAAGTTTCCTGCTCTTTCCCACAAACAAGGGGATGAGGAATTTGGGAGGAGTGTGAACTGAAAGTTGAGAATCTCCTGCGATTGTGTTACTCCAGTTGTTGGGATTCTTGGAATATTCCAAATACAGCATCTTCAAAACATGAGCAAGAGCTGCTTGTCCTGTTTGTAAAGGTCACGCTTCCAGCAGTGGAGGAAACGCAGTGGTTTTCCCCTTGGAAGCCTCTAGCAAAATAGGGTCTGAAGGATGAGAAGTTGAGGTTGCGGACTGGTATGGGGAAGGGAAGGAAGTTTGTTTTCTTTTGGTTTAAATTAGAGGTAGGACTAATGACACCGCATGGTTTGGGTATGGTGGGCACTGGCCAAGAGGACACCCAGTGCCCTCCAGAGCATCCCCAGGACCTGACAGAGCATCACCACCGTGGCCCGGTGCTGCTCTCACCCCACACGACATCTTTAAAGACATCCCCATTCCATGCCTGCTATCCAATGCCCGGGGAAGGGATGTGCCCAGACCCCCCCCAGCCCAGATGCACCCCACTTTGTGCCCCCTTCTATGCCACCTGGTGGGCTTCAACCTCCCTCCGCCGCGGCGCGGTTTGCGAGCTGAGCCCGCGATGCTGGCGAGGGCTGGTGAGGAAAGAGGAGGAGGTGGGCGAGAAAGAGGAGGGGGGAATGTTGAGGCCGGTGGCTGTAATCATCCGAGTTGCTGTCTATTTCCTCAGACTAATAGCAGCGCGATCGGAGTCGGGAGTTCAACCAGAGGTTATCTTTCCCAGGTACCATCTCGCCCAACGAGGATTTGATTTTTTTCTATAGGACTTTACTCCATTAGATTAATGAAATTTCAATGAGAGCCCGGCGCCCCCCGAAGCTTTGTTAACAAAACAAATGGGGATTCGGGAGGTGTGACAGCTTGCGAGGAGACTTACGAGAAGGTGAATACATCCTCGGCAGCCACTCAGCCCGCAACCCATTGATCTCTATTTAAAGCGCCAATCGGATTTTTGTTAATTATAAATGATTGATCTGCAGTTTTCCCTACTCCCAGCGCCGCCCGCCCTCCTCATCTCACATGCTGCCCCCCCCTTCCATCCCCAGGCCCCCAGCACACTTGTAACTTCTTTGCATGCTGCATGTGGAGCTTGGCTTTTTTTTTGTTCCAAAGACAGCCCTGGAAGGCAAATTGCAGCAACACCCAATGGCAGTGCTCCGTCTTTACTGTTTCTGTCAGCACTTTCATTGCAAACCCCATGTTTTTCATGGTTTATCAGCTGAACATTAAAATTAACTCTGTGCTGGGTGTATTTTACAGGTTTAACAAAAAGGAAAGGGGGGGGGCGTGTAGAAAAAGCCCTTTGAAACAAGCTAAGGTGCAGTAATTAAAGTGGGGAAAATACATTTGGCTTCTGCTAGGTTCTGAGTTCAAATCTGGAGGAGCTGGGAAATTGAACTGCCATCCCTAAATCACCATTTTCAACCCGGGGTTTTATAGGGGTCACAGTGGTGCATGATCCCACAGTGCGAGCGTGATCCAGAGCCGGGGTAGAGATGGGGGTCCAGCCACCTCCGCTTTCATCCCTGGCAGTGATGGGTGAAGGCTTCCTTTGGCTCTGGTTTTACTCCAGCGCTGTTGCTCTGGATTCAAGCACAGCCCAGCAGAACAGACCAACCTCTGACCACTTCTAAAATGCATTTATCTTGACCGCTGATGGTTTTGAGAAGCTCTGGGGTTCTCGTTTTGCATCGGGCTGCCCAGTCTGATGCTCACCAGTGCTGGAAGCAGTCACCAGTGAGTGGCCCAGGAGGATGAGGTGCTGAGTGGTCATACAGAGGTGCTCCGGTGCCTTCCTGGAGACCATAAGAAACTTCTGTGGCTTCATAAATCCAGCTTATCTACTGGGGAGGTGGCTCCATCTCCATATCATCCCTGTTTATTATTACTGGTTTTTGCTGTGTCTGTATGAAGCTGGCTTGGTTTGATTGCTGGGAGGGAGGAGGAGGATGGTTGTGCTTCATACTCTCTTTTCTATGATGGTTTATTCTAAGGATAGGGCTAGATGTGTAACAAAAGCCTTTGGAGGGTACCACCGTATTCAGGACCTACCCTGTGCCCGAGTCCTCGTGCTCCTGAGCCCCATTAGGATCAGTTTGGTGAGTTACGGGGTTTGTTTGCCTCTTCTCAATTGCTTTAATAAATCCCCACAAAGCCAAACAGAGGCGAGGTGATGCTTTCTTCTGGAATATCCATCCCAAATCCTCCTGTCTTTCCTCATGGCCTCCCAAACATCAGGATGCTCCGTGTGTGCGGAGCTCAACCAAACCCGTCGCCCCAAACAGCGTACGAAAGGGACAAAAAATGAATAACTTGAATTAATGTGGCAACGTTTACCATAATAGTGATATGGATGGTGGAAGGTGTTATTAAAGATGTCCCCCATGAGATACTTAGTGGGGGAGAGGCTAAATTAAATGTGCTGGTTTTATTACTTAATGCTCAGATAACAACTTGAAGCAAGTGCACTTCATTTTGCTTCCTCCCCCTTGATTCTCTCTGCCCTTTTCAGCACAGGGAGCAGGTATGGTCCAGCCTTGGGGGTTGAGCCCTACTATGTCAGGTGTCCATCGCCGGATCATGTATTCCAGCTTGAAGGAAAGACACAAAGTGTTTGACATTTGTTCCTGTAATTAGGAGCTGTATTTTGCCTCTGCTGCTGATGATAAAGGGATGTTTCATGGTCTGCTCTCCTCTGGAAAGCAGCAGAGGAGCTTTTCTAAGCACTCCAAAAACTGGAGGGGAAACCCCAATGTTCCATAGTCTCAGGTGCTTCAGGATTGAGCTCTAACCAGCACCCTTTTGGGAAAAGGGAGGATTGTGCCCAATTATCCGAGATCTCAGATTTCAACTATGGAAAAGAGTTGATTTTCAAAGATCTTTAATTCTTTTGCTGTTGTCTTTTTGAATCGCATAACTAATGATTTTCATTAGTGGGGCTGTAATTTATGTGGTCCCAGTGGGCTCTCCCAAGGTTAAATAATTTAAGGAAATAAAGCCCTTATCTGATGTAACGCAGCTAATGAAGTATAGGCGACGCTTTGCGCCAGTGCCATGTGAAATAGATCTCGGCAGCGAAACGGCAGCCCCGCGCGAGGGCACAAATCTCACCATAAACATCCAAATGCAGCAAGATGCTGCAAATTTTTAAAGCTATGCCATAAAAAGAGATGAACGCGGGGACGCAGCCCCCCGTCCTCCTGCCTGACAAAGGGATGTCATGGGATTGCCAGCGACATTCCCATAAATAAAAAATCAATTCTTAATGACGAGGCAGGCTTGTTTTAGCGCATTACCCAGGTTAAATGGGAGCACGCGGTAACAGCAAGCCCTATAAGACGAGTGGAATCATTGTGTATTAATATGATTTAGAGAGCTGCATACCTCAATGGAATAATTGTTATTATATCTATACAGCCAGATGGCACTTGGTGTAAACAGCCATTGAGCACCTCCGACACAAGTGCTGTCAGTGGATCTTTCAGGTGTTTCTCTCTGCATCCCCTTCACTCATCTCATCGCTGCAATCCGCTCCGTGGGCCCGTTTTCCCCCCTCGTCTTCAACTCGGCCCCTTTTTGCTGTTGTTGTTGTTTTAATGGGAACCGTTATTGAATTAAAGCAAAACAAATCCCTGCTAGCAGCGCTTCCCAGAGAACTTACGGAGCGTGAATTCTGCCTTTGCCGGGGAGCACGAGGAGTAAAGACGGAGAATTCGCTGCTGCCTGGTTTTGTTTTACACATTTATGGTGGCAGATGTTTGAAAAGTCCTGTCAGCTGAAAAGCTGCTTTTTTTTTCCCCTTCTTTTCTTCCTTGACCAAAATGTGAGAGATTGAACATTCCAAAAACTCGGATTAGCTTAAAAAATGGAATGCAAAGAAATCTGGATGTAAAATCAGTAAATTTGGTAGCACTAAATTTAATACATTTTAATATATTTTAACATTGCTGTTTGGTTTTTTTTTTCCCCTGGGCTTTTAAAACATGCAGTGCTTTAAAGACAGGGATCGTGAAGGAGTTGTTTTATTCCTCTTTATCCTTTGCCTCTTACTCACGCTCTTTCTGGCTTGTTTTTCTGTGCCCCAACAGATTTTGTTCTGGTGTCTGAAAACACCAGCTCAAATCTGCTCTTTCCCATCTCGGGTGGCTGAATTATTGCCCATCCATTACTCTCCAAGTGTTTCATACCTCGCGCGCAGTCTACTACCGGCATAATTCATTTAAATTCACTTGCTGAGCTCCTGTGATCCGAGTTGACGTGAATACGGAACTCTGCTATTCCTTGTACAGCTGAAATACTTGTATTTATTACAACTGTCTTTGGGACACCTGTGGCAGGGAATGGGGTTTCCCATGTGGGAAAGGACATATGTGCTCCGTGCACGGAGACAGTGCATTGTATTTTTATGGAGGGTGGATTGTAAGGAAGGAGCCACTTCCCTGATAGTTTATCTATAGATCAATATAGGATCTCGACTGTAACGCAGTGAACTCGCGCTGCCCAGGCCCTCTCCGGATGGAGGGATTTACAGCTGGGCTCTTTGTTCAGATCCCCTTTTTGCCTGGGTTTTGTAGATATTCCGTGCTCCAAGGCAGGGCTCGGAGCGAGGGCTCTGTCGAGAGAATCGCAGGAAGAGCCTCGGAGATAGAGACTGATGGTTTCTGTCGATGCGGCGGCGTGGGGAAAGCGCTGGCGCGGTGCTGACCCTGGTCAGCCACGCAGGGCTATTGTTCCAGTGATGGAAGGGACTGTCAGGAGTGAAATATGGGCAGCGTGGCTGGCTTTCCTGTTAGAGGGAAACAGGAAAAACAACAACCCGCAGCCCAGCGCAGAGGTGAAGTCCCTCTTTTCATGCCATTTACATCTTTGCTTACTTGCAGAGCGTTTTTTCCCTGCGTGTCTGAGAAGCTTTCCTTGAATCCCATCCTTCAGCTGAAGGGGAGAAGAAAAATCCCTTTGCTCACGAAAGGACCTCGTTGTTCTTTCTCCTTTCTTTAGATAAGGGAATGGTTCTTAGGGATCTCTTAAAGGCTCTGTGTGTGCTCTGCAGTGAGCTCTTACTTAAAACTAATTCCATCCCTCCTCCCTGTATTTCTCTTCATTAGATGAACAGATCCTCAGCTGTTGTAAATTGTCATAACTTCATTATGGGTTTGGGCAATTTACACCAGCTGAAAATCTGCCTGGGAGAGTTTTGCCCGGAGGAAGAAGGCACAATTCTGTGCATGGCACTTTGACCCTGGCATTACAAATGTCCTGGATGCCTGTGATATGTTACCCTGTTTGCCTCATATATTACTGGACTCCAGCAGGAGGACACAACGAAAGGCTTTAGGTCTTCATTCGGAATTTCCAAGCATTTCCCCTTTTGTTTCGTTATCACCAGAGGACGTTTTGTCTCTTATCCTTGTGTTTAAAGAAGAGGAGTTTGTAGTAAAGTGATTTTTAGGATGATGGTTAGAGGGTTGTGATTCCCAGTGCCTTGGGGTAGAAGTAAACCGAGGTACTGAGCAACCAGGCCAAGGATGAGGAGACAAAGCAAACTGCTCCCTGATTTAGTTGGTCTTAAGGTTCTAGTATTTCACACTCAGTAACTTCCCCCTTCTGAAGAAGAGTGTCTGAGTTGTTTGACTGCACATTGGAAGTGTTTAATAGAGCATTGCTCCTCCAGCACAGAGCCCAGTCCACACAGCTCTTGTACGTGTGGTCCTCACTAGCACGGCCGGTCCTCCGCAGCAAAAGCAACTGCTAAGTTCTGTGGCCTCAATCGCAGCCAAATATTTAAGCATCTGCTTAAAACAGCCTTTACTTAACAAATGAAGTCAGCGGGGCTTAACCATGTGTGTAAGTACTTTTTGAATGGGGATTGTCTGTTAAAGAGTCAGAGCCTCCATCTATTCAAGGCATGTCTGCACGCTGCCGTACTGTTTTAACGATGCACTAAGACATACGAGCCGTTCACAGGGAGGCAAGGGGACCGCAAGAATACTTCCAAAGGAAGCAAACAAGTTGTACCAACATAAACCAGATCCGTTCTGGTCGAGCTGCACTCACTGTAGAGGTATGCGCT
The DNA here is from genome assembly GCF_028554395.1 of Pezoporus wallicus. NCBI lineage: Eukaryota > Metazoa > Chordata > Aves > Psittaciformes > Psittacidae > Pezoporus > Pezoporus wallicus. Next base: position 531,316 of record NW_026640978.1, read on the forward strand.
ATTATAATTCTTGTAATGCAGTTCAGATAAATCACAGCAGGGGTTACAGCATGCAAAAATCCATTTCTGGGCCCAAGTTTTTTTCCCGGGACGGGGCTCCCTGACAGATTAGATGCGTGTGAAATCCTGTGTCTGTTAGAAATAGTGCAAAGACACTGCTATCTCCTTACTGAAGGGAAAACCGAGCAGCTCCATCAGCAGCAAGCAGCTCCACTGTCACGTTGGGGCTCGGCGGAGGAAAATGTAGTTAAAGAAAAAGGAGGGTTTCATTTTTAAAGCTTCCAAAGGCAAGATAGAGCAATGATTTAAACCTCTCTTTTTTCTCTCTCTTTTCTTGTTTTAACCCATCAGTCCCGAATCCTGTGCTAGTTTTGTTTGGTTTTAAGTCTCTCCAAAGCATTGGTGCCATTCAGGCGCTCCAACTGCTCGACTCTTTACACATGCCTCCCCCTTTTCCCTCGGCTTTTACCTCTCCGTGTGCTCAAGGGGAGGAAACTACTGTTAATTTCAATGAAATTAACTTACATTGTTGTTTTGCTGCTCAGTAATAATTTTGATGGGGTGCCCCAGGGGCACCTCTGTTCCCTGTTATAAGATGTCACAATCTCTGGGATGCACTATTGCTGTTCAGCTTGACTTCTCATTTCTGTTGCCTGGAGCTGTACTGCTCTCAGGAAACCACCTCATATAAATCGAGGCATCTCTGGGCATTGTATACACATATATAATTTATCTCTTTTTTGGTAAATATTTTATGGATCCGGTTAAAAGCCGCGTGTTGCTATTGTGGTTTTCTCACCTCCAATTATTTTTGGAGGCGCCCGAGGGTCAAATTTAGCCTTGGCTTTCCATGCAGCCAGCCTGAAGTGAGCAGCATCGCACCAGTACCGCCGAGCAGAGAATCTGCCCCACAACAGCAGTTTAGCCATGTAGCGGTGTGGGTTATTCTCCAGAGGAACTTGAGCATGGAGCAAGGGAGGAGGAGGAGGAGGAGGAGGATGCTTTGGTGGCTGTGGCAGCGGACAGGACCTGTAAGAGGATCCGAGCGCAGCGTCTGGCTTAGCAACGGGTTCTGTGTGTGCAAATTATCTTTATGTCTCTGTCCCCACCTGCAAAATGAGCTTCATTATCTCCTGTTTAAAATATAATCTCCTCTGAATATAGACAGCCTTTTTCAGCGCGTACATAAAACACCCTGCGTGATAGGGCCCTGATCTCTGCAGGGACCTCTACATCCGTCCCGGTGTTATTTATATATGGGAGTTTTTATAAGACGTGTGAAGGACTCTGGAGATGAACCATCCTTTTGTGCGGTACCCGATACCGCGTTCTCTGTCATGCAGCACGGTGACAGTCCCTTCAGTTGTCGGCAAGCGAGGGCCATGTCAGCAGCAAGGCAAAGCCACCAAGGTCCACTCTTTGGCTCCAAAGGAGACAGTCTCCAAGACAGTATTAACCAAGAGGGTGCGAGTGCATTGCGCAACTGATCCCCTGCACTGAGCGAGCCACAATGCTGTTCGCATCCCGTTTCTGAATGCCTTCATCTGAATGGGTGCAGTCCCCCTTGCATGAGTGCTGTTCGATCAGGGTGAAGCACTGGCTTGGGGGGGTTCCTCTGCAATGTCATGGGTTTGCATGCAAAAGGTACAGGAAGGCAAAACTGGTTTTAAACCAGTTTGGTATCAGATGGCAGAGTTTCCACTCGAGGTTAACTCTCCCTCTTAACTACATCTGATCTTGAGCCTGGTTGGATTGTGCCTCGTGTAATGCTCACAGTTAATAATTTGTCTGGGGAAGCTGATTTGGTATTTGCATTGCACTTTATTGTGCCTCTCAGGGATCTTTTAGTCAGGCAAAAAGTAATGAGAGCTTAGCTGAACCTTCGGTGATGGTTTTGCAAGAGCAGGCACTGCCTTGCCTTCATCGATAAAAGGAAAGGGGGGGGGCAGGACTCTGGAGGTCCTGTCTTCCATCGAGGGCTGAGGAGCTGGTGCTTGTTCAGCTCGCTCTATAAAAGGTCATGCAGCTCACTGTGTATAAACAGATTGCAAATATTTAGTTAAAGTGGGAATGCTTGTAAAGAAGCAACTGGATGTTTTTGGGTTCTCTCCTCTCGCGGTGGGGGTGTGTGTATCTGTTCTCTGCAGATGAGGCTGTAAAACCCCGACAGGCTCATCTTCTTGTAGGGAAGTCCTTGATGGAATGGCTAAGAGTAGACACCTATCCCAGGCAGGCTCAGAAATGGTTAATGCAGGAGCCAGACAGATGTGTCTGGTCCAGGGAGATGTGTTTATCAAGCATATGTTTAGCTTCACATGCTTATTCTGCAAAGGATGCTGAAATGCTTCCCCCCATCTTCCAGTCAGAAATAAGTTGCAGAGCACAGCTTTGCATTGAAGTGGCTTGGGTTTTCCTGCATTGCTGGTTCTGGGACCCAGAAGATAACTTGGTGCTTGTCCCATCTTTGAGGATGGCTCCTATTAGGTTTGTGAGATCTAAGTTTGCAAACCCAATTCCCAGAGCTAGTGCAATCCCAGCAGAGGAACCACCGTGGACATCTTACAAGCCACAGTACTGAAGCGATGACTGGACCTTGACTTACAGGAGCACTGGTACAGGCACCCTGTTGGGAGCAAGGGCAGCTCTTTCCTTAAACCAGGGCTCCCTGGTTTTGCCAAAGGTGCTTTGTGAGACTCATCCAGCTCTGCACAATGAAAGGGATTTACCTGATAAGTGATAGGGGTGAATCAGACGGGTTTGGAGACCTCTTCCCCACCAAGCCCCCATGCAATGGATGTACTTCCAGCTTATTTCCCAATACACAGTGCACTTATAGGGACCTTCTCTTTATTTCAGCATCCTTCTTTACATCCCGGCCATGCCCCTCGTGACGGTCGGGGGGCAGAGGCACGTCGGATGCTGAGCGCTGTGCCCAGGGCTGTTGAGGACGCAGTGGCAGATGTTTGAGCCCAGTCAGCCCAGTTCCAGTCTGGTGCTGGCCCCAGCAGACCATGCTTCCGATCCATCAGGTTTGAGCTGCTCATGCGAGGCCGGGCTGAATTCCAGCTCCTGATGGATCGCTTTCTTCCCCGGGAACGCACTTAGGCAGAGCACGGGTGACTGGTTAGGTGGAAACTTTGTAGAGCTGGAGTGACTCTAAAGCAAGCTGTAAGTATCCCGTGTGCGATGTTTAAAGGTGCCCGGGTGGCACTGTTAAATATTAATCCAGCTCTATGTCTTTGTTTTGGCAGTTTATACCAGCTGCAAGGGCTGCGAGGCACAGGTGAGCACCGAGGCACTGAGCTGCAGCCACATTCCTGTCCCCATCCAGGCCTGGCTCCCTGACCTTGGTTTCCTTGTGCTTCTTGCCCTGCGGGTGTTTATACCTGGGGAGATGAAACCGGCAGCAACGCTCACTGCACCCTTTGCTTCCTGCTTTCCTCTCAGGGTTTATTGTCACCCTGCCCGGACGTGGCCACTTTCGGTCCTTCTTTGCTATCCTGTTGGCCAGTTTCAGGCAAATTCAGCAGAGGTTGGTGGGCAGGATTTAATCTCTTACAGTTTCCATGCAGTGCTGTGGCTGGCAGAAGGGAGACTGAGATGAGCTCTTAGGCAGAAGCTCTTCCCTGTGAGGGTGCTGAGGCGCTGGCACAGGGTGCCCAGAGAAGCTGTGGCTGCCCCATCCCTGGCAGTGCTCAAGGCCAGGTTGGACACAGGGGCTTGGAGCAAGCTGCTCCATTGGAAGGGGTCCTTGCCCGTGGCAGTGGTTGGAGATGGAGGAGCTTTAACCCAAACCATTCTTTGGCTCTATGATTCTATTACAGAGAAGAGGGAATAAGTGCCTTGGCTTGGCATGGGGGCCATGCCCATCAGGCTTGTGTCTCATAGGACCCAAGGGTGGCCAACGTTTTATGTTCAAGCACCTGGGGCTTGTGTGTTGTGCATGCTGGAGCTGCTGGGAAGGTCTCTGCAGTGAGCATCTTGCCATAAAAGCAGTCTCCGTAGCAAATAAAATCAGGTTTTTATGAACAAGTTTTGGTTGTGGAATTGATCAGATGGAGAGAGGTGATCTCAGGTTGGAGTCTTCAGCCCTTCGTGGTCGTTATATGAGTTTTGGTGCTGTTTTCTGTGAAAACTCCAGACGCTGCTGCATCCCTTTGCACAAAATCCCGCTGCTACTTTGCCTCTTTTTTTCTCCTTTAGAGAAAACGGATCTTTCTGGCGAATAGTTCATAGCCCGGGTTCATCTCTGTATGAAAAGCAGGAGACATACACGGCCAGATGTTTCATTTCCAAGCAGGTCACAGTGCAGGATCAGCGAACTCCTTCATGCGCAGTGTCCTGCGGCTGGCGAGCGCGCGGCCCCGCTGCCCGCGGCAGCATCGATCCAGCGCGGGGCTGGGCCTGTCTGCTGGATCAATGGCCAGCAAAGTGAAAAGTCACTTAGTGCCCGTGACACGGGCTGTGTCGTTAGGACCTGTGGTGTCAAGGAGCCTGGTTTTATTAACTCTGTAATTACCTGCCAAGCCAAATCAGCCAATTTTATGGCACATTTTCTCCTACCTGGGCTGGGACCTTTGCCTCCCTATTAGAGCCCTGGGCATCCCCTCATTTTTCTCTGCTTCCTCTGGGCTCCTCTGTGTTATTCACCATTGCTCAGGCAGTGTGGTGACCTCCCCAAGAGCTGCACTCCCCACTGTGCCCATCCAAGCCCCACAGCCCTTTCTGGCAGCTCCCAGTGAGCCTGGGATGCAGCCCAGCGTGTTCCTTGACCCCAAGCTTGAGGATGGGGTTTGAACAAAGCTGGGTGATGACTGAGGAGGGGCTTTTGCAGGAGGCTGCTTGCAGGGTCTTCTCCATACTCTTCACCTTGAGAGCCCAGAGAATGGGATAGGAACCCCTTCCACAGAACAATATGGGCACATTTTGGTGTCTCCCCAGCTTCCACATCTGCTTGTAATTATTTACTTCTTTAGCCTGTTCCTTTCAATAGCTTTTCCTTCCACTCCTGAGGAAGAGGAGGCTGGGGAGGGAGCCTGGGGGCAATGGGCGAGCAGGGCCAATGTTCTTCAGAGGTTCTTGGGAAGCGGAGCCGCAGCTCGGCTCTGGGTAGGATGGGGACGACGGCCCCTGGCGCTCTGGGGATGTTAATGACTGCAGAGTGCTCAGACGGCTCCAGCACCGCTCTGGGCAGTAATGGAGAGCAGGGATGTACACAGGAGAGGGTCATGATATTGGTTACCTCACTAATCCTGGCTATTAACTGTCCCCGTGGAGCTGTACCTTGGGGTCTAGGGGGACAGATGGGGGGGCTGTCCACTGGCGTAGCCTTGGAAACTGCAGGTCTGGGGGAGGGCAGGTTGTTGAATCAAAGGGACTGTTTAAGAAATCCATCCAGGGGAATTCGCTAGCTTATTATCAAGTATAGCATCTAGAAAATCAGATATTTTTATCGCTAATCTGTGCTTTGGGCATTGGAGAGGACAGAGGAGCTGCAGGCCTGCTGTCATTTATGGATGAGCTAATTCTTGCCGTGCTGAAATTAGATGTTAAAGCAGTCCCGGCTCATACCCAGCATGCATGCAGAATTCCTGTTACCGAGCCAGCTGTGCACAGAGAAAATCTGGGAGCCCAGAATTAAATTTCTCCTTCAGACCCAAGAGATTGGAGCAAGAGCCTGGAAAGAGCCCTCTCCATGAAGGGCAGCCTTTGATCCTTCACTGCCTGCACTGGCCTGGCCCAAACCCAGGGAGACAGATCTGGTGATGCTGGGAAAACGTTGGTAGTGAGCTGGGGGTTCAGTCCGGGAGCTCTGTGGTCTGCGACTGTGCTGGGGCAAGGATGGAGACGCTGGGAAGGTGCTTTGGGAGGTGGTGAATTGAAGATCCTGGAGCCGTGTGTACTACGTGCGCCCTGGTCATTGGGGAAGGGGATGAGGCTGGATGTGCCTTTCTGCTCCTCGATCTCCTCTTTTGGTAGCATCCACAGATACCTTTTTTCTTGTGCTGCCCATATCCTCTCACATGATGGTGTTTCCTGTGACGCGATGGGAGGTTGGATGATGCTTGTGGCAGTACTGGGGGCTGCTTGATTCAAGAGTGCCCATAGCGTTAGGTGGAAGCCCTTATAGAATCATAGAATGGTTTGAGTTGGAAGGAAGCTTTAAAGGTCCAACCTCCCTGCAATGAGTAGGGATGTCTCCAACTATATCAAGTCACTCCAAGCCCAATCCATCCTGAGCTGGAATGTTTCCAGGGAGGGAGCATCTCCCACCTCTCTCTGGGCAGCCTGTGCCAGTGTTTTGCCACCCTCATTGTAAAAGATAGGGAAGAAAGGCCCATGTAAACCTGCCCTGCTGGGGTCGTGGCTTCTCATCAGCAGTGCCAAGTCCATCCAGTAGAGCTCATTGCTCTTAAAGCCCTACAGTGCTGCTTGGAGCGTTCCCTCGCTGCCTGAGAGCCAGAGGGACTCTGCCTTTGGGGCTGAGCCCGTCCACCCACAGCCCTGAGCGAGGGGGGGCTGCAGCCCGCACGGAGCAAACCCCCTGTAGAATAACCCCCTCGCTGCCCACCCTTGAGTGTTTACTCTGTGCATGTTTTAGTGCTGCTGGGGTCATTGCCACTGACCCAGGGACCAGTCTATCTCGCACTGATGTCAAGAGACTGACATCCGTAAAAAATGAGCAAACTCCCATTTACCTACAGCTCTTCCTTGTCTCAGAGGCAGGATGGGAAGAAGACAAGAGCAACAGAGGCAACATGCCAGAAGGATGGCCAGGGCCAGAGCCAGGGCGTGCACTCCCTAGGGAAGAGGGAAAACTGTCCAAGATTGGTTAAAGAGCCTTAACCATGGGATGGGGTTCCTATGTTTTCTTGTATTTTATTTTTAATCAAGCATGTTTGGGAATTAACAAGGAATCAGGAGGGAATGCAGTGAAGGCCTGAGCAAGGGCACCTTTGTGCAGTGATGCCCCAAGCCTTGCAGAGCCAGTGGGCTCCATCCTGCCCTGACCCTGCTTAGTTCCTGCCTCCAAGTGTTTAGCCTTGGTGGGAAGCCCCACCTCAAGGGCACCCAAGGCTCACCCATGTCCTTGGCCTGATTTTGCCCTTTGGGGTGTCTCCTGTCCCCTCTCTCCACCTTGCCCAGCTGAAGGTCACTGCTGTTTTACACCCAGGCTCTCCTTTAGGATTTATAACCCCATAACCTCATCTGAGTGCTAAGGGACCCCATTTCCAGCCCCAAGAGATGCCCCCACACAACATGGCTCTCTTATAACACCCAATCTCCACCCACAGCCCCTCATACTGGGACCCCGACAGGGACCAAACACAGCAGCATCTTCCATGGGAGCAAGATCAAGCTCTTCATTTCTTGCCTCCTGCTACAGCCTGTGGTCCCCATCACCCTGTGCTGAGCTCCCACGCTGTGTGTTCCCAGCCCTTCTTCCCTTTCCTTGCTTCCCCTGGTTTTAATGGGTCTCCTCTTGTATGCCGAAGGCTGGGGGGGAGGAAGGTTTCAGCAGGGCTGGGTTTGTCGAGTGCTCTCAATGGTCTGTAACGTGCAAGCAAATCTCAGCTATAATGTAAAGCGTAATAAGCAGTTTGCAGGCTATGAATCTGCAATTAAAACAGTTATAGTTAATTTAAATAGTAGAAAATGAGGTTGATTTAATGCTTATTGATTTGGTAATGGGCACCGGCTGCATGTGACCAACTGACTCTGGGTCACAGCAGCTCTCATAAAACCACGGAGCTCCTCTTTACAGTCTATTTACCCCCACACTCGCCTCGCCGGCCCCTTCTCACCCACATATCCCCCTCCCCAGCATGGAATGCACCCTGTCATTAGGCACCACGACCCTCACCTTGTTTAGAGAGAGCTGAGAGCCATAAGAGGGTTCTCCTGACCCCCAGGACTTCACATCCAGCCTCCCATTAATAACAAGGGTTGCTCCTGGTGGAAAGTCCTTCTCTGCATGTCAAGGGTGGGCAGGCTGCAGAGCTCGTCTAGCCACCAGCGATGCTAAAAATGACCATGTTCAACACTAAAGCGGTGTGTTTTTAATTAAAATTGATTTTGGACTAAGTCCCTAACTAGTGTTTCTAATGGCTGCCATTCCTTTTCCTGATTGCAGAAACTCGGAGTTAAAGAATAAAGGACAAAGAGAGAGCGAGCGATGGGCTGTTGGGAAAAGGGAAGGGGAGGAGGGGGGGAGGAATGAGGCCGAGCTAAGCAGAGCAGCAGCTGCCTTGGATTTCAAGTGTCAGAGCCTAATCGGGATAGAAAAGCTCTGCTTTTGTAACCCAGCCACTCTGGCTGCCCTTCCTCAAGCTTTGCCATCACTTACGTGCCAGGGCTTCGGCGAGCGGAAGAGATGGGTTTGAGCGCGCGAGCTGGAGTAGCAGAACCACCCATCTCACGTTACAGAGTTAGTTCTCTTCTTCTTAATTCCTTTTTGGCAGAGTCTTTATCAGGATTCTTTTAATTATCAGCCCTTGGTTAATCCTGTGAATACATTGGAGTTAATTCGTGGGTTATTATGTGCTTTAGCCTGCGGGAACCAAAGCTCTGCTGTAATTTGTTAATGGAAGTTGGGATTTCTCTAAGCTGCCCGGGGGGTCGGGGCCTCACTCCCAGGTAATTTGGAGTTGGATTCGGCCCCTTTGTCATGAAGCTCAGGTCTGGGCCTCTTCAAACAAATAAAGAGGAGGGTTTCTGACCCTCGCAGGTGTGGAGGAGCCAGCTCCATCACCTTACGGTGCAAGGAGAGCTTTGTGGGTACCGGCGATCGGTGCCGGTGTTTGTTTGCAGATGTTACTCATCTAAATGAAGCAGAAACCCAGGAATTTCACAAGTGTGGGCAAACGTACCTCAATGTCGACCCTTGTTCCTTGGCCTATCTGGGGTTTCCTGGGCAAACAGGAGGGAAATCCCCAAACTATAGGATGGGGCTTGCTTCACTTTGCCGTTTTCCTCCTTTAGGTGAAGCCAGTTTTAAATAGGAGGCTGGTCATTAAGTGCCACTGGTTTGTGCCCATCAATTCCCAACTTGACGTTGGGGATTCCTCTGCAGTTCACTGCCACTGCAGATATTTGGCTGGTTGCTAGAACACGGAGAAACCCAAGCAGAGGCTGCTGCTGAAAATCTGCACGCTCCTGGGCTCAAGCATTGCTGTGGTCCGGAGATCTTCAGCCACTAATTCACTATTAAGAAGGTTCCCCAAAGAATCAAGGCACGCTGTTGTTTCCAGCACAGCCTTCACCCATCTGATTGTTAGCCCGAAACCCCTCTTGGCTGTACTTTACCAGTAATTGGTGCCATTGGGCAACCTCCATCCTTAGCTCGCCCCTAAAGTGATGCCAACAGCATCTTATTGTCCCCAGAGCAGTGTCTGCTCTTCCAGCTGCTAAACAGGGGCTGGGGATGAGATGGGACAGATAAACCCTCATGGTTGAAGGGAGGGCATCAAGGGCTGGGTTGTTGCCTTAACCACTACAAAGTAGATTGCTCCAGATTTCATGGAAGCACAGAATGGTTTGGGTTGGAAGGGACCTTCGAAGCTCCTCCAGCCCAACAGTGACATCCCCACCGAGATCCGGTTCTGTGGTTCAACTCGCTCCTAATTCCCAGTTCCTTTTGCTTAAGCCCTCTGCCTGGGCGGAAAGAGTTAAACGTTGAGCTTGAGCAGAGGGAGAAGGGGGGAAATTCGCCGTAGTGCGAACTCGGATAAAGCAGAGAAGATGCAGATGGGTCGGTCTTGCAGGAGGCATTCTGGAGCCAGGCCAGCTGCATTTTCCACATGCCGTAGGAGTGAGTCTTCGGACAGATGGGACTCTGGGGTCACCCGAGAAAACTCCAGTGAAAAGGTTACCTTGTAGGAGCATTCGACACACTTCTGGCTGGAGTGCAGGGGTCAGCACCACTCTACTGTACAGCCACCGTGCTAGAGAAAACAAACAGCCCCCAGCCTGCACAGTGTCAGGGGCTGTGGGAAGCGGCTTAGAAATAATAATTAAAGGCCTCTGGAAGGTTTTCCTGGACATAGAACAGGCTGGGAAGGGGCAGAGTTTCTCTCTGCCTCCTCTTAAGGGGGGTTATGATGCTCCTTGTGTTGTTGCTCTTCATAAAGCAGGGAAATAGGGCTCAGTTTCTCTCTTAGCATGGGGGAAATAGGCTGAGTGCTTGTGTTGCTGCTGCCTCCTCCTTTCTGAGCTTCGACCTCTTGCTGTGAGCCAGTGCGGAGGCTTCAGCCCCACCACTGCTGCCTCTGCCCTGGCTGGGCTGTTCCCAATGGAGAGGCTGGGAGTTGTGAAAGTGGGATTCGGGATCCCGGAGTCAGGCGTCGGCAGCCAGTGCCACCGCTTGGGAAAGGCACACAGATGTTTCCTCATTTAGCTCAGCAGAGCTCGTCAGTCGTCCCAAGAGGGGCGTTGAAACGGGCTCGGGACAGGCCAGGCTCTGTTTGCTGCAGGCACTGAAAATGAGATGAAAAGCTTTATTTTCATTGCCCCCCCCATGTTGTGGCTTTGGCCTCTGTAGTTATTTACTCATTGTGGCTTTAGGTGGAATGAATCATCCCCATACTGCCCCTTCCATGCTTTGGGTTGCATTCATTTTGCCAGCAGAAATCAGCATCTTTTAAGCTACTGGTTCAGGCAGAGTCAATGTGTACAATAGCAGTGTGCTCATAGCAATATGTGGGGTTTATTCTCTCCCATCTGCTGGTCTTGGAGCACTTCAGAGATGTTCTCTGTGATGCACCTGACGCAGGAGGATTCACTGCTATCCTCATGTTCCAGCTGGGGAAACTGAGGCAGGTTGCGGGCATTGATGCTTTGCTCTCAGCCTGGCAGCAAGGTGACACGAAGCTGCAGATATTGCCGACGTTCTGCTTCTGTTGAGGCAAAACGCCTTTGGGTATCGACAGACCCTTGGCTGCACCCAGATCTCCTGCTCCAAACCTCATTAAAGGCAGTGGAAAGAAAACTCTCATCATCTGGAGGCATTGGTCTCAGGCCTCGGTTATGAGGTTAAAAAACAGCAAGCCTCTCATTTCCCTAACCTTTGTGCTGCTTAATTTTGCTCTGGATTAATAGGTTGTTCTGGTCTATTACCAGCAGGGCTCGTTCAGCTCTTGCCTCATTTTCCTTGGAATAATAAGACCAAAAAATTATGCCTGGGCAGAAGAGAGGGGGGCAAAGAAAAGGAGCTGGGATTTCACGTGCTCCGATAACAGTGCGCGGAGCAGCACGGCTCTTCCCAAACGCTACCGGGAGGGATGTTTGGTGTTTATTTGGGTTGGGAAAAATACCCCCCCTGCCCCATCCCAGCATCAGGAAACACAAAGAGAGGTTTGCCTCTTCCCTTTTGTTGCGGGAGCTCCAGCCCCTCCATTCCCGGCGCGGGGAATGCGGAGGGTTCCGGGGGCTCTTTGTGAAAGGCGAGCTGTCGCCTTCCTTTCCCCAATGAATTCCCCCTCGCCTTAGGGCCCATAACCCAGCGGGCAGGGTCATGGCTGGTTTAGATGGTGCTCTCTGCGAAGCAGCGCGGCGATGTCTGTGTTTCCAGCAAAGAATGTGTGTTAAAAGGACTAATGGTCCCACTGTCCATCAGGCCGGGCAGCCCTCGAGGTCATCTGGCGGTCAAAACCAAATCATTCCAGCCTGGTCCCGATGCCGATGGCTGCCCGCGTGCAGTTCACTGCCCCGCAGCGCTCTGGTACCCTGCGACGGCGAGCGGGCTCGCCTGTCATTAGTGGGGTTTAGGAGGACACGGGGAGAGCAATGTTTTCTCCTTAGCAACTGTATTTGCATAGAGGCTCGTCGGCGAGGCTGGGAGGCTCAGAAGCACACGCAGGGTTCGTCTTGGCTTTCCAAAGAAAGGAAGAAAACGGAATCTCCCCGGACTCCGCACCGATGAATAGGCAGTGGGATGGATTGGGATGGATTCTGACCTCAGGGCCAGCGCCAAGGCGGGGGGAGTTTGGGAAGGCTTGCGTTTGGGAAGGGAATGCTTGTTGCAAGGGAAGTGTTTCTATGGGTAGAGAGGCTTTGCTCGGTGTAAATGCAAGCAAAAATGCCGTGTTGTCCTATGGGGAAGGAGACGGATCCAAGGGCTGCTCGGCCTGCGGTTGGGATGGAAGCAATCCTGCTTTCTGGCTCGGTGCGGGTGCTGGTGTGGGGTTCTCTGCATGGCCTTCATTGCCCTCTGCTGACAGCGTGGAAGGGCCTCCGGTGGAGGCAGGTGGTGGAGCCAGAGCCAGGGCTCATCCTGTGGGGTGGAGATGCTGAAGCCATCCCAGTGTCCATGGCCAGGTTTGGCACACGGCAGCGGTCTCTGCATCCATCCAAGCTCCCGCAGCCAGGCTCTTCCAGACATTGACCGTCCTGGCTCTGCTCCCAAAGGGTTATGTTTTAAAATGCTCCCTAATAAAGTGCAGTTTAAATGAACAAAACGGCAGCGAGACCCAGCTCGGCTTCTCCCCGCTTCGGTTTCAGGCTCTCAGGCTAGATTATGTTCCCCTGGACAGAGAAGAGAGTTGGACCTGAGGGGCTCGTTGTGCTTCTTCCACTACTTCATCAAAACCAGGCAAAGCACATCGCTGGGATACCTCCCACCATAGCCTGGCCTGGATAGTCCCTGTACTTCAAAGTGGAAGATGGAAAGGCCCATTCCCACCAGGACGTGCAGGATCGGGTCCATCCTGGCTCTGGCCAGTGAGAAAGGTGTTAACTGGGAGAACTGGAAGATGCCCCAAGTGAAAGGGAAAGATAAGGCTCAAGTTCTGACAGTGTCTTTTCCAAACACCTCGTAAGATTTTCCTCTTAGGGTTCAAATCCTCCTTTTCCTGCTCAATTCTGAATCAAACCATTCTTTTTCTCTGTTCTTAAATATTTCCTTAAAGAAAACCCACCCTCCTGCCTCTCCACCTTATCTTTATGGCATTGCTGCCTTATTCCTTACATTGTTTCCCAGATAAGACCGCGTGCCAGAGGTTGGGAGCGTTTTCATCCTTTAGCCAGGTCTTTTGAAGTCAGTTAATTGCACAGGGCCACCCTTTGGCAGCAGAGGCGCGGGGTAAGCTGAGAGTTCATCACTGTATGCAATTGATTCTTCACAATTTATGCTTAATTACAAAACAGATTAGAATATAGCACAGCCTCTTCTTGTAAAAGGCATTGCATTAGTTATGATTAAAATTGAATGAGTGACTACCCTGGAATTACACAGAAGAAAGTCCCAGAGTGCTAATAGTAAGCTTGGTCTCCTCTAGTGCCTTATGTTTATTCCCGTGGTACCTTATGGACTCTTCAGATGTCCTTCCAAAGCACTATGGGAATGAAAATTGTCCATAAAACTCTGGGAATTTGGTCATTCCTGTGCCCCATTTTCCATGTTATGTGGGGAATCCAAAGCCAGAAGGAGGTCCCCAGCTCTGCTCCAGGTTATGAAGAGCTGGAGTGTCAGACTCGCATCCATCAGGATGGCCACAGTTCCCTGCTCTTCCACTGGTGCAGTTTTAACCATGAGACATTCCCTACTTCCTATCCCACTTTTTAAGTGAGCTGTAATGGTTGTGCCCCCCCTTTGTACCTTTAATATCATCCCTCTCTCATCTTATGGTACCTCAAAACAGGCCACTGGAAGTGGACGTGGACTGGAAAGGGAAGGTTGTCTTAATACGCAGGCTTTTTGTGCTCTGTGGACCTGAGAAGTGTTGGGTTCCAACTTCCTCTTCATCCATGGCTGCCAGAGCATTGCCTGAACAATGGCCAAGCTCCTTAGGGAGCCTTGTAACTTCATGGGTCAGTACTCTGAAGGTGGTGAGAACTGAGTGATGCTGCTCATCCTCCTCAGGTGAGTGGGGAGCTTCTTGGGGGTGATGTGAGGCTGACGATAGGAAGCGAAAGGCCAGTCCCAGGTGTGCTCTCAGCCAGGTGGAAGAATCCCCATGTTTAGTGGACAAGACTCTTCACCAGCACCAGAAGGTGAGATCTGGTGGTGAGGATGGAGCTTTCTTCAACAGCGCAGCCTTTTGGGCATCCCCTGATGAAGGGTAGGTCACAAAGAGTGACGTGGTGGTGCCACCATTTTAACTTGATCCATAGCTAGCCAGGGAGACCTTTCCTGTGGTGTTTGGATTTAAGGGTGCTTTGCAGCTTGACTTGAGAATGAATTCTTCCATCTCTGTTCCCTGCAAGCACCGGAATGTCCTGTTCAACCCCATCCTGATCTTCTGGTCTTGATATTTCAAACGATGTGGACTGTCAGATAAGGAAACCATTGCTGCCCATTCAAGGTTGTCTCCAGGAGTCCCAACATTTGATGGAAACCATGCTATTTGGGAAAGGGCACAGGAATGTTGGGCAACTTCATCAGTTGTTCACCACAAAACTGTTGAACGTTTGGACCCTACTGTTAAAGACACAATGAAAGGTATGAAGCTTATGAGCTCCATCACAGTGTGCTGTGTTGTGCTGCAAGCAGATGCATTTTCTTGTGGCTTGAAATGAGATTAAGAGTGAAGATTTCTGGTTTCTGTTTGAACTCTGCTGGTGAGTTCGAGAGGAGCGAAGAGTGGTTTGCTCATTGATTACACTGCATGACAGCGTCCAGCCTTCCCCTTCCTACTCTTCCTTTTTCCCAGGAGTAACTTGTTAACATTTCAGCCGTGTTTGGATGTGCTCTGGCACGAGCTGCTAAATGTAAGGACAAATCCCCAACTCCAGAGCCTCTGCTGTGGAAAACTGGCTTGTCTTTGAAGACTCACCCAACTTTTCCTGGCCCCCTCCTCTATAAAGACAAGTCTATTTGTTATATTTCCACAGCAATTTTGGTCTCGTTGCATCAGACCTGAGAAGAAACCCAACTTGGAGTCCTCCCGTGAATACCTCGTCTCCCCTCCTCACTCATCAGCCCCTGTTTTGCTGTACTTCATCTGCTTGATCCTCTCCGCTCATCCCTTTGGGTTCAGGCTTGGGAGCAGTCGTCAGAGCAATTGGTTCTTGGTCTCAACTGAGTAATTTTGAGCAAATGACTTTGCCTCGCTTTCTCTCTGTGAAACAGGATTAATGCCATTAAGCCTTCTCATATAAAGCACCTCAAAACCTCTGCATAAAAGCCCCATCCAAGAGCAAACACTGTGTAATCCCTGGGTTGCTGCTTTGGCTGCTCTAACAGATCTGCAGTGGGAAGCCGTTTTTCTCAAAGCCATCAACCTGTCATTCTTTGCCCAGTTGGCAAATCCTGGAAGTTGTCCTGCTCCAGAGCAACACAACTGGATTTGCTTAAAAACGTTGCCTCTTGCCACCCATTCCAGGATGAGATGTAACGAGCTTCCAGCGACTCTTCAATCTTGCCCTCCCTTGTCAGCCGCAGGTTCCCCTAATTAAAACAATGAGTGAAGTTGCTTTGCAGAGAGTGGAGGTGGCTCTGTTATTCTTCCTTTAACACTTGTTCTGCTCATCACACGCTGGTTATTATCCGTGTGGTATATCTTTCCCCTCTGTCAGTCCATTTACCTGTCTCTCCTTGTCTTGGGTGACGGATCTGCGTTGTCAAGTATGTCCTCATGCTCCCTCCAGTTTCGAGTCTGACGTCCACTAGTCTATTCAATTAGGCTGAATTGGGAATATAATTTACTGACCCCTCTCTCTCCTTAGCAGGTAAACTAGAAAATCATATACATGCATCTCCCGCACCCGCTGACCTTGGAAGGTAAATTTAAGAGGATTTATGGTTGTCAGCTGCAGGCAAATACTGGAAACGTTACATTTTGTCTGCAGGGGGATGCGGGGCTGTTTGCGCCTGTGCATTCTTTAATAACATTTCACTTAACTCACGATGATTAATTCAATTGATATTAATTACATTGCAATAGGGGAGCAGAGACCGTCATACTTTTTCATCTGCCTTTCCACCCATGAATCATTTTACATGTGGCATTGGCTAATGGGCCCTTTTTAAAGACATTAAGCAAGAGTTGGAGCGGGAGGAGATGGGAGCTGCAGTAGAGCCGCGTCCCGGCTCTCGGTGCCGCAGCAACCTGCTGGCACACGCAGGCTCTGCTTTTAATTTTTTAGGCAACGATTGTCCAAAGCTTCAGATCCATCACTTTATTCCAATGGTCTAAAAACCCAGCAGATCTAATTTCCTTTCTTTGACTCTCTTTATTAGGGTATTGGTTATATCTCGCGTCCCTGCAGACTGATATTTTATTAGCTGTTAACAATGATCTGATAGAGGGAAAGAAGTGAACGTTTCGAGATGTTATTTATTTTTGTGTGTTTGTTCCTGGCTCAGGGTTCTTCTCCCCCCCGCCTCCTTCCTCTCCTCGCTTTGGACATTTCCAGCTGGGAAGCCTCGTCGGGAAATGTCGCCACTGCCACCTGCTTGCCGAGCCGGGACTGACACGCACCCGTGGGATGCGGGATGCGGGAGGACTCTTCACATTACATCAATCCCGTCTCTTAGCTGGGGGAGTCGGTATTTTTTATCTTCAACGGACGTTTAAAAACTCCTCCAGGATGCAGATTTATAAATACCTGCCCAATTATAATGTTAATTTTATTCCTCGCTTCCCCAAGCCCACCTACTATTCCCCTACTATCAGAGCAGACTGTAATTCTTTATTACTAGTTAGATACTCAACATCGGGCCGCGGTTTGATATATACCTCCACATCCATCTATCATCACGCTCCCAGATAGCTCGTTTCTTGGTCACATTGACGTCAATGGGAATTTTGCCATTGACTTAAATGGGAGCAGGATCAAGCCTGCCATGATTCAGTGACGGGATGACAAAACAGTGAGGTGTGGGGAAGGAGAGGCCGTAAACACAGGCGGGAGATGACACGGCTCCTTGGCAATGGCCCATGCACAGCGCGCTTGAACTTTTGGAGGATTTATGGTATCATTGTATAAAATAAATGACTCATCATATAAAAGGAAATAGTCTCGGGGGATCCGCTTCTCGTGGGCACGGCGGCAAGAGGAGGTTCGCAGAATAATGATGAATGAATGGGGTATACTCTTCAAAAAAGCTGGAAGAAAGAAAGGCAGAAATGCGCAAATCCCCGGTTTCGCAGGGCTGGAGATGGGAGCTCTCCCCAGCAAATGCCTCTCACTTCTGTTATTTATAATGCCACAGTTTTCCCAGTTAACAGTTTAAATGAAGGGGCCGTTTCTTAAATGCTTTATTCATATTATACAGCGATTACCAGCTATAGCCATATTCCTTAATAACCTGTTATAAAGCATGTTATAAAATCCATTAGTGATGATGCTAGGGAAAGCTGTTAGGAAGCATAATGCACAGTAATCAGGGCTGTGCAAAAGTGACAAAAATGTTTGTCGTTTCATGCCGGGGTTTTTATAAGAACTAAATAATTTATTTGGTGATCAAGGCATTTTGGGGGGGATTTTTGTTTGGTTTCATGGCGTGGTTTCAAAATGTCCCTTTTTAACATGAAAAATAAACCCATTTCAGCTGCTTAAATATTCTGGGTTTGATTAAAATAAAGACTTTTTTCCCTTCCTCTCCCATAAAATCATTTGAGGGTAAAGACATGAAGAAAAGGAACTTTTCCCCCTCCCACTTTTAGATTCTATCCTAAGGGGATTTTTGAGTAAGACCTTCCTGTGCAAAACAGAGTCATTTGTCACCGTGTACCTGTGCTTCAGGTTCTCCGTGTGCTCGGAGGTATTAGCAGGGTTTAAATGGGCTGCTTCTATATTTAATAGCAGCACAGACACCCCATTTTAGTATAGAAATGCCTCCGGAATGCGTCCCATTCCAGCAGCATTCCCTGGTTTATGGGGAATCGGAGGTGACAGAATGAAGCAGCTCCCGCTCCTCCACGTTAATGCATCCCTCCAGCTTCCTTATTTGCTAGGAAATAAAACTGGTCCCAGGAATCCACCTGGAGCAAGGGGAAGCTGGAGGGGCTGTGCCCCCTTTCCCTGTCATGGGGGGATGGAGGGATGAAAGGGGGTCAGATCCTAAGACACGGCTGTGAACGGGCTCGGGCTCGGGGATGTTTGTTGAGGGTTTGAGGAAGGTCGAAACCCCCTTTGGCAGGCATTCTGTGTGGTTACGTGGGAGCTGTGTTCTGCCCAAATATTCTGGGGAAATACTCTGAAATTAAGCAGTTATTCTGAAAAATAAAGAGAGAATTTGCAGCCTATGGGGTTGGTGTCGAGAAAACCCAGGAATGAGGCAGGATTCAAAACAGCGCTTGCAGAAGAGAAGCCCTTGTAAAGCAGCACAATTTAGGCTTGTTTTAACATCCCTTCGCTTATGTTTCATCCCAATTGCTGCTGCCGAAGCAGCTCTTCCAGCCCGGTTTGGCACCTGGTTTTTGGGGTGCTTGTGGGAAGAAGGGGACGGGTTTTATCCATTGCGAACAGGCTCCAGATTTGCTCTGAAAACAGTGCGTGTGTGTAAGGGGGCATTGCATGAGGCGAACGCCCCACACCAGTGCACAGCCTGCAGATGCAGATGAGGTTTTATTGTGTGTGCAAATTTAAGGGTCACTCGGAAGCATCGTTTAAAACAATATCCATGGCAAATCAGTGCATTAGCAGGGTTCATGAGGGGGAGCTTGGAGCCGGGACCAGGGAGTGCTGGAGCTCGGGGCATGTCTCTGTGTGTGGATGTGATTTGGGGTGTGTTTGTGTGTGTTTTGTCACATTCTCGTCTAACACCTTTGTTTTTAGGTCGCTTTTGCACAGCTTGGACTCGGCTCTTGCTGTTGCTGTTACACAAGCGTAAACCCGAAGCGATGCTGGTGAAGTAAACAGCAATGCTCTGGGTCTGGTTCTGTTTTTAAATGAAAAGGAGAAAAAAGGGCTTTTAAAGATGTAAAGATATAAAAAGATTGTGAATGTCTGTATGAAACAGTGACTGGAAAAAACCCAGCCCTTTGGATGGGGCTGCGATGCTGCACGGGAGGTACGAGAGCATTGGGTACCAGGTACTCTGAGGCTAATGATGTGCTTAAGATTGAGGGCAGCCATAAGGTCCTTTTGCATGAAAGCATAAAGGTGCTTTATTGTACTTGGAAATGAAGCCCAGTGTTTTAAGGAGTTTCAGGTAATCAAAGTAGCAGTGGCTTTAATTTTCTGCCCCCAATCCCAATGAACCCAAATGCTGTGTGGACCTTCCTCCTGTTACCAAACGCCTGAAATGAAAAGCTGTTCAGTCTTCCCTCGTTGCTCCCTTCAGTGGGGTGTCTACATCCTGCCTTAAAATGAGCCCCATGGTCCCCCCCTTCACGTTGGGAATGAAGGTGTGGGGAGTTTCGTGTTTTAACTTTTTCTCTTGCATATGGCAAGTGAGAACTTCACTTCCTGCAGTACCACTAAACCGCAGTAAATGTATGGGAACGCTGGGGAAACGCGCTCTCTTTCCATGCCCAGTGTTACAGTAAAGTGCTCGATCTTCAGGTTTTCCTGATGCAGCATATGGTTGGGGGGTGTTGGAAATGAAGCTGTGCATTCTGCTTCATTGCCTTACAGCTGGGCTTGGGCACGTCGTGTCTTTGGTATGAGGCGGACCCGCTGCAGAGGACGGCTCTGCCGGGCCAGGGGAGCAAGGATGGAATTAAAGCTCAGCCTCAGTGTTTCCAGGTTGAGATGGTTTTGCTTTGAGGGGGGGGAGCACCCCGCTCTGTTATCCCACCCTTCCCTCCCAGCCCTTCTCCTATAGCCGCTGGGTCGCTCATCCCCATCCCAAAGCATCCTTCTCGGTTTGGGAGCCCATCCCAGAGCCTCGGCTTGTCTGCTGCCAGAGAAACAAAGAAACTGCAGCCAGCACAGTTATTTAAAAGGAGCTGTAATATGTTACTGTTATGGGTCATTGCGGGGTTTTTTTTATACTGATATTACCATTATTATCCTCTCTAGCCGTAAAAATTGATTGGTGAGATGAGCAGTCTGCGATGCGCTCTCATCCTGGCTGCAGGACTAAATCTTCCCGTCCAGGTGGAGCAGAGGAGGGATGGAGACACAGCCTGTCCCTGCTCCCCCCAGCCCTCCAGGAGGACCTCCACACACGTGCACATTGTTCACATCCATAGGATATGTTGCAGCCACCACGCTGACTGCCCCATGCAGGACCTAATGCTGAGGTTTTGCCCGGGTTAAGCTCTTGTGAAGGGCACTGGGAGCTTCATCTGGGTGCTAGGAAGGTGCTGTCTGGGGTTATCTGGTCCATCCGCCTGGTTTTGGTGGGTGGGTGAAAGAAATGGAGGCTGAAAGTGGATTTTAGAAGGGTGCCTGTGAGCGGAACCGGCCACACATGGGTGTCTTAAAGCAGGGAATAAATCACGGTGCGCAGCGATGCTCAGAGAGCTGGACTTTTAATCCCACAATCCCAGCTGCTTTTTCAAGCTGACAGCTCTGTTATTTTACATTCAAATAAAGGGAGACTAAAGTTAAAGGGAACGGAATTAAGCAAGCTCAAAAGGCACACACACGGCGCTGGCAAAGCATGCAGGCATCCTGGCTCGTAATCCGTTGGACCAGAGCTGATCCCAAAGCGGTGATAAAAGCCCGGACTCCTGCCTGCTCAACCCCAGTGGCATCATACCATGTCTGGAAACAGTATTCTGGCCTGTTCTCCAATTACTTCGGTGGAGTTCAGCCAGTTTACGCCAGCTGATGAGCTGCCCTCCTGTGTGTATAATTACTCATAGAATGAGATCCAGGGAAGTTTAGATTAAGGCCATGGGTACGGGAATGGGTCACCATGAGGCGTTTCAGCCTGGCCTGCTTTTGAAAAGCTTGCTTGCACATAATGCAACGCCTTGAAAGCAGTTTAACCCCAGTAGTGACAAACCCAAACCCTGGAGGAATTAGGGTGAAATTTGTCATGTTTCTCCAGCACTTGCTCTTCAATGCGCAGGCTGCTCATTTCTCACACTGCCGGGCACACAGCTGCCACGCAGCACTTCTCCTCCAGGTTTATGCCTTGAGTTTCATACTTCGGTGTAGCTGGAGCGATAGGGATGTGATGGGCATGGGCTGGTCCTGGAGCAGGGAGCAGAGACCTCGTAGCGAGGGATAACATGGTCTGGATGTTATCATGAGCTTTAGCAACGTGGGCTAGCATGAGGCATCTCTCCCCATGGCTGGGGGTTGGAACTGGATGATGTTAAGGTCCTTTCCAACCCAAACCAGTCTGGGATTCTATGAGCCTGTGATTCTATGTTCCCTTTTCTGGGTATTTCCCTATTAGATGTGGAGGAGAAGAGCAGAACAGCTCTGCTACACTGCAGCCTGGGGGATGCTCCTGTCCCATGCGAGGGGACCAAGTGGTGGTGGAGCATCCCAAGGTCTTAGGCCAGCAAAGCTCAGTGTAGACCTGATCAGCGTGACGTCAACCTCGCTGGGCTTTGTTTGCTTCTCTGCAAGATACAGGAGCAAACACATCCCTCCTCCTGTGTTGTGCTGCAGCCACCTGCTCCTGCAGGCAGGTCCCAGCTCAGCAAGGGGATGCTGAAGTTGTCTTGACTTCTTAAGCTATCCCTTTAACAATGCACATAATGGAGAGCATCACCCAGGCAAAAATCCTTCCTGCTCTTCATTGCAGGGACCAGCACTCAATATCAGGCTTCAAAATAAAAGGCAATTTTACCCACCTGAACCTAGGCTTGAATCTTCCAATGGGATTTCAGAGTCCACAGACCTCTAAAGGTGTTGAAGGCGACAAATGAACTCTTATCAGGATTAGCTTTTAATTTCTTTGTACCCTGTGGTGTTAGTCAGGATAACATCAGGATCTGCAGCACTCGTGCCTCAAACAGGAGACATGTCCGGGTGCAACGTGCAAAACCTGCTGCTTGTGTGAGGAGGTTTGCCTTGAGTTGAGCGGTACCGTGCCCAGACCTTCCCCCATCCTCCCGCTTCCCTAAAAAGACATGAAATAAACAGGGAAAACCTCAGGGAAAACGGCCTGACAGTCCCGGAGCGCTGCAGGGAGGCAGGAAATATTGCGGCGTCAGCCCGATTTCATTTACACCATTGCTTTTATTGAGAAATATTGGTGAAAATAAATTTCCCAAACCAACGTTATGACTTCCCGTCCGCCGCCGGCCGGGAGCCTGGATTCCTCCTCAGCCGAGCCCGTCCAGCCCGTCGCAAGGGGAATGGATTAGCAGAGCTAACCCAGGGAGCAAGGAGACAGGGATTTGACAGCGTTCCAATAACAGCGGGGCAGTTCTTTGGGGACTGTGTGTTGGCTGAGCAGAGCATTAGTATTAATATTGCCACCAAGGGCCATAATGTCGAGTGCGGAGATGGAAAGTGCCGCCGCGCTGACGCAGGGGGATGCCGGAGACAAATTGCCATGGACAGGAATCACTTTGGGTTTATATCCCAGGTCCTGGGATCTATTTGTATCTCCTGTGTGTGGAGCATGGGCTTTCTATAGGGTAAAGCCCAGAAAAGCTTTAGGGCTTTATGGCTATGGGGTAGCCAAGCTTTTTGGGGTGTATTCTGCTGGTAACTGCTCATCACCTGGATTTTCCTAGGTCTTTCTAACCCTGGGAAGCACTCGGCTCCTTCAGGACTTAGGGCATTCAGAGCATCCCACTATGAGGGGTTTGAGCATATGTTCATTCACAGGAATAAAGGGAATTTTCTGCTTTTAAATCACACACAGACATGGTCTGGGAAGCTGCTGGGGATGCTTTATTTTCCTTTCATTCCCCCCCTTCATCTTTCCAAAATTCCCTTTCCTTTTGCTTTGCTTAGTTAGCCGCTAGGTTGGCAATCAGGTTGCCTTCAAATCAGAAACACAAATACTTTCATCCCACTGTAGATATTAAGGTCTTAAGAGCAAAGGCAATAGCCATGTCACGTCATGGACACCTGGCATCTGGGAGGGAGGTGGGATAATCCCTATGAAGTCTTGGCTTTTAAGGCTTGTTTCGTATTTCAGCCTTAAAAAACCCCAAACCACATCATTATCACGGCATTCCCTTTTACAGGCAGAACCAGACTGGCTCTAAAGGAAATAGTGCTGTGTTTAACTCTGTGCATGCAATTAGATGGGAATTTGTCAGTACTTCACGTTTCTCGATGCATCAGGGCTTACCAATAGGTGCAGGTAGTACAAAGCGGTGTTTTACTGCTCCAGGCATCCAGAAACCAGTGGATGTTGGTGTGATGGGACAGTCCCAGGGTGATCAAGGGGTGCTGGTGTAGATCACAACGTGGACCAAATACGTGTACGTGGTGATGGTCTCATGGTGACCGGGAGTTTACCCCATGGCAAGCGAATGATGGCAGGAGCAAACCCTGAGTAAATCCCATCGCGGTGGGGGATGGAGCCCCTGTTGCATAAGTCAAACCTAGAGAAACGGGAAGATGGAAAATAATTAAGCCAGAAAGGAAAGAGAGGTTTAAAGGATGCAAAGCATCCTGCACGCTTGATTCATTCATTCCGACCAGTGGACTACATTCTGCTCTCAATTAACACGTGCAGCCCCATTGAAATTAATGGGGTTGCACATGTGCGCGGGCAGGAATTGGTGCGAGAGGTTTATTACCAGTAAAAGGCAATTAATAACAGCTCTCCTTTTCTATTTGCTATTATAGCCTATTAATATTTGCAGGCCTTGGAATGACGCCTCCGCCACGACAGCGGTTATGAATTAGGAGCTGGGGAACCCCCTTTGTTTTTGCCTTCTCCCTCAAAGAAGTTTCTGTTACCAGAAGTTTGCTGGTGTTATTTTTATAGCCGAGCGAGAGAGAATTTACAGGGAGCTGAAATCATTGAAGCTAATTAGCTGAATGGCCCTATTATTTATCCAGGGACACGTAGTACAATAATTGCTATTGCAGGTTTGAAGCATCTCAGGGATATTAATTCCAGAGCTTTCATGTCATCTCAGTACAGTAAAACTTCCTAATGGCACCCTGAAGGTGCATAATCTCATTTTAAAACTACTTTTTCTTCTTTTTTTCGGAGGGAACTGGCAGAATCTCCTTCCATAAAAGCTGAAAAAGGGGAAGAACTCATAATATTTTCCTCATAAGAAAGCAGTTATATTTTCTTATTATTTTTTCCACTCTCTGACCTTTCGTGCTTCCCGATGATGGGGCTGCCAGAGCACTTCATCAAAAGTTTCCCTGAACTCTGCTCTGCTGCTGCTGCTGCTGCTGGAGCTGTGATGGCCATTTTGGCATCACCCTGGGGACCGGGACGACGGGGGGGCTCCTGGTCCTGCTGGGGCTCTGAGAAGGGACAAAGAGAGGAGCGGTACCCACGTCCACGTGAGTCCTGTGGTGTGGAAGATGTTGGGCTTTACCTTCTCCTATGGAGCAGCCCAGGAGCTCTTGGGGGTCACCCAGCCCAAGGATGGTTTGAGGAGCTCGGAGCAGAGCCTCTGCCCTCTTCTCCCATCCCTGCACATCCTTAAAAGGCCGTTTTCACTGGGGAAGCTGATGGGTGGAGGTTCTAGGGGCTGGGAGCAGGATGAGCTCTGCATCGTTTGGTGTTTTGGCGGCTCATGGCATGTCCCCTTTACTGCAAGTCCCACCTGCCTGCATTAGCCCTATTATAGCCAGTGCCTCAGGGCAGCACCAAGTTCAAGGTAGCCCCAGTCCAGAAGCACTCCCAGTCTGGTCACACAAGTCCAGAGCAGGTGGGAGAGAGCAGTGAAGTCTCCACAGTGCCACCATCACCACCAGAGCCACGTCTCCCAAGTTCCTATCCCAAACCAGGTCTTCCCAACCAAGTTCCATCCCACCTGAGTTTGCACCGTGGTATCTGCCAAGCACTTCACCTGGTGGGACTGAAATAAAGCATCCACAAGAGAGGAAAGTCGAGATGAAGCCCAAGCTTATCCATCCCTGTGGTTGATAGATGGCTCAGATTCCCCCCTCTCACTTCAGGCTGTCACACAGGGGCAGTGTGAAGACCCTGAGACCTTGGGGCAGAGCAAACATGCATCTGGCAAGAGAAGGAGGCATTTTTACTGATCTCATATGGGTATCAGAAGTTAAATGAGGGCAGTCCAGGTTTTAGGCATGTGTGATGGGCAGTGAGGACAGGTCCTGGAGCAAAGTCCTTCCTGGAGTCTGATCAGACTCTTTCAATGATGCTTACCTGCAAAGAGAATCGGATGTGGTACCCATTTTGGAGCGAGGTACCACAGAGCATCTTCAGAGCCCTTGCAAGGATGGGGATACCTGAAGATGCTCAGGTCACTGTGCCTGCAGCTTGGGGCTGGACACTGGTGTGGAAAGAAGTGGTTTTAACCAGCCAGGGTTTGTGACAGAAACAGTGATGGGCCTTTAATTAGAACCATGTGAAGGGTGCTGCTTTTGCTTTAATTTAGCTTGATTTAAATGACACTCGTGGGCCAGATGAGCCCAAGTCACTGGAGCTCCCCCAATTTACACCAGCTGAGGATTTGGCAGTAAAAGGAGGGAATGAAGGTGATTCCCTGTACTTTGTTTTAACCCACCAATCTTTACAGCCATCCATTAAGGCGCTCCACCAGGCATTTCTCCTTCTGCAGAAGAGGTTTCAGCGGAAGAAATAAAGCTGTGAAGATTCAGTTTTCACTTTGTTTCTCGTAAAGACAGTCAGACTCCAACATAAACAACAATTTACACCCAGCATTTATTCTGGAAATTACAGTATCGTGCAGCTAACGCACACAGATAAATAATGTTTTATGGGATTCTGTGGAGTCCTTTCAGGGTAGCGGATGTTGAGTGGAATTAGAAGACTTGGAAAAAGGAGAGCTCGGGCTCTAGCTGTTAATCCTGGGAAACACAAGCACAGAGCAGGTTTTTCTCATGGTAATTCCTGCCTGTTTACACTCTTCCTTTAAAAACCATCTTTATTAAGCACTGAAGGAGGCAAAGTCCTCCACCCTCCCAAGGCAGAGACAGGTTGGTGTTTGTTGTGTTTTCCAGCCGGTCAGAGCTCCTCAATCCCATGGGAAAAGGTATTTATTTGATGATCCTCCTGTGGTCTGAGCTGGTCTGGTGCAGGCTGACCATACACATGATGGGAAACCTGCGCAGGCACCGCTGCAGCAGAAGCGCACCCAAAGCTTTGTGTAAAATAGAGGGGGAAATGGCTGGGTGTAAATAAATCTGCTATTTTTTTTTTTGCAGCAGATTTGGTGCCAAAGGGAGTCAGAATGGGAAACTTCAGTATCAAACCCCTTGATGGACCGAGGGAGAAGTGTGAGCTCTCTGGCAGAACCTTCATCCCCAAGCCCAAAGGAAGCTGGGACACATCGAATGCCAGATATAAGGGGACTTAAACCACCAGTATCCTCTTGTGAGACACAGTTTTAGGTCTTTAAACCTCATTTTATCCTGGCAAAAGTGGCTGAGGTGGCAGCTTTGCCCTCAGCAGGACTCTCCGAGGTCTGGCTTCCCTATGGCTCATTCGGGTAGGGGCCAAGATGCAGGGTTGAGCTGGAGCATCCTGTGCCAGGGCTTCAGCAGAGGAGTGCTCTCAGTTTGTTTCCTTCTCGAAGACTTCCACCCTTTTAGCCAGGATACCCCAAAACACACTGTTCATAAACGCAAAAGTCCTTTGGGTCCAGTGTAATAAAACAGCCCAGAGCATCCATCCCCTGGGCAGGATGAGGCAGCGCTTAGTAAACTGCTTGAACAAGAGTCCACTTGTCCTAATGAGCGTCAGCCTGTCACGACTATTGTTAGTTAGGGGGTTTTAACTGCTTTGCCCAGGATTTGTTCTTTGAAGCTCAGTGTCTCCCATCCTATTGCAGCTTTGTGCTGGAGGATCACCTCCTTGCTGCAAATACCAAGGGCACCATCGTCTCATCAGGCTTCTCCTTCTCATGGGGTGGAGGAGGCTGAATGCATCCGGATGCTGCTCACGCTTCCTTTCCTGTTTAGTTTGATGATGGCTGCGGAAATGGGGTGTTTAGGGTGACCTAAACTGAGCTGCAGTTTGATGTGTGACCCCGGACAAGTCTTTGCTTGCTCTGTCCCGATGCTCTACAAGTGCGTAGAGGGATGGCTGCATGGGGTTTTGGGTTTATGGCACGTCTGTCATATGGCAGGAGGACAGGGTGGAAAATTAATGCTTGTAGGGAATTAGGCTGTGGAACTCAAACTCAAGGTTCTATGGCCTGAGCTCAATAAGAGCAGGAAAGCATCGGGCCAAGGAACAACTGTGTGTGCAGACAAGGAAGGGTGAGCTCCAGTGGTTTCTGAGTAAGCTCTTCCTCCTGCAGAGCTGTCCATGTCCATTCTGGTCCAGAGCCGAATGATGTGAGCCAGAAGGTGCCCGCTGTGATAGGAGCTGCCTGCCCAAATATTCAAACAAGTAGGAAAACTAGGTCCAAAAGGTGACCGTTTTCCCCGTTCTGCTCAAAGAGAACATTGGTCACAGAGCCTAAACATGGCTTTTGCAGCATAAAGCTGTAGAGTATCAGGTCTTCAAAACAGAGGTGGTTTTCTGTTTCAATGACACACAACACAGGAAACCCAGATCTCATGTGAGGTCCTCACGTGCCAAACAAAGACTGTGGAAATGGGGGATGCGCCAGCTCACATCAGACTGGTTTGGACTGGAAGGGACCATCCAAGGTGGCCCACCTTGTCCAGGAGCCGATGCTTCCAAGTGACCAGCACCAGCTGCTTTGGAGAGTCACCAGAAACCCCCGTAAAGGACAGGGATGGAATAACTTGCCTGTATTTAGGAATTCCCTTCCGACCCTTCCTGCTTTACGACTCCAAGCATAAAGGTTTATAGTCCTTAACTTTTATCTTGCCTAATGAAGCTGCAGATGTTCGTGCTGTCCGTGTAAATGTCTAACCCGTATCGGTGCAGGTAAACAAGAGGGGACATTAATCTCTGCCACGTCGCCTGTGGTGTAGACACACTAATGGAGGGTGCCTGGACCTCTGTGTGGGTTTGGTTTTTGGCCCCGTCAAAGCTGCTGATGGGTTCTCCTGGTCCTGCTTCCATCCCATGGCCACCCCATGGGGCGCTCCGTGGACCCGTGTCTGAAGCAGGTGTGGGTTTCTTTCCTTTTGGCTTGCAGATCCCGTTTTCCTTTCACCCTTCCCCTCTCGTTTCCCCTCTGTTGTTGGTTGAAATGAACCTCAAGAGGAAGGGAGCTGGCCTGGCGTGTCCCAGCTGCAAGAGACAGAGCAAGAGGCATTTACAACCTGACAGCAAGATAAAGATAAAGATGAATCTGAAGCCTCGGTGGCTGTTAGCGAGGGGAGGAGGAAACGTTTATGGCCCCATCTGCCAGCGTTTCAATAGGATGGGACCAGCTTTATGGCAGGAGCCTCCAGTGCCACTTCCTTCCATTTGGGGATGAGGATCTGATTTCAAGCTGTTCCCAGTGGTCCCGCTGTTTGCCCCGCTGTTTGCCCTGGGGCCAGGGCAGGAAGGAAGGAAGGGAGGGGATGGCGATGCTGCAGGGACTTGATGGGGTCTGTGGGCACAGGTCGTACCCACGGCCTCGAATTCAGGATGCGTGGTGGTGGAGATTCCGCAGCCGGCCCGGAAAAGCTGGGATATTTGTGTGGGATGCGGGGAGCAGTGCAGCCGCCTCCCCTCTGCACTGCTCCCTCTTTCCCAGTCAGCTGGTTTATCAATGATCAATGGCATCCTCAATGATCAGTGATATCCATTACACTTTGCAAGGAGCTGCTGCTGTTTTAGACCTGGAGGAGCCAAAGCTATTCCTGCTCTTGGGACAGCTCATGGAAGAGCTTAAACCCTTCCCTTGAGGCGATCAAGGCCAGTGGAGCAACCCAGTCTAGTGGAAGGTGTCCCTGCCCATGGCAGGGGGCTGGAATTGGATGGTCCCTTCCAATCCAAACCAGTCTGGGATTCTAAGAGAGTCTAAACCAGGCTGGATGAGGATCAGCCCCATCTTAGTTCCTTCTAATAATAGGGGGAACTTACAGTCGTTTTCCTGTTAGGGCAGAGCGCCTTACGTTGGAGCTCATCAAGCACCTTACAGCAGAGGTTAACTGGTGTTATCCCTGTTTTGCAGCAGGAGCAAATTGATAGTTAGAGAGGGGAAAATGGTGTTTTCAGGGTCAGTGGAGAGGCAGGAGCGGGTTTGCTGCACCAGGCACCGAGCCCTTGTGCAGGGGCATTTAGTGCCTGGGTGCTGGGTGGGCTCTGACTTTAAACGTCACCCCAGAGATGCCTGTATGTAGGGAGCAGGTGATCGGTCCCCTCTCCACGCTGGCTCTGCGCTGAGCTCACACGCAGCCTCCACAAATATTTGCTCCATAATATGAGAAGGTGCCAAAAGAGACCCAGAGCAGCAAGAAAATCTCTGGGAAGGAAACAAAGCACAACAATTATAACACACCTGCGGTTCCGTTGTTGTCCCCCCTCCTGTAACCATAGCAATAATCTTCGGGTACCTTGGGCTTACCAAGCGGCTTTCCAGAGCCTTGGAAATTGCACCTGGATGAATCCTGCCGGGTGCTGAGCAGCGATGCGGAGGGCAGGGCTGTTGAGCATCTTGCAGGAGCAGAGCCCTGGGTGGTTTTAAACCACGTAACCTCCCACCTCGCGGCCTCAGCGCACTCTTTATGCGTGTGAGCAGCCCTCCCTTGAAGTGGTTAACTCAGCTGTGAAGCCTTCTATCAGCCGTAATAGCTTCAAGGTGGGGAATAAAAAATGGAGAGTGTTTAAATTGTTAATGGGTTTCATGTTCTTGTCACTGTTGAGGGTTTGTTCCCTTTTATAAACTCATAGTTTTTGGTTGACATTGCTTTTATGTGAGCCATCAGCCAGTTGGTGATGGTGTTCCTGTGTTAGACCATTACTGCCGGATTGTATTTGCAGTAAAGAAAGAGAATGGAGGCTGTAAATCTACAGCCAGAGATTTAGGGCTCTGTTTCTCTGCGGTTTAGGTCCATGTGCTCGGGAAGTCCATTCTCCTCCGGCAGAATTACACCCCTCCGAAGGCTCCTGCTCTGGCGCTGATGGACGGAGCTCATCGCCTCCCGGAGCCCCGAGGCTGGCAGGGGATGGGGAAGGGGCAGGGGAGAGGGGATGTTCAGCCTCTGCCTTTCATAAGAGGTGGGGATTGTGGGGGAGAATTGCTCCTGCCTCTTGCTCAGGATGGGGGCTGGTGTGA
The DNA here is from genome assembly GCF_028554395.1 of Pezoporus wallicus. Taxonomy (NCBI): domain Eukaryota; kingdom Metazoa; phylum Chordata; class Aves; order Psittaciformes; family Psittacidae; genus Pezoporus; species Pezoporus wallicus. The sequence goes on from NW_026640978.1 coordinate 561,438, forward strand.
GTTAACCCCTTTGGCTCTGCACTTTGGGCTCGTTGCTGCACTCGGCCAAGGGGCAGAGGTGTTCGCTGCACATAAGGATGGGCCAAGCACAAGTGCAGTGACCTGGGGTGTCCCCGCTGTGTGCCGTGGAGGGTCAGCTGCAGCTGCAGTGATCCCCGTCCCCACGGCCCGCATGGAATCACAGCATCCCAGCCTGGTTTGTGTTGGAAGGGAGCTTAAAGCTCATCCAGTTCCAGCCCCCTGCCATGGGAAAGGGCACTTTCCACTACAGCAGGTTGCTCTATGAGTTGCTCTAGGTTGGAGCAACCAACTGGAACTGGATGAGCTTTAGATCCTTTCCAACCCAAACCATTCCCTGATTCTGCGATTCTGATCCCACTTGCAGGCACGGAGGGGTGCAGGATGCGGTGGGCTGAGTGTGTGCGATGCCTGCACCCCAGAGCCCGGTGTCTGGATGCAGAGTGGTCCCTAACAGCCTCTCAGCACATCTGGGCTTTCCCCCTCCCCTTCGTGGTGTCAGCCACAGCACCAGCACACATGATTTAATTGCACACAGCCGCTGAACCCGTGTTGGCCCATTAAGGGTGTCAGATGATCTCTTCATGAGCTGTCAGCCCAAATGGAGCCTCCAGCCTGGTGCTTTCAGGGATCTGATTTTCATAATTAGGCAGGACCTGCCTCCATCGCGCCACCCATCCGCACACATCCCGAGGGACCCATCGCTGCCTCTGCTCCGAGAGGATGCGGAGTTCATCCCGGGGTCAGGCACGCATCCTGCCGGGGAGCCTGTGCTGCTGCGCCGGTGCAGGTGTGTGGTGGGGGGAATGGGGCCAGCAGCATCCCTGAGCGCTCCCTTTGGAGAGGAGGGGTGTGAGAATGCACGAGTGCAGCCTGCATGGGGCTCATCCTTTCCTGTCAGCTCTTAAGCATTGCAAGAGCCCAAACCAGCCTTCCCCTTCCTCTTCCTCCTCCTCTTCCTCCTGGGTTTCAGAGCACGGGAGGTTGCTCCAGGCAGCCGGAGTCGTGTGTGCACCCTGGTACTGCTCACACTGCCCCTGTTGTGCTGCCCCTCATTCTGAGCTGGCCTGGATGTGGGGTCTGGCTTTGTTTGCTGTCTTGTTTGAAACTTTGCTTTCCTCTACAAGGCAAAGGAAGCCGTGTGGGGTGTAATCCATCCTCGAGTCATGCAGCTCTATGGGGGTTCTTATGCAGGGGCTCCAGGAGCTCAGGGCTGTGCAGGAAACCTTTGCAGTGCACACAACGGGTTCATGCAGAAGGGATCTGTGAGGCAGGGCGAAGCGGAAGCTTTCAGGGTCAGGCCCTCTGGGCTCACATAGGCTGAAGCATTTCACTGCAGCACAAATCGTGGCCATGGAAGCGGGTCCAGCTCTGCCCCAAAGAACCCAACGGCACCATGGCTGGGACTGGGTCCTCCTTGCCCCAGTTACTGGTTTCAGTACCTTGTACCATCCCAGGGCAAGGTGGTTCTCACTCCTCGAGGGGGTCCTGCAGGCAGAGCAGGGTGCTCATCCCCTGCTCTTGCTGCCCTATGTGTGTATGTACGTGTGTATGCGCATATATACACACATATACATGTGTGCCTCCATAGATTATCGTAAGCGAAGGTCGAGCGCGTTACTCAAACCTCAGCTTCTCCCCCAAGTCCGCTGTTTGCAGAGACAATGCCTGTCCCCAGGGCTCGCTCCCATAAAACCTTATTATCACATATTCCAGGCATAAACTTCCGACGTCAGCCCCGGCACGCTGCTCCGGAGCCAGGGCAGCCTTGGGTTTCCTGCCATTTTCCTTGGGTTTCATCCTTGCTGCTCTATCTCTGTTCAGAAATCTCATCTGCAGGCTGATACAGACTTCTTATTCTTCTAATAAGATGGGAAATCCTGGGAAATGATTAATGGACCCGGAATACCTTTAGCTGGAGCCTGGTAAAGGTTTTAACACCACCACCCAGGCAACACAATCACCGAGCCCACTTTCCTGCTCCATACCCTTTGTGCTAAAGCCAAGTGGGCACAGGGACGATGCTGGGACGTCGGCGGGCGCTGCAGGTCGTTGGGATGGGCTTTGCTGCTGTGCAATGCCAGGACTCGGGAGCGCTGCCCCGGTCCCTGACCTCCACGTTGGTGTTATTGATGCCGGTGCTTTAGCGATGCCGTTTCCATCCTCCCTCCCGCATCCCCATCACCGGCGTGGGGCCGACGCGCCGCTGCTCTGTTGTCGCTGAGGAGCACATTCCATGGAGGCCCCAGTGGCTCCTGAGCAGGGTTGGTTTGCGCTCTCCTCCTCTGGAGTGGTACCTGCAGCCCTGCAGAAGGCTCTCCGCATGGCCTGCCAGCCTCTTGCCTTCCTCTCGAAGGCTAATGCAGCATTATAATACCCTAACAGCAAAAAGGCACCTCCTTTTGCTCCCCCCACCCTGTTTCATTCCTTTTTTCCCCCCTTTTTCTTTTCTTAATTCACTGTCTAGTGAGTTTCTGATTGACTCAAAGACCAATTAAAGTAAAATTTAATGGGAGAATAGATTAACTCCCTGAGGTTCCCCCGCCATCCATCACATTTTTATAGCAGGAGCTGTGAAGAAGCTCATAACTTCATGCTGTGAATGTGATAATAAAGAGGGCACGGAGAGGATTCCGATTTACTGCCGGGCTGATGTGCACCGGGGTGGGATTTACTGCCCCAATCCCATCCTCCTTTTATTCGGAGGGAGGTCACCGGCTCCGCGCCCAGCACCGGCTCACGGCCACTGGGAGGTGGGATGGTGGCTTGGATCCTGCTCCTCCATGGCCGAGGAACCATCTCCACTGTTGCGTGCTTATAATGACAGTGAGGTTGGAAATGATGGAGGGTGACTGGGGGCATCGCACCTCCCTCCGTGTACCACTGCTCCGTGGGTCCCTGTGCAAGGCTGCCCCTTCCATTGGGACAGGCACGAGCAGGCAGGGACGTGGTGGCAGGGAGAAGGGGCATGGCCAAGGCCAGGCACAGCACCAGCAGCATTCCCAGTGCAGGGACCTGGTGGGACTCTGCCCCTTGTGTGCAGCATCAGGGCCTTGGACGTGTTTTACTCAGCTGAGGGTCAGGAGACACGTGAGGGCTACAAAGCAGTGTGTTTCCTCCGGGATGGACCATAAAGGGGTTGTGGGGGGGAGAAGGAGGAGGGAGCGACAGGAAAAGATGCATCTCCCCTGGTGGGATCCAGTGAAAAGGTTTGTGTGCAACGGGAATGAACTGAGGGAGAGAGAGAATTTATCTGGAAATAATAGAAACTGTTGGTTGGGTTTTCGAGGCTGAGGATCTGGAGTTAATCATTATCCCACGAAACCCTGACTGATGCTCCTTGCAGCTTTCCTACACAGATAGTGTTCCGGTGGGAGTGCTCCTAACGGCGTTTTGTCAGGCACTATCAGCACTATTGAGCCAACCTGAGCACCCGATTATTAATCCTTTTCTCCCAGTGACATGACGGCAATCGATGTCGGAACAAGCTATTGAAACTGCAGCAATCAACTGGACTCCAGTTAATCCAACGGGATCCTCACTTGGGGCCTGCCAGGAGGAGCCTGGGCTTAGCTTCAGCTTCCTATAGACACCGAGGAGTATGGGAGCAGGAGCCACGTCCTGCCTGGTGGCAGGAGGCTTAAAGGTGTCGTAGCCCTGTGCAATAATGTTATTGATTGATTAATTGATTCATCTTGTTGCCCCAGGTGAGGAAAAATAAGGGATTTTTCCATGCAAAAGATCCCACTCTCCTGCACACAGGGGTGTGCACGCACGTGGGCTGTTTCTGGTGTGCGGTTTACACACGGGAAGATGCTTTAGATGCTTTCCCACATCCCATGAGTGGTGGGGTCACTGGTGGCCATGGGGACACTGGGGGTGAGGGGGCAGTGCCACCTGTGTTCCCACACGGCCAGTGGAGCTGGTGATGTTCCATGGGCTGGTGAGTGATGTGAGGGTCTGCTCCCATCCCCAGTGCATCCCGAGCATCCCTGGGGTGTTCCTGACCCTGTGGGGAGCGCTTGGGGGGCAGAAACTCCTCAGGAAAATAGAAACAGAGGAAGGAACAAAGCAAAAGCTTTCCCTGCCCCTTCCACTCCTGCTGGCTCCCAGGAGGGGACCACATCCTAGCCGAGGGATGCTCAGCGGGGCTCTTGGGTCCCCCCATTGAGGTCACCCCCCGGCCCTGCTGAGGGCGCAGCAAAGGCTTTGTAGCAGGGATGTGGGGACTTGAGCCCTGCTCGGGTGAGCGATGTGGTGGAGTCAGAAGCAGAGCCCTTGGGTTTGGGGTTGCCTGGGAGCCTCTACACCAGCTCAGCCCTATAGCATCGCTGTGATGTTAAAACCCAGCTCCCTGCAGGCCCGTGCCCTGTCCCTGGGACACCAGGGTGGGAGAGCGGCTGGGTCTTGTCCCACGTTGCTGATGGATATTTGATGTGCAGAGAGATGGGGGGTGCCTTGGGGACCCATGGCTCTTGCTCTAGACCTGGAGCACCCTCCTGCCACCACTGACGGGGCTTTGCAGATGCTCTGCCATGCTCTGATGCTCGGTTCCCCGCCGATGCTCACACTGCCATGGTGATGGTCCCACCGAGCGCGCCGGGCCCGCATCCCATCGGCAGCATCCTCTCCTGCCGGCCGGGACAGGGCGGCTGCGGTGGGCTGTCAGCCCCAGCCAGTGCTTACTAATCAGGTTGGCCATTAAGGTGGGTCAGTGATGGATGGGCTGTGTTGCTGTGCCCCAGCCCGGCGTGTGCTGAGGCACTCCCTGACCAGCAGCTGTTGTACTGGCTGCCTTGTTAAGGGTCTCTCTCGGTGACATCAGCTATACATCAACCTGGCTGATGCCTTTGATTATTTGGACAGCTCTTGGCATGATGAATCGTTGGGATTGATCCGTCTTTTCTTCACGTTCGCTCCTTGCCCTGTTTCTCCCACCTCTCTCTGCTCTTCAACCACAAATCCTTTTAGAGGTTAGCACCTTCCAGCGCATCCCGCTTAAACAGCTCCGGCTGAGGGATCTGTGTGCTGTCATAGAAGCGGAGGTGGAGTGGCGAGGAAGGGCTTAGCTCTAAGGTGGCCAGGGGGGAGAGGGGAGGACAGCGCCATTGTGACATTGCCATCTGGGTGATGCACTTTGACTGCCTCCAACAGGGACAAGAAGTGAGCGTGTCTCAAGCAGCCCTGGTGCCCAGTGCGGCTCGGGGAGGCTGAAGCAGAGATGCTTCCTGGGAAGCTTTCCCCTCCTCTGCTCTGCAGGAATTACCCCTGCAGCTCTCAATGCATGTCCATGGCTGGTCAGGATGCTGCAGTGCTGGGCCTGGAGATGCTGCTCGTGTGGTCCCTGTCCTGCATCTCCCCGTGACATCCCCCTCCCAGGGGCTCACCAGGATTTGCCTCCTCATGTTGTCACGAACACCCCACCCCAGCGACCCTGCCACGGGTGTAAATAGAGCTGTGCACCGTGAAATGTCCCTGTGATGGATGAGTCCCACAGCACGTTTTGGGCCGTCCTCTAAAGGAGGAACTGGAGGGGCCAGAGATGCTGACGGGCAGGTTTAGAATCATTTTTAACTCCATTCCACAAGCTTTCGGCCTTGTGTCTTGGTGAACCCTGTTATACATCCATGGGCTTCGTTCCAGCCGTGTTCTCCAGGGCCATCCTGTAGCAGACGGCTTCCTGTGCCTGTTGTGCTCATTGACAGAGTGTGAGCCTTCTTACCCTGCCTCACTTGCTAAAGCCCAACCAAAGTGCTGCAGGTGGTACCTAAACACATCACCCAGTCTCCTGCAACCGGGGCTGGGAATCTATGTCCCTCCATCCCAGACCCTCAGTAGGCAGTGCTGCTCCTAGGGTCACATCCCTGCCGTTCTGGCAGTCCTGTGGCCAACCTTGCGTGTCTTCTAAGCTGCAATACCCCTTAGCTGAGAGCACCTTTGGGTGCAGGCTCTGCCTGGGTGATGCTGGGTACCGGCACCATGGGGCTCAGAGGTGCTGTGGAGCAGAGCCCGGGGGCTGCCTCCGTGGCTGCATCTCCCTTACCCATCACTCCGGGGCTGCTCACCCCAGCGCTGGAGCCTTGGGATGCGTGGAGCACGTTTGTAACGGGCTGTTTACCTGCTCTGCCTGCTCGGTGCTGGGAACCAGCTCCCCAGACGCCCGTGGCCTGAGCAGCAGCCAGCACGAGCTGTCTCTCTGCATCGCTTTGAACTCTTATCGGTGGCGTCTCCTGCAGCAGACGGTTGAGCCCCGTGCGGGTCCTGATAACCTCTCTTGTGTTCATTAAGGGCCCACTTAGTGCTCTGTGGGACTCAAGTGAGACAGTCTGGAAGAGAGAAGCAGCACAAGGCTTTTAGCCTGGGTAATGCACAACTTCATCAATAATCTTCCCAGCGCAAGGCCAGGACTCAAATACAACCCTAAGAGCTCCCCAAACAACTCCCCAACAAAGGGAAAACCTGCAGGGTGAAGACAGAGCATCTCCTTCGGAGCTGTTGTGCTTGGGGAGGCTGAGTTTGTCCTCTAATAGCACCGTGGATGAGCAGATTAACTCTGTGGGGCAAGGACCGTGTGGTGGGAGGGGATGGATAAGGTGGTTTTTCTTTGCTCCCCATTGCTGCTGGTATTTTGGATGTGCTGGTACCAAAAGCCAATGGTACTGGGATGGCAGCTGGGGCTAAGGGGTGCCAAATGGTGTGGTTGGGCCTGGAGCAATAGGACATGGAGCTACCTTGCCTGTGTTTAGACATGGGCTCCCTCTGCCCTCTCGCTGTCTCCGGAGGCAGTCGAGATCCATGGGGCTGGGAGGGGGAGCCAGGACCTGTGTATCCCCCTCTCAAGTGACTCGCTGTGATTTTGAGCCCAAAGAGAGCTGAGGCAGAGGCAGAGGGGAGGGAAACACCCCTTCAGAACTGTTGAGGTAATGGAAACAACCTCCAACTATCATATTTCAAGCATAACGCCATAATAAAAGTAACAGGATAATGATTTTTTTCAGCCCAGATATTAGAGGCCCAGATATTGATTGGTTGTTTCCCTTGTCGTTCTCGCCTCTGATGGAAGTGCATTTTTTGACAGAGAGTGCAATAAAATGTACAGTTTCCAATTTGAGAGCCCTATAAATGTCATCTCTACATGCACGGTTACAAATTCTTCACGATGTCCCTCTCCCTCCCCTCGACACCAAGAGGGTCCTCAGGGGTGGAGGAACACACAGCATCTCCCTTCCTGCAGGAGAAAGTTTGCTTGAACCCATCCCAGCTCGCTTCTGTGCCATTGAGATGCTTCATTCCCAATGGGAGAGCCCTCGTGGGGTTGGAAGGACTGAGGTTGCAGAGTTAATGTATCTTGTAGTGCTCACATTTATAGGTGCTGGGGCAAATGGTGATGTGGGGTTGAGCTGTCGGGAGGTTCCAGTTCCACTGGGCAGAATGCCATTGGTGATGAGAAGTTGGGATCTGATGGGCAAAGGCCTAAAGAAAAGCTGAAAATGCCCAGGGATGGCAAAGGAGAAAGGGAAGGTGATGGCACCTGAGCTCACATGAATAACATGGTGGCATATCGAGTTCTGTGAGCCCTTTTTGCTCCATGCTTATAGTCTGAGGGGGTTTGGTTTGTTTTGTGGCTCCAGTCTCTGCCCTGTCTGGGTTTCCTCCTTGGTTTAGAAAGCCTCAAAGGAGGCTGTATGGAGCGAGTGCTCCCATGGTAAGAGATAAGGTATCTCTGTGGGGATAGAGCCCTTGCATCTCGCCTCAGATAAGCTTTGGGAGGACAGAGCCTGAGCCCCTCTGCTTTAGAGGGGCAGCAGAAGTGCCTGTGCTGAATGCTCTGCGTGCCCTGGTGATGGTGAGAGGAGGGAGCGATGCTGCACTGCGGGCCCAGGGCTGGCTGGGACAGGGATGGTGGGGAAGGACTCAGCTTCACTACTGCTTCCCCCCCCCCCCCCAAAAAGGCTCTTATTTGCCTTTCCCCCCAAAAAAAAGGCTCTTATTTGCCTTTTTCCCCCAAAAAGGCTCTTATTTGCCTTTTTCCCTTTGCTCTTTCAATCCCTGAGCAAATTCCAGCCTGGAGAAGGGGATCGGCCGCAGGTGCCTCGAGCGAGGTCCCGGGGAGCAGGGCAAGGCCTGATGGGTGCACAGGGCGAACCGCATCCTCCGGAACCGCATCCTCCGGAACCGCATCCTCCAGAACCACATCCTCCGGAACCGCATCCTCCGGAACCGCATCCTCCGGAACCGCATCCTCCGGAACCGCATCCTCCGGAACCGCATCCTCCGGAACCGCATCCTCCAGAACCGCATCCTCCGGAACCGCATCCTCCGGAACCGCATCCTCCGGAACCGCATCCTCCAGAACCCCATCCTCCAGAACCGCATCCTCCGGAACCACATCCTCCAGACCCATCCTCAGTTCTCTATAAATCTCTGCTCCACAAAGAGCCTGGAACCAAGCGGCCCCGTCCCCGCCGTGCAGGGGGGGGTAATGAGGGCAGTCACCTTCCACGAGCCCCGCACGCGCTCTGACCTTCCCTTGGGTTTAATGCAGCCTCTTGATGTCTTTCCAATGAGGCAGCGCTCCGGCAGCTTCCCTCTACCCTCCCATCGCCGGCTCATAACGGGGTTTGGGCCTTTGATTGCTCTCCGAGGTAGCCGAAGCCATTAAGCTCAGGGTTTTGATTTGATGAGAGCCCTTCCACAGGGCTCAGCATCTCCCTCACCTTTGCCTAAACACCGCAGCGCTGGCTCTAGGCCGGGAATGGGGATTGCAGAGCTCAGCCTCCCCTCGGCCAGGCAGGAACTGGAAGGCTTAGGAATAAAAGGGGGCAGAACTGGCACTGAAATGGGCCTTTTTCACCCCGTTTTCACAGGGCAGGTTAATACCAAATCTCCAGTCAGAGGGGTGCTGGAGGTTGGGTTGAGGTCTGAATGGCCCCCCTGGATCCAGCCTGGATTTGTAGCCAAGGGCACATCTGATGAATCACATTTGGTGCTTTTTATAATAAACTCCTGATCTACAGAGCCCTGGATTTATCACTTGGCGGGTATCGGAGATGTAATAAAAAGCAGCTTCTTTTTTGGAGCTGGCATTCTTTATACAGCCCTGTCACTTCCTTGCGTTTCCAGAGGTGGGACACGGCCACCGGGATCAATACTATATTTTAGCTCCTTTTACCAATAATTTTCTAAATCACGGTCTTCCTCTCATCCCCCGCCTCCGGATAAATAATTCCAGCGAAGTTGTGCTGCATTCAGCACTTCTGAGCAGAGCCTGCAGAGGAAAAGCGATGGAGTCAGGAGAGGGGAAGGGCCGGAGGTGCTGAGCTCTCTGCTGGCCTTGGCATCCCCGTCACGATGGGGCATGAAGGGACAGCAGCTCCAAAAGCTGCTGCGTGCGTGCTGTGAGTGATGTGCCAGGGGTTAACAGAGCTCCCGTGGGATGGGGCTGCAGGGACGTGGCCAGTCTGACCTGCAGGGCACCGGAGCGGGAGCTGGGAGAGTCCGGTTTACCTCCAGGTCTTGTTTCATCATAGAATCATGGAATGGGTTGGGTTGGAGGGACCTTGAAGCTCATCCAGCTCCAATCCAGCTCCAGGGACCCCTTCCACTGGAGCAGCTTGCTCCAAGCCCCTGTGTCCAACCTGGCCTTGAGCACTGCCAGGGATGGGGCAGCCACTGCCAGCGCCTCAGCACCCTCCCAGGGAAGAGCTTCTGCCTCAGAGCTCAGCTCAGTCTCCCCTCGGGCAGGTTCCATCCATTCCCCTTGGCCTGTCCCTACAGCACAGCCCCTCCTTGGGGAGCGCAGGCTGGGCGCGGAAGGAGGGGGCTGGCACCGCTGCTGCTGGCCCCGGGCTGGGGCTGGACCACGATTCCCTCCGCTCCTGGCTCCAATCCTGGGCTTCTGCTGCTTCCTTGTGGCAAAGCCCTGGAATGACACGATCCTTCCCCTCATCCCGCATCTCCTCCCCCGCCTCCTCCAGCCCTTCCCGGCCCCGCTGGCCCCAGATCCGGGGAGACCCCCCCCAAGCTCCCCGCTAGCATCCCCCCGGGTACCCGGTCCCGGTGGAGGGGGGGGCTGCATCCCGGCTGTGCTCCCCACTCCCGTCCATCACAGCCGTGCTTCACCCCTGTCCAGCCCCGCACTGACCTTTGCTGGGTCCTTTATAAGTCAAAGTGGGATTTGTGTCTGGGAGCCCTTCCCGGAGACCGTAAATATGCCAGAGGAGCTGATGGAAGCACTTGATTTCAGTTGTATGTGTTTTTAAAGACCCGAAATGTAACCCCGGTGTCAAGATGGGAATTCACAGGATATTTATGGTGGAAAGCTGGCTTTTTTTTCCTTCCCTCCCTTCCTTTCCATTCTAATTTTAGTCGTTGCTGCTCAGGTTTAAACGTGGGCTTCCCCTCTGCCTGGTACCCAGAGATAACCCCTCTCTCTGCTCCCTTGTGTTGCCCTGGTGAGCTGGAACATGTCCCCTTTCCTTGCAGACACCCCATTTTGGTGACGAGGATGAAGGGTGCCCAGGGGCCCCATTGGGATGCAGGCTCCTTCCCAGAGCCAAGTGAAGGGAAGGGATTTCTTCCCGTGTCTTGCTCATCCATCACCGGGTGCTGCTTCATCCCCCTGCATTTGGCTCACGAGCCCTCAGGTCTGCTCCTCCACTCGTGTCTGGAGGGAGATGCGGATGGGATTCAGCATCCCCCGGGTGGATGTGGAAGAGCCGGATCCCAGATGCCCCCTGTCACCAGTGGGCTCTCTCCCATGGGCGATGAGGGAGCGCAGGCGGGTGGGGAGCGGGTGCCCCCTCCTCTCGCTGCAGGGTGAAAGCTGAAAGTTGAAGAGTCCAAAGCCATCAACCCCTGGCTCTCAGCTCGTGATGGGAAATGAAAATATTTGGATAAGACGCGATACGGAGCTGCTGCTATTTACAGACCTCCATCCCCCGGCCTGCACATCAAAAGGCCTCCTCCTCGCCAGGGCTCTCTGCTCGCGGCTCCCTTTGCAGCCTGTCAAGGGCATTATTTGATGTTCCTCTCCTGCTTGTTTACATTCGTTAAGATGGGCAAATCCATCACGGGGACTTTCCCCGGGGCACACGCCTGCTGCAGGTGCGGGGCCCATGATAAAACACACATTTGTTCTGCAGGTCGTGTGGACAGACTGACACTTCCCTGATAAACCCCCCCCATACACACCCACACACCCCCCCTTCCCGGCCCCAGCGTGTCGTGTGTGTCCCCCCCCCCCCAGCCCACCGGTGACAAATGGTTTTCTTATCTGGAACAAGGAAAAGCAGTGGCCAAGTTTCATCTCCACTTCCCGCCCGGATGCTGGGGGCAGCGGGGTGATGCGGCCGCATGGTTGGGGATGGAAGCAGAGCACATCACCAGCTCGGCGCAGAGCTCTGGGGTTCCCTCTCTGTGCAGCTGAGGTGAAGCACAAGGAACGCTCCGTTTCCTCCCTCTTTTACCCCATTGCACATAAGGGTTTGGAGCCTCCAGCATCCCTCTCGCCCTGCAGACCCGCTTTGCCCAGCACATCCCTGCTGCGGGGTTGTGCCTCTTGGGGTGGCTTTGCAATGGGAATATAAGCGAAGGTGAAGGCTGGCTCCAGCTTCTGCTCTTGGCACAGCCCTGTGAGGGGATGCTGCGCTGGGCCGATGCTCCCTACGGGCTCCCAGCCCTTGTCTCTCTGTCTGGGTGCTGGACCAGTCCCAGCAAAGCAGTGGATGGGTTGGAGTCGAGTTGACAGACAAGGGGCAGCGTGGGCTGAGGCACAGCTCCCTTGTGCAGTGATTTCCCCTCCTGTCCTGCAGAAAGTTGTTTACGCTGGGACGGATGCTGCTTCATCCCCTTGTCCGCAGCATGGCGATGCCCCGTTCCCATAGCAGCAAACACCCCTGCCCTTCCCACGGTGATTCCCGTTGGAATTTCCCAGCTGTGTCCCTTTAACACACAGCCTTCATTTCCGGTTAAATATGCCACTTTTCCAGACAATCGGTTTGCAAGGATGGACCAGGCTGATGCTTGGATTTCAGGCAGGGAATTCCAGAGCCCGGAGCCTCTCCAAGAGGAAGCAGCTTGCTCTTTCCTCCCTGGTTTTCCCTTTGAAGGGGATAACTGGCACTTCATTTGTCTGTGGGTTTGTTATGACTCTGGCCTAACAGATGCCACACTTAGCAAACTCGCACTCCTCACTAATGGAAGATGCTTGAATCTAATTGCCCCGCATCACCCAACACCGGAGCCTTGAGCATCCTCCTCCCATGGCAGCGCAGGCAGAGCCGCTCTTCCTCTCCCGGAGCCAGCCAAGGCTCATGGGGATGCTTCCCGCATGGCTCCGTGCCTGGGGGCACTCACAGACACCAGATTCCCTCGTGTCAGCCTCGCCTCGGGGTGCCAGAGCCCGGAAGGAGCTGGGAGCAGGCAGTGCAAAAGAGGGGGTTAAAGCACAGCATTCGGGATGTGGAACTTGCTGGAATAACGGTGCTGGGGTGGGAAAAATGAGGTGTGAATTCCCGGGTTATGATCACTGCAATAAGCCCATCTCTTTAGCTTGGGGGGGGTGAAGGGAGGTGATGCTCCATGTTTGCACCCCGTTGTGGGGTTTGGGGGTCTCTGGCTCACCCAGCGGCTCTGCCCAGTGTGGTTTTAAAATCCAAAGCTGTTTTCTCCAAAACTGAAGCTTCAAAACAATTATTAAGGCTCAAAAATAAAACCCCCGCTGCTCGCTGCTTGCCCAAGGCTTAAGCAAGGCACTGGGGAGCCCCATTAGTGCCAGGAGCTCTGAGAGGGCCTAAAGCAGACTTAACACTGAAGCTCAAGGGGGAATCTTTTCTCTCATTCCCTGTATTGCAGCAGCTCAGATCACATCCTCACGCAGGCAACCTCTGGGTTGTAGATGAGGAGACAAGGTTTGGGAGGATGAGATTTGCCAAGAGGAAGGATGTGCTAACAAGGAACCTTAAACCCCATCCCATTGCTACTGATAAGACTTCCTTGCTTAAATAAATCAGCTTTAAGTCTGATAGGATTTGCATTTCCCCCTCCTCCCCCCATATATCCATCAAGTTAAAAGTGAATTTATTTTCCCAATAAAATTCAGAACATTGCTTTTTGTATCTTTCCATTTGCTCTTCCCTCTCAGACCGGGGAGCGTTTAACGTGAGCTGTGACTGAAAGTTAATAATCGCTTCCTAAACCCGGCATCTTTCACCATCTCAGAACGTAATCCACCACTCAAGGACCCAAGTAAATGTTTGTGACGCTCCATAATGACCGAAGTATTTTTGCATGGACACGATGCCTAGCCAAGAGGAATGCCCCGTTTACCATAAAACTGAACTTCATCCACGTCTCTGAAGGGTTCCCAGCTTTCCCGAAGCAAGTGAAGCCAAAGGACCCAAGGCAAACAACAGCCGAGTGGATGAGCTCAATCACAGCGCCTCACTCCGTGACTGAAACCATCACGTGGAGCTCAATGGAGCCACCCAGGGCTCTGGCTCCTGCAGCTCTGCTGGGACCACACCACCCAGAAAGCTCCTTTCATCACTTGGGCTCCTGCCCGCGGCGGATCCAGGATTTAAAAGGAAACATCTTTGTCCCAGAGCAGCGCGGAGCAGGATCCTGTAATGAGCTCCAGCCGCTCCCCGCGCCCCTGCTCCGTCTCCTCACGCAGTCGTGCCAGGAACAGTGAAGTTTGGTCTTGGGAATGGCCAGCAGGGATTTAGGGGTAGGAATCATTCCCATCACCTGCCTCTGGCTGCGCACCCCAGGCTCTCTTTGTACTCCATGGGGAGAAAGTGCCTCTTGCTCCCCTCGGTTGCAGCAGAGAGCCAAGAGGATGAGCCAAGGGGGTGAACCAGGCTGGGCTGTTGGCTTAGGGGTGGGAATACAGCCCTGCTCCCAAAGGCTGGCACGGGGAGGCACTTGGAAATGTCTCCAGCTTTTCCCATTTTGCAGGGCGTGCATCTCATAAAAAAACCCCAAACCCTCAGACAAAAAGCCAGAGCATCTGGTCCAAAAGCAGCTCCTCAGTCCTGGGGGTCCCAGCCCAAGCTCCTGGGATGCTGCAGAGGGAACGTGGTCACATCAGGCTCCCACTCTAACTACCTTGTGTCTGGCATCACGGCCCTGGTCCTGGTCCTGCTCCTCATCTACACATGTGTTTAACTGTGGCTGTGGGTTACTAAAAACCAGTGTAAGGCACTTAGGACCAAACAAAAGCCTGGTACAAGGGCTCCTGTCAGTACTGATTGCCTTGCCTGAGGCAAATGTGGCAGAGCTAATCCTGAGGTTAAGCGTGATCTGAACTCCATTTGGCAGCTCTGGAGATCATCTCTCCTGTCTGGTGCTGGCTCCCAAAGGCATCCCCATCCCCATCTCCTCTGGGTTGCAGAGCACTTGGTGCCTCCTTGCAAGGGGGGTCCTGAGCTGCTCAGGTTGGGGGTGATGCAGGAGAAAAGGCAACGTGGGGGGGGGGGGGGGAACCCACAATCCTGCTGCTTCCTGCATGTTCCCACTGGATTGGCATGGAAGGGAGATGGGATGGGACAGCACCGTGTCCCGAGGGGCCAGGGGGACCGCACAGCATCAGATCCAGGAGAAGGAGCCGTCAAATTCGAGCCTGTGTTTCGGTGAGGGTTTGTTCTTGATTCTAAACAATCCATCTGTATCCAGATTGGCAGTTGCTCTCGCACATTCATTTTGTACAAAGGCATCCCTAAATGGGAAGAGAATAATTTATACTGACATAAAGCACCTTTATTTGGATATAACTATCTACATTAAGGAGGCTGGATTGCTCTCGCCGTATCAGTATGGTGTAGTTGAAGCTCTATTACTCGTATATAAGCTCTTCCTGGCTCTGCTCCTGATTTATTGGACTAGCAGAGCCAGGCTGGGTGTGTCTGGATTCATGTTGTGTTGATATCAGGGAATCAACGTTACTTCCCTAATCCAAGGTATGCGATGTAAATCAAGAGGGCTCCAGGGAAGGCAGGGGCATTTTATCAGTGTAAAGCGAGAGGAGAAGTGAGCCCAAGGGGAGGATTTACCATAGAACCTGCTTTTATCATTTTACGACCTGTTGATTTTACTTCCCTGACAATTACTCAGAAGTAGGAAGCAGGGGAAAGAAAGAGGCTTGGGCTCAGATGAAAGGGAAGTGGGAGAGCCAGGCTGCTGGTTTGAAATGGAAGAGTTGAATCCGTCCGGGAAGAGTGGCTTCCTCCCACTCGCTGCCTCCAGCCCTGCCAAGGACCTTGCTTATCATGGCAGGGGTCACCCTGATAAGACAGTGACTTCCAGCGGCAAACCTGGACCTTGAAACCCTGCCAGGGAGCTGGGGAATTTGGGTTGCTTTTGGTTTAATGGGGTGCAATCCTGACTCACAGCCATTATTCCCATTAGCAACCAACGGGGGGATGTCTGTGCCCATGGGACATCACTGCTGTGGTCCAATGCCGTGGTGAAGATGCTGGAGGCTTTGTGCCAAGGAAGCGACCACCGAGGTGCCTTGACTGGCTTTTGAGATGAGACAAACCAGTGGCCACACTGCACAGAGCACTTAGTTCTAATTACCCGCAGAACTGGGTTTTAAAGAGTGATGCTGGGTTTGAAGGGTGGAATAATGATCCCATTGGGCACTTCGGGGGGGTTTAAGCTTGGGCAGGCTGTGCAAATAGCAGCTAATGATGCTCTCAGCATCAGCAGGTCAAGGTGGACTGCTTGCTTTCTAGAGAACTGCTGCCAAGAGCTTGGTTAAATACACCTAAAACAAGCTGATTTGATGCCCCAGGACTTCTCCTTAGCTCTTGGCTCGCTGTGGGTGTGGAAGCCAGACTAAAAACCAGACAATGGGGCTCTCAGCTCAGCTTCTGCTACAGGGCAGGGTCAGGCAGAGCACCCATTGTAGGCTCAGCAGGGAGCTAAAGCTGTTCTGCTGCTGGGGTGCAGACCCAAACCTGTATTGGCATCATCCCTGCTGCTGCCTCCAGAGCCTGTTGCCTGCACTGTTCTTACCTCAGGTCTCTCCTGAAGCCCCTCTCTGCCATTTCCAGTATTTAGGATGGAAGGATTGGCCAGAGAAGGGGTTTCCTATAGGGATGGTACCTGAAAGATGCCCACACTGGGCACCAAATCCTCCAAGTCCAAGAGAAGGCAGCAAACTGGCTCTTGCCTGAGCCGGTATTCCATAATGGGGCAGAATGTGGCAGCATGTTAGTGTCAGGGTTAGAGAAACAGAAAAACCCCATAGAGGAAGGCTGGGATGGGGGGAGCAGCTCACAGTGCCCCTGTGTTGGCTCTGCTTCTGTCATGTGTAAATACATCCCCAGCATTGGGAATGGTGGCAGCTTCCAGCACCCTCCATGAGCTTTGTGATGCTTTAATCCCAAGGCTGTGGTACACTGAGACCCCTTGGCTGGTTTCATCCCTTCCCTGGGGTTTGCTCAGTCACCAGCTCCTGTGCCTTACCCCTTATATGTGCCACCTCCCTGAGCTCTTCCTTACACCCCTTCACTGGTCTTGCACCAGTTTTGGTGTGCACGAGCACGAGGAAGGACGAGCACAGCGCGTTTGGGCTGTGGGTATCGTTCTGCCTCTTCCTGCTCCCCTCCCAGGTGGATGCCGGCCACCAGCATCCCTCCTGCCCGCCTCCTCCTGTTCACTGCATACACAGATGGGGGTCTCAAGGGAAGGTTGTTCTTCGTGTGAAACACGGCTCTGCAGTTACAGGAGAGAACCCGAGGAACAATGAAAACCCTCGGGGAAATCATTTCATATTTGCAGCCTTCTCACATGGGTTCCTGACACTTGGGTCTGAGCTGATTTATGCCGTCAGCCGTTAGACAATGTGGAGGTGAGGTCAGGCACGGGCATTCCTCATCTCTTCCCCGGCGCTCAGAGATCCCTTGGGCAAGGTGGAATCAAAGCATTGCAAATGGTAGAGGTCAGGAGAGCGGCACTGGAAGAGGTAAAAGAGCACAGCCTCCTGCCTCCTGCGGATCGGCTGACACCTATATATCTTCATATTGCCATTGTTTCCGCTTGAAAAATGGCACGTCGTTTGTTTTACTTTTTCCTAACCCTCCTCTCTCCTTAAATCCCCTCGATTTTCCGCAGTGATCTATAGGAATCGTTTGTGTCAAGGCTGATGGGTTTGTGGTACAGCGTTTTGATAGGAATGAAGCTGTAAGAGGGGCCTTAGCCAACAGGTGCCTGCTCTTTCCGCAGCCTCGCCGAGACCCTGGAGGTTCAAATCGCATCTTCCCATTGGGAATTCCCTTGCACTGGTTTGTGGCTGCAGCGAGGGGCTCAGGTCGAGCAGCTCGGGGGGATAGCGTTGTGATGCTGAGACATGATGTGGTTTGGCCTCTCACAGCCCGTATTCCCCTCACTGCCCAACCGCAGTCCCAGTGGCCTGACGTGCTGCTCTGGGCTGAGAGAGTTTGTTTGCTCCTGGGGTCCCTTTGTGGTGTTGCCATCTCTGGCTGTTTCTTTGGTTGCCTTCATCCTCAGCACTTGTTTCTGGCGTGAAAGGTGAGAAGATGCTGTGGGCTGGGTCAGCCTGGAGAAGAGAGGGCTCCTTAAGGGGAGACCTTAGAGCAGCTCCAGTGCCTAAAGGGGCTGCAGGAAGCCTGGAGAGGGGCTTGGGACAAGGGATGGAGGGAGAGGCCAAGGGGAATGGCTTTAACCTGCCAGAGGGGAGACTGAGCTGAGCTCTTGGGAAGAAGTTGTTCCCTATGAGCATGGTGAGGTGCTGGCATAAAGGGGAGCAGGACGTGTTTGTGCACTGTGGGAGCAGCACGTCTTTGTTCAGGTCCTTGTTGCCAGCAGGCAATAACAAACCCATCAGCACACGTCATGGTTCAGATCTGCGGCTCCTGTTGAAGCCAGGGGTATTTTCATCCAAACACCTCAGGACTGAAGCAATAGTTCGTAACTGGATGTTGGTGGCTCTTATTGCATCCCCACGGCTCCCAGCCCCAAAATCCCCGCTGGAACCTCTCCTGAAACCAGCTACGGGACCAAAGGGGATGAGGGAGAGACGGCCCCATGCAGGGACCAGCCAGCGCCGCCGTCCTCCGCTGTGCCGGGGGGGTTGATAGGGCTCCACGTGTCAGGCTTAGGTTTCCAAGGTGGTGGAACATCAGCGAGAAGCAAATATTTGGCCAAGAGCAGGCTGAGGGCCGCTGGTGTCCGGTGTAACCGCCCAGCGTGCCCAGATGTTATTACTTATCCATCAGGCTCTTTGAGTAACGGCGCAGAGGGCCGGGGCGAGGGTTGGCTTTTGTCAAAGCATCCCTTTCAGCGGCGTTTCAATAAACCCGTGGAGCTGCCCGCCTCGAGGACTTGCCTCTTCCATCTGTCTGCACCGAGCCACCCGTGGAAGGAAATGGATGAGGCCTTCAAAGCTTCACCAGGGCCCGGAAAATGAGCCAGTCCGGTTAACAATAAATGGTGGCCCCTTGGAGCACACATGAACGGTCTAGTGGAGAAGAGAAGAAAGTTGAAGCTTAATGAAGTCCCCGCGTCCCTGCGCGTGGACAGGAAAGGACGGGTGGTTTATAACTGTTTGTTGGAGTTAATGGTAATAAATTCCTCACTTGTGATGCATTAACTTTAATGTTTTCATTACGCGATGATTTAGGCTTCCCCTCTTCGCGCTGTAAATCATGCTGGCCCGGTAGCGCAGCAGGTCGAACGGCTGACATAATGTTATGTTTGGGGGAGAGGAAGAACGGGGCAGTGAGTTACACAGATTATAGATTTATGTGGTTCATACATTATTGTTTCTCTTAGAGGGCTTTAAGAAGCTGCCTCCTTGGGAAGGCTGCAGTGGACACAGACCCATCCGAGCAGGGGGTTTCGGGATGCGGCGGCGAGGGGCTTGGTTTCCATGGCAACTCCCCAAATCGGCTTGGTGCTGAAGGGTTTTTCTTTCCTCCCTCCCACTTTGCTGAGTGTGAGCCCTTGGCTAATGAGCTGTGCAAATAGATATTGAGATTTAGTGGGTTTTATTTTGCAATTATAGACTTAGCCATTTGGAAGGAAACTTTTGGGCCAAGGGCTCTGCCTCCTCTTTGAATTCTCCTTTTCTTTTCTCTCGCTTTTATTTCCCTTCGGCAAAGTTGGTTCGGCTTCAAACTTGCTGTTAAATTTTCCAGGCAGAAGGAGAAAATAAAGCACCAAGCAAAGTTGGAGGCTTTTTTCCACCCTCTCAGGCTAAACCCCAGCCCGACCGTTGGCCATTGACTGCCTCTTCTCTTGTTTGCTTATCAATCATAAACCCCACAGTCATGGACTGCTCTGAGAAAACAACACTAAATCCAACACTAACAAAGGTCCATCTGTACCTTCCCCTCCCTCTTTGTGTCCAGTCATTAGCTGTGGTCTGACAAGGATTTAGGGGCAACAGAGTTAATTCAGCCCCATCCATCCCCAGGTGAGAATTGTGGCTTCCTTGAGCGACTTCCATGGGTTTTGTGTTTGCTCCTGACTGTCAGCACTTGTCAGGAGCCCGAGCCCTTCCCTGGGACCAGTTAATCTTGGTTCCTACCTTCAGTACTGGTCTGTACTGGCTGCTGCGAGAGAGCATTTAGCAGTTCCCCTCCTGTCCCGAAGGGCGCTCTGGGTTTAGCAGCAGTTTTGGGATGGGCTCTTTGGCTGGGGATGCCTTGGAGCATCTGAAGGCTGCTGAGCCTGAGGGTAACTGATCCCAAAGCTGGGCACGGGGGTATTTCGGTTGGTAATTCTCTCTCCATGATTTGTGGCTGTTGATTTTTGACTGCCTCCAGCTTTCAATCCAGGAAGTTATCTTGGGGTGGATGCCTGCACTCTGGATTTTGCTTACTGGCCTCTTCTGAGAAGTCAGTCTGAAGCTTGAATTAATCTTCCCTGCTGTGCCTTGCCTTTTCTTCATCTACTTGCTTATTTTCCTGCTCAAAAAATGCAATAAAATTGGGCTGGGACAAGATCTATTCCGTGTGATCCACGATGACAATTGTTTGGTTCCCCATTCTCTTTGAAACAGTCGCTCATTTTGTTCCCATCCCTATAAATGATCCCCAGCCACTTCCAAGGCACTGAAAGGTTCAGCAATGCTCCCAAGGCACAGAGGCAAATGTGTCCAAGGGGCACTGAGGGCCTGGGAGCCACTGGGGAGCTGCCACTGGAGCTGGGGGATGAGGAGGCAGGGACCTGGGGGACCACAGTGGTGGATGGTGCCTCACTTCCCACCGTGGCCTTTCTCTTGCTCTCTTTGGTCAGGACGTTTTGCCTGTGGCTGCCCCATCCCTGGCAGTGTTCAAGGCCAGGTTGGACACAGGGGTTTGGAGCAAGCTGCTCCAGTGGAAGGGGTCCCTGCCCGTGCTAGGGGTTTGGAACTGGATGAGCTTTCAGGTCCCTTCCAACCCAACCCGTTCCATGATTCTGTGATTAACCCATGCCTGTTGCTGGCTGCTTTGCTGGGCTGCAGCTTCTGCATGGCTCTGGAAAGGTCCTTCCCAGCTCTGCCTGATGCATCCACCCTCCATCATCCAGAGCCTGGAACGACGGAGCCAAGCTCACTGCCATCCTCCTATGGGAACTGGACCATCGGTAGATTTGGCTGGTAACTTTGATTAAGGGTACCCAGGAAGAGGTATCTGCACCCTGCATAGAGCATGATGTGAGAGAGCAGAGATGCTTTCGAGACCCTCTTGATCTTGGAGAAAGGTAATGGTATAAATACAGGAAGCCTCATTCCCTCATCAGAGACCAAAGGGAGCGTGGCTTGCAGCCAGGCCCTTGGTTTTACATGGGATCGAATAGACCCACGAGTGCCACTTGGCACCCATGTCCTGGACCCGTTTGCCATGGCAGAGCTGGGTGGCGGGTGGGACTTCCAAAGGCTTTCAGCACTTCCCGAGCCCATCTCGCTTTGAAGGCAGCAGGAGCTCGTTTGTCTCCTCCTGATTGTCTTTCTGCTCATTAGCTTCAATGGAAAAAGAGCGCAGGCACCATGGAGGGCTTTGGGAAATTACAGCCGATTGTGCTCTGGTTTGAAATGGGTTTGGGTGTTCCCTGTGAAGTCCCCGGGAGCAGAATCTGCTCTTGGCACGTCTGAGCCTGGTGAATAAGCTGGAGGACGGGGAATGAGCTGTAAGCATCGTGCCTCCGCGCTCCATCCCTTTGAACAGCGCTGATGTGACAGCGTGGGCACCGATGCGGCCCCGGGCGTGTTTGGCTCCGGCTCCTGTGGCTGCAGCTGGTGTGCATGACTCAGAGACCAGAAGGGCGAGAGCTGAAATCCAAAGGTCCTTGAGGACATGGCAAGGACAGGCTGGAAGGATCAGCAAAGGCACGGGCTCGGTTGGAGACCTGGGTTCAGCCTGATGCAGGGGTGATGAGAGCATCCTGCAGCAGCACCTGGGGGACGTGAATCGCATTGAGGCGCAATAGAGAGGGGAAAGAGCTGCTGTCTGCTCCTGCTTCTGTGAGCATGGGCCTATCCTCTGTAGAAAAGCGGTCTCCAGGATGATGGCATAGAGCGATTTCCAGTGCCTCCAGCGTGCAGCTCCTCTGCAGGAGATGCTGGTGCCACTGGGAGGTGACCGGGGCTCACTGGGCTCAGCCCTGGAGTACCTGGCACACAGAGGGAGATTCCAGGGTGGAAGGGACCACCGAGACCATATCCAAACACAGCCCCAGCCCCGCGAGCGACCGGAGATGGGCCGTGTCTGGGTCAGCACGGATGTGCCTCTCTCAGATGAATGTAAGGCCCTTTCTTTCCCTGTTTTCATACACGGTGAGTGGCCGTTAGTGGTTGGAAGGGATGACCAGGCAACAGCCTGGCTTTTCCATCCCTTGGACTCCTGGAAGATGTGCTGAGCTGTGGTTTACCTGCCAGCTGTGTGGTCCTGGGGCATAACCATCTGGCTTAGAAACCAGAGAGCCTTCTGGGGCTGGCTCCCATCTATCCTCTGTGGATCCCGAGTGTCCATTAAGAAATACCCCCCCCAAATGGAGACTGCCTTTGCACGTATATCGAGCTATTTGCTGCTAGCAAAAGCCATCTGGATTGGTACAGGGGACATAGGGAAGGACAGGGACACCCCGGCAGCCCCAGCCCTGCCTGCAGCCAGGCAGAGCACCCCATCCCCTGCACTCACCCACCCTGCACAGATGTAATCTCAGCTCTGCATTAGCAGGGCTGCATCAGCCATGCTGGGTGTGCATCACACAGGTTACCACTGCCATCTTCGTGTCACAGGCTGTAAGGCTTCACATTTCCAGAGCCCTGTGCAATCAAATCAGCCCTCACAACCCTTCCTTAATTGTATTTAGTTTGTCTGAGCAACCACAGAGTGCTTAAGGAGAAGGGAGTTTCCTTTCAGTGTGATGGGAAACTGAGGCACAGCGTCCCTCGCAGAGCAGGAGAGATTTGGGCTCCTGATGATGTTTTGGGTGCCACAGAGGCACCTGAATGCTGCTAACCCAGCACATCCTGGCACCCAGAGCCACAAACAACCTGAAACATGGGATGTTCTTATGTGGAAAATTGATCTCCAGTGGGGCACAGCACATCTGGGAATGCAGTAGGGAATCCCAGGGGTCCTGCCTGCTGACAGGCAGGCACCAAGAAATGATGGGTAAAAGAGAGAAGGATCGGGCATGGCAGAGGTTGTTGCTGGCTCCCATCACCACTGTGCTGTTTGTGGGGTCTGCAAGGTCCTTGTGCTCCCCACATCTCCCTTGTCAACGAGGCAGGAGCAGAAAGCGCATCCCAAGGAGGACCCGCATGGCCAGGAGCATCCCTGCCTTGGCTCGAGCGGCAGCAGCAGCAGCAGCATCCTGCCCGCTGGCTCTTTCCACAGCCAGTTTGCACGGGGGAGCGGGGGCCGAGGGAAGCCCCATGCTGATAATGTACTGAAAGTCAATGAAATTAAAGAAGCCAAGCGGCCCTCGCAGCTCCTGCCTTCCCCCCTGGGTAATTCAATCGGAGCGCGAGCGCTGATGGGATCTCGCCGGGGCTGCCTCTTGTCCCCCCGCTGGGCTCTGGCTTCTTAACGTCGACATCAAAGTTTCACTCAAGCATTGTTTATGCTCCTGCCAGCGGGGTCGGGGAGCTGGCGTTGGGCACATTCATGTAATATTCATACTCGCCGGCTCTCCCTGGGCACCCGGCCCCACCGGCCCGTTTTCATCCTTATGAATGTCCCATCAAATGACATTTAGATTTGCATTAGCAAAAGAGGTTCGGGGCTGGGAGCTGAGGGGAAATGTGCCTTGTCTGCAAGTCAGATGCTCAGCATCGCTTAGAGCAAAGCCTGAGCGCATCTCTGCTGTGGGGTGCCAAGGAGGTGACAGCACAGGGGATGTGCGGGGTCCCCTCTCTGAGGGTGCATCTGAAGGTGGTGCAGGGGCTCCTCAGGATCTTCTTCTGCATCTTCCCCCATTGAGAAAACACTTCTGATCCAGCCAGGCTGGACCCAGAGAGGGAATTTGGGTCCTTTTGAGCATCCCTGTTGGTCTCCATGAAAACACCGTGCTGATGGGTTGGGGGAATGGGAAATCCCAGCATGGTTTGTGTTAGAAGGGACCCTAAAGCTCCTCCAGCTCCAACCCCTGCCACGGGCAGGGACCCCTTCCACTGGAGCAGCTTGCTCCAAGCCCCTGTGTCCAACCTGGCCTTGAGCACTGCCAGGGATGGGGCAGCCACAGCTTCTCTGGGCAAATCCCAAGGCTTTGCTTTGCTTTTCTCCCTGTAGGAGGGGAGGAGATGACACCCAGGTCCGTCCAAGATACAGGGAACATTTTGAAGCAAGGCTACCTGGAGAAGAAGTCCCGAGGTGAGGCTCGACCAGCGCCATAGGTTAAGGTTTGGGGACGTCACCTCAGAGCTCCCAACAATTCAAGCTTTCAGATGGAAAGCTAACGGGGAAAGGCATCTTTTCCATAGCACATGCAGGGTCTTTCAGGCTTTCCTTAGGCCTCATGCACACAGGGAGGGCTCAGCCTTTACTTGTGCTCTTTTGCAGCTCATCCGACTGCACAGAGATTAAAACCCCCCAGATTGAATTAAGCAGCAGCCCAGTCCTCTAAGGCAAGATGTGTCCTTCTAAGGAGCAGCACCTAATGAGGATAAAGCCTGGGTGAAGACAAGGGGGCTGGGAGCATCGCACACATTAGCAGGTTGAGATAAGGGCTGTGAGTCAGCCCCGGCTTTATCTTGATCTCAGTGCCCCTTGTGAAGGCTACAAATCATTTCCTCATCGCTCTGATTTTATCTTGATTTATTTACTGTATGGCAGCAGGGATGAGGCAAGAGCAGCCCCTTTTTGCCTCCTGGCCATCAGCTGAGCGCTGTGACTGGTCCTGTGCACGTTCCAGCTTGCTCCGATTATAGAGTAAAAGGTGTGTGCTTAAATCTCAGCTGGGGAGGTTTAACCCCAAGCTGTGCTCCCACCCAGTTAGCAGGGCTAAGGGTCACAGCAGCCCAGTTCAATGCAGTTCAGTTCAGCCCAGCCCAGCTCAGCTCACTTCAGTTCAGCCCAGTTCAGCCCAGCCCAGTTCAGCTCACTTCAGTTCAGCCCAGTTCAGCCCAGCCCAGTTCAGCTCACTTCAGTTCAGCCCAGTTCAGTTCAGCCCAGTTCAGTTCAATGCAGTTCAGTTCAGTTCAACCCAGCCCAGTTCAGTTCAGTTCAACCCAGCCCAGTTCAGTTCAGTTCAATGCAGTTCAGTTCAGTTCAACCCAGCCCAGTTCAGTTCAGTTCAACCCAGCCCAGTTCAGTTCAGTTCAACCTAGCCCAGTTCAGTTCAATACAGCCCAGTTCAGTTCAGCCCAGTTCAGTTCGCTCCAGTTCATCCCAGTTCAGTTCAACCCAGCCCAGTTCAGTTCAGTTCAATGCAGTTCAGTTCAATACAGCCCAGTTCAGTTCATCCCAGTTCAGTTCAACCCAGCCCAGTTCAGTTCAGTCCAGTCCAGTTCAGTTCAATTCAGCCCAGTTAGTTCAGTTCAATGCAGTTCAGTTCAGCCCAATTCAGTTCAATGTAGTTCAGTTCAATACAGCCCAGTTCAGTTCATCCCAGTTCAGTTTGCTCCAGTTCAGCCTAGCCCAGTTCAGTTCAGTCCAGTCCAGTTCAGTTCAATTCAGCCCAGTTAGTTCAGTTCAATGCAGTTCAGTTCAATGCAGTTCAGTTCAATGCAGTTCAGTTCAATGCAGTTCAATGCAGTTCAGTTCAATGCAGTTCAGTTCAATGCAGCTCAGTTCAATGCAGTTCAGCCCAATTCAGTTCACTTCAGCCCATTCATATGTATATTTTGCTTGCCTGAATTCTCTGCCAGAAATCTGCAGGGTTTTATTGGGGAAAAAAGAAGTCTTTTTTGCCCTAAATGTTCCCCTGGCGCAAGAGCAGGACCGATCCCTTTCACTCTGTTCTGACCTTGTCTTGCAGAGCACAGCTTCTTTGGGTCCGAGTGGCAGAAGCGCTGGTGTGTCCTCAACAGAAGCACCTTTTACTACTACGCCAATGAGAAAAGTGAGTGGTGAGGTCTCTGCTTCTGGTCCCCAGGCTGTGGGTGATGGATGGATGGAGGCATGGACAGGGCTGGAAAAGAGCAAGGCAGAGCCCTTGCCCAAGGCCAGGTTATCATCTGACAAGAGAGAAGGTTGTAATTCCCTATCAATACATAACATGCAGGTCCTACAAAGGCAGATCTTAGCTTGCTTTCCCCCAAAAAAAACACCTTCATAGGTGTGGAACAAGAGAAGAGAGCCACAGGAACAGAGCTGTGTGTGAATCAAATGATGTTCCAAGCTTTCCATTAGCTGTCAGCTGGGCTTCACCCCCCTCAGTGGCTGTATATAACCCATGTGTCAGTGTACATAAATATTTTGCAGTCATGCTCCATCAGGTCCATACAAACAGACAGCTCATATCTCCAACAGAGTTTGGCGTGATGAGATAGATGGCCTTCCCCTGGTCCACCCATCCAGAAACACGCCATGAGAGCAGCTCACAAAGCAGCACAGTGACCAGTCTGGGACTGGGACAGGATTGAACTCCAGTGGGACGTGAGGATGAAGCTGGGTCTTTGTCCTTCGTCCACATCCTTTGGGGATCTCAAGCGCTTTTCACTTCCGAACAAGCATCCCAACTCCTCTCACCCTGGTACGTGCAGGGACATCCTTAGAGTAGATGTAGGTGTTGAAGCCAGGGTTGGTGCTTTGAGGGGGGACAAGCAGTGGTCATCTCCTCCCCAGATGGCAACACAGGAAAGGAAACCCGTTATGAGTGAGCTGAAATCCTTATGGAGGGCTCCCTGGAAGTCCCTAAGGATGCGCAGATAAAGCAGGTTCACCAGCAGCCTTTCTCTTGAGGTTTCAAAGGGCATCCTCTCTCCTGGGTCTTTATGAAGAGTCGATGATATTCCCTTTGGATGTCCATGGACATGCTGAGACTGAAGGGGTTTTTCCCAGCCATTCCCCATGGGAATGTCCCTCAGTTTCCCTGTGTGGACATCTGCAGCACCCCAATCTGCCAGCCGGATGAAGAGATGCTGATTCCAGATTTAACACCTTTCTCTTCTTCCAGGCAAGCAACCTAAAGGCACCTTCTCCATTGAGCACTACGGTGCCCGCCTGGCTCCCCATCTCCGCAAGGACTCTCGGAGAAGATGCTGCTTTGAGTTAACCTGCTCTGGCAAACGCACCTACGAGGTAGGAACGGGGGCCCAAATGGCTCTCGCGTGCTGGTTGACCACCGGGCACCAAAGCACATGGTCCAGGTTGAGGGGCAGAGGTGCAGGCTGGACTGCGGGCTCAAGGGGGTTGGGAAGCTCCAACAAAGCAAGCAGAAGGTGCTGATGCTGCTTCTTGATGGGTGATCTCAGCATGGGCCTTCCCTTGGCATGAGAATCATCCTGGGCTCTGCTCGCGCTCATGGAGCACAGGGTTTAAGCAAGAGCATGGTGTAGAAGCGGTGGAGGATTGGGTTTGGGAAGCCCAGTTTTAAATAAGCCCCTCAGAGCCAGGTTAGATTTAAACCTTGGTATGTTGAGCATCCTGGGGGAACCTAAAACCTGCGGCAGTGGAAAACCCAGCCCAATGCACGACGTCTGCAGGAGAAGCTTCCTGAGCTTGTGGATGTCTCGGTTCAGAGTCGGTGTAGTGCATTCAGTGGGGATTGTGGTTTTCATCCGACTTGGTTTAATGAATTAGGCTTGACAGCTTTCCTCTGGGATAGTCTGGCTCTGTTCCGCTTCTGGTTCCCTTTTTGGAACAGGGAGATAAGAAGGGAAATGGCTTTCCTAAAGTCACAGGGGGGAGAACGGCAGAACCAGGATCTCCATCCCCAATCCCTTTCCTCCCTCTCCCTCCACCCAAGAACCAGCACAATAACGGGTGAACCTCTCTCCAGTTCACAGCCCCAAGCCCAGCAGAGGCCGAAGAATGGGTGGATCAGATCCAGTTCCTCCTGAAGGGTGAGTGTGGTGGCCCTGGCAGCATCTGCCCCCCTGGCTTGGGCTGCTCCCTTGCTGGAGCTCTGCATCCCCTCTTAGCCAGGGAGAGGTCCTGGGGCTTTGCTCCTTGGGCTCGGTTTGGAGCCCACATCTGGGTCCACCTCGAGAGCTCCTGGCTGGTTTTAGAGGCCAGGGTTGGGTGGTCTCTCCTGCCAGACCTGAGCTCCTTCACTATCCCCTGTGATGAAGAGGATGAAGAGGAGCTCTACAACGACGTGGACAGTTCTGAGTCTGTGACCACGGTATCCCATAATACTGCTCTGAATCGAGACGGGCCAAATGTTGAGATGGAAGAGGATGACATCTATGAGGTTTTGCCAGGTAAGCAACCAAATCCTGAGCCATCCCCTAGCCCCAGCCCTGCAAACACCCTTGGCTACACTCCACATGGATGGGAATGAGTTTGATGGACTCAGAGATCTGACCCCATGTCTTTGTCTGGCCTGGCTGATGGACCACAAGAGCAAGCCCTTTGCGTTGTGCTGAGGTGCAGGGGTGGCGAATTGAGGTGAGGCAGCTTTTAGAGGCTCCCTTCAGCTCCACTGATATTAAGTTTGGTGTGAGTGGAATCTCTGGGCTGTGTTACCTGGAAGATCAGACTGGAGATGATGAAGCAGCTCCCTCCCGGGCACACAGTCAGGGCTGTAACGCAATTACTGGCCTTCCAGGAGATGATAACGTAACCACATTAAAGACCAGTGCTTGCTCTCTAACAGTGCACGAAGTCTGGAGGTAGCAGGGCAGCAGCTCCCGGTTAAAGGAGCCAGGAGCAGCCCTCAAAGTGCCTGCAAGGGTGACACCCTCTGCAATAGCTCTTGTTATAGCACAACCCATGGTGTGATGTGCCCCAGGCTTGGCCAAGGGCTCACCTGAGCCTCATTGAAACCCATGTGCTGTTGTGCTGCTTCTTCCCTGAAAGCAGAGTCCTTTGGTGGCTGTGTTCAGCCTCTCTCCATCTCTCACCTTTGCTTCCTGGGCTCCTCTTCCTCTCCGCACCCTCAGCTCTTTGGGCAGCAGCTTTCCCTTCCCTTGGGTGCACCCACAGTGGTCCCTGGGCTCGGATGGAGCCTCCATAAGGGTCTCCAGGCGGGTGGGTGAGAGGTGCTGATGGCTGGTCAGGCTGAGGGCGTTCAGCATCCCTGCCTGCTTTGGCGGCTGTGTCCAGCTCCTCACTGCCTTGAGGCCACCAGCGCTGACGGGAGCAGCTGTAACACCTGCTGGCAGCTGGCACCGTGTTGGTTTAAGGATGGATCCCATCGCTGCCCTCCCTTCAGGATGCAGAGTGTGAGGATGCCGACCCTGGCAGCCGGGTTCACCCTCGGTCCCTGTTCCTATGCACATCAGTGCCCTGATGCCCCATCCCTGGCAGTGCTCAAGGCCAGGTTGGACACAGGGCTTGGAGCAAGCTGCTCCAGTGGAAGGGGTCCCTGCCCGTGGCAGGGGTTGGAGCTGGAGGAGCTTTGAGGTTCCTTCACCCCAACCCATTCTGGGGGCATTTGTTGCCATGAAGGGGCCAGCTCCTCATCCCCCACAGGCCCCAGTTCCTGCAGCTTGGATGTCGGTGGTGGTGGCACATTGATGCCGAGGGTGCAAGTGGTGAGAAACCAGTCACAGGGCACAGGGGCAGGTGGGAGAGATCATGAGCCCTGAGCTCATCCCCCCTGCTCCTTCCCCCCCTCAATAAGAGCAAGGAACAATCTCATCCAAGCTGGGATCTCCTCTGGGCCCGGCTGCCTCCCTTGTGTCCTGAGTGAAAACAGAGGGAAAAGGATGGAGAAGGGAAGAAGGGGGGGGGGGGGGAGATGAAGAGATAATTTCCTCAGCAAGTCATCGTCGTTAATGAAGTTTTACAAAAACAGATACAACCAAGGAAAAATAAAATTTCACAGGTGATAAATTTTTCCAATTTCCCTGGCAGAATTCGATGGGATTGTTAAATTAAGAGTGAAGGTGTCTGTTAGGAAGCAACGAGCAGTGATGGGTAATTTTATAGAGTGGAAAATTGAATCAAATTGCTACATTAAAACACAGCTCCTCTGAGAATCTGCCCCAGTGCCCAGGCTGCTCCAGCACAGCAGGGTGGGGGGGGCATGGCCATGCCTGGGGCTTGGGGCTGCCCTGGACCACTCGCGATGCCCATAGGGATGGAAAGGTGAGGTTGTGATGCTCTCACAGGGATGCGGCAGCAGGGGAAGGGCACAGCCCCCAGGGGATGCGTTTGTCAGCGTTTGCCTCTGATCCATCACCCTAAAACCAGGCTATTGGATGAGATCGGGCACCCCAGGGGAGGCAGAGCATCGCTGCAGGCTTGGAAAAGCACCTGGCTCTGGGGCCGTGGTGTGGTGGGGAGCCGCTTCCCGTGGGAAGCTGAGTCCCAGCCGC
Organism: Pezoporus wallicus; assembly: GCF_028554395.1. Classification (NCBI taxonomy): domain Eukaryota; kingdom Metazoa; phylum Chordata; class Aves; order Psittaciformes; family Psittacidae; genus Pezoporus; species Pezoporus wallicus. Next base: position 591,343 of record NW_026640978.1, read on the forward strand.
AAGGACCGCACCTCACTGCACCTCTGCCAAAGGCACAGAGTGAGGGGGGAGCAGGGCAGAGGGAAACTGAGGCACGGGGGAGAGCACCTGGTCCACGCCATGGAGCAGCTTTGCTCCGCTTGGAAACCCAGAGGCATCGTTTCCTCCACGGCACGTGTATTCCTGCACCAGCCCCATCTGATGCTTCCTAAGGAGCCTGTGTTTGCCTGTGAGAAGGGATCTGGGAAGAGGTTTCCTGAGGACAGCCTGGCTCCGGGATGGAAGCGGTGCCTGCAGGATGCAGGATGTGCACAGCAAGGATATGGGGAGCCCCTGGGCACAGGTGGGGGAATGATGCTGCCCTGCTTTGGAGGACAGCTTTGGGGATTTCATGGCATGCAGGAGCTGGTTTGATGGCCCTTCACCTCAGGAGATGGGATACAGGGAATCGGTGCCATAGTTAAAGGGTAAAGGAATACAGATGTGAGGGTTTGGGGGTGGGAATGGTGGGAAGGGAGCACTGCTCTGGATACATTTCCCTTCTCTTTTTACACATGCAAAGAGCAGGCAAAAGGCACTTTCCATAATTCATTTTGGGATCAATGCTAATGGGATCCTGCCTCGTCCGGGGCCGACCCCTACAATAAAGTCTGATTTATTTAGGAAAGATTTTTGGGGGCCGTTTCCCATCTAATGGGGGGAGCAGCAGCAGCGACCCTCCACCACGGGATGCAATTTGTAACGGGCAGCCCAGCTCTGACCTGGTTTGCATCGATCAGCTCCGGCTGGGATTGACGCCGGAGCAGCCCCAGCGCTTCACTGGCCCAGCCTCGGTGTCTGCTGGCTCTGCCTAAAGGGGACGGCAAAGCCGCATCCCCTGGGATGCAGTAGGGATGCATCCCGTCCGGGGCTGCATCCGGGACTGCCCCGTGCTCCCCAGGGAGGCGGCAGCAGTGCAGGAGGTGCAGATGGGTTTGGGTCTATTTTAGAGATAGAAAATGGGTATCAATAAACTTTATAAATACATGTATAACATACAGAGATACCGACTGTAGGTGGGTTCGAGCTCTTATCCGTGTGTAGATCCTTGCTCCCATCTGCCCCCGGCTGTTTTCTCAGCGCTTCCCCATGACTTCCAGCCTCTCATTCCTTTACCCTGTGCCATGGTATTGTTTCCTATGATTCCCTTCCATGCCACCCTGCCTTTGCTCCCCGTTCTCCTCCTTCACTTCTGCTCCTTCCTCCCATCTCCATCCCGGCATCCCCCCATTGCATTCCCTGTGCCGGGCAAAGCGCGGCCCCAATTTATGGGGCTCTAAGAGGCGATTTGTTTTGCCCCGTGTTAACAACAATTCATGGGTTTATGCAACACGCTTGACAATACGATCTGTGACTTCCTCCCTTCCCACTCGCCACAGCCCAGCCGGGGATTTATGGCTGTGGCAGTCGGATGCTCTCTGCCTGCCGGGGGCTTTGGGGTAGCAGTAACGCTCACAGCCCTTCCCCTGACAGCTCTGCTGCTTCCCTTCCCAGACGAGGAGCTCGATCCCCCCTTCCCAGAGGACAGCAAGGACGCAGGGAGCAGGCAGAGAAGCGGTAAGAGCCCACCCTGCTTTGGCCAACTTTAAGGAACGCTTTGGGGGGGCTGAGTCCCGCTGCCTTTGAGCATCCTGGGGTGTGATGGAGGCTGTGAGGAGGATGGGAGAGGCCCCAGGAGACCCTGAGGCTGGGCTGGGGGAGCTCTCCCCATCTTCTCCTTGCTGTGGGCATGGGGGTGCCTCTCCCGTATGGACAGGACCCCGTGGCCTTAGTGAGCTCTCGACGGAGGAGCCTCAGCATCCATCCCCTGCTTGCCTGATGGAGGCTCTCCCATCCCTGTCCCTTGTCCCGTCCTGGACCGCAGAGACGGAGCCAGCTCCCCCCATGCATCCCACTGGGGCAGAAACAACCTGGGGAGAGGGCAGGAAGCAAATCATGGCCCAGAGGAAGCTGCTGCAGGGCGGGATCTGGGATTGGGAAGCCGGAAGGACACAAGCACCAGGAGCCAGCAGCCCGGGAGCCTGCCATGGTCACCGGTTCCACCCCTGCTTCTTCCTTAAGGACCTGCACCGCGGGACGGGAGCGGAAGATCTGTTTCCTCCCTGGTCCCACCTGCGTCGTTTTCCACCCCTGCTTCCTCCCCGGCACCGGAAAGCAGCGCTTGTGTCCAAGGAGCTGGGGCTGGGCTGGCCAGGGGCTTCCTGCTGCCCTGCTCGCTCCATCGCACGTGGGAAACCATCCTCCTGGCTTGGGAGAGCTTCCCACCCCATCCTGCTGCGCCTGGCGATGCTCAGCGCCCTGGGGATGCTCCGTGGGCATCCCGCCTGTTGGGTGATGGAGACCGGAGGGCTTCAGCCTTGGATGCTGTGGGTAACGGGTGGCTAAACCAGCTTCACACGTGCCTGTGCTCGCCTCAGTGCAGCCCAAGCATCGCCCAGCTGGTTCAGCCCTCCCAGAGGACCCCAATGCCCAACTTCCCAGTGTTTCTGGAAAGCCGGATCCAAGCTTTCCCTTTACCCATCAGACCCCTTTGGATATGGCTCAGGCTCAGGCAGTTGTGCCCAGCCCGGGAGGGTGCTCAGGCCTGTTTCTACTGAGGCCTTGGTAGCACAGACCGGGATGAGTCCCAGCTGCTCGCAGAGACCGGAGCAAGGCGGCATCGCCCCATTCCTCATGGATTTGTGGAGCTCGGTACCAGCCCCCAGCGCTTGGGAAAAACAACATCCCCATCTTCACAATCCATCCTTTGTGTCCATGCAGCGGCCTCGGGGCAGGGGAAGGGAAGCAGGAGGCGATGGGATACCTTGTTCTGCTTGCCTGTCCCAGCTGCCCCATCCTCAGCGGGGAGTGGAGCACGGCTCCATGCAGGCTGGTGCTGGAGGTGGGGATGAGCCTGCACCCCAAGGGCATCCCTAGGTTTTGGGTGTCCCCTGGCAGGCATTTCAACACCCTGCCCGTGCCCATCGGCATCCGCCTGCGGCACGATGGTTGTTGATGGTTAGAACCGGTGCAGCCACCAGCAGCCTGGGGATTGCTTTCAGCCCTGGGTCGGTTTGACACCAAACAACGGGTTCAGTCCTCGCCTGAGAAAAGCCAGGCTGTGTTCCAAGAGGGAAAGGTCATCAGAGCCCCAGGAACCCCGAGCCGGGCGATGGGCGCTCCTGTCCACGGGCACGGGAGAGGTGATGGGAGTCCTTGGGGTGGGAGGGAGGGTGAGGGCTGGTTCTTCATTCTGTCACACGGCCGCAGTGCCAGATGAGCATTTGGCTGATGGAAAACCATTGTTTCCCAGTTGGAGGAACCGCGAGGATGCCCCGATGCTGGAGCAGCTTCAGGCTGCTCCTGCCAGGACACTCATTTACTCTGCTCAAGGCTGCTTAATCCCAGGCACTGGATGGGCCTGGGGCTGCTGCTGCGGATGCAGAGCACGGTTCCTCTGCTTAGCAAAGCAAAGCCTCGCTGGCTGCTCCCTGTCACCTGCCATGGGCACAGCAGTGGAACCCCGGAGCTGCGGACGGTTGTCATCAGGCTTCAGCATCAACAGGCTTCCCAAGGAAGGGGGCTGGGATGGATCCAGCCTCTCCCAAAGCCTCTTCCTGGGGCTGCAGGGGAAGATGATGCAGCCGTCACATCTGGCTGGTTCTCTTAATGAGAAGAGCCCTAAGAGCAGGCTCTCGTCCCACTCACAGCAGTGCAAAGCAGTGAAATCACAGCTGAACGTGGAATTCAAGGTCTCGATGGGGCACTGGGGCTATTTAAACATCACCTCGTCCCTGTGTAAGTGAGCAGAATGAATGCAGGAGTCCTGCGATGGCTCATCTGGATCCAGCCCACATCCCACATCCCACATTGCACCAGCCTGGAGCTGGCTGGTCAGGAGGGTTGTGGCCATCCCCTGTCCTCTGCAGAGGCTGCAGAGTGAAGTCCCCCCTTGCCTTGCCTTCAAGGAGCAAGCCAGGAGCCAGGATCCCTTTCCCATGAACAGGCTTTGCTCCAAGAAGCCCTTCCTGGTATCTGGGACAAAGATCTCGGCTGCTTCTGAAGCTGCAGCAGGGGGTTAAGAGCGGAGCCGCGCTTCCATCCTGAGGCATCTTCCTCATCCAAGGCCATAAAGCCTGACCTTTGGAGGCAGGCAGGGCTGGAGGGAAGCACGAGAGCTTCCATGCAAACCTTCCCGGGGGCTGGAAAACGTTCTCCTTGTGTCCTGCCACGTCCGGGCGCTCCTGCAAAGCTCTGCTTTACCAACAGCTCCTTGCTGAGGAGGGGGAGATGCCTCCAAGGTCCTCTCGTTCCTTTGATAAGCAGGAAAGAGCGGATGCAGGAGGGGGAGGCACCTCCCCAGCATTCCCAGTAAATGAGGGAGAACCGGGATAAGGTTGGCTCCAGCTTCCCCGCAGCATCCTCACCCCAGGCAAGCAGACCCATGGGTCCCGGCTGCTCACCAGCACGGGAGCAGGCACTTTTGGCTCTGGAAACCCTTTGTAGGAAGCTGTATTTCCTGTTTCAAGCCTCTTCCCCTCCCTGCAGTGACACGGAGGAGCTGATGTGTGGGATCGCTGTCCTTAAATCCCTCTGCCAGCACATTAACAGCGATGCTCAAGCATTACCGGTGCTTTTATGCCCCCACAGCAGCCTTTCCCCACCCTCATCTCACAGGGGACACCAGCAGGTCGGTGCCAAGCCACTGGCTTGCATCGCCCATCCCAGCTTAATCTCTGCATGGTGATGGTGTCCTCACACCCTCCTCTAACGACCTTTGGTGTTAATGACCAAAGCTGCTGCTTGCCTCATCCTCCTGCTCCGAGACTTCCTCCGCCTCCAGTTCATCACCTCTGGTTCCTGCACTTAGCACAAGCTGAAATAACTCAGTAGCTCGTCTCCTTCTATTCCCTTCCCAATCTTCTCCTCGCCGCTGCGTGCTCCCCCTTTAATACTTTCCAAAGGATGCAGCCCTGCTTTGGTGGGGTTTTTTTTCTCCCAGCCTAAGTTCCCCAAGTCCCTGAGTCATTCCAGTTGCTCCCTGCTGTGCCGTTATCCGGCTCTGTAATGTCCTCTTTCATATTTAGGTGATCAAATCTGGGCACAGCACTCCACATGCACCCTTATCACTCAGTCCCTTAGACCATATTAGAAGCACTGCCTCCAACGTGCGCTCAGCATTTGCTGTTTCTGCTTCCTGGGCTTGGCTCAGCTGTGGAGAGCAGCACAGACCCCCTGCAAGACGAGCTTTGCCTGGCTCCCGTTATCCATAGGGGTCACATCGTGGCGATGTCCGTGTCGTGACATCGGGGTTCACCCCCACCTTGGTGCTGTGCCATCGGAGCAGGCCCCTGCCTGAAGCTGGGTGCAGGAACGTGGTGTCACCGTTGTCTTGTGTGCTCGGGAACCGGGAATGGGGGGGGGTTGGGATGGGGTTTTTGGTGCTGGGAAGGACGGGTTGGATGCGCTGGGACAAGCCGCTTCCCATCAGGCTTGCCCATCAGGCACATCCAGACCTGAGCATTCAGGTTGCATCGTGCCCTAGGAGGTTTGGGACCTTCTCTGAGCTCCTGCAGTGGGGGTGAAGGCAGATGTTTGCTCCCTGCTCTCCTCCCATCCCTGTTCCCACTCCGTTCAGTGCTGTTGGCTTCCTGAGTGATCCCTGTTCCATTGCCTGCAATCCCCCCCTTGGTTTCTATGCTGAAGGCTGTCACCTTCGCCAGCAGCATCCTCCCTGCAATATCCATGTTAAAGAATGGTGTTCCCCTCCTGTGGCCTCTGGCGCAGCGGGGACACTGCACTGCAGAGGTAGTGCTGGGGCCATGTGTCCCCTTTGGACCAGGGTAAGGATCTCCATGGCTCACTTTGAGCCTGAGGAGGAGATGAAGGGCTTGGGAGAGGGGCGAAGGCACCACCCCACAATCCCAATATTTCCCCATATAATTCCCTTTCACCTTGACCTCTCTTTGCTTTTCCCAGAGGGTCCCTGGCAGGATTATGCCCATTACTACCGAGGCCTATGGGACTGCAGCAGCGAGCATCCCGACGAGCTCTCCTTCCACCGCGGAGACCTCATCTACATCCTCAGCAAGGTAAAGCCTCCCCGTGCTCATCATGGGGCTCAACTGCAAGGTCAGGAGCTGATGGAACTGGTCCAAAGCAGAGCTCAAGGAGCAGCTCAGTGGCCCCCCAGGGCCCCTGCTGCCCTCGCACGTGGCATTTCGGATGCCCTAAAGCGGGATGCGGTGTGCTCTCCCTGCTGTTTCCCATGGCGATGGGCTCCCTACGTGCTGTTGCTCGGGTAGCACAGGGGTAATTGAGTTGCTCAGCCGGGTGTGACCGGGGCTCCCTTCAGCAAGCACACGCAGGTGAATAACTTGTTTGCATCAGCGGGGGTGCTGTGACCCCCTCCTGCCCCGCTCAGTGCCGCAGGGCTCTGTCCTGGCTCCCAGCCGGGTCCCACCGGACCACGGTGGCCTCGGTTCGTGCCAGTGATGAATGGGGGCAGTTGGGTTTTCACAGCCTGGTTTGTGTTAAAGGGACCTCAAAGCTCCTCCAGCTCCAACCCCAATGGTCAGGGACCCCTTCCACTGGAGCAGCTTGCTCCAGCCTGGCCCTGAGCACTGCCAGGGATGGGGCAGCCACAGCTTCTCTGGGCACCCTGTGCCAGCGCCTCAGCACCCTCACAGGGAAGAGCTTCTGCCTAAGAGCTCAGCTCAGTCTCCCCTCGGGCAGGTTAAAGCCATTCCCCTTGGCCTGTCCCTACAGGCCCTTGTGAATCAGATTTGTTTTGGCGTATCCCTCTATCCCCAGGGAGGACGTGGGTGATCAGACACCGCAGTGATGGGCAGGGAGTGGCAGCATCCAGCCTCTCCTTGGAGGTTTTGTCCATCCATCCATCAGAGCCCTTGGGAACGGACCTACAGTGTGGGTGCCCTTTGCTCCGAGCCATGCACTGCAGCAGCCCCATAACCAGCCTGCCCCCCTCCCAGCTGCAGCCAGCATGGGATGGATGCTTTTAGCTGGCATGTCTGAGGCCAGCTCCCCTGTGTCCCCTCGGAGGCAGCTGCATCCCTGGCAGTGGCAGAGAGCAGCTTGGAGCTTGGGCTTCACCATCACATTCTGGAAGGCCGAGAATTCCCCATCTGTGGATCTCAGGGCACTTTACAATGGCATTTAGCGACTTGCTGGCCCCCAGGATGGAGCTGATGTGCTCAGGGACTGAACCTGCATCACCTCCTTTATCCAGGGGGTGACACCGGTGCCATCACCGGTGCCCCGGTCCATCCTGCTGACAGCAGAGCAGGTCTGGTGTCCCCCCCCAGCCCTGCACCAGCTCGGGGACACAGCTTGGAGTCACGGCAGGGTTTTCGCTCTCTTCAGTGCCTCCAGATTGCGACTCTTGTGCTGGTTCCCTCACACGGAACCGATCGCTCCTGAGAGCTTTTCCCCCGTAAATGACTCTGCGCGACGGATGCTCGCGGAACGGAGGCGGCGATGGACGGGGAGAGGGAAAGGATGGAGGCAGAAAGGAAGGGGGGGGGAAAGGTGTTCGAAAAGCCTGTTCGTTCGGCTGCGTTTTAATTTCCTTTTCAATCTTGTCCCAATTAATTCTGCAGAATTAATCTCAGCGAAGCAAAGTCGGCAGCGCCGGGGCGGCCGCTTCAGCGGTGCGGCCGCTGCGGCTGAACATGAAATAGGAGCTAATATAAAAACCCATCTGGTGTGTTTGAAACGCTGCTGCTCGGGCCCTGTCTGACATTTCCAGCAGCAGCATGGAAAAGTGGTTTGGGGGTTTGTGGACACCGGTAGATAGAAGGGACCTGGGGACGTGAGGGATGCTGCAGTGGAGGGATGCAAGGGAAGCATCATCACTGCTGCATCCCTCCTTGGAGCCGTCCCTTTGGTGCTGTAGCCCCCCAGCCCCTTGCCACCAAGAGGCTTTGACTTTGAACCAGGGAATGCCACTGTGAAGGGCTTTTCTCATCATCCCCAAACATGGGCTTGATGCTCTTCATTGCACCCCAGTTGCCGCCAGTGATGTGTTGCTGCAGGGATAGCGGGAATAACAGGGCTGGGGGGGGTCACATCTGCCCAAGCTCTTTCCCCACCTCATCACCCACCTTTGCAGGGAGCCCAAAACACGACCCTGCTCAGTGCAGCCCAGATGGGATAATGCATGGGAGGGAATGAATCTGGGCTGGGGGAGGAAGCGGTGACCCCGGCACCGCATCCCTTTCCCTGGCATCGCTCCCCTTTCCCCTGGCTGAGTGATTTGTACGTTCTGATAATGATTTGAATGCAGTGAGACTTCCTATTTTAAGTGGGCTTAGTTGGATGTGACAAGCAGGCCATAAAACCGGATAAGTTAATTCTCTCAATTGCTTTCAATGAAAGCAGGGGGGGAAACGGGGAGAGGGAAGGGGATGGGGGGGAGAATATTCCTGTACCCCGGCCCCGGAGCGAAAGGCGTGTGGTGACATCTAGTGGCATTCTGCGTGGGTTTGGGGCCGTCTCGTCCGTGGGGCGAGGCCACGGCCCCCCCCGATGTGCTGAACCTCTTGGGTGATGGAGCCAGCGTGTGATGAGCCCAGCCGGGGCTCAGCGCCCATCCCGGGGCCGTGGGTCTGCCCCGGGGCTCGGCCGCGTTCCCATCCCATCAATAACCCCTTTGGGAGGGGAATGGGGCTGGGGCTGGGGTCAGCTGGAAGGCAACGGTCAGCCACCGGTCAAATCCAAGTGAGGGCCGGCCCTGCCGCCCCCCCGCCGGGAAGCAATGGTCCAGAGCGAGCCCCTGGCAGGCTCATTCCTCCCAGGTAATTTGTATAAATGAGGGGACATTGGCACAGGCGAGGACAAAAGGGAGGCTGAGCGCTGGCGGCAGCGCCGGCGATGCCCCAGTGCCCCTCTGTCCCCAGTGCTGCATCCCAGGTTGTGCCCCATCCACTGGGATTCACCCGTGTGTTCCCATTGCTGCATCCCAGGTTGTGCCCCATCCACTGGGATTCACCCCTGTGTCCCCAGTGCTGCATCCTAAATCATGCCCCATCCACTGGGATTCACCCCTGTGTCCCCAGTGCTGCATCCTAAATCATGCCCCATCCACTGGGATTCACCCCTGTGTCCTCAGTGCTGCATCCTAAATCGTGCCCTATCCATGGGGATTCACCCGTGTGTCATTGCCGCATCCTAAATCGTGCCCTATCCATGGGGATTCACCGGTGTGTCCCCAGTGCTGCATCCTAAATCATGCCCCATCCATGGGGATTCACCCATGTGTTCCCATTGCTGCATCCTAAATCGTGCCCTATCCATGGGGATTCACCCGTGTGTCCCCATTGCTGCATCCCAAATTGCGCCCCATGCATTGGGATTCACCCGTGTGTCCCCATTGCTGCATCCCAAATTGCGCCCCATCCATTGGGACTCACCCAATGCCTCATCCCACACCGTGCCCCAACCCTGCTGCTCTCACCCCCACCAGCCACCCTGCCCTGTGCAGCGGGCACTGGTGGTCCCTTCCCCATGCTCACGGGACCCCGATGCCACCCCAGTGCTCCTGGGGGGCTGTTGAAACATTGCCCCCCAGCCCATGGGCTGGCCCATGGGTCCTTTGGGGAGGGGGGGGGTGTTCAGGTTTAAAGCGGTCCCCAACCATTCATTTTGCCCTGAAATGTATAATAAATGCCGTTAAAGACTTTGGCTTTGACAGAGGTAATAATAAATTCCCTGTTAAAGACAGTGGTTTAATTCCTGATCCCCTCCAATACTGCGCAGAATAAACTATATTCATCACCGAGTAATTTTTTACCACATAAATCTTTAAAACTAACCATCGGAGGCTGTTGAGGCTGAAATATTGAGAATTTATGAGATATGCCCATGTAGGATTGGATTCCGAGGCCTCCATTTGAATATATTAGAGAGGAAATTTGTGTCTTTAAGGGTGACAATCCTTCCATTTTCCAAAGGCAGCCTTAGGAGCGGCAGCTCCTCCAGAGTCAACTCTGCCTTTATGAGACAGAGATTTAGTAACGAGCCCCTTGCTAATCCGGTTTGGAGGGGGGGGGGGATATTTTGCCCTGGTTCAAATGGGTGCCAAAGAGAAAAATATGGAGCTATTCCTATAAAAGACTGAAAAAATCCGCTTTTTCTTCCCGGCTTTAACAAATGGGAGCCGATTTCCCGGCTTATTTCATAAATAGAAGTGGAAATTCCACTTGGGAAAATGCGGAAGCAGAGCCTCGTCGTTAAAACCATCCCTCCCCGGCCATAACTTCCCCAGGCTGCGGGTGGTTTATGGACCTGCGGATTATCCACATGGATATGGGGCTAATACAGCGGGCGGGTAGATGGAAGTGAGCCCTTTTGATTTGGGGGGTGGTTAATGGGGACTAAAGGGGATGCGAGGATGGAACCGTGATTCCATGAGGGCAAAATAGAGCAGAGGAGGATTAAATCCTGTCTCTGCCCCCCTTGAAACTGGGGGCTTTGTGTTCCTGAGCCCCCTTGTTTTGCTTTCCCGCTGTCAAACGCCAGTAGACGGCAGAACTCTGAGTTCATTAGGGAGATGGAGGTAATTACAAGCCCATCTCCCAGTTCAGGGTAACATTTAAGCCAATGGATGTGGTAACATTTAAAGGCGATCCAGCGCAAAATGTCACGTACGGTCTGGTTTCATTAGAGACGGGTTAATGGAGGGATGGAATTGAACTTCCAGGGCTGGCTGTTAAGTAAGACGTTCCCCTTTCGCCATAACTCCGTCGCCACAGACCCCATCCCCGATGGATTCAAGCTTCCAGGGCTTCATCCCTTCAAATCACGAATGGGAAGCGGCAATCACGGCAGCACCAAACCCTGCGGTCAAGGGAAGGAGCCGATCACACCCCATTAACCTCCAGCATCGCCCCTTGGTGCTCTCCTCCACCAGCCGCTGGCGCGTCCCGCTCTCCTCCCCGTCTCCTTTCCTCTGTTTTTCCCCCCTCTTTTCCAAGCTGCTCCATCTGTAACTGAGCAAACATCTTGATTTTATGGCCTTTTGCTTTGTAACGCGGAGGGGAGGAAGGGAAAGGAGGCGGCGGCGGGGGGGGAAGTAGTGGAATGCCTAAGTAAGACTTTAATTCCAGATTCATTTACGCTGTGGCCATGAAGTTGTCACAAAGCATAATGCAGTATTTAATTAAAATAACACAAGTGCATCTCGCTGTGTCCTGGGGAAGCTGTCACCGAATCCCAGCCGCCGCTCCCCGCCTTCTCTTTATGAACCAGCGGCGTCGGGGGCACGGCTGAGGCTGAGGCTCTTCCCCTCCTCCCTGCCTTTCCCCACTGCGATTCCCGCATGGATTCGGACCCCTCGGTGTGATTTTTGCCTGTGGAGGGGATCACAGGGTCCCGGCGCTGGCTCTTTTGGGGCTGTGGGGTGATAGAGAAAGGGGCTGGGGCAGAGGGGTCCGGTGACCCCCCCCCTCCCCATCCTGGTTTGGATGGGAAATGGACCCTCGCAGCAATCCCTGCGGAAAGGACGCGCGTTTCAAGGTCATCAGTTAATGAGGATCATAAATCCTAAGGGAGGGATGGAGCCGCTCCGGGGCTGGCTGGGGTTGGTTGGGGTTTGCGCTCTGTGGAGCGGGTTGCAAAGGAGAACAGGGCGGTTTGGCACGTTCCCGGTGCGGGAAGTTCCCGGGAAGTCAAGGAGCCGTTTCCATTGCCACGACCCCTTTGCTGCTCACCATCCTTTAGCCACAGCCACAGCGTCCTGCGCCCCCCAGCCCCAGAAACCCGCATGAGGAGTTCATTAATGAAGGAAGGAGGGAGAACGCCGTGACCTTTGGAGGAAGCAGCCGCTATAAGGACGTGTCGATAGCGCCCATCGCTGCTCCCATCCGCACCCTATGGCCGGGGGGAGCGGTAACGGGGTCGGGGCCGGGGCTTGGGGTCCCGCTGCCGCCGGTGCCGGTGCTCTCTTGTTCTGCCGACCCGCGCCTGACCCCGCCGGGGTCGCTCGGGAGCCGGTGGATGCGGCTGCCATGGCAACGCGGGGATGCGCTGCCGGGCAACGCGAGCATCTCACACACACACACACACACACACACACACACACACACACAGCATTCCCCCTTAGACACCCCCTGCAGCCCCGGAGCCCCCCCTGCACCCCACACATGATGTGGGGCGATTTGGGGGTGGCAGCCCAGGAGATAGATTCACAGAATCATGGTTTGGTTTGGAGGGGGACCCTTAAAAGCCCTCTCCAAGGGCAGGGGCATCCCCACCAGAGCAGGACCCTCAGAGCCTCTCCAGCCTGATCCTGATCCAGGGATGGGGAATCTCCCACCCCCTGGGCACCCTGTGCCCCAGCATGAAGCATTTCTTAGATCTGGTTTGAATCTCCCTGTTTTCATTTAAAACCACTTTTCCCCCTTGTCCTGTCACAACAGGCCCTGCTAAACCCCATCCCCATCTTTCTTACAACCCCCCCCCCCCCCCAAGCATTGAAAAGCCACATTAAAGGGGGGTCAACCTTAGTGTGATGGAGAAACTGAGGCAGGAGCAGGATGCACCTGAGCTGAAGCACCTCTGGAGGACACAACATTTGCGGGGGCACCCAGGGGTGTCCACCCCCCTCAAGCTGTGGCTGTTTTGGGGTCTCCCCCATCACCCAAGCATCCGCACCCATTTTATGTGTGAGCAGGATGGAGCTTTCTGGAGCAGGATGGGGCCCTTTGGAGAGAGGGATGGGGCTCTCCGGAGTGGGATAGGGCCCTCTGGAGCAGGATGGGGCTCTCCGGAGAGGGGGCTCACATCGGCCTCACGCACCAAGGGAACATCAATAAAAGCCATTCCTCGGCAGTGATTTTTGCTCCATTCCAGCCCGTTTGCTCCCACCCACTGCCCATCGCCTCCCGGCACCGGCACCATCCCTTCCCTCGGCTTCTTCACCCCCTTCTCTTTTCCCCCTCCCCTCTCCCCTATCCGAGGGGCACAGGAACCCCCCATTCCCTGGGAACCGCGCTCCACCAAAGCCAATCCCCAGCAGCTCCCCCCCCTCCCGTGCACTCTCGATGAACCTGTGCTATTGCAGCCACGGCCCCTTGAAGTGCTGCGGGGAGGTGATTTAGGAGGATATTAAAGGCGACGTGGAGCTTCGGAGGCGCCTCTCCGGGCACAGATGGGCCGAGCAGATGAAACGCTTCCGTCCCATCGCGCTCGCCCGCGGGGCCCGAGGCTCGGAGCCGCGGTCCGGGCGCGCCGGAGCCCGTGCGCTTCGTGGCGCTGGGATTAACGCGGCGCTGCCCCGCCGGCTCCTCAGCCCAGCCAGTGCCGCTGTTGTCTCCCAGCCCCTCCAGCTGCACCTTCTGCCGCCGGCTGGATGCGGTGCCATCGCTCCCCGTGGATGCGGTGCCATCGCTCCCCGTGGATGCGGTGCCATCGCTCCCCGTGGATGCGGTGCCATCGCTCCCCGTGGATGCGGTGCCATCGCTCCCCGAGGATGCGGTGCCATCGCTCCCCGAGGATGCGGTGCCATCGCTCCCCGTGGATGCGGTGCCATCGCTCCCCGAGGATGCGGTGCCATCGCTCCCCGAGGATGCGGTGCCATCGCTCCCCGTGGATGCGGTGCCATCGCTCCCCGTGGATGCGGTGCCATCGCTCCCCGAGGATGCGGTGCCATCGCTCCCCGTGGATGCGGTGCCATCGCTCCCCGAGGATGCGGTGCCATCGCTCCCCGTGGATGCGGTGCCATCGCTCCCCGTGGATGCGGTGCCATCGCTCCCCGTGGATGCGGTGCCATCGCTCCCCGTGGATGCGTTTGCCTGTCACTAGGTCAGCAGCAGCATCTTGGGCCGTGGTGCCTAGGGGTTGGTTGGGTTTAATCAGAGAACCCCAGCCTGGTTTGGGTTTGAAGGGATCTTAGAGCTCATCTAATTCCAACACAATAGGCAGGGATGCCTTCCGCTAGAGCAGCTTGCTCCAAGCCTCATCCAACCTGGCCTTGAACACTGCCAGGGATGGGGCAGCCACAGCTTCTCTGGGTATCCTGTGGCAATGCCTCACCACCGGAATAATTACTTAATATCCCTATTTTTTTCCCTAACATTTCTGGTATGTGGAGATCCTGATGGGATGCCATACATGGACCACAGTGGGATTGGATACACAGACCCTGGTGGGATGGGACTCCGCAACACCCTGGCACAGGCACTGCAATGGGACAAGGGGAAGGAGCAATGCCCAAGGACCAGCTGAGTGTCCTCAGCTCCTCACAGCAGCTGGGAATTGACTCATTGGAAACAAGTGGGAATCGTTGCTTTATATGGGGCTTTACCCTACAAAGAGCAGTGTGATGGGGGCGGGCCATGGCAAAGGATGAGCATCACCCAAATTAACTCCTCTGGGTGCCATGCCAAGGAAATGGCGTTCCCAGCCACATCCCTCATCTGCCTCCCGCTGAGGACCAGTTCCCCCTTGATTCCAGAGCTTGCTGCAGCGCCGGGCTGGTTTTTGAGGTAAGGAGATGTATAGCTGACCTGGTATAAAACTCCCCGGTGTCAGCCGACCCCTCGCGCTCCCACCATCCCTCATGCAGGAATCAGATGCCTCCATTTTCCTAACCATAATGTATGGCACACAAGCACTAATAATGGGGCCGAGCAATCATAAACCGATAAGTCCCTGACTGATTGGCTTTTCCTTCGGCATCCATCAAAGCATCATTGATCTCCTATGTGAAGGGGGGTGATTAATGGGCTTCCCGAAGCCCAGCGGGGTTGTTTATGAGGGAGTGCGGTGGCAAAGGAGAGCTTGGGAGCATCAGCAGAGGAAGGGAGCTTGTGCTGCTCCATGAGGGGGGGTGGAAGGGTGATTGGAGCTGTGGTGGCTGCACGCTGAGGGTCCCACCAGGTGGGGGGACCAGAGGGGACAATTGGCTTCATCCCCACCTTTGGTGACTGGATATGGGGTGTCCTCCCCAGTGGGGGCACAGGGCCCAGCTGTAGCTGGGCCATCGAGGGGCTCCCCATTCCCACAGCATCATCTCTCCTGGGTGATGCTGGAGCAAGGCAGGGAGAGCAACCGGGTTGTGTTGTTTCCCCCCCGCCCCTTCCTTCTTCCTTTGTCAATGGAGATGAGCAGCATAAAGCTTTTATGGCCCCGTGCACCAACCCGCCATAAACACCCTGATGGTGGGCCATTATGGGAACGAGCGTCTGCTTTGGGTTCGCACCAGGGATCTTGGGAATGGAACAGGGAGAAGCGCTTCGAGGGGGTCTCATCCTTCTGGGATAGGCTCACAGCATTTCGGGAGCGGAGCTGGGAGGATGGGTGGTGGGTGAGCCTCACATTCAGTTCCCTGTTCCATTCCAGCCCGGAAGGGGTTTGCTCATCCCTGCTGTGCTTCTGAGGCTGGAGCAGAGCATTGGCTTCGCTCTGCCTCTTGAAATGACCCAGGAGCTGGTGTAGCACCAGCACCCATGGGCGCAGCCTCCGAGCTCCTGCTGCCCTGATGGAGCTTGAGCATCCCTCTCCCTTCTCCGGGCGCGCCGACCTCACTGGAGCAATTCCCCTCCCAACTAATGGCTTTTCAGCCCCGTCTGTAGCATCCCAACCAAACGACTTCCCCCTCCCCACCTCGGTCCACGCAGGTCCTGCGCACAGAGGCCCCATTAACGTGTAATTAGGTAGATCCCAGCAAAACCAGCCTCAGATTCCCTCCTCCTCCCCTCCCTTTCCAACGCGGGCATCAGCGAGCGGGATGTAAATGAGAGCCGAGCTGAGGCTGCGCTGGGCTCTGCCTCGCTGTGCCAGCGCTCTCCTCGTTTTAATCGCTTAATAAAAATTAGCATAATTAAGGAACATCTGTAGGATGCAGCGCGGCGCAATTTGGCACTCGGAAACGAGGACTTGGCCGTCATTGCGGGGAGTTTAATGTTCTTTTAATTCTTCTTGGCACCGCGCAGTGGAATCAAGGCTGGGAGCGAGCGGCGCGGCCTCGCCTGGCTCCCATTTGCGTTTCCCTCCCCTGGTTGCGGAGCAGGCGAGGGGCTCGGCTGCCGTTCATCCCAGCGGAAGGGCGGGCTATGGCGGAGCTGGGGCTTGGGGGGGTCCCCATCAATCCTGGGGTGCGTGTCGGCCCCTCTGCCCAGGGAGCAGAGCAGAGCAGAGCAGGCAGAGCCCAGGTTTCCCTGCTGGGTTTGCAGGATTCTTCCTCGCTGGCTGCTGGGATGGGGCTCGCGTCCCTCCGTGCTCCTGCTTTTCTATGGAGGGGGTGACTCAGTGCGGTTTGCATGGGAGTCCATGGGGAGCAGGGGGATCCCAGCCCCTGCGGTGTCGAGGGATCCTTTCCTGGCTCCAGTGAGGGCAGCACCATCTGGAAGCATCAGGAGCAAAATCCGTCTCTGGGGGCTCAATCCTGAGCAAAGCCCGTTTCTTTTTCCTGTTGGGAAGCAGGGATGAGGTTGGAGACCCATTAAATGCCCCAGGCAGGCGGAGGGACCGGAGCTCGTGTGGGACACGGGATGTGCTGCTGTGCGCATCACTGTTAACATCCATCTCCTTTACATAATACATGAAAATCTCCTGTTTTGATGGCAAACCCCTCGGGCCTGTGTGTGCCAGCTCCTCCTCTCACACACACAGGGAGTGCAAGAAGCTTTTCCTGTTACGATTTGCCTCCGGTATCTTCTGTCATGGAACAACCTTGGGAAGGGGCACGTTAACCCGGCACGGTCCGGCTGCAGAGAGCTCCAGGCTGGGACCTGGGCTCTCATCCCAAGGGCTGACATCTGAAATGAGATCCCCCAGTTCCCACCCCAGGGGGTGAATTGAATGCTGAGCTTCCACACCATGCAGGACCCTGGGTGAAGGTGGGGAGTGGGGCAGGATGAAGGGTAGAAAGGGCAGTGATGGATTTAGCAGCGTGCCAGCACTTGACCCCACTGTGTCCCCTCAGGAGTACAACGTGTACGGATGGTGGGTTGGAGAGCTCAACAACGCGGTCGGGATCGTCCCAAAGGATTACCTGGCAGCTGCCTATGACCTGGAGGAGCAATGAAGACCCATCAGCCCAGGTGAGGGATGGGTCACAGGGGTGGCAGCTCTGTTCTGGGGTGCACCAGCATCCTCAGGGTGCTGAGCCTTGAGAGCTGCCTTTGGCTCCATCTCCTGGTCCCTGTTTTACACGGGAGCAGGTGAGCTCAGGAAAGCCAGGTGTGATCAAGGGATGATGCATCCGTGCCCCATGGCCCTCAAATCCTTCAGATTCCATGGGGAGAAACGCGGTAGAACCCCAGCAGCCACCTCCACCAGAGCTGCAGCACCAACACTGACACCAACACTGACACCAACACTGACACCAACACTGACACCAACACTGACACCAACACTGACACCAACACTGACACCAACACTGACACCAACACTGACACCAACACTGACACCAACACTGACACCAACACTGACACCAACACTGACACCAACACTGACACCAACACTGACACCAACACTGACACCAACACTGACACCAACACTGACACCAACACTGACACCAACACTGACACCAACACTGACACCAACACTGACACCAACACTGACACCAACACTGACACCAACACTGACACCAACCCAAACCAGGCTGGGGTTTGCAATGATTCAAACAAAACCCATGATAGGGGAATGTGGGAGATGGGGAAGCTGAAGGCAGGGTCAGGGCTGGGAAAGCAGATGGGGTCTGCAGCCAAGTCCTGGTACCCACCTGGGGCAGCGAGACCTCCACACTCACCAAGACACATCCCCTTGTCATCCCCTCTGTGCCACGTCAGTGTCTCAGTGTCCCCTTCCCACCATCAGCCCTGTCTCTCCCCTTCCCCAAATCCAGGTGCTTCTCTCTCCTTGACCATGCTGAGATACCACTGACACCGTCCCCATCACCCTACAGGCACCCGCTGCATGAAGAGACCCACGTCCCATCACCAGAGCCCTGCCCTGTGGTACCCACAGCAGCGCCATCAGGGCACAGTGGGGCACGGGGGGTGGCACCCCACAATAAAGCCGTTTTCCTCTCCATGTTTGGCTGCTCCAGTCTTTGCCGTGGGGCCGGAGCCGGAGCTGGGTGCAAGCAGCGCCTTTTCGCCCCCAGCCCCAGCTCTGAGCATCCCCAGGTGTGATCCAGGCCCGTTGGGGTCCCCACGGCCGAGGATTAACCCGGTGCATCCCGATCCTCCTCCTCCTCCTCCTCCCGCACTTGGCTGAAGGGCCACTAGATGGTGGTAGGTACCTGCAGACCGCCGCCTTCCCGGGAAGGGTGCCGAGCCCTCCCGGGGCTGCACCGGAGCAGGAGCATCGCCCGCAGGGTGAGCCCGGGTACCGGCACCGGCGTGCGAGTGTTTGGATGGGGGGGACCCGTTGGTGCCCGGGTCAGAACAGGCGGGGTTGTTGGACCTGGAGAAGAGAAGGCTCCTGAAGGGGAGACCTCAGAGCAGCTCCAGTGCCTGAAGGGGCTGCAGGAAACCGGGAGAGGGGCTTGGGACAAGGGATGTAGGGACAGGCCAGGGGGAATGGCTTTAACCTGCCAGAGGGGAGACTGAGCTGAGCTCTTCGGCAGAAGCTCTTCCCTGTGAGGGTGCTGAGGCGCTGGCACAGGGTGCCCAGAGAAGCTGTGTCTGCCCCATCCCTGGCAGTGCTCAAGGCCAGGTTGGAGCAAGCTGCTCCAGTGGAAGGGGTCCCTGCCCGTGGCAGGGGTTGGAACTGGGTGAGAAACTCTCCCTCTGCCCTGCGCTCACCCTCCCCTGTCTCCAGTATCCCTCTCTCCAGCGTCGTTCCCAGGAGCCCTTTGGGATCCTGGCAGGGCAGAACGGATGCTCCGGTGTAAAACGGACGAGGCCGAGGCCCTGGCCCTGCCCGGGTGCATTTACCCCAGCCCCACACATCGGAAATGGCCCCCGGGGGCCTGATCCTGCCCCAGCTCCACCACCGGCATCCAGCGCTGAGCCCTTCCTGAGGAGGAGCTGGGGCCACAGCAGCGGAGCGGGGACGGGAGGAGGCGGCTTTGTGCGGGTCAGGGCAGGGCCCCCCCGGCGCTGCGGGGGACGGGGGGGGAGCTCTGCCCTTTGTCTGCAGCGGCGGCAGCGCCAGCCGGGGGGGGCTGCGCTGTCTGGAGCGCATGGCCCGGCTCCAAGCCCTTGTTGTGGCAGCAGCAGCAGCAGGAGCGGTGCCAGGCAGCGAGGGCACAGGGAGGGGGGGCCATGGCCTCGCCTGCTCCGGGTGGGGATGGGGACTCTGCGTGCTCACCCCATCCCCGTGTGCCAGCACCCCCTGAGCCAGGGACAGAGCCGGCCCCATGCATGGAGAGGGCACTGTCACCCCCCAGAGCCCTGCATGGGGCCCCAGGCAGGACCCACAGCCCCTGGGGTGGGGGGTACCAATGAGCAGGGCTGGGTGCTCCCCCCAGGCCCAGCGCTGCAGAGCTGATCAACCCCACTGAAAGTAAGTGGCTCTGAGAGGCAGCAGGGCTGCAGCCCTGAGGCGGGGAGATGGGCTCCGGGGGCCCTGCGAGGAGGCAGGAGAGGGGACGCAGCCCCCATGGGCTGCCCTGCCCAAACCCCCCTTCCAGCCAGCGCTGGCTGGCTCCCGCTGAGGTGGCGAGTGGAGGATGCAGCCGTTCCAGGCCATGCTCATGGGGCAGAGTGCCAGGGGCAGGATAGGGCCCTGGCTGAGGGCACGTTGTCTGCATGAGGCTGTGCACAAAGGGCACGCGTGGCCCAGGAGCGGGTCCATGGGCACATCTGGCCTCACAGCTGCACCATTTGGAGCTGCACAGCTCATGAATAACAATGAATATGCATGAGGGGGGCAGCCAATGGCTGCCGAGCGCCGGCAGCTGCCACCCTGTGCCATGAACTTCTCCTGACATTTGTTTTCCCAACCCTTCCTGGTCCTTGGTGGGGGGGTCAAGACTCCCCCAAAGCCAAGCCCAGCACCTCAAAACTCACCTCAGGGACCCCTCAGCCCTGCCTGGGTCCTCTCTGCTGCCCAGGGCAGGATCAGCCCCATGGCGAGAGGTGCAATAACCCCCTCTGGGCCCTAGAGCCATGGCTCTGCACTGAGCCGGGGCTGGGCTCAGCTGGCTCTGCCCATGCAGCGAGGCCAGACACTGCCACCACGCAGCCAGTCCCTTCCACTTCATCTTTATTTCAAGTCAGAGCACGTCGGCTCTGCCTTCACCAGTGCTGAGAGGGGAGGAAGGAGGTGCAGGGGAGCACGGGGAGAGGCAATAGGAGTAGCAAGAGCCCGAGCGCTGCTGGACGCTGACCCTGAGGCAGTTTGCATGCTCCTGCTTTCCCAGCTAACTGGATCCTGGCTGGGAGGATGCCCCATGCCATCAGTGTGCAAGGAAGGAGGCTATGGAAGGGGCATCCCCTCAGAAGAGCAGGAGAGAAAAACCTCATTCGCTTGCCCCATGCTCATCTCTGCTCATCTCTGCTCATCCCAGTGCAGGCAACCTGCAGGGTGAGCTGTGCCAGGAGGACACAGACGCAGACACGGGATCTGCATCCCACGTGCGGGCACCAGCCCCAGGCGCTGCACAGCGTGGCTGTCGCTGGGGACATGCAGCTTCCCCTGCCTGCAGTATGAGGGGAACACAAGGGACTAAACTGCAGCGCCCTCCCCTGTTCCACAAGGAAAATCCTTCCTCCGTCATGCTGGATGTGAGCCAGAGCATCCCCCCCAACACCCCAGGCCAGGGACACCCCAAGAACACAGAGCCCCTGAGCCCTGCTGCTGCTCCAGACCGAGAGCAAAGGCCATGGGAAGAACAAACACGGGTTGCACTAACCACTACATCTCCTCTCCAAAGCGGAGAGCGACAGGAACGCACTGCCTGGGGACATCAAGGACAGGCGAGAGCCAGCAGGGAGAGAGCACGGGAGCCCCTGCCCCTGCAGAGCCCCAGTCCCTCCATCCTGCCCAGCCCTGGCTCGGCCGCAGTCCCTCTTCCAGCGAGGGCTGCAGGGCAGGGGGAGGTCTCCAGCGCCGGTTACTGCTCCTCATGCCCTGCTCCCAGCGGCTCCTCCGGGCTGTCCGAGTGCGGCTCGTCCATGCCGAAGTCGCTCCAGTACGGGAAGCTCTCCAGGCAGCTCGGCCCTTGAGGGCTTCCCAGGCCGGCACAGCTGGGAAGAGAGGAAGGGATGTGGGAATGACGCAGGGCTGAGGTGCCCGCCTGTCTCCAAGACAACGGCTGCCTCCCCGGCACAACCTCAGCTCCCAGCCGCTCGCACGCAAACCCCGAGCAGCAGAGGGGGAAGGTGCCAGCAGGCAGAGGCAGCCGGGGCTGCAGCCCCGAGGGATGGACAGAGCCACCCTGCCTGGGTACCAGTGCCTGGCCCTGCGCTGCTGCTCACCCCCAAAGCCCTTCCTGAAGCCAGAAGGGCTCTGGTTCAAGCAGGTCTCTCCCTGGAGTCCAGACAAACCCCCCAGGGAGATGCCTGATAAATGCCCCAGCAGGCAGCAAGCTCTGTGAAGCTCTGATGGGCACAAGGAACTGCAGAGCCCACTCATGCTGGGAGGACGAAGGCGAGATGCACAGAAAGCTCTGGAAGCCTCCAAAGGCTCCTCACTCTCCAGAGATTAAGGGAGGAGAGAAGCTGAAGACCTTTGTAAATCTCAGCTTAAGGTCTGAGAGACCCAAGCTCTTTCCTTGCCCACGGCCAGGGCAGGACACCCTCCTGGTGTGCAGCACAGGAGGCTGCTGGTGACAGCCCAGGTTGCCCAGCTCCGATGGCCTAACCCCCAGGGACGCAGGGCTGGGGAACACGTGCTCAATGCATTCCCTTAAGTGCCTGGGACAGGGAAACTCCAAACCATGCAGGGGGCTCCAGGCAGCTCCTTGGCTCGCTCCTGCCTTACCTGCCCTGAAGGTCCCCCCCCGGCAGCAGCGTGGGGCGGCTCTCCTCCTCCTGCACCCAGCCACAGTTGGACATGGCATAGTGCAGGATGGCTTCCGTCACCGTCTGCGGGCCCTGGCCTTGCACACACGCCTCTATCTCGGGCACCGAGAGCTGGCTCTGCAGGAAGAGGTGCAGGCGGCTGTCGGAGAGGAGCACCACGTTCTGCACCACCCTGTGCACACAGAGAGGAGGGCGGCTGAGGCGGGAGCACCACGGGGTGCCCACCCCGCCAAGGGGACGCAGCTCCACTGTCACCTCCCCAGGCAGCAGCCCCGAAGCCCGGCTGGAGCAGCGGGTCCTGTGCCCTCCCCTCCAGCCCTCAGCAATGCTCCACTCACTTCTCCAGGAACTGCTGCAGGCCCTGCCTCCGCTTCTCGATGAACTCATCCGTGCTGCCCACGAAGAAGGTGGATTTCCCGGGCAGCTCTGGGACAGGCCTGCAGGGACAGAGCAGAACCACATCACCCCGGAGCAAGGAGACACGGGGGGCCCCAGGAGCTCAGCTATCCCATGTTAGTGCCTGGAGTTTCTATCCACATCTGTCCCGAGTTCACGGGGGTCAATGGGAAACGGTGTCTGGCTGCAGGAAGGGGAAAGGAGGGAGAGCAAGGCAGGGGCATGCTTACACCAGGCCAGCATTCTTCTGGAGCTGCCTCCTCAGCCACACGAATTCACGGTACCGGCGCCGCACACACGAGGTCTTGGCAGTGAAGGCCTTGCTGTTGGTCTGCGGAACAACCCCAAAACATGGGAATAATCCCCATGACATGGGAATAATCCACATGCTTGAGGCGCAGCAAAGCAGAGGAAGGCAGGAGCTTGCAAGCACAGAGCACAGGGACTAAGGGATCCCCTCGAAGCAGTGAGGTTTGGAAGAGCTCAAAGTGCCTTGAAAAGCTGAGCAGGCTCCAGGGGAGAAGCTGGGTCTCAGACCTGCACAGGAGGAGGGTGCTGAGGGTTCCCCCTTCAGAGCCCCTTCCGTCCTTGCTCAGCACAGCCACCCATGGCCACACAAACGCACTCAGGAGCCTCACGACCCAGCTCTGGAGCTCGCCCCTGTCCCACAGCCACAACTCACGTGGAGGAAGATCTTGTAATCCACATAGGAATTCCAGGAGCCTTCATTCTGCACCCGAGGGTCCTGGACACGCACCGTGGTCAGCTCCTAAGGCACAAGCACTGCCTGAGGGGGGGCACTGTCACCAGCTGCCCCTCAGACCCTGCCCAGCACCCAGCACCCCTCGCCCCAGCCAGGAGCACAGAGAGCCCAGGTCAGAAAGGTTCTTACTTCCTCTCGGTTCTCCAACATCCTAAAGCCAGAGCCCAGCGGGAAACATCTGGAGGGAGAAAACAGAAGGATTTAGGAAGCCAGGTTCAACACATGAGGGTCTCACAGGGACTCTGCCCCTCTCAGCATTGTCCTATCCCGTAGGCAGCTCTCCAGCCCCCATGGCCACACTCTCTGCCTGCTCCTCTCCTTTCAGTCACCACATCAAGAGGATGCATTCAAGCCCACAGTGAAGAGAGCATCCAGTTCCACCACTGTGTGCTCCTGCAGGACTTCCTGTTCTGCACCATCATCACAGCGCCAAGGCTTGGAGGAAAGGGGGGGGGAACAGCAAGATAACCCCCACAGCCCCAAGAAAAGCACAATCCAGCCAGTGGAAGCCTTTCAGAGAGGGTCCCTCCCACCCCACAGACACCTTGTGTGCACACAGAGCAGGAAGACTCGTCAGGGGGAGCTGGAAGACCAAACATATCCCATGGCCTGGCTTCACCTCGGCTGTGGGATGGGTTGGAGGCGGTTTTGGAGCTCCTGGGCTGAGGCAGCAGCACTCTGTGCTCATGGAGCAACCCTTCACCTGTTCCCCATTCCTGGAGCCGTGCCTTTTGGGCCATGGGAGCTGCCAAGTGCCAGGCAGCACTGGAGAGCCAGCCTTTATTTATACGCTCAGATGCGAAGCGAAGCTCTTGTGAAGACAGAGCTAATTTTAGCTGGGACACGGGGAGGGGCTGAGCCACAAACCACGCTGGAAAAATCCCGCTCCACCGGTTTGCAGGTGCTCTCCATAGGCCTGGAGCCACCCCATCCCAGAGCACACAAAGCCTTAATGGCAGCAGAGGGGAGCTTGGGGCTAAGAGAGCAAAGAGAGCCCCGCTCTGAGCTGCCTCCCAGGAGCTCAATTCTGTTGGAGCTGGGTCAGGCCGCTGCTGTTCCCAATTGGAGCTGCAAAGGGGGAGGGCGAGGGGAACCTCCCAAAATAACCCCCAGCCCACGCCGCAGCACACGTGATGCTTCCCCTGGGGAAGGAGGGGAGCGCAGGAGCCAAATGTGACACCAGTGAGTCACTGCTCAGCACGGGAAGAGGGGGAGCTCCGGCCTCCCCCGTGCTGGGGGCTCCCAGCCAGACCCAGTCCAGCAGCAGGGCTCCACCATCCTCTTCCCTGGGGATGCTGCCGCCCATCCCGTTGCTTTTAGAGCTCCTTGTTTTGCGTAACAGCCCTGGTGAGATTAAAAATGCAGGAGGGAGAAGAGGGAGCCACAGAAGTTGCCTAATGGCACAGCGGAGGGTTGCCAGGAGGAGGAATTCGCTCTCCCAGCTATGGAAAGGTGCTCTTAAGAACAGAGGGACCCACAGGGAGGAGGTGGCTCCCTGCAGGCAGCGAGGAGCCAGACAGGCTGCAGGAAAGCAGGGCTCAGGGAGTCCGAAGGCTCCCATCTGCTTCCATGCAGAGTTGCACCAAGAAACGTGTGATCTTATTTATGCCTTATTGGGAGTTAATTGATCTTAACTTCATAAATCAACTTACACCCAGCGCAGGAGGCAGCTCCCAGGCAGCTTTAAGCAGTTGCACCAAATCCTCTTTCAAGGATTCTTTCGAGCCTCGGCCTAAGGGACCCTGAGATACGTGGCTGGGTTCGGTTTTATCTTCCTCCCATTTGCGTTTCAGTGCTCCCAGGTTGAGGCTTTCAGGGTCTCACAGGGAGAAGAGGCGGAGGGCAGAGAGGCACATCCCATGGCCCTGCCCAGCACGGCTCCGGATGCAGTCCCCCGCGCTCGCACTGCGGACAGAGAAAGTGACAGCTTTTATCTCTGCCCTGCTATCTGCTATCTTCCTGCTGACTCAGACACGGCCTTAACAGCAGCCTCCATCCCTCTGGAACAGCGGGACCTGCCTGGAACGCCCTCTCCTAACCAGCACACACCAGTGGCAGCCCAGAGGCCCCACTCCAGCCCCATGTCACGTCCGTCTGTGCCCGCACATCTCTGCTCCAGGCGCCTTCCAGCCCCACGGCAGCCTCTGCATTTAGAGGAACGCCTCGCAGAGCTCCACGGCACAGAACCGGGAACGAGCCCCGTCTGTTGCTGCTTTTGCCCGTCACGCTCGGACAGAGCTGCCCACAGCCGGCACCGGAGCGGCTCTCCTGACGTCGTTCCCCCATTTAGGAAGGAAGAGGCTCCCCGTTAAGATGGGTGCCCCAAACCCAGGCCCCGCTGCCCACCGGGGGGTGGCCCCAGCCAGCCCAGCGCTTCGAGGGAGGCGGACGGAGCGCGGCCAGGCCCGCGGCGACACGGAGCGGGGCCGCCTGCAGCGACACGGAGCGGGGCCGCCTGCAGCCCCTTCCCTCGGCGGCGGTTGGCGGGGCTGTGCAAGGTGTGGGGAGGCCGCGGGCGGGGGTGGCGCGGGGGGGGGGTGTGGGGGGCTGAGGGGGGGGGGTGCTGTGGTAAAACCGGGCGCTGTGGGGGGAACCGGGCGGGAGGGGGGGGTGAAGGCGCTGAGGTGGGGGTGAGGGGGTTAAAGGGGGTGTGTGTGGAAAGGGGGGGGCTTGGGAAGCGCTAATGGGGATTTTGGGGGTGCTGGGCCCCTCAAAGAGCGGGAGCCGAGGGGTTGGGCCCGAGGTAAAGCGGGGCCCGGGCGGTGCTTGGGGAGCCCCCGGCGCTGGGGGCTTTGGGCGGAGGAGGAAGATGGGGGCTGGTGCGGGGGTCCGGGTTTGGGGGTGGAAGTGTGCTTCGGGAGCAGCGTGCCCTGCGTGGGGAATGGGGCGCTTGGACGGGACGGAGGAGCCGCTGCTCCCTGCGGGACTGAGCCGGGAAGGAGGAGGAGGGCTCCGGGCTCCGGCCGCGGGGAGGGGAGGGGACGAGCGGCCGCTTTTGGCGGGGAGAATGAGCGGGAAGCGCTCCGCGGGCTGCGGGAGGCCAGGAACGGGATGGGGCTGATCCCGGCGGAGCGACCGCGGGGGGGGGGGGGGGAGCCCAGCGTGGGGCTGGAGGGAGGTGGAGAAGGGACGGTTGTAGCTGGAAGCGGGGGGATGCAGCAGGAGCTGGTGTTGGGTCAAGCCCTGCTCTCCCATAGTGCGGGGTGAGGGTCTGGGCAGCTCCTCCGGCTGCTTTTTGGGAGCTGTGGGATTCAATCCACGCTTGGAATGGGAGTGGATAAAGCGGCTGGGGGGAAGAATTAGGGCTTGTGGAAAGGGAAGGTGGTGGAGCCAAAGTGGGATTCGTACCTGTGTGGTGAAGGAGGTGGCGGATGTGGAGCTGTCCCTGGAGCTGCTGAGAGGGCAGCAGTGGGGTTGGGCTCGGGGCTGTGGAGCTGGTGTGGAGGAGGTGGCATGGGGGCTGAATGGGGAGGTCTCAGCAATGGGGCAGTGCTCGGTGATGGGTTTGGAAGCAGCAAGCGCGTATTGTCCCTATGAACTGAGGGATCGAAGTGGGAAGGGGTTTTCTGGCTGCCTAATTCCAGGGTTAAAAATCCCCATGTATTTGAGAGGGGAAGGTGTTTGTGACGGGATAGAATCATGGAATGGTTTGTGTTGGAAGGGACCTGAAAGCTCATCCAGTTCCTCCACACCTTCCACTAGGGCAGCTTGCTCCAAACCCTATCCAACCTGGCCTTGCCCACTGCCAGGGATGGGGATGCTCGGGATGAAGGGATGCTCCATTGGTTGGTGACCCGGGCTCGGTTTCCTATCAGTGCTTGAGATCCTGGTAGTGGGAATGATGAGAATGAAGATGTGGCTGCTCCAAGCCCTGCCCAGCGCCAGGAAGAGGCAAAACCACCCAGGTCTGGGAGCGCAGGCGGGCAGCACTGGGGAGATGCCCCTGGATGCGGCCCCAGAGTCCATAGGGATGAAGGTTGGAGGGGAAGGCGCTGCAGAGACCTGGGGTTGCTTGTGAGAGGGACACAGCACGGTGTCAGGGGCACTGGAAAACCAGGAATTCCATAGCACTTGGGGCAGTGCTTTCCCCACAAAAGGGAGCAGAAGAATGCAAATCCCTGCTCTCATTCCCAGAGCGTTTATCTGATCTAGAGGAGTTCAGCGCTTGTGTCCGCCTCAGTCACATCATTCCTGGTGGTGTGACGGGATTTCTTCCCTCGGGTTCTGATTTTCATCCCTCCTGTTGCATGTGTGCTCCTCGGAAATGCAGAAGTGCTTTCTCTGCTGGATTGTGAACTGAACTGGGAATGATGGGGCTGAACTGGAAGCTTGTGGCTTTGCTCTCAGCTCAAAGGCTGGAGCTTTCCCTTCACCTTTCCAGGCCTGTTTCCTTGCTCTTCCCAGCTTCTGGAGAGTGGAAGCCTTAAAGTGCTGCTTCCCACTTCAAAAGAAAGATCCCTTTCCCTGGCGCGTGCAGGATGCGCTTGGCGTGCTCAGGAGTCTTTATAGAGACGAGCGGTCGCAGCCAAGGAGGGAGGCAGGAGGAGGAAGCGTTTTAGGTTTAAAGCTTCTGGAAGCGGAGCTGAGCCGTTGTTAGTCCTTGAAGATGCAGCCAATGAGTCTGTGCTCAGTGAAACCTCGGAGCTTTCTTCTTAGCCTGCTCTTCCTTTGCCTTTCTGAACCTTCTTCCACCGCTGAGACCAGCACCAGGCATCCCAGGAGGCTGTGGGGAGAGCTTCCTGATTTCCAAAGGCAGTGTCCTCCCCACGGGGCTGGGTGCTGTTCTATTGGTACCAGCATCTGACCCACACTGCTCCCATTTCCCTGCTAGCACAGGCTTCTGTGGCAGCACTGCCTTCAGCCCCTCTTTCTTCGTGGCCTTTTACCAGAGGCTGAATCCTTTTCCAGTGGCTCAGGTCTGTCCTGGACCCTTTTCCCTTTAGCTGCACCAAGAAGTTATCCTTTCGGTCTCTCCCTTTTCTGCTTTCCTCTTCCCAAAGGCTTTCAGCTTTGCCTTGAGTGTTGGGGAAGAAGCAGGAAATGCAAATGGAAAGCTTTGGCAAAGGCCCATCCTGAATTTGTCTTGAGATCCTATTTTTTCAGCATGAGCCAACTTTATTTCACACATCAAGTATAGAAGATTGAAGCTGGATTTTAGGCAATGTACAACTGATGAGATCTCTCTGAGGCAGGACTCACCCAGCCCTGAGTCCCATAGACACGAGTCTGCTCATGGCAACACCGTAGGAGTTGTCTGTCCTCCCTAAGAATGCCCAGGCAGAATGCATCAGCTTCATCCTGCACCTCTGGTGTGAGATGTGTGCGTTTGCAAGCTCTGGAGACGAGGGAGCAGAGCACGGGGTGAGTCTTCCCCACGCTGCCTTTCCAAAGAGATGGAACTCTCCCACCCCAAACCTCTCCCACTTCCTCCAGGGACCAGAACCCAGCCAGTGCTTTGGGTGCTTTGTTTTGAACACCTCAGACTGGAGGCTTTGGATGTTCCTGAGCACAGGAGGCTGAAATCCCTGTTCCACAGCAGCATTTCTGATGTGGAGGGTTTGGGGAGCAGCTTTGCAGCTAAAGCCATGAGTCTGTGCTCCCGGGGGGGCCGAGTCCTTTTTCTCTTGCACTGAGCTGCGTGTTTGACTGCAGTGCAGCGAGAGGCCTGTGCAGCAGCTTCCCTCCGTGCTGGCTCTGTGCTTGCAGCAGCAGCGCTGTGAGCTACAGCTCGGCCTTATCCCCATGGATATCCCTTTATCCCTATGGATATCCCCTTATCCCCTCTGGTTTGCAGGCTCCAGAGGCAGACCCACACGTTGTCCTGTTTGTGAGCAGGCATGAGGAGCTGCAGAGGCAGAGCAGGGCTCTGCATGGGGGTGATGCTGGTACTCCGGGGTGTAAATGCCCCCAGTAGAACCAGGGCAGTGCCTGCTGGAAGGAGCAGGCCCTGAGTGAGTGTCTGGGGGCTTTGCAGAGGTTGCTGCCTGCCAGATGCTTGCACTCGGGTTGCTGCAGCCCTTTGCACTGGGGTATTGGTCCCTCCCCTTGGCAAGCTCTTTCTCACAGCGCTCCTGGCCTTGGATTTGCATCTTTTGCCACAATAAAATGCTGGATCTGGACTATTGCATTGCTCTGTTGCCTCTGTTTCCCTTTCCACGCCTACCTGTCCTACACCACCTCGAGCTTCAGCAGCTCCCCTCTGAGCATTGGGGCCAGACTGTACCGTTAAGCTCTTTGATCCTGTGTTGCCTTCTTGGGAAGTTGCCCAAGTGGCCCAGGGATCCAGCCGAGCATCCAGAGGTGCCTTCAAAACAAGTCCATCTCCAAGCAGAAACCACAGCACTTTCCACTGAAGTCTTCGTAGAATCCCAGCCTGGTTTGGCTTGGAAGGGACCTGAAAGCCCATCGAGCTCCAGGTGCCTGTGTCCAGCCTGGCCTTGAACACTGCCAGGGATGGGGCAGCCACAGCTGCTCTGGGCACCCTGTGCCAGCACCTCAGCACCCTCAAACAGAAGAGCTTCTGCCTCATTTTAATCTAATCTAAGTCCCTTTGCCTGCAGCTGAACAGAAGTGGCTGCTGAGGGAGGGGGAGCCTGATCCACCCCTCTGGGCCGTGCCAGGGTTTATTTGCAACAGCATCTTCATGGGGACCTCCTCAGCTGGAGCACACTCTGCCCTGGCCCCTTCTCCATAGGAGGGGAAGGATCCTGTTGGTGCCAGGATCTCAGCCTCCTCCTGGAGGCCACCAGTAAAAGCAAAGCAAGGGAGATCTCTAGTGCTAAACATGAGCAGAAGGAGGAAAAGGCTTCTGATGCAGAGCCTGGGCTCAGTGAGCACCAAGCACCTCCTGATGCCAGCACCCACTGTGGCCTTGCCCTGCAGGGGGAAGATGGAAGATGTCTGTCTGGCAGCAAGCGTGGTCCAAGTATAAGCACATCAATCCAGCTCCTGCCGAGCTGGGAGGTGCTGCTTCTCCCTCTGCACTCTTTCATGCTCCTCAGCTGCCTTCAAGCCCTGTCTGTGGGGTAGCAGCAGAGGTGGGGTGCTCTGGGGTGCACTGTGCTCCCTCCCATCCTGTCTGCTGTGGCTTCTGCTGCTCTGAACTGGTAACTTTGGAGCCTTTGGGCCTGGTTTGAGCTTTCTCCTTTGATACCCCAACAGCAGCATCTTGTGCCCCAGGGAGCTCATCCAGCTGCACCTTGAGAGCTGGGGGTGCTGCTGAACCCTGGCATCTCCTTCAGCCAGTGTGGAGCTGCGGGTCTGGGCTGAGGTCGAAACCCAGCCCATTTCACAGGGATATTTACTAGAATGAGTTCTGTTCTAGAAGGTTCGTGCTAAACCTGAGTGGCAAAACAAGAACGTTCCCAGGCAGGGAACGTGTGACCCTTTGCTTGGCAGAAAACAGGGATTTTCCTGGCATTTCAAAGGAGTCCTGTTCCTCAGTGCAGCAGGGTGGGATCGGGGCGGGGGGGGGGGCTGAGGTGCAGGGCTGGGTTTGGGTGGTCTGGGTCCTGTTGAAAGCTTCATTCACCAGGGGCTCTCTGTGACAGCAGAGATAACAGATGGGGAGACCTGGACCCTCCTGACCCTTTGGTTGGTATCAGTCAGTGCAGCTCCAGTGTGCTTGGTTCTCGGGAGCAGGGGCTGGTGATGAGATCAGGGTCTTCAGCCTGAAGACAAAACCCTTCCCAGACGCTCACTGGTGCCTTGGCAGCGGCGCTGGGACCTTCTGGTGTAACTGGGAGCAGGCAAGAAGTGGCTGGGGAGCATTTGCAAGGAGCAGGGGTGCTCCTGGCGGGGCCGAGGCGGGCGCTGCCAGCAGCAGCAGCAGGGACGGGCTGTCCCACAGGGGCTCTCCCTGCGCCGAGCTGGGTTTCAGCGGGGAAGCGGGGCCTCTCTGTGGTTTCTGGCTCTCTCAAGTGCTTCCTTGCAGGCTGGGGAAGTGCCCAGGCTCTGGCAGGGGCTGCTGCTCCTCTGCAGTCCCCAGTGTGTGAGTGGGGAGCGGAGCTGCACCCAGGGCTGCCCCATCACGCGTTACGTGCATAGCTGCAGCCACTGCCCAGCAGCACTGGACATGCTGGCAGCCATCTGACTGCCCAAACAGCCCGGAAAGAGAAGGAAAAAGGCAAAAGAGTATTTTGGGGTTGGTGACTTGGATGAATATCCCATGTGCACGTGCATGGAGCAGCAAGGAAATGAACGCAGGGAGCTCGGCATCATGGCTGTGATGTGTTTTGAACTTGGAGTAACTGTTTAGTATCTATCAGCAACGTGCTGCTATCTGCCTCCCACTGCCCCACAGCTCTGCAGATGCTCTCTGCCACCGCGGGCAGGGTAGAACTAAGCTGAAGGGGAGGTCAGCAAGGGGAAGGAAGAGGAGAGGACAGGGTGAGGGGGACATGAGGGGCTCAGCAGGGGAAGGGCAGGGTTTGAAGCAGTGGGGTGCTGCTTTGTTCCTGGAGGCCGATGGGCAACACATGAAAGCAGTGTGTTCGAGCCATGGGGTGCTGAAAACAGGGACAGAACATGGGTGGAATCAGGGAGACCAAAAGGCCAAGGCTTCAGATCAAAAAGACTCCTGCTCGAGCCTCCTTTTGCCTTTTTGTTATCTGCTTTGGATGAACCTGTTTGCTCCAAAGCAGCATTCCTGCTCTGTGCTTTGTCTCTGTGTACCCAACACTTTGGCTGCCTGGCAGAGGCAAACCTGACCTTGACCCTAACACGTTGGTTCCCTCTCCTCCCTTAGCAGCGTCGCCCGTAAGCTGAAAAACTGGCCAGCACAATGGGAAAAAAACAGAACAAGAAGAAAGTGGAAGAGGTTTTAGAGGAAGAGGAGGAGGAGTATGTGGTGGAGAAGGTCCTGGATCGGCGAGTGGTGAAGGGCAAAGTGGAATACCTGCTCAAGTGGAAGGGCTTCTCAGAGTAAGTGCCTCCCTGCTGCTGCTGTGGGGTGGGTCTGGGCTGCTCCGGTGCGAGCATCTCCTCCTGGGTGGGAGGCTCAGTGTCCCGCTGCCTCTCCTTGGCTGGAAAGTGGAGCTAAGAGGCCAAGGGCAGCCCTAAGGGTGAAAGCAGCAGTGCTGAATACCTCGAGCTTTAATCAAGGTGCTGAGAGCACGGCCTGGGTGAGAAAGTCCTGCTTCTGTCTCACAAACGTGCCCTGGTGGGGCTTCTCCCCTTAAACCTAGTGTGAAACAGGCGCCCGGGAAAATGCGTGGCATTTCTCTCCTGAGAAGTGAAATAACTGCCCAAGCCTCTGGCATCCCTGTCTGGGTCAGGGCAGGCTCCTGCTTCCCAGGGCCAGGACACCCGCATCCCCACTGCTGCTTCTCAGCATCTCCACTGGGTGACCGGATGCCCCTTGGCAGGGAAAGCTGCAGCAAGCAAGGACATAAAACTAAGCTGTTGTCTTGGATTGCAGTGAAGATAACACATGGGAGCCAGAGGAGAACCTCGACTGCCCAGACCTCATTGCAGAGTTCCTTCAGTCCCAGAAAACCGCACATGAGAGCGAGAAGTCCGAGGGGAGCAAGCGCAAAGCGGAGTCTGACACAGAGGATAAAGGGGAGGAGAGCAAACCAAAGAAGAAGAAGGAGGAGGTGAGGCTGGGTGGGCTTTTCCTGTGCTCACCTCCCTACCCGTACACTTGGCAATGGTGTCTGGGAGCTGGAGCAGCCACGCTCCCAAAACCTCGCTCCAGCTGTTCTTAGTGACCTCAGAACCAGTCCTAGCACTAAACCGAACCAAATGGGTTTAGAGCACCAGGTTCTCCTGAAGAGCAGCACAAGGGGGGAAACAGGAGGTAGGGGTTGCCTGTTTTCCCTTGAAGAGGGAGAACAGGATGGAGCAGAGAACCTCCTGCTTCAGGTACTCGTAGCTGCTTGGGAATAGGGGTGGTAAAAGGCTCTGCAGGCTGGGTTCATCCCAGGAGCTGCTGGGTCTTGGCCAGCACAAGAGTTTGACCAGCTTTAGGTCCTCTGCTTTAGCTTCAGCAGGACGCTTCCCCCTGGACCCAGCAGGGCATCCACTCTGCAGCAGGTTTACTCCTGAGTGATTTTCTCAGTTGCCTGCTGGCCTTAGTCATTATTAGCCATTATTAGTCATTATTAGTCATTGAGCTGAGCTCTTAGGCAGAAGCTCTTCCCTGTGAGGGTGCTGAGGCGCTGGCACAGGGTGCCCAGAGAAGCTGTGGCTGCCCCATCCCTGGCAGTGTTCAAGGCCAGGTTGGACACAGGGGCTTGGAGCAAGCTGCTCCATTGGAAGGGGTTGGAGCTGGAGGAGCTTTCAGGTCTGAGATTCCATGATTCTGGTGTGCACATCTGACCCAGCCTCTCCGAGCAGCCACCGGTGTCCCCTGGTGAGCAGAGGCAGGGCTGTGGCTGTCCCTGGGGGATGCTGCAAGCGGCATCTCGTCTCTTTGCAGTCGGAGAAACCGCGAGGCTTTGCCCGAGGATTCGAGCCCGAGCGGATCATCGGTGCCACGGATTCCAGCGGGGAGCTCATGTTCCTGATGAAGTGGTGAGTGTGTCTTTGTGTCTGTCACTTCTTCACTTATTCTGTGCCAGAGAGGGAAGGACCTGCGCCTGGGGAGGCCCTGCTACCTGGCATGAAATCTCTGGCGATGGCGCTGCTGCCTGAGGTGACCCTCTGCGCTGAGGCTAACGTGGATGTGAAACGAGCAGGTAGGGCCCTTGGGGGTCGTGTGGCTCTTTGAGATGTCCCCCCCCCTGCAGCAGGCGCGAGCTTGGGGGAGAAAGAGGGGCACGGTGTCATGGCCCGGGAGAGGAGAGCCGTGACAGCGAGCGTGTCCCCTCCGGCTGTAGTGACACAGGGCTTGTCGCTGGTGCAGGTGGGAGCCAACCCAGGCAGGCGGAGCTGCGGGAGCCCTTGGCTTTTGCACCGTGTTGGAAGTCCAGAGTGGCAGGGGGCAGGGCCGCAGCTTTCACTCGCCTTCTCCTTCCCCATCCCCGACAACGCAGCGCTCAACTCACGCCTCGGTTTCCCCTGGGCTCCCGTGCTGCTTCTCCCTGCTCCGGAGCCACTCGGGAAGGGGGCACTTGGATGCCCCGAGCACCTCGGGGACTCCCGTTTTCCTGCTGCTTCTTGAGTCCTCTCCGGTCTCCGTTTCTTCCGCCTCCCCCTCCGCAGCCCCCTAACTTGCACCTCTGCTCTGGCCTGTAGGAAGAACTCTGACGAGGCCGACCTGGTCCCTGCCAAGGAAGCCAACATCAAGTGCCCGCAGGTGGTCATCTCGTTCTATGAGGAGAGGTTGACATGGCATTCCTACCCCTCAGAGGACGATGACAAGAAAGAGGACAAGAACTAAGCCCTGGCACCCGCTCTGGCCAGCCTTTGTATAAAGATCTGAACTGTGGGTTTGAGCAAGAGGGAGAGAACGCAGCTCTGCTCGGTTGGGAGCGTAGAGATGGCTGGAGAAGATGCCCTTTGAAGAGACCAGTATGGTTTCTGTGCCCTGCAGCTGCTCAACTGCTTTCTGCAGCTTCATGCTGTGTACAGATTCCAAGCAGCCCGACTCAAGGGGGGGGGGGGGGGGATTTGGAAAGGAAGGGCAGGGGGATGCTGGGGTGGGAATGAGGGGAGGAAGTGGGGTGCTTGTTTCAAAGCTGCCTATTTCGCAGCTTGGGGGAGAGGAAGCAAAGCCCCTTCCATGAAGGACTATCCCTGGTGATGGGTGGGCTGGGGAAAGGGAGTGCAGATGGATACTGCTTATTCTTCAAAGACCATCTCAGCAACCCACAGCCTTCTTCCCAATAGTGTTAACTCTGCATTTTTACGGCGTAGCATGTGTGTAGGTTTTTGTTTTGTTTCCTTTCTTCTCTTGTTTCTTTTGCTATTTTACTGGTGTATTGGTTCAAAGGGGGGGGGGGGGGGATTTGGGGAAACTGGTCTCTTGTTTAACTGGGGAGGGAGGGGGGCGAGGTCTGGTGACAACGTTCCAGATCGTTTCCAGCTCTTTTGTAGAACATGAATTCAGAACAGAGAAGCAGAATAAAGGCAGGGCTGGTGGGGCGGGGAGGAAGAGCCCAGCGCTGGGGGCAGAGTGAGGGAGGCAGGGACACTGTGAATGTCCAGCTCTCTGGAGCCAGGATCCTCACCCCCCCACACCCTGCAAGCGATGTGGAGAGGGAGGGATAAAGGGAATGGGGGGGGGGGAAGGGGACGGGGACTTGTGAAAATGCAAACTTGTGATTCATTCGTATTGTCCTGCAGCAGAACTGCCACTGACACATGCATTGTGGGGGGGGGAGGATTTTAACCCTTCAAAAAGCCTTTCTACCCATCTTTCCATTACAAGGTGCTATTTCTCAGAACAGGGGGAGGGATGAGGGGGGAGCCTTCTACTTGTTCCTTCAGTTGACAATAGCCAGCCCGCAGCGTTGGGAACCTTCCCGTTGTGGGAGGGAGAGGGAATCAACAGCAGCACAAGCAAACAACCCAATTCCATTGTATCCCTGCCCGTGGCAGGGGGTTGGAACTAGATGATCTTACGGTCCTTTCCAACCCAAAGCACTCTGATGATGCTATCTTCTCCCATGAGAAGCGATACTGGGAGGAAGCCTCACCTTGGTGCTGCTGGAGCTGGATGCGTGACCCCAAATCTTCCCCAGTCCTTGGGTTTGTTTCTTGTTTTGTCCTGTTTTTTGGCAATCAGATTGATTACGAATCCTCATCTATTTAATGGCCGGAGTCCTGAGCCCCACCAGGCTCCCGGCACCTCCGGGGGGGGCGGGCTGGGGGGGTGGGTATGTATCTGGACTTGCCTTGTACAAACCTTTTCTAAGAGCATGTGTTTAGGTTTCGTGAAGCCGTTGTTGAACTGTAAAGTCCGTGTTTGGAGTTGAAGCTCATCCCAAGCTCTGTCGGGTTGGGGTTTGGTTGTGGTTTGGTTTTTTTTTGTTGTTGTTTTTTTGGGGTGGTTTTTTTTTTTGTTGTTTATTTTTTTGTCTCAATAAAATTTTAGATTTATAATCCCGATTTTTCTCTTCTCTACCAGCTCTTTGTGCATGCGATGAGTGAGGAGGTGTAGAGCGGGCGCGCAGGGATGCGGCTGCGGCTGCGGCTCCCGCCGAGCAGGGGGAGCACTGGTGCAGCCCAGGGCAGCCGCTGGCTCCCGATTGCAGCCGGAGCCTCGGAGCAGCTGATCCCAGGTTCTGGTTTGTGTTGGCTTCCATCTGGAGAAGAGAAGTGTCCTAGAGGTTAGTGGATAGAGCCCGGTCTCACCCATGGAGACAAGAGGATGAGTCGGGACCTCCTTTGACGCGCGTGTTCCTTAGCCAGGACCTGGCAGCAGAGGTGGGGTAAGTGACCTTCACTTCCATTCTCAGCCCAACTTCATGCTTAGGGATGCGTTTCAAAAGCTCTGGCAGTGCTGCTGGTGGCTGCTCGGGTGAAGGTGGTCTCCCCTTTTGTTGCTGGTGTGGACTTGTTGACGGCTGTAAGCTCCTGTGTGTGGAGGAGAGGAGACTTCTCCTCGTGTGCAGTTGTACAGAGAGCAGAGTGGGCCAAAGCATCCCTGAGGGCAGGATCCCGGTTTCTGGCATTCCCAGGGAGCAGGATGGAGCAGGGAGGCTTTGGTGGTGGTCAGAGCTGAGCAGGGGCTCCGCCAGCCCCTCATCGACCCCTCAGGGCTGCAGAACCATGCAGCCCCTTGAACTCCAGGTCATTTGCAGCAGCTCAGCCTGTGCCCAGTGGGACAATGAAATCTCTGCCCTGCCCCAGCAGAGGCAGCAATTAAACCTGCATTAATCACTGCATGGAGAAGGGGAACGGCCACTTAATTGAGGCAGGGAAGGCTGCAGCTCCCTGGGGAGGCGCGGGGCCATCGATCGCAGCAGGTAGCTGGAGGATGCTCATTGCTGCAGCCCCCAGGGTGGGCTTGTGGTCATACTGAGTGGGGGGGGGCTCACGTGAGCTGCAGGCAGGCTCCAGATCCCGGGATACGGATCTGTGGCACCATGGGAGCAGGATGCATCACCTCCTGAGCAGCGGGCACTGGATGATTGTCTCCTGACCATTGTGGCGTGCGGAGTGCTCTGGGCTGAGCCTGAAGTGGGGCAGAGGCAGCTCAGCCATCCCCAGCAGGTGCTGAGGGCTCAGGCAGCAGCAGGACCTGGTTCAAAAGGCCCTGATGGTGGATAAGTGCTTCCTGCTTGCATTTGGTGCTGGGTTGGCAGCAGTGACAGCGCTGGGGCTGTGACCTCCTCACGTTGTCACCTTTCTACCATCATTCTAAAGCAGCCCTGGAGGAGTCTGCAGTAAGAATCCCCAAGCCCAGGAGGAGAGGCAGGAAGCACCGCAGAGGGTGGATTTTGATGCTTCGTGTTCCCCTTGCCTGAGCTGTTGCCATGTGTGGAGCTGGGCTGGCCTCAGCACCGACAGCAGGCATGGATGGACTCTTCCAGTCCCATGAGGAAAGGTTTAATCCTCAGGAAAAGGACATTTTCCCCATTGGAATCCTGGTGGAAGGCAATTGGGGAGCTTCTGCTTCCTGTTCTGGCTGTGCCTGGCCTGGGGAGGTGCAAGCTTTGGTGCCGTGTCCCACCCAGACACCCCGGCTTTTATTGCCAGGCTCTAGTGAATGCTCAGGACCTGCTCCATCATCATGCCACGAGATGGAAAACCCCACAGCACCTATGCCAGCCATGCAGGAAGGTGGTGGGTATGAAAGCCTTAGAGCAAGGCATCTCTAACCAAAGCATATCCAGTGCTGGTGGGGTGCAGAGGCTGCTGCCTGGCACTGCAGTGATTCAGCACCAGCCCAAGGTCTTGCTGGTGCCGCAGCTCTTCCCAGGAGCAGTTTTCCAGCCCCACTTGGTTCATCCAGGCTGTGCTCGGTGTCCATCTGCAGGGCCTGGGCTCCTGCCTGGCCCCAGGGGGAGGCTGTTGGCAGCAACGTGGCTTCAGAGCTGCCTGACTCCTTCCTCTGGTGCTGCAGAGTCTGGGCCTGCCCTTGAGCCCGGCTGGAGGCGAACCCAGCTCTGCCAAGGGAATGGGGCTGGGACCAAGGGCTGGAGGCAGCCCTGGGCGCACAGCCAGAGCTTCCCACCAGCACCAGCCCGGCAGTGCCCCTCCGATGGCTCTGCTGCAGGATGAGGTGCTCCAAACCCGCATCCCTCGGCACAGGGATGGGGCAGGAGCCAACCTGCAGAGCCCCATATAAATACACTGGTGATGGAACAGCCCCTGGCTCTGGAACCAGCGCTGTGGCGTGCACTGGATGGAGCTGCAACAGAGAGGTTGGAGCTGCGTTGGTGGCGTCTGAACGCCTAACAGGACCCAGTGCTTGGCTCAAGGGGGAGGATGAGGCTGCACCAAGGCAGCTCCGACCTGCAGGGCCCAGCATCAAGCCCCACACGCCTTTGAGCAGCAGCGGCTTTGCTGGCTTCAGCTCCAGGACCCACAACGGGTTCCATGCACTGCGGGTTCAACCAGGACCATGCTTCTCCAAGGGCTGCTTTGGGAAGATGCTGTTGGGAAGGAAGGAAGAGCAGAGGAACCTTCTCCTCCCCTCCAACCTGGTACCGACAGGCTGGGATAACAGCAACGCCCTGGAGCTACCGTGGAGGCGCAGGACCCGCAGGAGGAGGCCCCGTCTGCTTTCTCTTTGAAGCAACGAAGAAGAAAACCATGAAGCAAACATGCTTGTACAGTGAATAAGCCGGTTTATTTTCGTCCTGTGCTCACAACAATCTCTCCTCGTTCCCTGACAGGTCACAGAGCACTCAAAAGAAGAGTTTCTAAGAGGAAAAATAACTTAAAACATCCGCGCAGGGCCCCCTTCCAACCTCCCCGCACCCACAGCTCCACCTCTTGTGCTTCAGCTCATGCCCAAGTCCAGCCACTGAATCTCAAGGAGCGCTCCTG
This sequence comes from Pezoporus wallicus, assembly GCF_028554395.1. Classification (NCBI taxonomy): domain Eukaryota; kingdom Metazoa; phylum Chordata; class Aves; order Psittaciformes; family Psittacidae; genus Pezoporus; species Pezoporus wallicus. The sequence continues at coordinate 630,319 of NW_026640978.1, forward strand.
GGGCTGCAGCGAGCGGATCCCCACAACCCCCCCTACCCCCGAGATCCAACCACCTTCCCCATGGCCTCTCTCCTGCCTGCACCAGGGTTCCTTCCCTTGCGTTCCCAGCCCGAGTCCTCCCTCAGCCCGACCCGCACGCACAGGACTGGCTTGGCAAAGCCTTGCTGTTGGGTTTGGAAGCTTTGTTTCTGTCGGTTGCTGGTAAAGTCGGCCGGCTCCCAGCTGTGCTATACTGCAAATACAGCTTCATAGGATCGCCTCCGTGGCGGAGACGGACAGTGATCAAGGCACTACCCCCACCCCCCTCCTGAAAACAAAGGAAGTCAGACCAACACCTAGGGACAGAAGAGAATCCTATAATGTGATCACACGGTTACACGGAATCTTTCGGTATGGCAAAGAGAACATTGAGCAGCTTTGAACGGTTGGGCTTCTCCCTTTGTTATGTTTCTTTTACTCAACACAAGCACTCAAGACCCTATAGGGAAAAACCAGGGCTGAAGCCCCAAGAAATCAAAGCGCGGTTACGGAACAGGAATCCTAACGGCTGTCTATAAGCTCTATGAGTGACGAGCCCACGGCTTGGTGGGGGACAGGGAAGGGGTTAAACCCTCTGCTCCCCTTGTGCTGTGCACTGCCGTGCACTCGCCCAGCTCCCGGCCCTCGCATGGGAGACGACAGCGTTTGCATGCAGGCTGCTGCGTGTGCCGGCCCAGCGCGGCGCTGGCGCGGCGGCAGTGACATGCTCTGAGTGTGGTGATGGGGGGGGGACCCGGAGCACAGCGGTTCTGTTACCCCTCTCCAGTGCCCCCCTTCCCGAAAGCCCTCCACAGCTCCTCCACACGTACCCGGTTCTCCCTGTGAGCTTCCTCAAGCCTGGCAAGGGTTAATTGGAAGTCACAGCACGCGTGTTGCCATGTGTGCACCGGTCTGCTCTAGGAAGGGATGCTGGGTAAATCTGGAATTCAGTCGGATCGAGTCACACACACCGATGGCAAAAACGGGGCGAGGGAAAGGAAAACAAAAAAGAACCAAAACCAGAAAAAAAAAAACAAAAAAACAAAACAAAAAACGGGAAAATAAAATAGGGAAAAGGAAAAATAATAATAAACCAACTACCTGAAATCACAGAACTTTGGAAGTTCAGAAAATGTCTCTCCTATCACTTGGTTTAAGTTCATTTGCTTAAATCTCTTTTTTGTTTCTCTTATTTAAAGCCAGTTCCTAACAGTAGTTTGTTTATCCGCCTCTGCCAAGCCCACCGCCAGTGCTGCCAGCTCGTGTCCTGCGCTCAAAGGATTCCAAAGCTGTGGAATTCCGGCGGCGGGCAGCCCCCAGCGCTCCGCCCGCAGGTCCCGCAGTGTCTCCCGCCGGCAGCAGTCCCCTTTGCTCGTGTGGGTTGGGTTGGTGTGGGTCGTGGTTTTGAGAAGATAGGATCGGATAAGAAGGCATTGAAAGTTCCTCTAAGTACTTCCAGGCTCAGCCCTTCTCCAGTTCTCCCAGTTGAACGAGTGTCCCGCTCCTCCCGCGGCGCCCATCCCGTCACTTCCTCCGGTCCTTCTGTTTGCGGTCCTGGCGCCGCACCGGCTGCTCGGCGGCGGCGGCGCGCGGGATGAGGAGCACGCTGCCGTCGGTGCCGTACTGCAGCGCGTACTGGCTGGGCGAGTAGGGCTGCCCGTTCTCATCCCGCAGGCGGCCGAAGACCTCCTGGTACAGGTTCTGCACCTTCTGCTTCATCTGGCGGATGGATTTAAGGAATTCCACTTTCTCCCTGAGCAGTTTGGACTTGTCCCGTTGCAAGTCCTCCACGTCCCGTTCCAAGTTGAGGATGGTGTCCAGCTTCCTCTTGCGGCAGTTCTGCGCAGCCATCTTGTTCTTGCCTCGCCTCCTGATGTCGCGGATGAGGCTGAGCTGAGCCTCGCTGAGCTGGTACTTGGAGAGGAGCTCGTTGAACTCCTCCACGGGCAGGTTGATGATCTTGTCGTTGGTGAAAGGGATCTTCATGGCGCGGGCGCGATGCTCGTCCCTGCTCATCTGCTTGTCCAGGAACTCGGACGGTTTCTCCTTGCTGCTCTTCTTCCCGGCGCTGGGCAGTTTGGGCTCCTCGGGATCCAGGGCCCCCGGGGCCATGTTGTAGGTGTGGTTGTGGCCAACATGCTCCAGGTAAGGCAGGTAGTGGAGCTGCGATGGGTCCTGGTAGCTCATGCGGCAGAACTTGCTGTACTCTGGCTGGTATCCAACCGCCCCTTCCGCTTCTTCAAAGTCCACGTTTTCAGAGTCGGAGCTGTAGCCGACGGCTCCTTCCTCGGAAAACGAGGAGGAGGAGGAAGAGGATGAGGAGGAAGAAGATGAGGAGGAGGAGGAGGAGGCTTCGGAGCTGCTCAGAGAAGCAGGACTGTGGCCAGAATCCAGAGAAAGACCTGAGTCGGAGTCAAACTCCTCTTCCAGCTGCGAGGCCTGCACCGGGTTGAAGCCCTCCTCGATGGCCAAGTCCATCAGGCTGATCTCGTCCAGCATGGCTTCATCCAGGAGCCCCCCCAGCGGGTCGGGCAGCTCGGGGGCCGCTGTCTCATTGCCGGTGCCGTTGAGCTGCGGGGGGAAGAAGATGCCGCTCAGGTTGGTGGAGCCGAAGGTGGTGTTGAGGCCGGTGGAGTTGTCCGGCGCCAGCTGGAGCAGGGCCGAGCCGCCGGCCATGGAGGGGCTTTCGATCTCGGAGCTGAAGAGGGAGAAGTCCTGCGAGCAGCTACCCAGGGAGGCCTGATGCAGGCTGACGTTCTGGTTGATGGGAGTGTTGGGGGCGAGGCTGTAGTTGGAGGCCAGCAGGTCCCCGCTCGTGCCGTTGTACAGGGGCTCGGCGGTCGTGGTGTTCACTTCCATAGCCTGCAAGAGACACACGGGACGGGGCCGGTGAAGGCGCCGCGCTCCTGCGCTGCACCAAAAGCAGGGCGATGCTTCTGGATCTGCCAAACGAGCCCAATCCTGCGGGACTGGCTGCGGGAAGGTGAATCCAGCACCACGCACGCAATGTCACCGCGCAGGTCAAGGCACGACCCAAAGCGCCACAGCCCGATGGTGCAGCACCGAGCCCCAGTGCGGCGAGCAGCCACCCCATGAGCTCACCTGCATCTCCATGATGGACATGAGGTCCTGCCACTGCTGCTCCAGGTCGAAGGGCGACTCGGCCTCGGGGAGCAGGGGGGGGAGCAGGCCGGGCTGGCCGCCCGCGGGCCGGCTCTCGCCGGGCACGGCTTCGCTCAGGGTGGACACATCCGCAGCTGGAAACTGAAGCCCAGGAGGCAAGAGTGAGGCCATGGACGGGGAGGGAAGGCAGCGATCCCGAACCCCCCTTCACCCCTCCATGTGGGCAATCAGCTCCCCTTTGTTCAGAGCAAACTGGGTGCAGTTGTCCCTCTCTGAACCGATGAGAAGCAAGGACAGAAATGCTTAACTGTGACCTGCCTCGAGCCTCCCCTAAGCAGGCAAACCCCACTGACTGCTGGTTCTGCGATCTGCATTAAGGGATCCAGGAGGAGCCGAGGACATCACCGCATCCACTCACCTCCGAATTGTCCCCGAACGGGAAGGTGGCCTCCAGCAGCCTAAGGCACTCCTCCAGGGACAGCGCTGTCTGATCCTCCGCACCGGGCACCTGCGGGTAACACAGTGGCAGCCCCGGGATGAGGGAGGTGATGGGGATGGTGATGATGAGCAAGGAGCTCCTTCCAGCAGGGCTTTATTCCAGCGCATCCAAAAAGAGCCAGAGGCCCCACCCAGTGGCTCCATCCTCCTGCTCTGGAGAGCGTCAGAGCGGAGCAGGGAATCGCTGCTCCCCTCCCGCCAGCGCAAGGACTCGGCTCGGCCACAAGGACCCGGCGCCCTCACCCTCCCTGCGGCCCAGGACCCGCTCCTTTCCCCCCCTGCCCTGCTCCTGCAGCTCCGTCCACCCTTCCCATTGGAAAGCAGAGCCCCCCCCACCACCACCACCCTCCGGTGGCCCCAGGGACCCGGCTGCGGGGCGTTACCTGCGCAGGGAACCTCTCCCCGGTCTCCCCATCAACTAAGAGGTTCCTGGCCAGGAGCTCTCTCCTCCAACCGTCCCCATCGCTCAGCTCTTTGTCCACTTCGCTCTCCTTCTGCCGGTGGCTGTAGTCGAACACCTCTCTCCCGGCGCCCAGATCGATGTCCTGTCTCCACAGGATGTCAATCAAATCGATGTCCTGCAAGACAACCACCGCCAGCCCTTCAACCCCGGCCCCCCCTCTCCCCGTGCCCCGTTCGCCTCCCGGGGGTCCCCACCGCGGCTTTGCGGCTCCTTCCCCGCCCCGCCGCCCGTGGACACCCGCTTGGGCCCGCCCGGGGCCGCCTCGCATCCATCCGCCCCTGGAGCCATCCCGGCCATTTGCATAAGGGGTGGGGTGCGCGGCAGGAAAATCCCCGCATTCCCACCCACCTGATGCAACCCCGGCACCGGGCCGCAGTGTGCGACCCCCCCCCCCCCTCCAACACCACCGGTACCGGGCACCGCCAGCACCGGCGATGGAGCCGCCCCCCCGTCCCCCCCGGTACCTTTCTCATGTCCCCAGCTGCCGCCCGGGCCGCGGCTCGCACCGATCATGGTCCCCGGGGGAGCGGCGGGGGCAGGCGGCGGCGGGAGGCGGCGGCGGCGCTCATGGCCGGCCCGGGGCGGCCGCGGGGGCTGGGCTGGGCTGGGCTGGGCTCGGCGGGGCTGGGGCCGCTTCCCTCCCACCCCCCCCTCCCGCGGCAGCTGCGGCTCCGTCCCGGGCCCTGCGCTCACCGGTACCGGGCCCGGTCCCCGCCGCCCTGCCCGGGCCGGGCTGCGGCGCAGCCCCGCCCGCCCCTCCCCCGCCGTTACCTTGGCTGCGGCGGCCGCCAAGCCCCGCCCAGCCGCGCGCCACGCCACGCCCCTTCTCCACCAATGAGCCGCTAA